>NW_023416390.1:37936076-38536076 GCF_014108235.1 Myotis myotis | reverse complement strand
TGAACTCAGTCTCTAGCCCCTCTCCTCTCTCCTTAAAGGTTGAGGATAGAGTTGCAAGTTTTAACCCTCTGGTCACATGGTTGGTTCCCCTTGGCAACCAGCACTCTTTCCCCACCCCTCAATCTTAGAGGCTTTCCAAAAGTCACCTCTGTCTCTCCAAAGCTATTTCAGGAACTGGGGACAAAACGCAAATATTATACAAAAGATGCTCCTTTCACCTTTATCACGTAGGAATTTACGAGGTTTTGGAAACTCTGGTCAGGATCTGGGGCTGAAGACCAAAATATATAATTCTTATTATATCATAATGTGACAACCAGAAAAGAGCGTTATCTAACATTTCTGGAAAGGAAAATTAAATGTTTCTATTTGCATATCCTTAACCAAGCCCACATATGATAAGATAAATGATAGCCAATGAGGGGTATTGACATATAGTTATGCAGTTGTCCCCATTTATTCAAAGTTCATATTTTTCTCCTTACAGTTGCATCAGCTTGCCTTTTTGAATAGAGTTATTTATCCACTGAAATGTCCTGCCTACCTGTCAGTGTGGTTCCCTGATTCCTATCACAGGCTCTGAAAGAACTGAGGTCTCCAGCTCTGTTGTAATGGAAATCACTTCGGTGACAATCTAATGGAACTCATTCATTTTATTAACAAAGAAGCTGTAAAAATATAAGATCAGTTCCATTGTCAGAGTTCATGTGTCCTCAATCACTGCATGGTTTCTAAAACTGGTTTTTCAGAAGCCTGCTGACTTTTAGGTGAAGCATGAAAAGTAAGATATATCTCTATATAACGTTTATATGATTATTGTATTGAATTAGTATTACCATCCATTAAAAAATGAGTCTGAAATTGATTCCTTCATTTTTATTCACAATTCTAATGAGGTTCTTATGAAAAAGTTGTGTTTTTAAAACCAAAATAGTCTTTCTAATTTCTATAAACAGAGGAAATTTACTTTACTAGGTCAATATACTGCGCAACTGACATAAACAAAGCTGATATTCAGTATGCACCAAAAATAGAATACCTAAGTGCTCTGCTGGTCTTGCAATGCATAGATGTGAGATAGAGCCGAACTTATTTTTGTATTTGTAGTGCTATTTATTCTATTTCAGTAATCCAAATTAGAATTCCTTTTCCAAAGTTTCTCCAGGATTTTAAACAATGTAGGAAACTTTGATGCATTGCATTATTTTCTTATTTCCCACGATTGTCCTTGCAAACTAGTGTAGCCTCTTTTGATGTTTACATTCTTCCTATTTGCTGATGATATTTTAGTCTCTGATGTTTTCTTATCTCTTTTATCTGGCCTACAAAGACTAGTCTCTGCGTTCTCCCAGTTTGGTCTGGTTTGGGAAAACAAAAGGAAAGAAAAATAAATCTAGGATTAAACTAAGTTTATTTCCTTTAAGTCTTCCCACAAAATATGCTGCCACTCTGAAGACATCATTATTACATTATATAATTGGTGCTATATTTACAACGTATTTTGTAAGTTGCTTTGAAATTGTTTTCTGGTTTCAAGTTTGTGTTGTCTGATATTCGATTGCCAGCTATTCAAGAATAAGAACACATCTTTAATGTTTTTGTGTGTGTGTGTGTTTGCCAAGTGCTTGGGACATATGTCTATCAGTGTTGGTTGTGTGATGTAACTGTGTCCATGATGAACTAGTTTCACACTGTATTCGCCATGGCCCTTTCCAGATGCCTAGGAACTCTGTTTTTCAAGATGAGGTCGTGCATATGAGAGGTTTCGGATAAGACACCGTTAGATAGCACTTTTACGTGGAGTCTGATCTCTGAAGATAAAAAAAAAAAAAAAAAAAGAGTGATGCTGGCAACTATCTGTGTCTTGTAAACCTTTGCACTTTGGCTTGAACCAGTTGTTAAATCATTCCAGCGCCCAAATCCAATCTTCCAGATCAGATTACTTACGAGATAAAATGTCATAATAACTATGTGCTCTGAGGGGAGAGGGTTTATGCCAGTCCTTTATGCAGTAACAAGAGGAGCAATTGTTTCTTCCTCTGAGCTGAAGCATGAAATAGACATGGTTTAAGTTATGAAGTATCAATAGTTTCAGGAGTTGTGAAAAGACTGGTAGAAAAGTGAAATTTCTCAAAATTGCCCTTTACTTCAGAAAAATTGTCCTGAACACCTCAGCCAGAAAACAAAAAACAAAAACCTGTCTGTTGTGTGTCTCTGTTATGCACTATTTGTACGGCATTTGTTACCTACTGGCTTAAATAGTCCTTTCTTGATCTATTAATTCCCCAAACTAAAGGGAACGTTGCTAGAGGAAAGGGAAAAAAATAGGCTCTAAGTTTGGGGTGGGAAGGAGGAACGATTGAGGCCAAATGTGGAGTGTATTAAGCCCCAGGCAAGACATTCTAAGTGGGTCAGATTGGGAATGGAGACATTACCACTCTCTGTGTGGGGATCTGACATATTCATAGTTGTGCTGTAGAAAAATCATCTGCCTATAAATGTCAGTGTACTGAAAAAGTTACAAGCCTATAAACAGGAAACATTATTGAGCATTGCTTATTGCCTCGTTGCTTTATTGGAATGCACATGTAAAAAGGATATGGATTCCAAATCTGTTCATCATGTTACACACAGCATCTCTAAATTACACATAATAGGTGCTCCAGAAAGATTTTTTGAATGAGTGAGTAAATAAATATAAACTACTAGAGACAGAGAATGCTTCTTATTAATTTAAACAACCTTCCACATATGGGCCATTCGCCCTGAGCTCAGATTTTCATACATAGTTTATTTCTGTAGGTAGTAGTATATTTCTATACAAATGATATCATTACTGATACTGATGATAAGAAAAGAGGGATAAAGGAGAAAGGGCTACTATATATTCAGTATTAATTATGAGCTAAGCACTGTATTAAGTCCTTCGCCCACAGCCACTCATTTTCCCCATCCCACCAGAGAAAACTAAGAGATTAAAAACCAAACTTGACTTTCTCTGACTGGCTTATTTCATTTAGCATAGCACTCTCTAGATTCACCCATGCTGTGGCAAAAGGTAAGATTTCCTTCTTTTTTACTGCTGCATAGTATTCCACTGTGGAAAGGTACCACAGATCTTTTATCCACTTGTCTACTGATGGGCACTTGGGCTGCTTCCAAACCTTGGCTACTGTAAATAATGCTGAAATGAACACGGACGAATACCATATGATTTCACTTATATGTGGATCTAATGAACAAAATAAACTAACATACAAAATAGAAACAGACTCATAGATACAGAGAACAGACTGACAGATGTCAGAGAGGAGGGAAGTGGCGGGGCTGGGTGAAAAAGGTGAAGGGATTGAGAAAAATATAGACACAGACAACAGTATGGTAATTGACAGAGGGAAAGGGGGTAGGGGGAGGCAGAAGATGGTTAAGGGGGATAAATGGGTGGTGAATGCGCGATGAAATATACAGGTGATACGTTATAGATTTGTACACTTGAAACTTGTACAATTATATTAACCAGTGTCCCCCGAACAAATTCAATTAAAAAACAAAAACAAAAAACAAAATAACACAAGTTTGAGTAACACTATCAAACTGAACAAGGTTTTGATTGGCAGTTGTGGCAGCTGCTGTCGATCCCTGGCCCCTTCCACTATCTGAGCTCCCCTGCTGCTGGGCAGACAATTTCAGCAGGTTGGCAGCTTCCCAGCACCTTGTCTGTCTTCTCCGCCTGAGGACTCTGGCTCCTGGGAGTGTGCTTGCCTGCAAGATTGCAGTGTTAGCCCTCCACCGGAAGAGGATGAGTCCTTAGAAAAGTGTCCGGCCTCCTGGTCTGTCAGAGGTGGGGGACTCTGAGGTGTGGTTTCACACAGTTTCTCAGCAGGTCTAAGAGCTCTTTTTTTGTTTAATGGTTTTATTGATTTTGGAGGGAGAGAAAGGGAGAGAGATAGAAACATTGATAAAAGAGTGACATCCACATCTTCTGGCTGCCTCCTGCACGCCCCCCACCATGCATCGAGTCTGCAACCCCGGCATGTGCCCTCACCAGGCCTCAGGACCAGCGACCTCTTGGTGCATGGGTCGATGCTCAACCACGGAGCCACGCCAGCGGACAGGTTTAAGAACTCCTGTAATTTGGAAGGCATCGCTTTAAGTTTCCTTTAAAGCAACCTTGTCGTTGATACTTTATCAAGAAATTTGTGCTAATATTACATATCGGGATAAAAGACTCAGAGGTTCTTGCTGCTTTTTGGGAGCTTTGTTACTGTGAAAAAAGAAATTCCTCTCTTGATTGGATCCTATCTTAAGGGATCTTAGTTTGAATCTCTCAAGAGAGGGCCTTGGGGACAAGCACTTTATAGGGAAGGGGAGTGAGTGCCTCAAAAGGTTGGATTAGAGGAGGCAGGGAAAGGTTGGAAACATTTCCTTATACACCTCTAAGTGTTCTACATGTTACATGCTTTAATTTAGTTAAAAAACAAGCAAACAGTACTTCCGGACCAATCCATGCAAGTTCTACCAACATCTCAGACTCATCTCTAAAAACCCAGTCAGCATTATCCAAACACAATGTTCCTGCCCTCCCCGATTCCAGCTCTTTCTCCTGGTGGTTTTTTGCTTTGTTTTTTATCATAGTACCACCATTGTCTAGCCTAAAAATGCCAGGCATATTTTACTTTTCCATATTATCTGCACCTGACAGCATGTCAGTTTTTCCTAATGTATTGTATCAATTTTTTCATTTTTCTCTGCCTTCCATTCTATCCAAATTAATGTCTCAAGCCTGCCCTTTAAGCCTACACCACGGTTAGCTACCAACTGTCTCTTCTTTCCCCAATGTATATGACATTCACATTGACTATATTCTCTGGTCTTCTAAGGATATCATCTCTCTCCTTGTAAATTATAAGCTGTTTGAGAGTAGGATCCATGTTTTATACATCTTTGAATTTACCAGAGGACCTAATATATTGTTTTGCATGTAATAATGTATCAACCTAAATTTATAGAAATATCCAGATTTATCTCAGTTTATGACATCAAAAATCCAAATCATGTAAAGGCCACTTTAAAAATACTTATTGACCACCTGCTATTTGCCAGGTAGCATATCAATTGATGGAGATATAGTGGTAAACAACAATAACAACACAACACGAGTTCTCACAGTCCAGAGAGGAAGACAGAATGAAAAGGTAAATCCATATATGCTTATAAATTAAGAGCTCCAAAGACACTGAGCAGGATTGTCTGCCAGAGAATAATATGATGATCTATTTTAACTGGATGAGCAGGAATATCCTCTGTAAGGAGGAGACCTTTAAGTTGAGACTAAAGAAAGAGAAGAATCGTGAAATTTCACAGGTTGTGTATTCTAGCAGACAGAACAATTTGGGCAAAGACCCCATGGGTGGAAAAAAACCCCCAACAACAAACAATGCACCTAGGGAAATTAAGGAAGGTCGATGTGGCTAAAGCAAAGTGATCCTGAAGGACATGGCCAATGGAGAACTGGCAAGGTAGTCAGAGACCAGGTCATAGGGTCCTTGTAAACCACCTTAAGTTTGTCCTGGAAGAGCAATGGGAAACACTACTTATAGGACTGAAGCAAGAGAGTGGCATGATTAAGTGTGCTTTGATTTAGAATTGTAATAGTTCACTTTACCATGCATGTAGAAAATTGATGGTGTGAAGGAGTAAATAGGGAGGCCAGGTAGCAGATTACTGAACAGGCCAGATGAGATTATTGCGGTTTGGAAGGGGGTTGGAGCAGGGCAGAAGAAGATAAACTGATGGACTTGAGGTATATTCCAAAGGCAAATTGTTATAACAATGATGAGTGGATTGTATATAGGGAATAGAGAGGGAGGAGTCATGAATTACTTTCCAAATTTCTGGACCAAACAACTAACTGGGCAGATGGATTGTGTTTTTCTCAAAAGAAAGACATTGGACAGAGGACTGGTTTAGATGTGGGATGAGAGAATCAGAACTCAGTTTTTTAGATATGCTATGTGCACAATGCCTGCTAGATTTTTAGATATGCTATGTGCACAACGTCCAGGTAGAGATGTCAGGAAGGCAGTAAAGCTTATGATCCTGGAGCTCAGAAGAGAGGGCCAGGCTGGAGACATGGACTGGGGACTCATGTGGTAGTTAATGGCATTAGTTAGCTGGTATTTAAAGATATAAAGACATTTAGGTGTGAGCTCCTAAAGAGAGAGATATGGGAAGAGAAGGAAAGAGGACCCAGACAGAGCCCTGGGACTCTCAAACACTACGGTGAAGGGAAAGAGGCTAGCAAAGAGACTCAGAATGGCTAGAGACAAAGGCAGTGTGGGGACTAAAATAATACTATCACAAAAAGAGGGGCTTTCAAGAAGGAGAAATGTTCACTCTTGATAACAACTGAGGAGTTGGGTGAGCCCATATGAGGATCCTCTCTACTGGGAGGACGTCTTATCAAGGATAGAGAGTCTTTTATTGTTGAGTCCCTAAAGTAGGTCCTGGCACACAGTGGGCACTTGATACATATTAACCAAATGACACATATTAATTGAATCATTTATGTTCAGTTGAGGGTTACAGATAGGCAGAGGTAGTTTTTAAAAGTCTTCCTTTTCTCCCCCCTCCACGTACCCTTTTCCTATCAGATTCTCACACTTGCCTACAAAAGCATTGGTTAA
The DNA here is from genome assembly GCF_014108235.1 of Myotis myotis. Lineage (NCBI taxonomy): Eukaryota > Metazoa > Chordata > Mammalia > Chiroptera > Vespertilionidae > Myotis > Myotis myotis. The sequence goes on along the minus strand of NW_023416390.1, from coordinate 38,529,390 downwards.
AGAGAGAGCAGTATCTAGAGGCTTTGTCAAAGCTACATTAAACACCCTTTATTTCTGCTGACTCCAGAAAAGTGAACTGTTCTCTAAGTCTTGGAGGAATGAAACTTGGGCTAATATAGTGTGTGAAGCAGTAAAGGGTGGTTAGTTCTTGAAAAGTGGTGAAATCATAACTATAACCACAATCATAGAAATAAGATCCTGCCCCATGAATGCTCTATTGGCTGCTACTCACCTTAATTATGATATGAAAAGAATTGTGTTGAGTGGATTTTGTCACATAAGAAGGGAGAGAAGTAAAAGGATCTGTGGCTCTGACATTGCCCAGGTCTGGAGAGTCTGGAAGTACCTGTGAGACAACTACTTCCTGGGCCCCAAATGGACATGCGGCTGCAAAACAAGAGGGATTGCTTACTTATAACGGTGGCAATGTGCGCTAGTTGCAGAGCTGGGTTGAAATCAGCATGTGGGTCTACTCAGAAAGAAGGAACCTTGGAGTGGAAAAACAGAGCAAGAGGACCATTCTCCACGGGCCCTGTGAGCTACTTTTCTAGAAGCCATTTCATTTCATTTTGCACCGTTTGCCTTTTACTTTGTTGCAAACAATAAGAGAGGATCACTATTGCTCTTCTTTTGTCTGTTGACAAAAGCATAAAAAATGATTGGGTCTGGCTAGAATATCCTACTACTCCACAAATATCTCAAACTCCAAATCTAATACTGACACTGCTCGTGTGGGTGCCCATGCCTGTGCATACACACATGCGCAACCTTGTTCCTCCCGTGTATTTTTTTTCTCTATTTATTAGCATCATATGCTCAAATCCCAAACTCAGGACTGGGCCATCGTCCTGACTCCTTCATCTCAGCTCCATCTTTGTATTTGCCAACACTGTCACCAAGTTCTATTGGGTTCTGTCTCTCATATCTCTTGAGTCTATTATTTCCTCTGTTCCACCTTTGCTACTTCCTAGTGCAGGCCATCCATCTCCCTACTCATTATTTACTACAGGGGCCTCCACAATTAGGTTTCCTGTATCCAATCTTCGCTTCACATTTCTGAAGCACACGGCTGACCAAGACAAACCTTTCAACAGCTTCCTATCCTGGCTTAGGGGGTTCATGATGTGTCCCTGTTTCTCTAGTCAGCCTCATATCATACCAACCTGCACGTGGACAGCTAAATGTGCCACCAAGACCACCTCTTCCAGTTTCTCTACCTGGCCCTGCTGGAGCCCACCTTTCTTCCTCCTCTCTAACTGCCTAGGCTAACTCGACCCTCCTTGTCCTCCTTGTCCTCCCAATCTCTCTTTAAGTGTCCTTAAGCATTCAGAATTTTCTCTACTAAGTAAAAGTTTGTCCATCTGCCACTCGGCGAAAAATTTTCCTGAAGGCTTATCGTGCCTTGCTCACCATGGTACTGTGGGTCTTGCAACTTGCTGGCTCAATGAATGTGCTGAGTAAATGAACAAGTACTTTAGTGACGTATCTGCCATTACAATTTAAGATGTGATATTTCAGTGTGCACATGTGCACCCGCGCAACTGCACACACGCACGCTCACACTCGCACACCTTAAGAAGCCCTTTTTCTTTTTTCGTGTTTTTTTTTTCACATAGCAGTAATTCATAACTGGACCTGTATCTCCAAATATCAGCCAAATCACCTATGGCTGTCTCTCTGGTTGCTGGAGAAAGAAACCTGTGGCACATCTGGATCGCATTAGGAGAGTCTAACGGTTAGACTCTAGTCTAACCCCTTCGGATGTGCTGTGCCCTGGTCCCCAGCGCATCTTCAGAGGCTTAGGCTGTCTGTGCCTTGGCCTCACACTGGCTCTCTGGTGGTGAGTGGATGCGTGGAAAGGGGGAGCAGCAAGAACGGGGTTTCTTGGTTAAAGTGAGGCCAGCCACAGTGCTTTCTCTGCCCTGCCCCGCTGTTGAACTCTTGGCAGCCCTGACCTCCTGCCATTCAGCCTGAGAGCTGGCTGCTCATCTGCGTCCTCCCTGGGGCAGCCCAGGGCTTAGAGGAAGTGCGGGGGGAGGGGGAGGGTAAGTCCTGGGCACAGACGCTCGCAGGGCCCTGAGTCTTGAAGTGAGTAACCCTAACGTCTTTGTGACCAAAGTACATCCTGCGCCTTCAGGAGTTCTTTTGCTTGCCTTTCATTGAGGCCCCCTGGTTATTCCTACGCTGCAAAAAGCAGATAGAGCGCCCGATTATCAGCGCAAGATCTAGACGGTTCCCCGCCGCAGCCGGCGCCCAGGTTTGTGGCTGGCCCCGGGCCACACTGGGGCGGGCCGCGGAGGCTCCGCGTTCCTAGTGGGGTTCCCGCGGGTCGGATTGGGGCCACACCGCGCCGCAGCCGGGCCCACCACGGTCAAAAGGGGAAGCCCCTGCTCCTTCCAGCTCCGCTCTTGCAAAGCCCCAGAGCCTAGTCGTCCGGCTCTCGGAGGAGGCTGCGAGGTCCGGCCACGCGCGTCCAGCAGCGCAGGTCCCCTAGCGCCCCCTACAGCCCCTCGTGGGGGAGGGGGCACGGCACACGGTCCGGCGCCCCAGCACCACGCCCGGGACCCCACCCAGCGGCCCGGCCCAGGACCGCGGGAGCGCCCGCACCTCCCCGCGGCAGAAACCGGGCGTGGGGTCCTGAGGGCGGGCGCACTGCATCCCGCGGCGGTGGCTCCGCCCGAGGCCGACTTCCCCTCCCTCTTGCTGTGCGTCCCTCCCTTCCTCCCCCCTCCTTCCCTCCTGCCTGCTGGCACCGGACACGCCGAACCTCTTCTCTGGGGGCCCCCTTCCCCTCGGCGGAGTCTCATCCCGCACGACGGCGGGACGGTGCCATTCGGTGTTGAATGTTCCCCTCCGAGAGCGCATGGCCGAGGGCGCGAGACCAGGGCCGGGCCCCCGAAGGGCCGCCGTCCGGGAGGCGGTGATGCTGCTGCTGTGCCTGGGGGTCCCGACCGGGCGCCCCTACAACGTGGACACCGAGAGCGCGCTGCTTTTCCAGGGCCCCCCCAACACCCTTTTCGGCTACTCGGTGGTGCTGCACAGCCACGGGTCGCAGCGATGGTGAGAGGAGCGGGATGGGGGCGCGCGGGGCATCTGCGAGCGGGGAAGGGGGCCCCGGGATCGCCGGCGGGGCCAAACTTTCCTCTCCCGGGAGGCGCAGAGGGGAGCGCTGCGATGGCTGGCGCGCTGGAGAGCTGCCCGGGAAACTAACTTATCTCGGGGTGGCAGCGCCCGGGGTGCGTCCTGGCCCAGGCCCTGGAGCGGCGGGTGAGGTGGCCCGTGGGTGCGCGGCGGCGGGCGGCGGGCGGCGGCGGAGGGGCGGCGGGCCAGGCGTCCCCGCGGCTCGGCTCCAGCTGCGCGCACGTGCGCGTTTCTCCGTAGGCTCGTCGTGGGGGCTCCCACCGCCGACGGGCTCACCAACGCCTCCGTGGTGCGTCCCGGGGCCGTTTACAAATGCCAGATCGGACAGAACCCAAACCGGACTTGTCAGCAGCTCCAGCTGGGTGAGTAGGATCTGGGACCAGGAGCGAGTGCACACACACCCTCCCCCCAACTCGGGGGCCCCAGGGTCACGCAAGTCCCGGAAGGACGCATGGTGCCTTCTGCTTCTAGTGTAAAGCAAACGATTTTCACTCAGCTCCACACCGTCTTCACTGCTTACCCCTAAAGGGGCCCCCTTCTTGCTGTCACCCTTCTCCCTGTGCTAAGCCTTGTAGCATTGAGTGCAGTTCTCTGACATAACTGAATTAGAGGGACATGTTTATAGTACCTTCCCCTTCCCCCAGCCTTTTGTGAAACACATTTTAAAGTCCCAGCACATTAAGAACAGGATACAGCTTAGCCAAGACGAAAGAATTGTATTTCCATCATTGACCCACCGGCCTTGTTTAGAGAGCAAGGGGGCTAGGGGGCAGATCAGGAATCGCAGTTGGAATTGATCCCACATCCTGTCAAGTAGCCTGAGGGCTCTCTAAATCAGAAAACGCTGGAGCTTTACTTAGCATATAAAAATGTCAAAGAAGGACACAGGAAAATTCGGCATCTTCATTGTTAATACAATTAAATTAGCCGGAACATAGAATTATTAGTTTTTATCTCCCCAAACGCTCATGTTAAATAGCTACTTCCATGTGAAGTCGTTTCTTAATGTCTCTTCTTAGATTTGTGATGACTTAGAAAATGCGTTCTGAAGGGGGAGGGGAGAAAGTTCATGTTTCAAAGCACCAAAGCAAATTTGCTTTGCACAGAACCACGGGGTGGGGTGTGAAAGAGGAACTAATACTAATTCAGACCTATCTTGTTCCAAATACTGTTAGGCACTGCCATATATGTTGCTTAATGTTTTCCTCTCGGGCACCACTGGGTCATAGTGGGCATTGTTCCTACTTAACACACAGAGGACTCTATGACTCAGGGGGTTGCAAGTCCTTCTTCTAAGGGCTACTCAGCTAGTGAGTGGAAGATGGGACCCCATGTCAAAGTCAGGTCTGTTGGGTCCAAAGTCCAAGCCCTGCTCTTTTCTGTACCCATCTTCAGTGCAAATGAAATGAAATGAAGAGTCCAATATGTTGCCTGCTGAGCTGACGAGTCATCTGTAAATGGTGAATAAAAGGTTATAATTGGTACCGTTTTCATATTGAGACTTTTGAGATAAGCTAGTTATTATACCTTTAACCCCTTTTAATAGTAGTTTTTGCTTTTCCTCAAACTAGGAAGCTGGTTTTCCTCATTTAGAATGAATTCAAATAGAGTATGCATATAATGGGATTTTTGTTTTTAACTCCGAGAGCATCCATGAAGTCTAGGAGTTGTCAGTAGCACGTAGAATAAGCTCCAGTCACTCATGAAGCCTCTTCCATCCCCAAAAGCAGACTATTAAAGCATAACACATTCGTAGACCTATATCTTTGGAATAATTCTGTAAGACATAATTTTCATTGCGTGAGGGAATTGTGGGATAAAGAATTAACGACTGGAGCAGGCAACCTTGACCTGCCAGAGGATCTTGACAAGACTTCAGGAGGTAGAAATGTCATTTCTGTCATCCTGTCGTAGTTTTCTGATCCATGACATGATAACTGCTGGTACCTGGCACTTAATTCCTATCTGGAAGGTCACGGAATCTATTTCTAGATGTCTGTATTTTAACTGGAAAGATGTCATTAGCATTATATAAAACTAGGGGCCCAGTGCACAAATTTGTGCACCTTGAAAGAAACTGTGGGCTGCGAGGCTGCAAGTAGGCACAGGGGCGGGTCTCGGCCCATCCTCCGCGCCCACACCTGGTCCCTCCCGCCACAGCCCCTGGTCCCCTTGTCTGCCGGCAGCCCAGCTCCTGCCACTGCCACTCCCATGCACTGAAGGTGCCGGCCCCACTCACACCCGCTGACAGTGTGGAGCGATCGGGGCTGGCTCCAGCAGCAGGTGCGAGTGGTGGCTGCTGCCCCGATTGCCCCTCAGGAGCAGGGGGAGGTGGAGAAGCCCTCAAGGGTGATCCGAGCCAGCAGCCGCTGCTCTCACCCGCTGATGGCGCCGAGTGAGTGGTGGTCCCGGCTGCGGGTGCGAGCAGGGCCAGAGTTGGCACTGGGTGCGAGTGGCAGCTCCAGTGCCAGCAGCAGGTGCAAGCAGGGCCGGGGCTGGCAGCAGGTGTAGTGCTGGGCGGGACTGCTGCGCGCAGGAGCAAAGAATTTTCAGTGACCGCCAGAGGCTCGCCCTTATGACAGCGACTTGCGGAGCCCCGCCTTGGTCTGGCACCCCCACTCACCTGCTCCACCATCCCACTGCGGCCAACACCCGCCATATTCCATGCATGCCCCCTGGTGGTCAGCGCACGTCATAACGACCGGTTTTTGGTTGTTATGCTGTTTGGTCTATTTGCATATTAGCCTTTTATTATATAGGATTTCAGATAATAATGCCTGTCAAAATTGGGCATTTGGAACATAGGGATCAACTACAGAAATATCCTTAAAGAAATGAGCACATGGTAAATGCAGAACAAAAACAAATTAAATGAAGATATATTGATAGCTGAATGAATAAAAGCAAAGCAGAAGTTTGTTGTCAACCTGATTGGTAAATAAGAGAAGTAATTAGAAATGACAAGCCAAAGGGATATTTTTAACTTTTAAATTTTGGGTCAGTTAAAGGAAAAAAGGAAGACAAGATTTCTATTCAGTCACTGATTGTAACGCTAGTGACTGTAGTACTAGCTTTTCATATTAGCAAAAAAATTGACTAAAATTATTTTTCATGCAATGTTTTAAACAGTGAATCTTCTCTTCCTTTTATAAAGAAACTAGAGGCCCGGTGCACGACATTCATGCACTGGGTGGAGGAACGGGGGGGTCCCTCAGCCCCGCCTGTGCCCTCTCACAATCTGGGAGCCCTTGGGGGATGTCCAACTGACAGCTTAGGGGAGCGGGCCACCACTGCTGCACTTGCCAGCCATGAGCCCGGCTTCTGGCTGAGCAGTGCTCCCCCTGTGGGAGTGCACTGACCACCAGGGGGCAGCTCTTGCATGAGCATCTGCCCCCTGGTGATCAGTGCGCGTCATAGCAACCAGTTGTTCTGCCATTTGGTTGATTTGCATATTAGCCTTTTATTATATAGGACTATGTATCTCCCCTTTATCCTCTTTTTGGGTGAAGGGGGGATAAATGGTGATGGAAGGAGGCTTGGTGATGGATGGGGTGGTGAACACACAATACAACTACAGATGATGTATTATGGAATTGTACAGCTGAAACCTATATAATTTTATTAACCAACTAGAGGCCCAGTGCACAAAAATTTGTGTACTCGGGGGGGGGGGGGGTCACTCAGCCCGGCCTGCGCCCATTTGCAGTCCAGGACCCCTTGGGGAATGTCCACCTGTCGACTTAGGCCCACTCCCCAGGGGATCAGGCCTAAGCTGGCAGTCAGACATCCTTCTGGCAGCCAGGGAGCCCTCAGGGGATGTCGACTAAAGGCTTAGGCCCCCAAGGGATCAGGTCTAAACCGTTAGCTGGACATTCTTAGTGCTGCCACGGAGGTGGGAGACACTCCTGCCACCACCACTGCGCTGGCCAGCCATGAGCCAGCTTCTGGCTGAGTGGCACTCCCCATATGGAAGTGCACTGACCATCAGGGGGCAGCTCCTGCATGCGCGTCTGTCCCCTGGTGGCCAGTGTGCATCATAGCAACCAGTCATGCTGTTCAGTCAATGTGCATATTAGCCTTTTATTATTATTACTAGAGGCCCGGTGCACAAAAATTTGTGCACTCGGGGGGGTCCCTCAGCCCGGCCTATGCCCTCTCGCAGTCTGGGACCCCTTGGGAGATAATGACCTGCTGGCTTAGGCCTGCTCCCAGGTGGCAGAGGGCAGGCCCAATCCCTAGGTGCAGCCCCTGGTCGGGCTCAGAGCAGGGCTGATTGGGGAGTTGGGGCGCCACCCCCTGTCATGCACAGAGCAGGGCGGATCGGGAGGTTGCGATGCCACGCTCAGGGTAGGGCCGATTGGGGGGTTGGAGCACCGCCCCCTGTCACACTCAAGGCAGGGTCGATGGGGAGGTTGCGGCGCCACCCCCTGTCACCCACAGAGCAGGGTCCATCAGGGGGGTTGGGGCTCCGTAGCCTTTCACACACAGAGCAGGATCGATCACGGGGTTGAGGAGCTCCCCCCTGACACTCACAGAGTAGGGCCAATAGGGGAGTTGGGGCACCGCCCCCTGTCACACACAGAGCAGGGCAGATCAGGGGGTTGGGGCGCTGCACCCTGTCACACTCAGGGCAGGGCCGATGGGGAGGTTATGGCTCTATCCCGTGACACACAGAGCAGGGCCCGTGGGGGGCGATTGGGGCGCCGCCCTCTATCACCCACAGAGCAGGGCCGATCAGGGGGTTGGGCGCCGCCACTGTCACACTCAGGGCAGGGCCAATGGGGAGGTTATGGCTCTACCCTGTCACACACAGAGCAGGGCCCGGGGGGGGGGGGGACGGGACGGGGTTTGGGGTGCAGCATCCTGTCACACACAGAGCTGCAGGGCGATCAGGGGGTTGGGGAGCTCCCCCCTATCAGGCACAGAGCAGGGCTGATCAGGGGGTTGGGGTGCCTTCCCCTGTCACAAACAGAGCAGGGCGGATAGGGAGGTTGTGGCCGCGCCCCCGTCACACACAGAGCTGCAGGGCGATCAGGGGGTTTGGGCGCTGCCCCCTGTCACGCTGATCCCGGTGCTGGGAGACCTCGCGGCATCGCTGATCCGGTTGCTGGGAGGCATATTACCCTTTTACGATATAGGATAGAGGCCTGGTTCATGGGTGGGGGCTGGCTGGTTTGCCCTAAAGGGTGTCCTAGATCAGGGTGGGGGTCCCCACTGGGGTGCCTGGCCAGTCTGGGTGAGGGGCTGAGGGCTGTTTTCAGGCTGGCGGGTGACTGAAGCTCCCAACTGCTCCTTTTTTTCTTTCTTTTTTATTCTGGGCCAGCTTTAGCTCTGAGGCTTGGCTCTAGCTCTTAGGCCTCAGCTGCTGAAAGCAGGTATCTGGTTTGTTTGGGTTCTATAATCGAAACACTGTTTCAACTCCAGCTCTGAGATCCCGCTGGCTGAAAGCAGGTTTCTGGGGTTTTCTTTAGCTTCTATATTTGTAACAATATTTCAACTGCAAGCTCAGAGGCCGGCAAGGCAGGCGGGGTACATTGGAGTCCTCCGTCACTGAAGCAAGCAAGCCTCATGCTCGCTTCAAGCTGCCTGGCTGCCGGCCACCATCTTGTCTGTAAGTTAATTTGCATATTGCCCTGATTAGCCAATGGGAAGGGTAGCAGAGGTATGACTAATTACCATGTTTCTCTTTTATTAGATAGGATATAGGATGTCCCTATTTTCCCCCTTTTGCCCCCTCTACCCAGCTCTTGCCCCCCACTACTCTCTGGCCATCACCATACTGTTGTCTGTGTCCATGGGTTGTGCATATATTTTCTTTAGCTAATCCCTTCTTAAATTCACTTCTTCAAATTTTTATTTTCAGATAAGTGCTTATAACTGCACTATTATATATTTTCTATTATATCATTTAGAATTAAGATATTTTTTAATTGAACCCTTGTAAATTTTAGCACAATTTAATAAATTATGCTAGAAGCAATTAGGAGATTTTTCATGTAATGCAGATACATTTCAATTAATATTTTATTAATTTTTAATTTTTTAATATTTTAATTTGAAATAATCTCATACATGTAAAAAAAACTATAAAATAATACAGCATATTATATGTACCCTTCCCCCAATTTCTTAGGTGTTAATAATTTAAACATAACCATTATACAACTAACAAAATTTGGACTATATTTTCCTATAATCTCTTTAATGTTAATCCATTTACTTTGTTTTTGTTAATCTTCACCCAAGGATATTTTTCCATTGAATTTTAGAGTGAGTGAAGGGAAAAGGAGAGACACATTGATTGGTTGCCTCCTGCACATGCTCCGATAGGGACTGGGGATCAAGCCAGCAACTGAGGTTGGAGAGGTAAGCAAGGATTATTTTGGGTACAACTTCCTAAACTCTCTTTAGGATTATGAATTTGTCCTATGGTAATTTCACGCTGGGGAGTGGCATGATTTGATTTGTGTTTCAGATACTTCTGGTTGCAGAGTAGCAAATGCTTTGGAGGAAATGGGTTAAGATAGTGGCAGTAGGGATAGAAAAAAAAACAGAGATTCTGCAATTATTTAAAAGACAGATTCAGCAGGATGTGATCACTATTAAATGAGAGATGAAGGAAAGTTTCTTTAACCCCCAGGACATAACTTATTTTTAAATTAACCCAAAACAATACACTAACTTATACAGACAAAAGATAGGTTTACGAAAAATATTTCACAGTTGACTCTCATATGTGACCTCCAACCAAATCTCCTTCATTTGAGAACGGCTAATATAAAGAAAGTATGCTTTAACATTTTAGTATTCAGAGAAGTTTTCAAAGATGTTACTGACGGTTTTGATGTGGGCTGTATGGTGCTGTGTCCTGTGAGACAGAAGTAAATACATAGTCATCAGTTGGAGGTATGGGTCAGGCGGGCAGGAGAAGTCTGTACCAGCAATTCAGAGTTGAAGGCAATTGGCCCAGAGGTGGCAGTCAATGCCCTGGAGTTCAATGAGTTTAATCTGGGAAATCACCCTGAAAAGATTAGAGGACCCAGGATAGATCCCTGAGGATGCTACATTTGAGAAGTGGCTGGAACAGTGCTGCTCTACTCAGGCCGCTATTTAGATTCTCCTGCAGAACATTAAGAATACTGCTGTTTATTCCCCAAGATGTTGGGAGGTGGGTCTAGGTAAGTGTAATAGTGTAATTTATAGAAAGGAAAATGTATGTATTTGGTCTTTGTCCCTGTTTCTGGCACAAAACAACTAAAACCCTTATAATTTCCTGAGGGATAAGAGAGACACAGATATCTATGGCTATTTCAATGAAGTGGTTTTTGGACCTCACTTAAGAATGGGGGCTGGGCCCAGCCGGTGTGGCTCAGTGGTTGCGCATTGATCCATGCACCAAGAGATCACTGGTTGGATTCCCAGTCAGGGCACGTGCCCAGGTTGTGGGCTCGATCCCTGGCAGGGTGTGCCGGAGGCAGATGATTGATGTTGATGTTTCTTTCTCATCGATGTTTCTATCTCTCTCGCCCTCTCCCTTCCTCTCTCTCTAAAACCAATAAAAAAAAAATTTTGGCAACTATAAAATTAAAAAGAAAAAAGAATGGGGGCTGGTTAGTAGTGGAGGCCACCAGCTGATTAGAGTGCGGACTTTTCAGTCACACTTCCATGAGCTCCGAGATGGGTAGAGGGCCTGGAGGTGGAATGAACCACGAATGGCCAATGTTTTAATCAATTGTGCCTATATACCGAAGCCTCCGTAAAAACCCAAAGGATAGAATGTGGAGAGCTTCCAGGTTGATGAACTCATTGGAACTGAGTGCAGAATCCTCAGTAGGGCTAGGATCCTCTATGCAGCAGTTCTCAACCTGTGGGTCAGGAACAATGAAAATACATCCTGCATATCAGATATTTACATTACGATTCATAACAGTAGCAAAATTACAGTTATGAAGTAGCAACGAAAATAATTTTATGGTTGGGGGTCACCACAACATGAGGAACTGTATTAAAGGGTCGCGGCATGAGGAAGGTTGAGAACCACTGCTAGGTTCCCAAATGATATGAATATTCATCTTCTCTTCTCCAGTGGTTGTGAACCACTGGAGAAGAGAAGAGAAGCCTGAAAAAATGCCTGGGGAGAAGCCAAAGGGATGGGAAGGAAATCAGGTTGGTGTGGCATTATGGAGGTCTAAGGATGAGAGAATTTGAGAAGAATGAGTGAGTGACAGTATCAAAAGTTGCTCCAGTCTCAGGCTTGTCTCTTCCTTTTCCTACTTACTGTGACTCCGTCCCTGTTGAGTTGGGTTGGGCAAAAAAAAAAAAAAAGTTGCCAAGAGGTGGAGCAAGTAAGAATTTAGGAGATTTCATTGGATTCAGATAGAATCAGTTCATTAGTAACCTTGGTAACACCAGTTATAGAGGTGAAGCCAGATTAGAGGTTGAGAAGGAAGGAGTGAGAAAATATTGGAAGCAAGTCTCAATAACTCTTTTAACTGGGCTTTTCATTAATTATATAAATTCTGTCAATTACTTGTGCTAGGTACTGGGAATAGAAAGTTGAATAGGACATGGCTGAAGTCCTCAAAGAACTCAGGTGAACAGTTAATCATGAGAAAATATAAGCGTGATAATAGAGACACGCACAGTGGGGGTTTGGGGGAGAAATCGGATAATGAGAGTTGGTTTCCTGGAAGAGCAGACCCCTGAGTAGTTGAGCCAGTTCTTACCAGTTTTGATGAGCACATAGTAAAAGCTCAGTACATGTGAAATGGATGGATACATTTCTCCGATTGGGTGGGACGCTCTGCCGCACACTTCAGCATCATTCCAAGAAGTGGAGGCAGCCTTGGGCTCCCAGGGGTCCATCAATTTGTACCAGGCAATCTAAACAATAAAACTCACTCCAGAGATAGGAGCTTGGAACTGACCATCTTTAAAAACAGGGATTTTTTATTTTATTTTAAAAGTAGCTGAAGCATCAAATTGAAACATGGAAGGTCTTACAAGTGACAGGACTGGGCTCAATGATGCATTGTGTTTGTGCTGATGCTCTCAGTTTACCTCCAAAAATCTTTTTTTTTAAAGATAGGAAATATTTATATGAAATTCTGTAATGCACAATGAGAAGAGTAACCATGTAGACTTAGTTGCCAGATCTCTTTGATGGGAAATAATGTGTGAAGTGGATTAGACACCCTACATAGGAGACTCTTCCCAGGCACACCCTCTGTTGGGAAATCTTTCTAGGTCTACCTCACCCTGATACCATTCTTTGTGTTCCTGTGAATGTTTTCTAGTATTTGGTAGGTTTTTTCCACAGTCATTATCTCTGCAACATTTTATCCCATCCTTAAAGTTTAAGCTTTTTATAGAGACTCGTCTGCTATAACTCCTCATCTCAGTCCAATCCTCCAATGGTTCAGGACAATGCCAAAGACTCCCTGACTGTTACTTCTCTCACATATTTTTAAGCCTTGCTGCCTTCCTGACATCCTCTGTTCTGCCCTGTGAATTCCCAAACCAGGCACAGAACTTCAATATGGCCCACCTAGCATGAAGTCAGAGCAGATTTCCCCAGAGTTTGTTTCTGTTAACATTTTTGTGTTTTCTTATTTCAAAGACACTCAAAATGGAATTCATATATTAGTGATAGTTTTTTCAAGTGAATCCTGAAGACAAAGAGATTAACTGGAAACCATGGAAGTAGAGAATTTTCTAACGTTGGAAATTAATGTTACCAGCTTAGTAGGTTTATTATAGAAATAAAATGAGTATAGAATTATTAATAATGTTAATATTTGGGTTCTTTCCCTACATTAATAGGGGAAAGCATTAATAGCATGTCATTGTAAGGTAGTATAGATTCTAATTAACAGTGTGGGCTTGAATCCTTTTTTCCTCCGCTAATTAGGGTTGTGATTTGGGGCAAGATGCTTAATCTCTCTTTGTTTCAGCTTCTCTACCTGTAAAATTTGGATAATGACAATAATATCTCCTCATAGGGATGGAATGAAAACTAAATGAATTAATATATACATAGGAAGCATGTCATAAATATTAGCAATTATTATAAGACAATGGCCCCTCTTTAAATTATGTGCACTCATGTTCAATTATGATAAGTTGCGGTATATTTTTCTGGTGTAGTTAGTAAAAAGGTTTGTGTAGGTTTTCTGCAGGAATTTGAAAGAGTTTGGGCCTAAGATCCCTGGAAGAGACACTAAACCTAGAATCAAGCTCACAAGTAACCAGGTTTTCTAGAGTTCTGGGGCCTCATGGTAGCTCAGGATCAACCCCGATTTATAAACTTGGCACTACCCTCTGCCAATGTTTACCTCAGTGTTCAACTCTCTTTCCAGATACAATAAAGTAAAATAAATAAAATTCTAAAGTTAAAAAAATGTATATAAAATGAAATGAAATGAAAAAGAGGACTGAAATGCTGGCGTTTTCGGGCCTGTGATTGTATAAGCTGTTTCTCACGTAAGTTGTGAACGATTATTAGTTATTATCCGATTTTGATAGGAAATCTGAGAAGCTGATATTTCAATACCTGTTTTTCCAAGGAGAAAATACTTTGAGAATGGTGTCTAATGTTGATGTTTGTTTTGATAGTTTGACTCTTGTTTCCCCCTACACAAGCTGGAGGCTATGGCTTGGAAGTTTAGTGCTCTCATGTCCCATTTCACCGCTAGCACAAAGGCATTTTACTCTACTACTTGTTACTACTATTGAATTCATACACACTACTGTTAGCTCCTAGAAACATCATCACGTTTCATTAGATGCATTTGGAAAGTAAATAGTTAATATGATAAACTTATTATAATGGATTTAATAGTTAGGGTTTGATAAGAAAAACTATAAAAAGGGGCCACTGGGCTTAAAGAGCTGACTGCTGGTCAAATCTCTCAGCCCTGTGAACTCCCTCTGCTGGTGTAGTCAAAGCAACATAATGTGGGTGTGCTGGGGAGCAGAAGCATTTACCATTTAATGAACACGTACTAGTTGCCAGGCAGCCTTGCATTCACAGCCATAAATGTTCCGTAACCTTCATAACCCTGCAATGGTAGGCCTGAGGATCTTGTCACATTTGAATTGATTTGTTCGCCTTGAATCATACATGTTTTTCAAATATTTTTAATTTAGGTAGAGGAATTAATTGTATAATTATTTTCACTCAGTAATTATTGCTTCTACAAATAAAGGTATCTTGAATGAATGACTATTTAACATAGAACAAGAGTCATTCATTTTTCAGGATTAAGAAAAAGAGTGGAACAGTTTGAAACATATAAGATGACTTAAATGGAATAGAACTTCAACATAAAAAAAGTAATTGATGGAAGTAAGGACTTTCACTATTTTTCTGAACTTTGAAATTACATCACATGTTTTGAAAGATCAGATACACACACACACACACACACACACACACACACACACACATATCTCTTCGGAGCTAGAAAGCCAGACGGAGTGCCCCGATCAAATGTCTGAAGTGATGGGGAAGTCACAGCACTGTACACAGGCAGATAAAGCAAACATGTCATTAAAACCAAAAGTCCCAGGCACCCCTACCCACAGAGCGTTTCACTCAAGCTGCCAGCACGTGATGGAAAGAAGAACTGTGAGTCTGTTTTTTCCTTTTGGTCTTTCCTTGATGGAAATGCCAAAACACTGAGAACTGATCTAAATTGAGGAAAATCACAGGACAAGATAGAGACCAAGTAAATGACATTTTTCGTGAACACTATAGAGTTGACTACAGTCTGGGGTCAGATTTGTGATATTTGATACATTTTCTGATGAAAAAAACTTAGTGACATGACTTCAGTTAATTCATACATCTGAAAGTAGACTTCTATTTTATATGCTGTAGGGTAGTGGGAAGTAACAGGTCTATTTCTGACAAGTTTTTTATTCTAATAATTTCCATTTACCAGCCCCATGGGGTGGGGGAAGTTATTTTTTTCTATAAGACTCAATTTTCTCATCTGTAAAATGGGATTGATAAACTACTCTTCTGCTGCTACTGTGAGAATTAAATGAGCTAATGTGTATGATAAGGATTAAGTGACAACAACAATGTGCCACAAATATTTTATGGAGGATATATTCCATGACATATGTACAGCTTAATCACATGTTTAGATTAATCTTTAAAATAACAGCAATGTTAACATCAGCTAACATTTGTTTGCTTTCTCTGCTAAACTCTGGCCCAAGCGCTTCACACATATCTCACTTACTCCCCATAATCCTTGTGCACAGCTGTGAAACAGGCACCTCCTGTGTGCCCAGCTGACTCCGTTTTAAATAGTCCTGCTCACATACCCCACTTTGTAAAGATCTTCAAACCTCCAAACACGGTTTCCCTTCAGAACATCTGCTACCATCTTAAAACTCAAGGCAATATTTTAGAAGAGAAGTAAGGAAGAATAGTAGTGAAGAAAGATCTCTCCAAAGCTTAGATCCCTGAGAGTTTGGTGAAATTATTGCAGTAAAGCAGCAATTTTCAACCGGTGTGCCACAAGAGGTGTGAATGAATCAAAATTATACGTATTCTATTTTTTATCAGATCAGGAAAAATTATATATTTTTTGGTGTGCTGCAGAATATTAGTAATTAGTTTATGGTGCCAGGAGATGAAAAAGGTTGGAAATCGCTGCAGTGAAGGATTAGTAAATCGAGTAAAGGATTTGCGGTGGTATAATGTATTTCAGAATTCCCTCCCTTAGCAAATAACGCATTTCATTCTGGCCTTCTACAGGGAAGGCCCTGTTCTGGGCTGTGGGAGTGCCACGGTCAACAAAATACGGTACCTGCCTTCATGGAGGAGACATTCAAGATTGAATATCTACCCTTCCAAAGTCTCTTTCATATTTGGGGACTTGCAACAATGACAGTAATTAACACCAACAAAAGGGGGTGGTAAAAAGGTGTACTTAATTGGCTTTGTACTAACATCCTTTATATTCATCTATCGAAGTTACTGTTATTCATATTTATATACATGTATATATACTGATACAAAAATCAGTAGAAGGAAATTAAAAAAAAATGAAGTAGTAAGCATACATCTGTATATTTCCTTTCCCAAATGAAAAAGAAAAAAGAAAAAAATGGGTTTCAGTTTTTAGAATAAGGGATATGGTTTTTATATAGCTGTGTATTTTTAATGTCTATTGGGAAAATGCATTCAACTGTGCTAAGAATTAGTCATTCTAGTTGTATAAAAGCATGGGAAATTATCAAATGTTAATTTCTGCTGACCTCTTATGTTAAACCATGTAAAGCACTTTTTTAATTATGAAGCTGATTTAATTGGCTGAGTTTACAGTAGTAATAAATGAGCTGAGTTGAAAACCAGATTATAAATAATTTCAGCCTGACATTTGAGTCAAAAATAAAGATAATCTGGGTTTGTTTGTGATGTTCAGTTTCCTGACGTTAGCTTTCCCATGCCAGTTTTATTCATCATCATTACTGGGCACATTAGAAATACTGAATTTCCACACACACAAAATTTACTTAACATTTGATATCCTATTCAATATCTAGCTAAAACCAAGGAGGAAAAAAGGTATTATTATAGAGAGATTTGTTGTTGAAAGTATTGCATGTCTCCTTTTTCCCCCCATTGACTTCGTATAGCCTGCCCCCGCCCTCTAGTATCATTTTTTAAAAGGAAGGTTTCTTTTCAGATATGACATAATGCAGGAAAGGCACAGCGTTTACATTGCAGAGCAGTTGCTCACAAGCCCACATGCACACTACAAGTGCCCAGGGAGCTTTTCAGATAACTCTGGCGTCTGGGTCTCAACCCAGACAAGTCACATCGGAGCCGCTGGGAGAAGGAACCAGGTGTCAGGATTTGTTGAGAACTCTCCCCAGGTGATCCTAACGTCCAGTCAAGGCCGAGAACCACGTGATAAAGGAGTGGACTTAGGAGCAACGCTCGGGAGAAGGCCCCGAGTGTAAGCTGATGATGAGAAGGTTTTATTTCTCTGCCAAGATTCTGTAGGCATTAAAGAAGAAAACCGTAAACAAAAGTCCCTGGAAATTAAGAAAAGACCTACAGTGGTAGTGGGGACTTACAGGCATTCTTTGAACTGCTCCTGTCTTGTAACCGGTGCTGGAAGTATGATCGTGGCCGGCAGAGGTGTGTTAGGAAGAAAAGGAGAACCCTCTATAAATGTGAGTCTGTGTGTTCACTGATTAGAATTAGTTCTTATTTCTTGTGTGGAAGGGTAATTGTTTCATGACTGTGTTGGTGTGTGAATTTCCTTTCTGCCGAGGCATTGATCCTTTTGTACTCACATTTCACATTAAGATACAAAACACAAATAGAAGATAAGATACTCAGTCAAAACAAACCAGTCAAAGCTTTGAATTGCTTTTCATTTATTGAACTTCCATTTTCAGCACACGTTTCCAGGCTCTGTGCCGGGGGTGGGCTAGTAATGAACAAGACTTCATACTGGTCAAGATGAAGTAGGTCATTATTTACTAGGCCTGGGAAGTAGACAGAATAGTTGTGAATGAATAATGTACTTGATTTAGTCAGGGTTCACCAGAGAAACGGAACCGACAGGGTAGCTAGATAGATTTACCCATCTAACTACCTTTCAACCTACCTACAAATTGATTCACAATTGGCTCCCTCAGTTATGGAGGCTGAGAAAGTCCTGTGACCTGCCATCTGCAAGCTGCAGAGGCAGGAAAGCTGGTGTAATTGAGGCCAAAGGCTTGAAAAGTGGGGGGTGGGGGCATGGTGCATTGGTATAAGTCCCAGAGACCTGAGAGGTACTCAGACATGGAGAGAAAGATGTTTGAGGAAAGTGACACCAAAAAAGTGGGAAAGTGAGTAGTTTGGTTATGATGTGTGTGAGCCTGAAGTGTGAGATTCTGAGCAGTGGTGACATCCTGGTGGAGCTAAAATGAAAACAGGATGATACAAGGTGGAATCGTTGATGGCTCCAGAAAACAGTTTAATCACACAGGGGTTTCTCTAGTCTTCATTTTTAAATTTAAAGACTCGGCCAAGAAACAGACAGTAACAATTCACTATTTTTGCGGATAAAAAAATTTTGGCCATTTTTCTCAAGCAACTTACATAGCATTGTGTGCTTCTAAACTATGGTTTGTTTACATTTTTAAAACTTTTGGGGTGCATCTCTAGAACAGTAAATTTGTTTCTAAATATTGAGTATAATTTTGATGAAAGTGTCCATTATATCACACCACATTTTAATAGAGATATGTGTTACTTGTGACCTCCTTCCTCTCCTGTCCTTAGTTTTCTCCTACTTGGTTGCCTTAGTGACTGTAAATTTAGAAGACTTTGGTATTTTCTTAGAAGATATTTCATTGAAGTATCTATTGTAAATAATAGGAACTTCAATCTCAGTTAAACAGGGTCTATCATTTATCGTCTATTTTTGACATTAGTAAAAAAAAAACCAAAACTGGCAATTTTAATGAAAAGTCAAACTGAAAATTGCATCACAGTAAAATTAAAATTTCATGTCATTCTCTTTCACTTTCCTTCCATTATGTTGACGACATGTAGCCACAATCAAACTCTGTATGAGACCTTACCTACCAAAACACACAATACAGTTCTTTCTCTCTCCCTTCTTCCCTTCCTTTTCCTTTTTATTAGTCTTAACATAGAGACCTTACGTTTCCACTGGGATTCTCTTTTGCCAAGGTTTGGGCTGCAGCAAGATTCTTTCTATTCCAAATAGACATTGCTAATCAACCCCAGCATTCTTCTTCCAGACCCATCCTTAGGTGTCTTCCTTTCACTGTAGTGCTCCAAGCAGCCACTGCCAATAGGTGGGACTTGCCAGTCACTATTCTACAGGAAACCTGGCCAAAACAACATAACCCATAAGAATTGCTAATTCTTTCATAGCAATTTCTAGATCATGGGAACCATTTGGGGTAGTCAGGGCCTCACCTGAACCTACTAAAGCAGAATATTCCAGGGGCTAGAAGTTTTCTTCAGTTCCGCTGTGTTAAGAGTTTTGCTGTTTTTCCTGATCAACATCTTGAAGAACAAACAAGAGTATACACAATCATCTTCCTATACTCTTTATAACAAAATCTCTCCTACCCAGATCTTCTGCAAATAATTTCACTTTCATATTAGCCTTATTGACATAGGTATTCTGAGTTTGCCCAGGAAACTTTAAGGTTTAAGGTTATAGGAGGAGGCAGTGCCTAATTTAGAAAATGGTTCCTATAAATGTCTGAACACAGTGACCAGTGTTCAAAATGAAGTAAACAAACCCAAGTTTCACATTCTTCCAATCACATTAATGCAAATACATAGACCTGCCTTTGGAAGGAAGCCTGGGTGGACTAGGCTATCACATGGCAATTGAAGAGGGTGGAAATACAGACAGCAAAAGGAATCTTAAGGTACTGCAGCTATTCTTCCCTAAAATCACTTAATTAAAATCACTTGAATACAGGATCCTAGCTATAAAGCATAGAAGTCACTGTAACAAAGGGAAACATTATCACTGAGTAGGTGACTTTCTTTTGTACAATTTAGGAGTACTGTATTGCCCATGAGTCATATTTATGTTTAGTTTTCTTTCTATTCATGTATTTGCCAAAATGCTACCAGGGTTTTTTTTTATTTACTACTGAGATAATCTGGGTTTCAATGTCTTTTTTCCCTTGTTGAGAGCAGTCACGATCAACTTAATATAAACTACGGGGTAGTTTGCTTTCAGTGCTATTCCGTGTTACCATGCCCATTATACACTGCCCATTTCCACATGCTCAGTCATTCCCTTCCAGCTTCCAGAAGCTGACTTCAGTGCTGAAGACCATACTGTCTTTTATTGTTAATGCCTCAATTCAAGGTATGTCTTACAAAGTGCTCTGGTAATGTTGTCAATAATGCTAGATAAATGGTCCAAGCAGAGGTGGGAATTCTTCACCAAGCATTATACATTGCCATTGATTTTGCACAGCCTATGTCGGTGTAAACTGGTCATCTCCCCTTCCAGTCATTTCTACAAATAAAAATCACCTTTCAAGAAAACATATTTGTACCAAGTAACTCACAGTTACATAACTCAGTTATTCCTCCCCTCTCCATTGTGCAATGAATGTAAGATGACAGAAGCAGAAATCTGGGCACTTCACATGTGGTTGAAGGGAAAAAACATTGGGGACAAGCATGATGTGTTAATTTTCTCTGCTCTCCTAGAATAACATGGTTTTCAAGGTCACTGATGATAACGTTGTTTTCAAATGCGGTAGGTAGCCCTGATGGAGACCGTTGTGGAAAGACTTGTTTGGAAGAAAGAGACAATCAATGGTTGGGGGTCACACTTTCCAGACAGCCAGGAGAAAATGGATCCATCGTGGTAGGTTATTGGAATTGGTCCACTGATTACATCATGAAATCAGATATTCTGGGTGTGACTTTCACATAATTTAGTCTACTTTTATGTTTTATTCAGACTTGTGGGCATAGATGGAAAAATATATTTTACATGAAGACTGAAAATAAGCTTCCCACAGGTGTTTGCTATAAAATGCCCTCTGATTTCCGAACAGGGCTGAGTACAAGAATAGCTCCATGTTATCAAGGTAAGAGAAGATTTTAATATTAACTGGATCAAAAGAAACAAGTGAATGACTTTTAATTTTTTTCAATTATTTTGAATTTTAGATGTGTGGGGAGGGGATTTTTGAAATAGCTGTGTTCTTTATAAATACTCAAAGCACCCTTTTGTTTTTTTACTCAGTCACAGTATTAGTTTTCATAAATGCACTTTGTGTTTTTAGGAAATTCCACAGTTTAATTTGGATAATTCTAGATTCTAGTTGATAATTACCCATTTTTGCATTAAATACATTTTCAAGTCCGTGTACGTGAGTCTAATACTCAACAACTATAGGACACTTAAAATCGTGAAATTACATTGAAATGTATGATCAGTGAGGAAAAAAAAACTATTTAGGTTACTTGCTTTATCTTTAGCTGCAAAGAATATTCAGAAAGATTCAAGTATAATGGGAGCAAGTATTTTTCACTTTTTTTTTTTTTTTTCAAATTCACTTGTTTTTCTTGAACTAACAAGGGATCGGTATCTTAAGTTTGAAAGGTTTTCCCATAAAAATTCTAGACCATAGGTAGCATTACTGCACACAGAGCTAGGACGTAAATAAACAACTGAAGGGAAAAAAGTTCATGGTGAATGTCAATAGAGCATTAAAAAAATATATCTGCAATAGAACAAGGTCTAAAAATCTGTCTTTGGAAAACTCAGCATTAAATAAATATACATTCCAACTTTTCTAACCAAAATGATTATTCCAGTCTCCAAGAAAATATCTATCACCTAACAAAATTTTGAACAAATACGCAAATTCAGGTACTGACTCTATTATTGCATTTGATATCATGGAGAAGCTTATATATATTCCTGATTGGCCTTTGGATGGCAAGAAAATAAAAGGTGAATTTTGAATTCTTAATGCAGTAAAACTCAGTCTATTTTTCTCCATGTTTATTATCCTCTTCTTCCTAATGGTTTGTGATTTATACTTTGAAACATTTTCATAATTGTTTTTAGTTTTGCTAGTCACATTCTACAAAAAAAAAAAAAAATCAAGATGACATAAGTATAACTAAAATTATGGGAAAATTTATAAAAATTGAAAAAATAGACTTGGGGAAGATATTAAAAAAAAGTGAAAATCATGACAGAGTATAGTAATTATAAATGACAGCAGTTCTTTTAAATTTTCTAGTTAGTAAAACCAAAGCAAAGATGTGGTCCTGATTCTTATTTTCATAGACGTTTACTACTGATGTCAGTGTTTCAGAAGCAAAGCTTTGTGTTCATAGCAAGTTCCAAAAACATCCATTCATAGCGGCTTCATAATAAGAGACTCTCTACTGGGCAAAATCTAGGAAGCCTGTATGTGGGGTTTTTTTTTTCCCCCTGTTAGTTTTTTTTAATGGAGGAACTATAACTGAAAAAAAAAATTGGGAATGAAATACGTGTAATTTCTGATTGGTAATCGCATATATGAAATTAGGCAGTAGACTTTAGAATATTAGCTGTGGGAGAAATTCTGGCAATTTTTTGAGTCAAATGCCTTCATTTTATAGAGGAGAAAACTGTGACCAAGGATCTCATCTAATTTTACCAGCCCTCTGGTAGCAGAAGGGGCCCCCACCTCCGATTGTTATGCTATTTTTTATCCCAAGTGCCTATCCATATTTGCAAATGAATGTGGAGAAGGGAGGGGGGCTTATGAAATGAGGACAATAGTCATTGTGAAAGTTTCTCTCCCCCTTTTCTGCCTTTGGTCAAAAACTGGCTGATGGTAGAGCTAGGAGCCTCCATTCAAGTATTTTTTAATTTGTGTTCTGGCCTAGTCACCTATCCTCCATAAAATAAAATTATACAGATTTTGTCTTTATGTGAAATCCTGAATTGTTTCTTTCTACTTTATTTTAGATTATGTGAAAACTTTTGGAGAGAATTTTGCATCATGTCAAGTTGGAATATCTAGTTTTCACACGAAGGTAATAGTCCAAAAAATAGCTGCTGTGAATGTTTACATATAGAATTTTAATGTTTCTGAAGACTTAGAAGACTGATATTATGCTTTACAGTAAAAATTGTATAATATATGATTAATATTTGAAAGTACAGTACTATAGCTTAATTTTTATCACTGAATATTTGACGTATATTGTGAGAAAATACCTAATATTAGATAGCTATGCCAAATAAGAGCAATTAAAAGTCTATTCTAAAGAATATTACTTTCATTAAGAATTTAATAGAAATTAAAAGTAGCTATAGTTATTTGTTTTGTTAACTTAGACATCGAAAATGCCTATGTTATTTTTACTTGTTGAGGAGAGGAGTAAACATATGAATTCACACTTTCAATTAAAATTATGAGAATTGGGAGATTGAAGAACTTAATAACCTCTTAGATTAGATATATTCTCAAACTCGATTATTCTTTTTCTACCACTCTAGTCATTCTGTGAGTTCCAGTGAATGATCACAGTTGTACTCAACCTCCAAAGTTCCCAGTTTCCCTTAAAAACCAGTTATGAATTCATGAATGTTTTCTGAATCTATGTAGAAGGCCTTAGGTTTACAATTTCCATAAATATTACCTACTATGTAAAAAAAGCAATGATTTCTTTAATCTATATTTAAATTGGTCTTTTTTGAAATTCAGAATTGTTTAGGAAATTTAGAAATATGTTAAGTAGGTTTGGTTGCTGAAAGTTTTCATGTTTTACTAGACAACTATCTGCTTATTTGACCTTCCCTCTGTTTGCTTTTTCTAAATCCATATTTATCATCAAATATGTCCCCAGATTTTTAAAAAATATTTTTTTATTGATTTCAGAGAGGAATGAGAAGATAGAAACATCAATGATAAGAGAGAATCATTAACCACATGCCCAAGATTTTATTACAGCGATTCTCAACCTGTGGGTCGCAGCCCCTTTGGTGGTCGAACGACCCTTTCACAGGGGTCGCCTAAGACCATCCTGCATATCAGATACTTACATTACGATTCATAACAGTAGCAACATTACAGTTATGAAGTAGCAACGAAAATAATTTTATGGTTGGGTCACCACATGAGGAACTGTATTTAAAGGGCCAGAAGGTTGAGAACCACTGTTTTATTGGATTTCTTTTTTTTTCTAATCTAACATTGTTAAGGAAACTACTTAATGGCTTTTTGCAAACTGAAATAAATTGTCTACTTTTTCACTCTTTGACAACACATGATTATCTCTGTAATGAGCACTAATGAATTACCCAGATATGATTGACTTTAATAGAAACCACATTGCCTTTCTCCTGAAAACTTACTCTAGTGTTCAATGATTCTACCTTTGATTTCTAAGTCCACTGATAAGTGTGAAGTGAAAGTTTCTTTTCTAAAACTCTACTTTTAGTGAAAATCCATTAGCTAGCTTCTCTGGCTTTTTTTTTTTTTTCCTGGTGTGTTTTTAAATTCATAAAATGCTCAGGCTTTAGAAATTTATCATAAAAAATCTGTTCTTGTTACTATTTACTTAAAATGTATATCTGGAAGAGGTTTGGGGTGGTGAGATTAAACTTTTAAATGATGCTAAATTGTTTATTTCTTACAGGATTTAATTGTGATGGGAGCTCCAGGATCATATTTTTGGACTGGCTCTATTTTTGTCTACAGTATAACTTCAAATAAATATGTGGCTTTTTCAGACAGTGACAATCAAGTAAAATTTGGAAGTTACTTAGGTACTGTAAAAATTGACAAACTGAAATTATAATCTTTCTTACAGATACTAGTGATTATAAATAAGGGAAATTATATTTTCAAAAGATCAAAATGGCCCTAGCCAGTTTGGCTCAGAGAATAGAGCATCGGCCTGTGGACCAAAGGGTCCTGGGTTCGATTCTGGTCAAGGGCATGTACCTTGGTTGCAGGCTCCTCCCCAGCGTGTGCAGGAGGCAACCAATCCATGTGTTTCTCTCACATGTCAATACCGTATTTCTGTCTTTTCCTCTCTCTTCCATTCTCTCTAAAAATCAGTGGGAAAATACCTTAGGTGAGGATTAAAAAAAAAAAAAGATCAAAATGGCCAGTGGTTATTAAAAAGAGAGTTTGTTTAAGAATACAATCTATGAAATTTTAACTTACATTGAACATATGGAACTACAGTCATCGACATATAATTCTTAGACTGGAATTCCTGGTTTACTGCAAAGTGTTTATTCTGTGGAGTAAAACACTTGAGGGCTTGTATCTTTATTATTATAAAGGTAGTATTGATTGCTTACCATATCTGAGGAACTTTTGTAAGCACTCTACATTAATTAACTCATTTAATTATATAAGAGTAAGTAAGTATAGTTTCTTAAGGACCAGCTGAAAATCAGTCAGGCTGTCAACTGCATTCTAGACAATGGGTAACATTATGAAGCATATGGGTCTGAAAAACAGCTCATTGACCTTTGCCTCATAAGTTCTTATAATATTTCTCATAGCGTAGCTATTTTTATCTTCTTATCCTTATTTATCTTCTTATTCTTATTTAATGAATCAGAGGTGGGATTATTTATAGTTTGTTTCAATAGAAACACGAGATTTTTCTGGCATTAATTTCCACTATAGTAAAAGGAATGCTTTTCCTATAGTTTCTTAGAAAGTACAGATTTGCTTAAACCATATGTGTTTCAAATGTGAGCAGTTTATACTCAGAAATAATGATAAGAAAAGCAGTACTATTTTTCCCATTTGAACAGAAGGGATTCACTTTCAAACAGAGGGAATTCATCTATAATTCAACATTTACTTGTTTATAGTTGAAGATTATCTTCAAGTATTATAAAATATAACTTGGCATTACCCTTTTTATTACATAATAAAACCAAAATATTTCCCCAGTTCTATCATCATAAAATTTTATCATAATGAAGATTTCATGGCAAAAAAAATGCAACTTAGGAAATTTATACTTAAAGTTTAAAATGTCATATTTTATATACTCTAAAATATTTCTGTAGTAAAAGGACATGCAGGAAGCTTGCATGTCCTGGTACTACACAGAGACTAACAAACCAAATGTAAAGGTGCTATCTTCAATTTGTTTCATAACACACATATTAATAATTAAAGCATAAAATGAATGACCAATTGTGTGTACTAGTATTGCTTTGCTAAATGTTATTAAAATTCTGTTCCGTGTAGTCACTTTGTATTCAGTCTCACTTAATTCTGAGTGGATATGTGATAATATATTTCACCCATGGCAGATGACAAGTCTCACAATTGTGTCCGTTTTCTTGAAGGATACTCGGTTGGAGCTGGTCACTTTTGGAGTAGGGATACCACCGAAGTCATCGGAGGAGCTCCTCAGCATGAACAGATTGGTAAAGTAAGAACTACATTTTTAAATTTATTTCTTTACAAGGGTCCGAATAGATTGCATGAGAGGAGAGGTTAAAGGAGGAAGTGCACACTTGCTAAGGAATGAAAGCTAGAAATGATGGGCCATGTGCTGCGTTTAGTGGAATTGGTGAATGTTGTATGGCTTTTAGAAAAAATTGGGCAGAAAAGCTTTAAGGAAAATTATATGTCAAATGAAGCTTTTTTTTTTTCTTATGAGTAAACTGTTTTTAAGAGAACTGTCTCAAGGTGCCCGAGGATTATATTTATTGGTTAATAAGTTTACAACTAAAGGGAAATTGAGGCAGCAACAGGTTTTATGGTAAGACTACAAAGAATAAGATGTTATTTTTGGCTTTAGTTTTCATTACACTTGTTGTGTAAAGGTTACTAAATTTTTCTCAGCCTTACTTTGAAAATTGAGACAAAAATGCTTTCTTTCTGCGCTCTCTCTCAAGGGCCAGGAGGTAGCTCCCGAGAAGGTAGTTTTGCCAGGAAGGCACGTTAGCCTGAACGTGGTTTCCTAAACCTTTGGGATCATTCTGAAAGGGATTTTTAAAACTGTATGTGAGCAATTACAAGTTATGAAAAATGATATTTTGATCAAATGAAAAAAATTTTTTAAATGTCATAGTCCAACCTTTTCTAATTCTTTTCACAATTGCAGGCATACATATTCAGAATTGATGAAAGAGCACTAACGATCTTACATGAAATGAAAGGTAAAAAGGTAATATGTCTCTACCTTTGGTCTCCCTGGGGGCTTTGGTGACTAACCCTGCTTTTTTCTCAATGACTGGGTCTGGTTTGTTTTTGGAGCAGCTTGGCTCTTATTTTGGAGCTTCTATCTGTGCCGTGGACCTCAATGCAGACGGCTTCTCGGACATGCTGGTGGGAGCTCCCATGCAGAGCAGCATCAGGGAGGAAGGCAGAGTGTTCGTGTACATCAACTCCGGCTCAGTAAGTCCAAGGATCCCCAAACTGGGAGCCCCTCAGGGGACTGTGTTGGGAACTTATTCTGGAGCTCTGAGACTACAGATCCTTAGGCTTATTTTACTGCTGAAAGTGAAAATTCTGGTATGGTACTGACGCTCCCAAAATGAAATAGAATATGATGGTAAATGGGCCACTGACCCATTTTGCCATTCCAGAAGGAGGTGATGAGTCATTCCAGAGCTGCTCTGTTCACAGCTGGGAGGTGTTCACTGCAATATATGACGTTTCTTTCAATTTTCATTGTGGCACAAATCTAACTTGAAAGCATGATGTTTGTATCCTTCAAAATGTGGATTTCTTATTTAGTGATTGTCCTTATATGATTTAATAATTATAAAATATTACTTGAAGTAGAAAAAATATTTCATATTTTCAATTTCTTGATTTGACCATTGACCATCAAGACATGTTTTGATAAAATGTTAATTTGCACAACTAATATAGATTGATAAGAATATAAAATTGACATAGTTTCTTCCACAGTGGATATAGGATTTGTAGAAATACGTAATTATTGCTTATTGTTGAGTTTTAAATTATGGACAGGTCAATTAAAAGAGTTCTGCTGGCCTTGTCTTGCCAGCCTATCTTCTTGACCTTAAATCAAAGCAGAGAATTGATAGGGTCTTCATGGGGTCCTTTGGGCCTGCCTTTGGTTTAAGAACATGAGTGGGTTTGTGAGAACATTAGTTCATTTCTTAAGGCACAGGTAGGATTTAACAAAGTAAAATCTGTTTCAAGAAGGTATTTGTAATCTTATTTAATCAGTGGTTTCACACCATTTAATAAATTTCTATATTAAACATGAGACTAAACTTTTTAAAATTTAAGAGGAAATCTATACTAATAATAGACAAATAATGTAAATTAACCATCCCTCCATGATGCCCACAGCCAATCAGGAGTGAGTATGCAAATTAACCCGACAAAGATGGTGGGCCTCTGGCCAGTGCACGTACATGCCAGCTCTGAGCAGCTGGGGTCCCAGGGATGCCACTGGAGTGTCCGGTCCTGTCAGCCCAGCCTAGAGGCATCTGGAGTTCTCAGTCATTTTGGTTTCTGCAGCCCCTGGACTGGAAGCAGAAACCAAGAGCACAGGGTGCACCAGGAATTCTGGGAATTGTAGTTCTGGTGGCAGCCCCTGGACCAGAAGCGGAAGCCTAGAGCACGGGGAGCACCAGGAATGCTGGGAATCATAGTTCTGTTGGCAGATTCATTGCGGGATCTCCTAGACCAGTGATGGCGAACCTTTTGAGCTCAGCGTGTCAGCATTTTGAAAAACCTAACTTAACTCTGGTGCCGTGTCACATATAGAAATTTTTTGATATTTGCAAACATAGTAAAACAAAGATTTATATTTTTGATATTTATTTTATATATTTAAATGCCATTTAACAAAAATCAACCAAAAAAGTGAGTTTGCGTGTCACCTCTGACACGCATGTCATAGGTTCACCATCACTGTCCCAGACACTAGAGCAAAGTGAGCCTGGAGCAAGTTACTGTTGCAGGTGGGGGATGGAGGGAAAGCAAAGGTGAGAGACATAAGTAAAGTCAGAGTGTTGAGGAAAAATTAAAAGGAAGATATCCTAAAACTTCCAGGAAATCTCCACCAATGGAGCAAAGAAAAAAAAAAGACCTCTATTATTCTGTGAGCACCAAACCAAACTGGGTTGGGGTCTCAGACAACTTGCTCATATGATTGCAAAGACAGAAACTCCTGGGTTGGAGAGGGTTCCCCTGAAGGCTCCCAGTTTGGAGAGGGTGCAGGTCGGGCTGAGGGACCCAGCCCCTGTGCACAAATTTCATGCACCGGGCCCCTAGTAGTCTTATAAAGCTGAGAGATTCTGAAAGTTCCAGATGTAGAGCAGGAGAGTTATGTATGTGTTGGAATTTTCTATACTGTTTTAATCTAAATTTAATAGTAAAAGCTTATAATCTGCAAAGTGATCATACCTCATTAATAGTGATCTCATGTATTATTACTTTTTCTGGCAGAGCTATTTAGTTTGAACAGTAACATATATACCTAAAATAAGGCAATATAGGACCTTGTTGTTCTCATTGAAATCTTAAGCAATCCCAATATGAAAACCAGATAAAAGTGGAGCTCCTTTGCTTAAAGGGCAAAAGAGTAGCTGTACCCACAAGTCTACCCTTTTGTTCTTTCCTCACTCCTGCCCTCAGCCACCACTATTGAACACTGGGGTTAAAAATCGTAATTGATTTCAGCTTTTAAAGCTCACTCTGGCATTGATTATTCTTGCTTTGCTCCTTTCTAACTTCTTGTTTTATACCTCTCTAAAAAGGCACTAACCACTACCACAAAGGAATTATATTATATACTTATTAGTTTGGTTTGCTAATATCTGTTCCTCTCCTGGAATGTAGACACCCTGTGGAAAGGGATCATCTGTCTTGTTTACTGCTGTTTCCTCCGGGCCTGACAGAGTCCTGGACAAGTAGGTGCTCAGTAATTATTTGTTAATGAACTCAAGAAATAATGGTACTTGAATGAATATGGCTTCCACCTACTTCTACTAAAATAGCTCTCAGGGGTCCCCAGTGAACCCTTGGTCACCATTCTCTGTGACTGGAGAATACTCATAGAAGAGTGATTACCCCTTTTTGAAACTCTCCCCTGGAACTTCAGTGCCTTTGCATTTCCTTAGGTCTGCACCTTCTCATCCTTGTTGGAGTCTCTTCTGCCTTCTGCTCTTTAAATTAGGTGATTCTCTGGGAGCAAAATAAGTACAGGAATTTTTTAGTTGGAAAGTAAAAGGTGAAGGGCACTAGCCAAGGGGAAGAAGATGCGTCTACTTAGGAAATGATGAATAGACCTATTTGAGCAGAGGAATGAGTAAGTAGTGCATGGATATTTTTTCTACAAGATAGTGACATGATTGGCATTTAGAGAGTCTGGTAGCTATGATTACAACATAATGGAATGTCTTATTGTAGTAACTCATCTTCCCACTTCAGGGATAGCGGTTGACCAGCGTTCATTGCTGCTGGAATACTGTTCCAAAGGCCAGCTTCGGTCGCATCACTCCTCAACTCAGAAACCTTCAGCAGCTTCCTATTGTCCTCTAAATTGAGAGTAAATTTCCCCCAGTGTTCACAGTACCACCCTACAAGGATCCAATCTGAATATTTTAGTCTCACTCATTATACACACTGTTCATGATGGCCAAAGTCTTTGGAATTTGTGCTTTGCTGATAATTTCCTCTGTGTATTAAAGTTATGCCCATCCTTCAATAGTTACCTTGAATATTGTTTATGAAATCTCTCTCAGCTCTCACAATTACATATACTTTCCTTGCTCTTTGATATTACCAAGCAGTCTGTACTTCTAAGTCATTTACATGCTTGTGTATAGCCTTTCCTGTAACTCTGGGCTTCTTTAGGAAAGGGCCTGTGACATATAAACACATGCCTATTCCCTTTCACTTGTTCAGTCTGTAGAGTGCAGTGCCTGCAGTAGGAACTCGATAAATATTTGCTAAATTGAATTATCAAAATGATTTATTGGATTTTTCAAAACTAAGAATCATGAGTTTGACAATTTTTTATATCCTTTGAGCTCTAATCATACTATTATGTGTTGACATGTGCTTGATAAATATTTATTGAATTGAACTGAGATGTGTGTACTACAGCTCAGTCTGTAGTTTGTCCAACTTGTTTGAAGCATTAGAAAAAAATCAATATCCAATTACAACAGTAAATCATGTGTAAAGTTGTCAGGGAGTGTTCTAATGACACCTTTCTCCCCCTTTCTATCTAGGGAGCAGTAATGAATGAAATGGAAACAGCGCTCGTTGGAAGTGACAAATATGCTGCAAGATTTGGGGAATCTATAGTTAATCTTGGTGACATCGATAATGATGGCTTTGAAGGTAAGTAAAAGTATCCAATTTAGTATTTGATTTCCACTTTTAAAATGGTACATGGAAGAAAATATGATTGGAGTTTTATGTTGTTTGTCTTTCTATAGAAAATGGGGCCAGAATGTATGCTCTTTTTTTAGTCACACCTGACTTCTCCTTAGTTGTCAGCTATTGATTCTTACTGTTGTTATATGCCATTGGTTCAGAGGCACCATTGGTTATGAGTGGCATTTTTTGTGCCCCTAAAAAATGCTGTTAAATTGTGACCCACCATTTTTCTATTCTAAAAAGGATTCTAATTTTGGAAATGTTAAAATGTGGAGAAAATGTATGTCATAGATTCATTGGACCCTATTCTTTCACTGTTGTTACAATAAAGACTCTGACAAAACCCAGTGGAGGCTGGCTGCAGAGCTGGCGCAGGGTTCTGGAAGCCCCTGCTATACCAGGAGTTCCTTGTTCAGCTGTAGCATTGTGGGAGGATCTGAGGGATCCCATGATTGAGTCCTGAGCAGTGGTGAGGTGCAACTAGTAGACTCAAGAAGAGTGGCTATTTATCAACTGATATGGGACAATTTCTATAATGGAATAGATGGTACATCGTAACTGTGCCTATTGCCTAGAAATCAGCCCAGCTGCTGAAGTACTTGTTTCTACCAGCCTTCCCTCTTAAAATTTGTGTTTTCCAATCTAGCCCTGAGTGATTACCAAGTCTGTTAAAACTGGGCATAAAATGATGAATAGGCCCTAGCCAGTTTAGCTCAGTGGATAGAGCATCAACCTGCGGACTGGAGGGTCCCAGGTTCGATTCCTGTAAAGGGCACATGCCTGGGTTGTGGGCTCCATCCCCAGTAGGGGGCGTGTAGGAGGCAGCCAATCAATGATTCTCTCTCATCATTGATGTTTCTATCTTTCCGTCTTCCTTCCTCTCTGAAATCAATAAAGAAATATAAAAATAAATAAATAAAATGATCAATAGGTTTGAGAGAATGTGTGTGATTCATGGAGTTCAGCAAATAAGTGTTCGATATTTATTTTCAGAGCTAGAATTGTGACTTCTTGTTATAGTCATTGATGATTGGTATATGGTAATATTCGGTCAAAATTTATATGGATATCAAAAATTAGTGGAGTATTGTAAATTCTCACTTCCTTAATTCCTTTTTATGCCTAAGTGCTTTCTTCTTTCTACTTTAGATGTCTAAAATGTTACTCTGCAAGGAGAAAGTTAGTGTATTGTTGAACATATGCTTTCAATGAGCCCCATTAAATGTAAGATAGTGAGCCAGAACCGGTTTGGCTCAGTGGATAGAGCGTCGGCCTGTGGAGTGAAAGGCCCCAGGTTCGATTACGGTCAAGGACATGTACCTTGGTTGCTGGTACATCCCCAGTAGGGGGCATGCAGGAGGCAGCTGATCGATGTTTCTCTCTCATCGATGGTTCTGGCTCTCTATCCCTCTCCCTTCCTCTCTGTAAAAAATCAATAAAATATATTAAAAATAAATAAATAAATGTAAGATAGTGTAATTTTGTATACAAACATTACCATTTCTGGAATTTTTTTACTATATTAAAAACAAAAGGATAGATATTTTTATGATTATGATTATACAAATAACATTTTACATTTAAGAGTTTATAAAATTCTATGATAGATATTCTGAGTTAATTTTTGTGTATGGTATAAGGTAGTGGTCTAGTTTCATTCTTTTGCATGTAGCTGTCCAGTTTTCCCATCACCATTTATTACTGTTTCTCCATTGTATATTCTTAAGTGAATTGACTGTGTGTGTGTGTGTGTGTGTGTGTGTATATGTGTGTGTGTGTGTGTGTGTGTGTGTAGATTTATTTCTGGGATCTCTCTTCTTGTTCCAATGATCTACATGTCTATTTTTATGCCACTATCATGCTGTTTTGATTAGTATAGCTTTGTAATACAGTTTGAAATCAGGGAGTGTGATGTCTCTGGCTTTGTTTTTCTTAAGATTGCTGTGGCTATTCAGGGCCTGTTGTGGTTCAATACAAATTTTAGGATTTTTTTTCTAATTCTGTGAATAATGCCCCTGGAGTTTTGATAGGGATTGCAATAATGTGTAGATTGCTTTCAGTAATATGGACATTTTAACAATATTCTTTCAATTCATGAACATGAAGAACCTTTCCATTTATTTTTGTCCTCATTTTTTTATTAATGTCTTAAAGTTTTCAGTGTATAGGTCTTTCACCTCTTTAATTTATTTCTAAGTATTTGATTCTTTTTGGTGCAGTTGTAAATAGGATTATTTTCTTAGTTACTCTTTCTAGTAGTTTGTTAGGGTATAGAAACACAACAGATTTTTGTATATTGATTTTGTACCCTGCAACATTACTGCAATTTTTTATTAGTTCTAACAGGTTTTTTGGTAAAGTCTTTAGGGTTTTCTACAAATAAAATCATGTAATGGGCAAATTGTGACAGTTCTACTTCTACCTGTCCAATTTGAATGCCTTTTGTTTTTCTTTTATGTACCTAATTGTTCTGGCTAGGACTTTAATAGTATGTGGAATAAAAGTGGTGAAAGTGGGCATTTTTGAATTGTTCCTAATAATAGATGAAAAGGTTTGAGGCTTGTTGTACATGGCCTTTATGATGTTGAGGTATGTTCCTTCTAGACCCATTTTGCTGAGCATTTTTGTCACAAATGTTTGGTAAACTTGGTCAAATGCTTTTTTTTTTGCATCTATTGTGATGATGATTTTTATCTTTGCTTTTATTAGTGTGGTGTATCCTGTTGATTGATTTGTGAATGTTGAACCATCCTTGCATCCCTGAAATAAATCCAATGTGGTCAGAATGTGTGATCCTTTTAATGTACAATTGAATTTGGTTTGCTATATTTTACAAAGGATTTACAGAGGATTTCTGTGTACCTCAGGGATATTGGCCTGTACTTTTCTCTTTTTGTGTTCTGTTTTAAAAATATATATTTTTATTGATTTTAGAGAGGAAAGGAGAGGAAGAGAGTGACAAACATCAATGATGAGAGAGAATCATTGATCGGCTAACTCCTGCACACGCCCCCCACTGGGGATCGAGCCCACGTGTGCCCTTGACTGGAATCGAATCTGGGACCCTCCCCCCCCAGCCCCCCAGTCCGCAGGCCAACACTTTATCCACTGAGCCAAACCAGCCAGGGCTTTTTGTGGTGTTCTTGTCTGCTTTTGGTATCAGGATACTTCTGGTCTCATAACACAAGTTTGGCAGCCCTTCCTTCTCTTCAATTTTTTGAAGGAGTTGAGAAGGATAGGTATTAAATCTTAATGTTTGGGCCCTAACCGGTTTGGCTCAGTGGATAGAGCGTCGGCCTGCGGACTGAAAGGTCCCAGGTTCGATTCTGGCCAGGGGCATGTACCTTGGTTGCGGGCACATCCCCAGTAGGAGGTGTGCAGGAGGCAGCTGGTCAATGTTTCTCTCTCATTGATGTTTCTCTCTATCCCTCTCTGTGAAAAATCAATAAAATATATATATTTTTTTAAATCTTAATGTTTGGTAGAATCCACCAGTGAAGTCATTGGGTTCTAGGCTTGTGTTTCTTGGGAGATTTTCAATTACCAATTCAGTCTATTCAGGTTTACTATTTTTCATGTCCAATCTTAGATGAGTGTATGTTTCCAGGAATTTATCCATTTCTTCCAAGTTGTCCAACTTGTTGGCATATAATTATTCATAGTAATCTTTCATGATTCCTTTTATTTCTTTGTTGACCTCATTGGTTAAGTATAATGTTGTTTAATTTCCATATATTTGTAATTTTTCTAGTTTTCTTCTTATAATTGATTTCTAGTTTTATACCATTGTGGTCAGAAAAGATGTTAGGTATGATTTCAATCTTCTTAAATTTATTAAGACTTGCTTTGTGGCTTAACTATCTGCACTGAAGAATGTTCCATTTGTACTTCACTAGAATCCGTATTCTGCTGTTCTTGGATGGAATGTTCTACATATATTTATTAAATCTAACAGGTTTAATGTGTTATTTAAAGCCCATGTTTCTTATTGATTTTCTGTCTGGAAATCACTGGTGTAAGTGGGGTATTCTAGTTTCCTATTATTATAGTATACTATCAATTTCTCCCTTTAAGTCTATTAATATTTGCTTTATATATTAAGGTGCTTCTATGTTTGCTTCAAAAATACTTGCAAATATTACCTACTTTTGAATTTACTCATGTATGATTATGTAATTATCTTTTCTGTGTTTTATTACGATCTTTGTTTTAAAGTCTGTTTTGTCTTATATAGATACAGCTACTCCAGCTTTCTTGTGGTTTCCATTTACATGGAATATCTTTTTCCATTCCTTCACTTTCAGTCTGTGTGTGTTCTTACATCTGATTAAGTCTCTAGTAGGCAACATATAGATGGGTCTTGTTTTTGTTTATTTGTTTGTCTTCAATCCACTGAGCCACTCTTTTGGTTGAAGATGTTAGTCCATTTACATTTTAAGTAGTTGTTGGTAAGTACGTACTTATTGCCATTTTGTTGTTTTGTAGTTCCTTTCTTCTTGTTTTTTTCCCTTGTGGTTTGATGACTTTCTTTAATGTTATGTTTAGATTCCTTTCTCATTATCTTTTATATATCTACCATCAGTTTTTGCTTTGTAGTTATGAAGAGGCTCATAAATAACAGTATATAGATTTACAAAACAGTCTACTTGAAGTTGACATCAACTTAAATTTGAATGAATTTTAAAACTCTACATTTTTACTCCCCTTTCCCACATTTTATATTTTTTGTAACAACTTACATTATTCATTTTGTTTATTCCTTAACTAATTACTGTAGTTGTAGTTATTTTTACTACTTCTGTCTTTTGCCTTCATACTATCTTTGTAAGTGCTTAATCCACTACCTTAGCTATATGTTTACTTTTACTGGTGAGCTTTATACTTTCATATGTTTTCTTATTACTAATTAGTTCTCTTTTTTGTTTTAAATAAGTCCCTTTAGCATTTTTAATACTGTATTCCAAACATTTGCCAGGAGCTGACAGTACAGGGCAGTATTTTTTTCAGATTTTTCAGCAGAAATTTAGTAGATGCTCAATAGTTGCCCACTGAATGAACAAATGAATGGGTGTATTTGTGTATGAAAATTTAAAATAATTTGTACAAGTCCAGGAGGGTAACCTTAGCAGGTCAAAACAAAATACAGTATAAGATATATCAACCAGTTATTTTTATATGAAAATAGAAAAGCTTTTGCAGTTTTAAAACTGCACAGTATTTGTTCTAAAGCAGTGGTTCTCAACCTGTGGGTCATGACCCCTTTGGGGTCGAACGACCCTTTCACAGGGGTCGCCTAAGACCATCAGAAAACAGATATATAATTACATATTGTTTTTGTGATTAATCACTATGCTTTAATTATGTTCAATTTGTAACAATGAAATTGAGTGTCACCACAACATGAGGAACTGTATTAAAGGGTCATGGTGTTAGGAAGGTTGAGAACCACTGGTCTAAAGAATATATTAAAGATTATTTTATTTGCATTGAAATGGCAGTAAAAAACTGCCACCTGGTTTTATAAAAAGTTTTTAGGTCTGATGAACAGTGATAAGAAATGAAAATCATAAAACAAACTTTCTATATTTTAGGTTTCTATTAAAGTAATAAGAAAACATTGCATATAAACAAAAATATGAATATACCCAAATTCATACCCAAATAGACATAATACTTAGTAAATAAGTAGAAAAATGTAGAGTTTTTTCTTTATGTACTCTATATTTACAGCACATAACCAACCATGTCATTCATAGTTTCTATTTTCACTTGGCTTTTTTTTTATGTTAATTGATCAAATCTTTTCTCCTGGTGTCAAAATCTGATTTGAATCTTAATAAAGTCATAAAGGTGATACGGTCTTTATTTTATAGAACAAATCTATTTTCTGAAATCTGTGTGTGTGTGTGTGTGTGTGTGTGTGTACAGATACCCTGAACAAATACCTTCATTACTTGCATTGGAACATGAGATAATTTAGAAGTCATTTTGCAAAGAAAGTAAATCTTAGAACTCAAAAACTCAAAGTAAGGATTCTTTGGTTATGCTCTACATAGATGAGGATAATTGATTATGTTCTAGGTGCTGCTCTGAGCACTGTAGATGAATAATGTTCTTCTATGTTGAGTGACTGAGTTCTCTTATGACCCTGTATTATAGGTGAGGGAACAGAAGAGACACAGAGACGTTAGGAACTGTGTCCAGTATAACAGCACGGCAGCAATGCTGGGGTCCAGGCCTTTAGCCATTCTGTTAAACTGCCTCTCAGACCCATTTACTCTGCTTCTTTCATGCACCCACTATTCTGTACAGCACTGTACATTGTTGTGAGGATATTAGTATTTTGTAATCTTTTTCTAATGAGAAAAGTGTTAGTTTTTTTTATAAGGAGTTTCTTATGTTATCTGATATGATTAAGGAGCATGCAGGTTAGTTTTCAGAGTTGCATTCTTTATATGAAGGATTTATTTTTCCACCACTTACATTCTTGAATAGATGTTGCTATTGGAGCCCCACAGGAAGATGACTTGCGAGGCGCCATTTATATTTACAATGGTGGAGCAGATGGGATCTCATCGGCCTTCTCACAGGTAGGAGATGATTCCATTTTCAAAAGAAGCATTGGTAATAAAAGCTTCTTTAACATTTCCGGTGTTAATGAGACTCCTTTTTCTTAACTTGTTTGTTCAAATACTTATTCTATTTCACCATTTTTATCACTACAGTAGATGGTCTCACTTTTAAGAGTATTAATAAGTCTTCGGAACCATTTTCCCCCCCATAAATAAGAGTTCTAGTTCACGTCCATCCTGGTTTGTCGTTAACCTATAAAGATTTCTCTCTGGATTTCATTAAATTCATGTTCTGAGGTAATATCTATACTATTCCAAATGAGCACATTTGGATTTGATTAACTATCCTGTCTTGTAGCTAAAGCCCCATATTTCATGGAGATCACACAGAGAGAGCAAATACTCTATATGTTACGCTGTGTTCTTTCAGTGCAAAGCAGTAAGCCGATAGCACTTTAATAAAATTCCTGATCTAACTCTGACTTCACTTCTACAATCTGAAAAAATAGACCGGTTCAGGGCATAGAAAACAACTATATGCACATGCAGAGAAGAAAAGCTTTTCCAAAGACACTTTTATGAAAACATTAGCTAATATTGTAATTTCTGATTAGGCAAAAATAGGCATGTGGCTTTCTACATTTAACATGAAAGGTATGTGTTTGTCTAGTAAAAAATACTGATCTAAGTCTGGATAGCAGCCTGATACTTATAAATCACTATCTAGACATGAAATGAGACACATGGATTAGGAAGCACAGGACTTGAGTTGTCCTTGTCAAATGCTAGGATGCAGTCAGCTAACGGGTGGCTTTCCTCATAAACCTGAGTTGAGGGCTCCACTAAGGGACTAGCAATGTCTTATTTTCCAGATTACTTGTTTGGTAATTCATGCTGGTCAGGGAAATAAATATAGAACCAGAGAGAAGACTGGGGAGAGGGGTCAGAACCATTATAGGAGATCTGTACTACATGATTTCCCTTTGCTCACAAAATAAAGCAATTTTTTTAGATGTCAACTGCCCAGGGAAAGCTGGAAAATTTTGTTTCTCTTAGATACAAGTGTTTGACTTAGCTAAAATGTATTTTGCTCATAAATGTCCCGGGGCATGGGAAGGCTTTTTAACTAAATCACTGCTTCTCTAGGATAGAGGGTGTTCAAAAGCACTTCTCACTCAACTTACCTGTTTTTTAGAGAATTGAAGGGCTTCAAATCAGCAAATCCTTAAGTATGTTTGGACAGTCCATATCTGGGCAAATCGATGCAGACAATAATGGATATATGGGTGAGTATAAAATTTACCTTATTTTTTATATTGGGATAAGCTCTGTTGTGGATTCTATTTATTGAGAAATACGTACATAAGAGAGTTCTGATTTACTGATAATTTTTTCCTTCATTTTTAAAGCTTTTTTGAATTCAAGGATGTCTCTGAAATGGTTAAGTAATTCCTGAGCTTTACACTTAGTTATTTAACATTATTCCTTATTCTTTTTTAAAAATATATATATTTTATTGATTTTTTACAGAGAGGAAGGGAGATAGATAGAGAGTTAGAAACATCGATGACAGAGAAACATCGATCAGCTGCCTCCTGCACACCTCCTACTGGCATGTGCCCGCAACCAAGGTACATGCCCTTGACCGAATCAAACCTGGGACTGTTCAGTCTGCAGGTTGATGCTCTATCCACTGAGCCAAACCGGTTAGGGCATTCCTTATTCTTTATAAAATTAAAAACCATAAAAATAAATGAACCATCCTATATAATAACAGGCTAATATGCAAATCAACCAAATGGCAGAAAGACCAGTCGCTATTACGTGCACTGACCACCAGGGGGCAGACACTCAGCACAGGTTGCTGCCCCCTGGTGGTCAGTGAGCTCCCACAGGGGGAACACCGCTCAGCCAGAAACTGGGCTCGCCAGTGGGCTCATGGCTGGTGAGCACAGCAGCAGTGGCGGGAGCCTCTCCTGCCCCCGCAGCAGGCAGACTTCCCCCGAGGGGTCCAGGACTGCGAGAGGGCACAGCCTGGGCTGAGGGCCTCCCCCCCCAAGTACACGAATGTTGTGCACCGGGTCTCTAGGTATGATGATGCAAAGAAAGAAGACTATTATTGTGGGTTCTCTTTTTGTAATTTGAAAGATTTCTGGGTGAATGTTTCTAGTCCAAAAATTGGATTTTCATTTTATATCACATTATGTTTATATTATAAAGGGATGAATATTGTTACAACTGGGTAGATTCAGACAAATGTGGAATGAGTTTTAAGATGTACATAAGCATGTCTTTTCTAATTAATTTTTTGTAAGTAGTGTTTTGATGTAGTCCAAAGGTGATATGTAGTTAAGTATTTCTGACTGAAAAGTAATTCTCTTTGACTAATGATGATCAATAATCCGTGTTGTTTTTTATCTTCCAGATATAGCAGTTGGTGCTTTTCGGTCCAATTCTGCTGTGTTGCTAAGGTAAGGTTGATACATTTCGCTGCTTAATGACAATTGGGCTTAAGTGTAAATGATGGGAGGCAATTTTTAAAATCAGCAATGGTGGTAACTTCATAACCCTCCATTTGGTATCCCAAAATTTAATTATTGAACTTTAGGATACTTTTCCCACCTTACATAGATATAATTAATATAATTAGAGTCAGTATTTTATGAAAATCCCTCTTGATTCATACATGGAAATTTAATTGAGTTTATATGCACATACTATTAATAAAACAGTTTCATGAAATTACTTAGTCAATGGAAACTGACAAAACAAATGCAATTCTTTTCCTAAGGAAAAATAATTCTGTAGTTAATATTGCTAATTTTATTTCCTCCTTAGGACAAGACCTGTAGTGATTGTCGAAGCTTCTTTAGACCATCCTGAGTCAGTAAATAGAACAAACTTTGACTGTATTGAAAATGGATTGCCTTCTGTGTGCATGGATCTAAGACTCTGTTTCTCATACAAGGGCAAAGAGGTTCCAGGTTATATTGGTAAGGGCACCCTTACAAAATCAATAGAATGTGTACTTTACCCATTAATCTCACTGTCATCTTTTGAGCCCTCACTTTGTGTCACATTGGAGGACTGGTTAAGGGCAGGAGAGAGCAGTCACCTGATACACCTTTCTTGCCCATCTTTCAGATGCTCTCATTATTCTAACCTATGAGGGGGGCACATTAAGAGGTTACTGTTGTTTAGAGGTTATGATAAGCAAATCAGCTGTATCACTTGCTGTATTATTTAAAGTGAACTATCTGAGCTTAATCTGTAACAGCTCTTTAGAACAGAAAAAGCATCACCACAGTTCCTCCTCTGTTTTACTGGGCTCCTTAAAGCGTGGTGTTGGCTTAACTTGGAAACCCAGGGAGAGAGAACATTCTTTTCTTTGTATTCTATCCTGTTTAAGTAACTGAAGAAGCTTTCTAAAGTCTAGAACCTGATTCTACTTTTCATAAATAACACGCGTCCGTTAAGGATTTATTATGGCACTCAACTCCTGAGTGCTTGTGCACATTTTTCTATAGGTAGCTAACTCAGTTTTCCTCTCTGCAAAAAGTAGCATTGATATGGCTCATCCAAAATTGTGGCTAATTCCAAATCCAAATATGTAACTTGATTAAGTATTACATTTTTTACTAGCAAGTTAATTTTTCTAATTATGTTATATTAAGGCTAATATGGGAATGACTACTAATGAAACTAGCCTATGATAGGAAAGAAGCTGACA
Organism: Myotis myotis; assembly: GCF_014108235.1. Lineage (NCBI taxonomy): Eukaryota > Metazoa > Chordata > Mammalia > Chiroptera > Vespertilionidae > Myotis > Myotis myotis. Next base: position 38,488,053 of record NW_023416390.1, on the reverse strand, counting down.
TGGGTTTATCATTTGGACATCAATAATTCACAAAATTTATGAGCCCCTCACTTAAGAGTTGACTGTACTCATGACCCTGCAGGCTGCCCTCATCTAAACATCATGAAGGGCAGCAAATACTGAGCCAAATAACAGATGTGTAACAGATGCTCCAGTCTGAATTAGCCTGTAGTGAGAAGTACAGAAGGAGCCTAACATCTCTACTTGTGGTCAGGTGCATTTTTTATAGCACTCCACAAAAGTCCTGGCTAGAGATGCAGTGATAAGACTATGGGCCTATCCTTCATCTGGTTCCTGATGGAAGAAGTGGCAGTTTGAGAGCATGACTCCATTATCACAGGAGCACAAACAAGCTGATGGATTATGCAAAAGATAGGTGCTCCATTGATAGGACTGTTTCCCTTTATGCGATATCAGTATCTGTTGTACTACCAGTTCCTTTATGACCAGATGTTTTTTAATTGGTTGAAAACAAATATATGAAATTCATAAATAACCACAGCAGTGTTACAAAAACATGCTGTATAGTTGTAAAATGACTCCTTGGGAGAAATAATTCACATTAAGTATCTATATATATAAAAGACTAGTATGCTAAGTGTCCATCCGGGTAATGACGTCACGTAGCAACACCCGGCTTCATTTCCCTAGCAACGACTAGCCTCCTTGCAGTTTCTTCAGCCCAGGAACACGACTTGCTTTATAGACAGGTGCAAACATTTCACACTTTACCCAAGTGTCTGTGAAGAGTTTTCCTGTGCCTCATCTCATTTGATCCTCACAGAAGTCCTAGAGCAGGTAGATAGGAGACTCGGTGGAATCCTATTTTCTTTTCATTAGCCAGAAAATGGAGATTTAGAAAGCTTAGAAACTTGACCTGACTGAAAAGAAGAAATGGTGGACCTTGAAAATGACTTTAGGTTTTCTCACTACACAGATATAGTCAAACACTGCTGCAGTTAAATATTTTACCCTTTGTTCTCCTTCCGTGGTCTAAAATAATAATCTGCTTCGTGTTGATCTTTGCTGCTGTGTTGCTGACAATTACCTGAAAGAGAAGTTGGGATGCTTCACTGGGCTGGAAAAAGTTTAGCTACATCAGAAAGAAGGTCTAATTAAGCAAGTTTACATTCTATAGGTATTAAAGGCTAAGTTGACTTGCACATGCGTGATACATATAAAGCTTTCACTGGCGTCAATTGCACGCATGTGTTTTGATCTGTCATTGTCAATCGTGAATTTTGTTGACACTTCTATTATAGAGAAAGGGTGAATAGCAGTATTAAAATATTTCTTCTAATTAATTTCCTTTTGCACAAGTCCATGCACCAAGCCACTAGAGTTTAATGAAACCAAAACATTTTTGCCTCTTACTGTGAGTGGATTTTTATTCCCCTTTCTTCATTTACTTTTGTCTGAATATCTCTAAGGCACTGAACCTCAGTTATTGTGATTTTGAAGCCAATTGATTTGGACTTTATTATTTATTTTCTAAATAAAAGGAAGATTGACAGATTTATTTGAAATTTGTAGGAGTAGTGTAGGTTCTATACTTAGATTTCCCTGAAATGTAAATAAAATACTTTCAGAGGAGTTATTCATGCCTAAAATATAACTGAACACTTCAGGAGTTACATAAATTCAAAATACCACTTAACGAATTATTGCTCCTATATGAGTGACACCTCAACAAACTATAGATGCAGCTTGTTTTGCAAAGATCCTCTTTAGACTCAAGAAATGGCTCTTTCTTGATAAGATCTGGCTTGGACTTTTTAAAAAAAGTTGCTGGTAAATTTTCCTTATTGTTTTGCTTACTGAAGATATTAGCAGATGATCACTGTGTACTATGTCAGATTTGAAATAAGTCAGCTGTCACCAACCGGTGGTCTGCAGACCACCGGTGGTCCATGAGGTCCAAAAGGTTGGTGACCGCTGAAATAAGTTCTTCCAGAACTGCCAAAATATTTATTGAGAATGTCTGTCTGTACTTGTTTATTTTTGCACAAATCAGAAGTTCAGACTAGAAACCAATAAAATTGTGGAGCTGACTTACCAGGGCCCAGGGCTGGAAAAGAAGACATCTTTGAGTACACTGTTTATATAGGTTTGACTTTGAATCATGTGTTCACTTTACATTAAAAAACAATAACAAATAAATCAAAAGAAAAAGATCAACCCCTCAAATTGGAAACATATGGAAATAAATGAACCTAACAACATATGAAGTTAATTATATAACCACACAAGATAGAAATATTCCAGGTGACATTTGAGCACAGTACTCTGACTGTACTTCTTTAGACAGATTTTCTATGCACAAAAAAGGACTCCAAAGAAATTTGAAACTTTACTCAGGACTTTTATTATTAGTAACAATTTGGTACTGCCGTTTTGAAACATTTACATATTAAGTGGATTAAGCCAATAACTAAAGATTTTAATATTGTTAAAATAAGAAACCTAGAGAAAAATTTTTACATTTTTTATTTAGAAAAATAACTTTTGTAATTTGTATTTTTAAATTGTTCCCTCTTTCATAGTTCAGGTTAGTTTTTAAAAAGCTATTTGTTGAATAGAATTTAAGACATTTTCAATATTCTCTATAACTTTGACTATGATCACTTCAAAAATAACAAAATAAATGCTTTTAGAAATTAATTGCAATTCTCTCTACATTTTTTTCAGTTTTGTTTTATAACATGAGTTTGGATGTGAGCAGGAAGGCAGAGTCTCCATCGAGGTTTTACTTCTCTTCTAATGGAACCACCGATGTGATTACAGGAAGAGTAAGAGTATCACGCACAGTCCCTAGCTGTAGAACACATCAAGCATTTATGCGGGTAATGTAGGCTAGTTTGTAATACTAATGTATAAACTTCAATATTATCAGTACAGTAAGAATCTTAGTACATTAGTATCTGTTTTGTTGTTGTTGTTAATCTTCACCTGAGGATATTTTTCCATTGATTTTTTTAGAGTGGAAGGAAGGGGGAGAGAGAAAGAAACATCAATGTGAGAGAGACACATCAATTGATTGCCTCCCACATGCGCCCCGATCAGGGCCGTGGATTGAGCCTGCAACCGAGGTACCTGCCATTGACCGGAACTGAACCCAGGACCCTTCCGTCCTCGGGCCGAATCTCCATCCACTGAGCCAAACCAGCTAGAGCATTGGTATTTTTTTATAAAATACAGTTAAAGGCCAGTGCTGTCTCCTCCCGAACTAGCTGGCCTATTTTATTGCTCCAGATTCAAAACCTTTAATAACCTGTGATCTGGATAATCCGAAGTCCACTTTTTGCACCTCCTTTATTGTACATGTATTACATTTCACTGCATCACTGTTTTTAAGCCTTGCCTTTTCCTTTCTACAGTTGCAATGTTCTTATCTCTGTTTATGCCCTTGCCTAGAAATGTACATATTGAACAGCTCGGCTGAGCCTCAGACCTGTTCCTGAGGAGGGCTTGTTTTGGGCGGGGGGGGGGAAAGTAGGGAGGGGGTGGCGAGGGGGGAGGGGAGGCAGGAGGTGGAAGGAGGTGGGCCAGTTGGTTTGTTTTTCATGTGACTCTAACAAAGCAGAATGCAACATGACTGCTCTTGGGTTATGTCATCGTCTCCGTGCCAGCATTGTCAGTGAGGTCAGTGGGAACGCGCACAGTGTAGTGGGATAGGGATCAGCTGCGGGCCAGGAGGACGGCCTGCATGATGGTGTGGGGTCTGTCCTGCCAAAGCACAGCCCATTTCATGTTTCTTTTATTAAAACACCCGTTCCCAAACTGATCATCATGTTCCTTGCGTTGGTCAGATTTTATCATACGAAGCCGTGCCAGGTCTTTTTCAAGAGGGAATGGTGTGCTTCATCAGAAAATCTATTGTCACCAAAAAAGCCAAACTCTTCCCAGGAGCCGTTTCTGGGATTTCAAATAGTAGCGTCAGCTTAGAACTTAATTGTCCCTTAGATACTTATTCCAAGCAAATGCAAACAAGCATGAGGACTCCAATGCACTGTTACACGCTAAGAGCACTCACCCCTGTGCTGTCTCCTCGTTTCCCTGAGCAGTTTTTATTGTTGTACTTGAACAAAGCAATCAGATGGTCGGGAGCCAAAAGTACGGAATGATATTAATGTAGCCATCCTTTATATGCTAGAGTTTAAAGGGGTTCTTTTTTAAAAAAAAATTTATATAGTTGTCATTTCACTTAGGTTAGTCAATTTCAGAGACTAACATGGAGACCATTTTAAAGGCAATAAAAGGGCCAACATTAGACATTCACAAAGAAACATATTGTGTTGAATGTGTGTAAATGGCGGTAAATTGATCTGATTTATTTAGGTCTGTGTTTCTTGGCATTGTCCCTATGAGTAAGTGTTCCTCAAAATTGTACATTTTCTTCGGAATAAATTTGTAGCAGAAGTGACATTTTAGCAGAGGTTTCTGTGTTTGTTGTTTATATACTTTTAAATGTTACCATGGTATCAACCATTGACTTTGGGCCATATTGTCAATGTCAAACAAAAACACTTAGCTCTGTGTTGGAACATAGTGGGGATTAAAAAAAAAACACATGTGATTTTATTGTGTTTTTTTTTTCCCCCCTTCCTAAATTTTCTTGCTTTTGTTTGGGACATTTTAATACTCGGATATAAAAAGGCAAAAGGGTACTGTGACCCTCCCGCCACAACCCAGGGAGGAGGTAAGAACCACAGAAGCAGCTTCCCCACCTCCGTCAGGGAGCACTAGCTGTTGTTTAGGAAAGGGTAGTGATGCAGTGAGTGCCTTTTCACCCCAACAGCATGGCACCTGATGGGAGGCATTCAGCAACGTTAACGTGGCTGTGCTTCTACCGTCTGGATGAATAGAACCACAACCAGAATTCTGCCAAGATATTTTCCTAATAGTAGAGAAAAAGAAAATGAACACCAGTCAGGATGCTTAGGTTGTTCCTTTGCTCTGTAAAACATGCCCAGTGTCAGCAGTGTTAATATACATGTGCGTCCTACCGTGGCACCCTCACGGTGAAACGAGGTGTTGCTTGTTAATTATTTACTCAGGCCCACAGACCCCTCCTCTCAGAGGACTCCTAACTTACTAGTTAGGTACACGTTCCTTGTATAATTGTTTCCTTTGGCTATACCAAGGAAGTTCCACTTATCCATCCACTCAATCAATTCAGAAGATATTTAGTGAGTTGTGAATGCATGTCAGGTTGTGTTTGAGACACTTGTGATCACTTAATGAAATATAAAATGATTACTACCCTCAGAGAGCTTGTAGTCTTGTGAGGGTGAGAGAAACAATAACATGGTCAAAATGTAAATTGTATAGTATTTTAGAAGACGATATGGGTGATGGAAAAGAGGGCAGAGTTCAAAACATTATGGAGTTTTATGGAAGGAGTGAAGAGTACAATTTTAAATAGGCCTCATTCAGAAGGTGATGTTTGAGGAAAGACTTGAAGGAAGTGAGGAAGTTACTGTGTAGGTGTCTAGGACAGTGGTTCTGAACTTTAGCAAGTAACAACAGCATCACCTGGAGGGCTTGTTAAAACACAAATTGCTGGAGTTCGTGATCCAATAGATCTTCAGTGAGGCCTGAGGATTTGCAATTCTACAAAGTTCCCAGGTGATGCTGCTGCTGCTGACTTGGGAACCACACTTTGAGAACCCCTGGTCTAAGAGAAGACCATTACAGAAGGGAGAGCTCGGTAAAAATGTCTCAAGACAAGAATGCACCTGGTTGTTTTAAAAAACAATGGAGAGGCAAGGATGACTGGAAAAGTGAGCTAAGGGAAGAGTAGTGGAAAAAGAGATCATATAGGACCTGTGACATTTTCCCTGAATGAAATGAGGATCTACCTGGCTCAGTAATAAAAAGGAATGTGTACTCTAACTGCTGTGTTGAGACTAGACAGTAGGGGACCAAGAGCTGAAACAGAGAGAAGAGGCTACAGCAATAACCCAGGTGAGAAGTGATGGCTTCATCAAAGGTGGTGGCAATAAATATGGTCAGAGGTAGTTGAAGAAATATCCTACACAGTTTGCTGACAGATGGGATGTCTGGCTTTTGAAAACGGGCTCTGAGGTGACTCTAAGGTCTTAGCCAAAGCCACTAGAAGAATGTAGTTTTCATCACTGGAGATAAGATGCAAGGAAACAAGTGTTGGGTGGAAAATTCTGGAGTTGAGTGTGGACCTGCTGGGTTGGAGAGAACTGTGTTGCTTACAAGAGTAAATATCAATTAAACATTTGTACACACTCATCTGGGGTTGGGAAGAGGCATAGAACTGGAAATATAGCTTAATGTACCTTTGGCATATGGATGGTTTTTAAAGCCATATGAGATGGCTGAGGCCACCACAGGAAGAGAAGAGGGTGGAGGTCTGACACTAGGGCACTACCGCATGAAGAGATTAAAGAGGAGAATGCTTTCAAAGGAGATGAGAAGTAAGAAAGGGGGGAAAAAGCAAGATCTGTCACATCCTGCAAGTGAAGTGAAAAAAAAGAAGAGCAAAGAGGAGGGCATGACAGTGTTTTCAAAGCTGCTGCTTGGTGAATCAGATGAGGGCTGAGAACTGGGCATTGGGTTAGCAATGTGGAGGCTATTGGTGACTGTGGCAACCGCACTTCAGAAGAGTAGCAGGGAGAAGGGAGAAGAATTTGAGACAGAGAGTACAGGTAATTTTTCACAAAGTTTTGCTCCACCTGGACCAAAGAAATGGGGTTGGGAGTTAGTAGCTAACATGAGAAGTGGAATGAAGAGTTCTTTTTTTTTAAGATAGAAGACATAGCATGTTTTTATAATGATGGGTATGTCCCAATAGAGTGTAACATTTATGATGTAGACAAGAGGAGAGAACAGTTAGAGCAAATATCTTGAGAAGGCAAGAGATGGGAAGAAGATATGATATAGTCTTTGTGAGAGTGGGAGAATAAGTACAGAATGGTTGTGAGATGGTATTAGTGTCTAACTTGTACCCATGGTCATAAAGTGAGATGAGTCGGATGGTGATGGGTTTTTTCCAGTCACATTCAATCTTACAGGTGAAAGTAGATGAAACAGTAACAATTAACCAAGGAATGGTTTGTCAAAGAAGTAAAACAAAGGGGCCAAAGAGTCAAGGAAGTATGCAAGGGAGTGTTCATCATAAAGTTTAAGGATAGTGAGGAGAGGGGAGGACATCAGAGGGTGAGGAACAGGGAACTAAGTTAAATTGGAGGTTCCAGTGGGATCAGCAAATTGTTGGAATTGTGTTTTAAAGAGAATAAGCTGGAAAGATATCACCAATATTACGTTAACAGCCATTAGGGACCTAAAGTTGAAGAAAAGATTGAATTTTTATTTTATTCTTGGTCACAATTCCTGGTTATATCGTGTAAATGAGTCTTTCAGCCTGCCTGCATTTATAAAACCCATCACATTCTTTGATGGTAGATAATTTATTTAAAATCCAAAATCTCATAAAAGTTGGGCTTCATTATATCTTTTTCTTTCAATCACACATTCTCTAGTTTCTGAGACTATGGTCATTTATCTGGTTGGTAAGCACACCAGTTTCCTAACGTCTACTTAACCTAATCATAAATAAAACAGCACATAGGATTGTTTTATTTGTATGGTCAAAATTTGTTCCTCAAAAAAAACAGAAAAGAGGGCAGAAATTGTTTATTTTTCTCTTGCAAAACTCTACTGTGTTTCAGTGGCTTATAATTATGCCAAGCTTTAATTTTTTGCTTCTAGAGCCATAAAATTTGATTTTTAGGAAAGTAGAACCTAGAAGTTAAGTTGAGAGTTCATAAAAAGTTTCTGTGATATTAGAGAAATGATTCATTTTTATACCTTCAAGTGTTTTATCTACTGAAATTCTCTTCTACTAGAGATCTCTTTTCCCTCAATGAAAATGTTTTCCCATCCATATAAATATATGAAATGAGTTTTTGTCTTTGCTGTGTTCAAATATACAACTTTATTAGATCTTAAAGATGTATTAGGACAAGGGATGATTTTTTAGATTGTTTTGATTTAGAGAAACCTGAGGGATAATTGCAGCAATTTTTGGAAGTATTGGAGCAGCCATGGAAGTGAAATGCCCCTTGAGGTTTTCCTAGATGGCATTTCTTCATTGAATTTGATGGAATCTCTGCATCAAAATATTGATTGATGTTTGAGAGGAGTAAAAGGGTGCTACATTGGGATAACAAGGAAGTAACAGGATTCACTTCCTGCCAACGTAGTATTTCCAATAAAAACTAGAAATAGGTAGCTTAGTCAGACCAGGAATGCCTATGGGTATCCAGAGAGCCAATGCGTACAGTGGCATTAGCATGTTCTGTAAAAATTAAATCAACCTACCTACTACCTGTTTAGTGAATTCGTTCATTCTTCTCTTTCCCTTATTTTTCCTAATTTCTAGATTTTTAAATTTCTGAAATAAAGGAATTTTGTTATGTAGCTCTGTGGGTGATTTCTAAAGCCCATCTTGTTCGATAATAATGTCAAGGAAATGAATGAGTATTTGATTTGATTTATTTTTAATTTGTATTTTACATATTATATTTGCTTATATAAGCACATAGTTTAATGAAGTGCCATTTGCTCCAAAACAGTTATATTTTAAGCACAGCACACTATGGACCAATCCGTATATGCATACATTTCTGTTCAAAATTTAAGTGCAAGCAACCTATATAACTATACTCACATTATACTATTCTAGAAGTGAATTGATTATCCCAGCATATATTATTCTTTGATAGATTGTAAGGTCTTTGAAAACATAATGTTATCTTATGCGTGTTTGTATTCCTTTTAGAACTAACACATTACATAAGGCAGAAAATCAATATTTGATCAATATATGGGTAATGTCTTCTGTGTGCTATTTAAAGAATTCTGTGAGGGAAAACCTGAGCATGTTCTACTGATAAAATGGTTAGGACAACTGTGTTGTGGATGTTGTTTTGTTTTTTCAGGAAATTGTAGTGCTGGATGTTTGATAGTTTTCTGCCTCCTGATTCAACCTTACTAGATAAAGTGATTATAATTACACATGGTCTTACTGGCTTAGGTTCCAATCTATGCCTCAGTTTTACCTTTTCCCTCTCCAACCTTTTACCAACATTAGTACTAGAGGAGCATTTAAAAAAAAAACTCAACCCCTAGCCCATTTGGCTCCATAGATATAGCATCAGCCTGTGGACTGAAGGGTCCCAGGTTCGATTCCTGTCAAAGGCATACGCTCGGGTTGTGGGCTCGATCCCCAGTAAGGGGTGTGCAAAAGGTAGCCCATCAATGATTCTCTCATCATTTATGTTTTTATCTCTCTCTCCCACTCCCTTCCTTTCTGAAATTAATTTAAAAAATATAAAAAAAGAAAACAAACCTCACACCACCCTAGCCAGTTTGGCTCAGTGGATAGAGCATTGGCCTGTGGACAGAGGGTCCCATGTTCGATTCTGGCTCAGTTGCAGGGTTGCAGGCTCTTCCCCAGCCCGGGCCCTGGTCGGGGATCGAGCAGGAGGCAACCAATCAATGTGTTTCTCTCACATTGATGTTTCTCTCTGTCTTTCCCTCTGTCTTCCACTCTCTCTAAAAATCAATGGAAAAATATTCTCGGGTGAGAATTAAAAATAGTAATAAAAATAAATTTAAAAACCTCAAACCAAAAACTTGATCATATTCTTGCTCAAAATTCTTCTGTGTAAGAACCTTCCTATCCACTTTCAAGTATAGATTGGGTGGCCCTCCTTCTTCTGTACTTGTGTATGCATATGTCACCACACTCATCTCCCATACTGTGTGGATTTACAGGTTATAGACTGTGACATAGGAATTGCCTTTCAGTTTTATGTCCTCAAAGCCTGTGTTGTGCACAGAAGATCTTATGAATAGATATCTTCAAATGCTGATACCTCAATGTCATTTTTCATTAAGTAATATTTTATAGATATTTCTGGCCCCTTTAAATAAATTCCTTCACTACATAAACACAATAGGAGGGCATGGGCCTACAGCTCAGTTTTTAAGTTGGGCATAGATACAAATGTTCATGAAAGTCAAATAAGGAGGAGGACTTTGTATAATTTCAAGCATGTGGTCATTTGCATGCTTGTGGGTGCCCTATTTTATGAAATTGTCCATAAAAATGTGGCATGGAATCTTCATTATTTTTGGTAGAGATAGCACATACCCATCCAAATTAAAAATTTTAAGCAAATCTCCGTTTTTCCTTCTAAATAGTCACTTTAAGACATTTTTGATATTATAGCATTTGTCCTTAGGCAGAGCTGTTAAAGTTAAATAAGTGTGAATGTCTGTCAAGTACAGTTCTTGCAAGAGTACATGTACATTTTATATATTGTGAGAAAAGCATAATTAATAGCTAATTAGGATAATGAAAGTAATATACACCAGATGTAGAGAAGACCTTGTGGAAAATTAGTATGAATTAGGTAACATGTGATTTGGTCAAAGTAAGCTTGTTGAGAAAAATTAAAACAGTGGACATGTGGAGGGGCAATCAGTGGCTGTCTAGCTCCTACACCTCAGGGATAATTTAATCAAGTTTGCTATTGTAATACTCAGGGCTTCAAGCTGTTCCATTTTCACAAGTTGAGAACTTGGGATTTGGGCCTTGATTTGCAGCATTCCTATATGGTCAAGATTTCATGTCGAGATGATCACTTAATAAAATCATCGCCATGTATAAGATTAGAAAAGTAATGAGAGCTCTTAAGTACTCTGATTCATGCTCCAAATCTTCCAGGAACCACTTAATTAATGCAAGTCTAATACTTGTTATGTAACTCATTTTCTTTTTAATGTTTATTGGTTGTCAGTAATCTAATTTTCTTTTTTTCTTATTCCTTCTAAATGTTTACCAGAATTTCCTATTATAAGAAATTAAAATTCAGGAAGTCCTTGTTGGCTTATATAGCTACATTTTGAAAGCAACGTGCACATAGATAATGTCTAACCTCTGTTGACACCTTAATAACTGCCAGGTATTGTGCTCAGTGTTTTATGTACATTATACCATTGAATCCTTACAACAACAAGGTGTAGGTATCATCACTATCATCATTATTGTTATTCCCATTTTCAAATGAGGTAGCTGAGCCACAGAGAGATTAAGTAATTTGCCTAAGGTTACGTAGATAATAAGTGATAAACCTGAGATTGAACCCCAGTAGTCTGCCTCTAGACCACTTGCTTTTCATGTTTTTATTGCTGTTTCTCTTTTTCTCCTTCTCTCCCTCCCTCCATATATTGATAATGTCCTGACTAGTGAGAAAGAGGAAAAATTACATAAAGACATAGAATAGATGTAGTTTTTTTTATCATTACATAAAGACATACGATAGATGTAGTTTTCCATGTGATATGTGTATTCCTTTTCATTGATGGTGTCAAGTTACTATAGATGTAATTAGTACAACATTAATCAGTATGATAGGGTGTTGTTTTATTATCCATTAGAGATTATTAATTTATGAGCTTTGAAAATAATTTGTTTTTTGTTTTTTAGTTATTTTACTTTTTGTTTGGTTTTGCTTTTGCTTTTGCTTTTGCTTTTAGACAGTGATATTTAAGTCATATTCCTATCCTGGGGTATCTATAGATAAATAGAAAACTCGCCCATTGCATTACTCACTAGAAAGGCTGTCAATTACAACTAAAAATTAGTAAGATACTAACTTTATAAGAATGCATACAGAATATAATGGATTCCAAATGGGCTACAATTTCTGTGTAATTGATAAATAAACTCAAGAGTTCTTTTCTTGTCAAGTGTGAAAACAATAATACTAGAAAAGTTATAAAACAACTAGCAAAAAGATTCAGTTCAGTGAATAGGATAAAATATTGAATATAAAAAACAAGCAACTTTGCCGTTAGAAAGGATAATTGGAAAGATCCATAAAAGGATATGTTTCATAATAAATATCAAAGCAAATGAATCAAATTATGTAAAAATACACTGAAAGATCTAAAAGGAAAACTTGAATAAATTGAGAGACTATATTTTTACAATTCTATTAGAGGGCAATGTTAAATAGAATAAAATGTTCATTAGTACTTTGAAATGATCTACAATGAGTTTATAATGAAAAATGCTATGTTATAAAGTCAAGTTATAAAAAGTATGCATAGAAAATACCATGGAAGAAAATATGCTCAATGTAGACCTTTATATATTGTTAGATGGTTATAGTTTTTTATTTTTATGCTATTTTTGGTTTTTTTTCCTAAACACATGAATGTTTTTGTAATGTGAAAAACATAGACATTCACATTTTTTAAAAATAATTTAGATTAAAAGATAAGATTTTTTTTACTTCCATGTGTTGTGTTTGGCCTTATGCAAGAAAGGAAGAGCTATTTTTTAAATTTACATTCTTCTCTTTATTTTTAATTCATATGGTTTTAAATTTCCTTAGAAAGATGTGCGAGACATCCTCAATCCAATTCAGATTGTAGCTGCTTACCACCTTGGGCATAATATCACCAGTAAACGAAGTATAAAGGAATTCCCACCACTCCAGCCAATTCTTCAGCAGAAGAAAGAAAAAGACATAATTGAAAAAACAGTAAGAATATTTTCTTTTATTCAAAAATTGTGACATGTAACTAAAAATTGTTTTTTTGAAGTATTACATAATTCTAGGAAAATGAACTCTAATTTTTTTTAAATTGTATAAAACTTGTATAAAAAGATTTATGGTATGTCTTGTTTTTCATTTTCATTTTCATTTTTATTTTTTACATTTCCTTCAGGATATTGAACTGGATATTTTAAAATGTGCATTTAGTCATAGCAGTGGTTTCTCATCCTATCTAATAAAGGGCTAATATGCAAATCAACCAGCAGAATGACTGGTCGCTATGACGCACACTGACCACCAGGGGTCAGACCTCAATAGAGGAGCTGTCCCCTGGTGCTCAGTGCACTCCCACAGCAGGAGCACTGCTCAGCCAGAAGCAAGAGCAGCAGTGGTGGAGCGGGCCTAAGCCAGCAGTCGGACATCCCCCGAGGGCTCCCGGACTGCAAGAGGGTGCAGGCTGGGCTGAAGGATGAGCGCCCCCCACCCCAAGTACATGACTTTCATGCATCAGGTCTCTAGTATACTACATAAAATGTTAATTTTCTCTCTTGATGTCTTGCCAGGAAAGAAAGTATATTACTAGAGAGCACTCATAGTGGGAGTGAGTTGCGTTCATGAGTTGGTTATTCTGTGTCATCATGTGTGTTTAGTTTATCTTTCTCTTTTTCTGTCTCTTCTCTCTCATTTGTGTCTCCCTCTCACTCACCCCACCCATGAATCACTCATGTCTTTATTAGTCTAATTCCCTTGCTAGGTTTTACTCATTTATAGGCATATGTATTTATGTTACACAATAGTTTCTCTTTTAAAATTTAGCTGCTTTCCAGCCCCATTCCAGCACTGACTGCATTTTGGGATGGATCCTGCATTCTAACCAGTGAACTGCTTTTTCCAGTTTATCTCAAAATACATCAGATTCACTGACTGAGTGTTTGTTTCTGGGAGTCCAGTTGTTCCTAACTTTTCTATCCGACGACACAAAGACATAGTCAACAGGGTGTTTGGGGACATGGTAAAAACATTCATTAAAATGTTCGCTAATGGCACACAGAATGTAAAAGATAAAAGAGACGTTTCACAGCCTGCGGACTGAAGGGTCCCAGGTTCGATTCCGGTCAAGGGCATGTACCTTGGTTGCGGGCACAACACCAGTAGGGGGTGTGCAAGAGGCAGCTGATTGATGTTTCTCTCTCATCGATGTTTCTAACTCTTTATCCCCCTCTCCCTTTCTCTCTGTAAAAAAATCAATAAAATATATATATTTTTTAAAAAGGGACGTTTTAAGGTCTAGTTCATTTCCTGTCCCAACAAAATTGCCCTAAGTCACTTTGATATTTGAGCTTACAATCACCAATGTCTAGTCTCCAATATTAGATTGAATAAAGATAATAGCTTAAGAGCAAATTTTCTTTATACCCATATATAAAAACATTTCTGGAAGTTAGTTTTTTCAGTCTTCTGTTTGACTTCACTTTTCAATAGCAAGTACCTTTAAATGCGTTTTATTGTAAGTGCACAAGCCAAAACCTAAACAGTTTGTAGTTATAATAATTAACATTTTGACTCTTAGAACAACCTGTTTTATAAATAAGTGATAGAAAAAATCGTATTTACCTAATCATTTAGAGAAAGATTGACACTCTCCTTGTGCTCCCCCTGTACAGGCAGTCTGTGATCTGACATGCAATTTGACAACACTCTAGTCCTTTGCCATTTCATGTACCTGGCTCATTTCTCTGAGTTTCCAGATTTCTTTCTTTTCTGCATCTCATTGTTTTTCACCTTTGCCTCTCATTTTTCTTCCCCCCACCCCTCCCTGCTCTTTCCATGTTTTCTCTTTGTCTAACTTTTTAAACTCGGGTCTTCCGTGTACCTTATAGTATCTCCTGGTCCTATTAACACGCTCAGAGGTATGATATGCTATCATTTACTTTTGTTCAGTGTGTTCTTAAAGTGAAATTTCTAAATTTCTACAATTCGTTGTTTTCAACAAACATAAAATCGCTGCAAAATTAAGTGCCAGGCTCATACATAGTAAGTGGAATCAAAGCATCAGGAAATTGAGAGGAACCTGACAAAGAACATCTCGGCAGCATGGGTTTTAAATACTTACATAGGTTACCACCAAAGTTTGGTTTAAAATTTTTCTTACAACTATTATGAAAGAAAAACATCCTTTTTCCCACCTAACACATTTAGGTTTTAAATTTGCCTATTAGAAGAACTTTGTTCTTTTAGCCCAATAATTATTTTTCATTTAAACCTACTAATTCTCATATCGAACTCCTCATAAAATGATAAAACGAGTTATCAATCTGATTAATTTTATTCTTCTCATGTATCATAGATGTCTGTCTTTAAAAAAAAACAGAAATATGCCTACTAACTGAACTAACAATAAAATACTGTCATATTTTATTTCCAGATAAACTTTGCAAGGTTTTGTGCCCATGAAAATTGTTCTGCTGATTTACAAGTGTCTGGGAAAATTGGATTTTTGAAGTAAGTCTAGTTTACTCTTTGTTATTCATCAAGATGGGATCATGGGTGTGCATGTGATTTTCAAAGAGTAAATGCCTAAGAACTAATACTTGGGGGTTAGCAGCATGTAAAGAACTGGAAAAGAACAAGATCCAACTGAGAGAGATTATCACTTTTCGAAAGAACAAGAATATGTGAACACCAAGGCTTTATGAAGCATGTCTTAATCTTTTGTAGGTAACTAAAGAGATAGTTTAGGATTTGACTGTGGTCAAGTCATCCGCATTAGAATTTTAGTTGTGTTTTAGACATTTGTCAGTGCCTCTTACTACTAGAGTTTTGATGGCAAAATGAGCTAACCTTCACTACATGATGCTTCTTAGTTTTGTGTCACTCAGAAAAATGATTACATAATTCAGACTGGTATATAAAACAAAGAAATTCCTAAATATATAGGACACCTTTGAGAGGGAATAAACCATCTTGTTCTTCTAAATTCACAGAAGGGGAAACAGTCAGAAGAAAACTTATGCAATGTGCTTAGAATAGTAGCTAACATGTAGAGAACACTAGATAAATGTTGACTGCTGTCATTATTTTATTATGGGAAATAAACCATTATAATTTTGTCATGTTAGATCCCCTATGTTGAAATTATTTTGCATATCAGAGGGCAGACATGAAAATGAGGATCAGGGATAGAATGCACGGCGCAGGTTGAGGGATGACGATGTATGGGAAATGAAGGAGGAGAAAGAGGCATCAGTGACAGGACAGAAAAAATGGGAAATTATATTGGGAGGTAAGTCTACAAAGGCAGCACATTTAATGGGGGCATGTTGAATTTGGTGGGACTTCAGCTCTCCGGGAATACTGTGAAGTGCTCTACACATTCCTGACTTGTGAGAATGCTTGGGGGTGGAGGAGGTGAAATGTGCACTTCACAGAGAAAGAACTGAAGATTAACTCTTGGGGGGACAGTTTTATTTAAAGAGCTTAACACAAATAGAGAGTCCCTGTAGGAGACTGAAGAGAACTGAGAGGAAAACGGAGTGCACTGTGAAATAGCCAATATAAAAAGAGGGACTTCATATTGTAAAATTTTGTGGAGAGACCAGATAGCATAATGACTGAGAAAGCTCATGGGAGTTGGCATTTAAAATGTGACTTGTGGAAAAAATATCACTGGCAATTTGTAAGATGGAAATTTCAGTGCAGTAGTAGCTGAATGACAGGGTAAGTGCTTAGGGAAGAAAATATACTAGGAACAAGTGGCTTTCTCATGTTATTTCATCATGCAGAGGCAGGGAAAGAAAGAAATTGGAGAATTTTTCTACTTAAATCCAGGGGGGCACTTTTTGTACCTATTTGAACTCTCTGAAGCATTTAACAGCTTTTCACTTCCTCCTTTGAATGTCTTTTGCTTTAATTTCCATGATGACACCCTACTCCCTTCTCCTTTTCTAGCCTCTCCTCAATTGTCTTTGGAGATATTTGATTTTGGCTCTATTGATTCCCCAATGGTTTTCTCACCCCTTTCTCACACTCCCATATTTTCCCTGGCTATCTTACCTACAACTGTGACCTCATCTGGTCTGCCTACACTGCGAATGCCCAAATCAGTGTCTCTGAGTTCCACACCCACACATCCAGTTGTCTATTGGGCATGTCCTCTGTAGCTCAATCTGCATTCTTCCCCCTTTCTTAACCCTACTATTCATTAAGTTAGTAAGTCCTATAATAACCACATAGATGTTATTGGTGGTTTGTTTGTTTTTTTGTTTTTTTCATCATAATTCTCTGCCTCTACTACTATTGCTTCATGCCAAGCTTTGAATATTCTACATAGCTCACAGGCTTTCCTGCTTTCTCAACTGCTGGTCTCCTATTTTAACATTATTTTAATCCCTCTACCATGATGTTTCCAGAGTGAGCTTTCTCACATACACCTCTGATAACAGTGCTTCACTGGTTCATTATAACCTAAACTCTAACCTCCTTACTGTTTTCTCACCAACTCCCTGGGACTTAGAGTTGCTTGGCCACACCATGCTCTCCTGAACTCTGAATGGTTTCACTTCTTGGTTTCACTTCTCCAACGTATCTACTTGGTTAATTTTTATTTATCTTGAAAATCTCAGCTGTTTCCTAGGTGAAGTCCCTTTTGTCTCCAGGTACATAAACCTAAGTCCTCCTGTGCCCCTAGTCCCACTGCACTTGCCACTCACTACCATTACTGTCTGTCTCCACGCCATCCTGGAAGCTGCTTCAAGGCAGGTTCCTGTCCTTTCATCTTTGTGTTGACTTTGCCCAAAACAATATCTGGAACACTGTCAGTGACTAATAGGAGTTTGCTGAGAATGGAACAAGGTTCTAAAAAAACAACAGTATATAATGAGATCGACTCAAGTGGAGGAGTTAGCTTTAGGAAGAAATTAAAATTGTCCTTGTCTTGAGCTGAACAGGTATGAAAAGATGTTTGACATTGATTAAGAAACTCAGTGTGGAAGGAAATAAAATGTAGAGAATTCATGGATGGCCAGAATACAAAAAAGTAGGCTCATCTATGGAAAGTGGGGGTCTTTAGGATAGATTTGGGAACGTGAAAGGCATGGGGGGAAAAGCTCAAAATAGCTGTTATGATAAATGGGATAAGAAGTCAACTAGGAATGAGTGAAAAGGTTCAGAAACAGTGTTGAGTATCCTGCTGGGTAGGAACACATATGGCAGAGAATAAATTAATTCTTTTCACTTAAGCAATGCCAGTATAGCCTTGAGCATCCACAATTGAGGGCCAAGAAGCCCTAACCTATTTGATGAATAATTGGACTTTATACTTAATTATCCAGATTGGCTGTTCTTCTAGTCCAAAAACAGTGACTACTAACTACTTTGCATCCCAGCATGTAGTGTGGTGCCTTTGTTGAAGTATTAGCTGAAAAATGTATAACCTTCCCATTTGTGTATTTATTTTCTTCCTAAAATGTTTAGTGTTCTTAGTGTTTTGCTGCCATGGGCCTTTGATAAGTAGAGTTGTGTATGGGAAAGCTTATCTCAGCTACAAATAGTAGGGTTTTATTTTCTTAAATCAGAAACTCCCACTGTCACCTTTGTCATCTTTCATTGCAATCCCTCTGACCTATTAGAAAATGGGACATTAAAATTTGTACAAAAATTTACCAAGAATGCTTCTTTTCGGAATAATGAAAATACATCTTGAATTAAGAGGTCAAATATTAATATAACCAAATTGTTATTTTTTATTCATTATGTATTTTTTCACAATAAGCTATTACATTATGGTTAATTTGCATCATTAATTTGAAATGATACTATTTCTTAACATCTAAATATCAAGTCCATTATAATTTTAAATGGCAGGCAACTGAGGGTACAGCCATGTTTCTCAAGCTGTGGCCTTTGAGTCACTTTTACGAGAATCACTTAGAAATGCAGGTTTCCTAGACCACCAGACCATCCAAATTAGAAGCGATGGGGACCAGGCCAGAAATGTTGTTTATTAAAGGGGCTCCAAGGGTTTCTTATTATACTAAGATCTGAGAACCAATGTGGTAGTGGTGATGGAGAGTTTCAGGTTTGAAATCAAACCTGGTTCAAGTTCTGTATCTACCCTCTGCTAGCTGTAGAGAAGCCTTTCAAACTCTATAAACCTCTTTCTTGATAAGGAGGTAAAATAGTCCCTACTCTGTGAAAGGTGTTTTAAAGATAAATAAGGCAGTAATGCAGGCCCAGGTGCATAGCACAAAACCTGCTATGCATGAAGCTTTCATAAAAGTTATTTTTGATAAATTACAGTTAGAATACTTATAGATTATAATAAAGTTTTAGTTTGGCCATAAAATGGAATGTTGCCATTGAAGTCTAAACATTTTCTGTATATATATATATATATATATATATATATATATATATATACTAGTTATTTGTCCAGAGTTTGTCTCTTATGTCCCCAGAATGCTGCTGACTATGACTGGGTCAGTAGTTTTCAGTTTTATGAGATTTGAAGTGGCAGGAATGCCGGTGTGAACTATAAGCCCTGCATCATTTGCATCAATTAGGAGAGTTCCAGGTGATTTCTACTTGGGAAATGATAACTTATTTAAGAAATTCTCTTATGAAAACTCTTCTAATCAATTTTTTTAGGCCTACAGTAAAAGATTCTGACAAACTGTTTTGCATCTTTAGTAAATTATACTCTATCAGACAAATGGATGCCTGTCTCACTTAGGTGTTCCATCTCCCTTCTCTGTAATAGTAGGCAAATTGTGACCATATGTTCTATGCATTCTCCTGCCCATAACTCTACTGGCACTAACGGTATTTATGTGCCCCAGAGCTACACACCCGCTTTAGGTAAACGCATTTACTCGGTAAAGAACATGCGTGGCTGAAGGCTGCAGTAATAGACTGCCAACAGCAAACTAAATAGTGCTTAGTGTTTTCATTAAGTTGAGGCTTTCTCCTGACTGACTACACTCTCAGGAGAATAAATCATATTCAAGTGGACTTACTGACTGCAAAACGAAGATGAACAAATATGACTATCACGATTACAAATATAACAGCCGGTGTTAGTCATCACAGAGGTAGTTTGAAATCAAGTCCTGCATATAGATTCTGACGTAAATGCTAGTTCTCTTCTGTTCCTCAGTCACGCGTCCCGCGCGAGTGAAACAATGGCTTTCACACCCTTTAGGAATGCCTTTAACTGCAAGGAACAGAATACTTGAGCAATAGGGGCTTTTAAATAAAGGCATTTAATTATTGTAGCAGGGTTAGTGAGCACCTCCCAAACCCTGAACATTCCTGGTTATCTTCCCAGTTCTCTTGGCTTTTCCCTCGCGGTCACTAGATGGCTGCAGCAGCACCAAGGTTCCCAGCAAGAAAAAAAGGGACAAGAGCAAAATTCCGTGTCCTCTTGAAGCTGCCTTTCCAGGAAGGGCAGTGCCTGAGCCGACTTATTCTGATCAGCCAGACCTGTATCACACACTCAACCCTGGGCCCATCGTGGAGTCATTGTGATCAGATTAGTGCGATCATAATTCATTCCCTGAAGGTGAACTAGGGGCTTGTCGTCTGCGGTATCGAGGGAATGCTGCCCAATGCTGGGTCTGTCAACCGCTAAATAGGGCAATCTGTTGACTAGACAGCAGACAGTTGTCAACATCAGCCATGAAGCTGAAAGAGCTAGTCTAACAAACGTGTCCATTTTTGAAATGGAGAGAGTAGGAATATACAGGGTGGGCAAAAGTAGGTCTACAGTTGTTCGTATAGAAAAAGGCATGCAGGATATGACTGTTACGATAGCTTTATTAACTCTGTGTTTCATGTACTCACAACTGTAAGCCTCCCTTTATCCACCCCTGTGTGCCTCACAGAGGTTGGGGAAGATGAATTATATGCTTTGTACACGAAAACATGCTATTTCCTAGTTCAATCTTCTAATCCAGTGCAGCCAGCTGTACTCCTCTAGACTTCAATGAATTTGCCTTTATTCAATAAAATCTTCTTAAATGTTGGGTAACTGATATATTCCAATAAACAAGAATTTTCCAGTATTTTTCCCCCTGAAGTCAGTAAAATTTTAAAAAATAGTTGTCTTTACTTGGACCTACAAGCCACCTGCAGCAGGCTACATGTTGTCAAATAAGTGACTCATGCATCTTGACACAGGTACATATCAGCTTACATTATACTTTATCCTACCATCTTAAAAAAAGTTAGCCGGGAAGGCACTAATTTGTGTTATCTAGGCAAAGTACATTCATTAGACTAAGACTTGGGGAGCATTTCTTGCAAAATAAAACAATGTCATTCACTCAATAAAAACATAGTGCTTGGTGCTAAAATACATCATTTTCCTATTTTTCCTCTCTCACTTATTAAGTTGTGATTCTCTATGTACACAGTACCTTGATTTGTTTAAATTCCATGGATTTTAGGCTGCTTGGTAAATTTCAAGTCTGCATTATGCGTGTTCTAATGAAAAATGAACTCCGATTTCTGGGGAGAGCTCTGGTGCAGCCTTGTCGCACTTGCAGATGCGCACCTGGTCCTTTGTCATGTCTCCCGTACAAAGCTGGTGGGTATCATTCCGACGGCACCTTGTTAACGAATCAAGATACAGTATGATGTATATTTTAACAAAAAGAGTAGAATCGTAATTATGACTATGTGACAAAATAGCTTAAAAATGGAAACTAAACCAGGAGTCTGGCTGCTGAAATGTGAACATTGTGTTTCTCTTTAATTTGCTGTTGTCTGGGAACCTGGCTGTTTATGCAATGCTTTCACCTTCTGTTGCTTGTCTAAGTGCCAGCTCCTTTCCCAAAGGTGTTCGGTGACTAATGCTTTGGTTACGTGCCAGAATATTTTACAAACGTCTATTTCTAGGCAGCTCCTCTTCAAGTCTTAATTAAACTTGAATGTCAAGCTGAAGTTCACTTTTAGAACCGCCCAGGCTCCCTCCGTTGTAACGTGATTAGAGAACAGTGGGGGAATGCAGGACGGCCATGTTCCTGCGCATTTCTTCTCTGCCCGTTAGCACGGTGCCACCAAGCAGATGCGTGCTTATGTAACACGGTTTACCACACAGGAATGGGTGAATCACCGCCCTGCTCTAAAACACGCCATCACGGAGTCAAATTGTTCCACCCTGAAAAGGTTTAGAATGACGGCTTTGTCAGTCATTGCACATCCTTCCCAGCTTCTCGGACCCAGGGGTCAGGAGCTGGAGAGGCTGCACGTGGGCACGTTCTTCATTCCTTTCTCCTCGATGCCTCCAGGACCAGCCAAGGAACTGTGAGGCCTAGAGAGGCATTTTCTCTAATCCTGTATCCCAGGCTGTTTGAAGTGAGCCTCTATGGTTGTCAGAATAACACAGAATAGATTTTAAATACAGTGATATTATTTTGTATGCTTATTAATGACACTTATCCATCAGACTGCTCTATGGCAGAAGCTGGCACACTTTTTCCGTAAAGGGACAGATAGTGGCTGTTTTAGGCTTTGTGGGATGGAGATCTCGCTCAGCTACTCAACTCTGCTGGCATCCGTCGTGTAAAAGCGGCCACAGATGAACGAGCGTGGCTGTGTTCCATGGAGCCGCTATTTACCAAACCAGGCAGAGGTCTGAACGGGGCCTTCTGGCGGCAGTTTTTGAACCCCTGCTCTATAGTATGCTTGCTTTTTGTATGAGAGTTCTGTAGCATATCTTTATTTTTGGTTACTTAAATATAGTTCCTTATAGTATATTTTGTTACTTAAATATAGTTAGTATAATTTAAGCTGGTTGCTAAAATAAGCCAAGATGTAGCATTTTAAGGAATTAATTCTGGGTTACAAACCATAAGGGTCTGCTCTTAGGGAGACCCAACAGAATTACATAGATATGTTCACCAAGAGACTGTAATCGAGCCAAACTAGAAATTGCTGGATAGTTGAATGGATAAATACAATGTGAATGCATAAGTAAAATGTTGTATATTTACAAAATGGAATATATATATCACAGAGGCCCGGTGCACAAAAATCTGTGCACTCAGGTGGGTCCCTCAGCCCGGCCTGTGCCCTCTCGCAGTCTGGGGCCGCTCAGGGGCCCCTTCCCCTGGCTGCTGGCACCAGTTTTCCTCCGGCGCCCGGAACCCAGGCCTTCACTCTTCGCCGGGAGGGGCCGGTGTGGCGGGTGAGAGGCTTAGCTCTTCACATGCCCCACTCAGGCCCCGGGGGCGTGGCGGAGGCCAGCGCAGGGGGCTTCCCTCTTTGCTCTTCACTCGCCACACCGGCCTTCACTCGCTGCTCCTGCCAGGGGCCAGCCAGCTTCGCTCCATTGCTTGGCGCCTACGTATGCAAATTAACCGCCATCTTTGTTGGCAGTTAATTTGCATATCGCCCTGATTAGCCAATGGGTAGCATAGCGAAGGTATGGTCAATTACCCTTTTTGTCTTTTATTAGATAGGATATATATATACATATATAGATAATCAATGAGAATAAACAATTCACAAGTCAATGTAGATTAATTTTACAAACAAACTTTTAAGAAGGCCTGATTATTTAAAATTTGAGTAAAGAAAAATTACATACATTATGAATTCACTGATGTGAAATATAAAAGTGGGCAAAGCCAGTCTGTACTGGTAAAAGCAAGGCAATAGGTGGGGGAAGTAACTGGAGGGAAGTGCTTATTTCTGATGAGACTGGTAATACCTTTCTCTTTATCTGTGTGCTGGTTTCATGTCTGTATTTAGTCTGTAAAAATTAATTGGGCTGCAACTTGGAATATGTGCATTTTGCTATGTGTATGTTCTACCTTGATAAGTTTAAAACAGGAAAAAATCAAGATAAGAGGGGAAGACCTTTTACTAGTAGGTATTAAGTAAACGGTTCCATTTCTTAGAGTTATACTAAAGGTATAAAAGTGGAGAAATGTGCCCCAAATTACAATTTTGTTTTCATTCTGAAGTTCATGGGAATTAATAATTAACTCCTCAAAACTTTACACTTTAGTATTGATGCTGCCATTAATTTCTTGGTCAATTGAGTAGTTGTGAATGCAGGGTACAGGTCACATGAATGTAGTATAGAAGATGCTTACTTTCTTAAGGAAACTTTCTAAACTTTAAAGTGCTAAGTGAATATTTTACCTTTTGTGTAGTTATGATTATTGTCATCTGGTCTCTTGCTTTGGGTCATACCCTTCTCTGGTTGAACTACTATTTCTAAATTCTTGGATATCTAGGGACATCTGTCTTTAAGGAAAGCTTATAGAATCATAGTGTAGCAAAAGTCTTCTTTAGCATTCAGCTCTTCTCAGTCTCTCATTGGTAAAGAGAATGGGCTGTGTAAGCGAAGAGATTTGCATTTGCTTTGAAACTTTTTAGCTGTGAGAGACCTTGAATAAGTTCTTTAAGCCTCTAGTTCCTCATCTATAAATGTGTTGCTCTGAGGATTCCATGACCCACATCTTCAATGAATAGTAGTTATTATTACAGGTGACGTGATTGAGGCTTAAAAATGTTAATTACACCACCCTCCTCCAGAAGAACGGGGGCCAGAGCCAGAAGTTGATCTCGCTCACGTGTCTAGATTTGGGGCAATCTTCTCTTTCCAGGTCACAGCACAGTGAAGCACTTCTACACGTCTGTTAATTTGGTCTCATTATCCATAGAAGAGACCAGCCTGTCTTATGAAATGGATTCTACTCTACAGATCTCAGTTGGATTCACGTGCTGAGAATAGCCGTCCTTTCTCAGGCCGTGCTCACTTCCACCAAAACATGTTGTATTTTGGTGGCAATACTCTCCGTTCTCCTTTTCTTCCAGTTACCCCCACTCCCCCCTTCGGTTTGGGCAGCAGCTAATTCAATGTCTATTCAAGAATAAAGGAAGATAGGAAAAACATACTTTGCTTTTAGAAATATGTTGCACAATAATGAGGAAAATGTGTTAAAAGTATAGAACCAAGAAGTTAAGCAGAAAAGAAGTATTACCGAGTGCGGAATCTCAGAGGGAAGACAGGGGAGGTGGGTGGGTGGGAGGTAATCAACCAAAGACTTTGTATGCATATATGCATAACCCATGGACACAGACAATAGCATCAGGAAGGCCGGGGGCAGGGCGGGCTGGAGGAGGTCAATGGGGGGGGAGTGGGCAAGACAGAAGGGGGACATATGTAATACTTTCAACAATAAAGATTTATTTTAAAAAAGAAACAGCCAGTGAAGGCAAAAAAAAAAAAAAAGTATAACAGAAAGCAGACTAGTTTAATTATAACCAATTAAAAAAAACTTTTCTCCAGTAATACATGACCAAATTTATTTGAACTAAGGGAAATTGAGTTCTTTCCAAAATAGATTTGCATCTACTTGCATGTGGTCATTTCCCTCTGATTGTTTTTTTCAAATTAATATTTTATGTTCGGGATAAATAAATGAAGAGATGGGATTTTTATTTCCAAATTAGAACTAAATAATAGTACTTAATTTTTAGGCCATACGAAAATAAAACCTATCTCGCTGTTGGAAGTATGAAGACATTAATGTTGAATGTGTCCTTGTTTAATGCTGGAGATGATGCGTATGAAACAACCCTGCATATCAAACTACCCGCTGGCCTTTACCTCATTAAGGTTTTAGATCTGGTAAGTGTTGAAAACCACAGTAGCATGATACTACATGATATTTTGCTTAGTTTTTTAAAGATGTAAATGGTATAAATCACTTCATCAATTTGAGGTCTAAATAGCTGGCATTTCTTTAGACATCCCCTTTGGCTTCTAGTAATTTTAAGACTTTCTCATGCCCCTAATCAAAATGACAAGTTCCTTGGAATCCGAGATCAAAAAAGTCAGCCTCCTGCTTCCCAGAAACAATGTCCTAGTTATCCAAGACATTGCTTTTCTCACTAGTACGTCTTCCTGGTGCTTGATGCTGCTGCTCTTGGTTGGATTCCTGCACAAGCAATACTGGTCCTCCCTGCTGGACTCCCAGTCACCCCTCTGCATTTGAAGCTCATACACCCAGTCTTGTTCCCAAAGGACCTCTAAACATGCCGCAAATCCAAAATTCTGGTGTTGACCAGATTTTAGGCAAGTTTTTCCTTCCCTGAAAGGGTTCAAAGCACCTGGAGATCTTTTCTTACCTCCGTGCCTCAGTTGCGAGCACTTAAATCCACTAGTGAGGTATTAATAAGCTTAAATTTCAAAGACAAAAGCCTCAACTTCTTTCTCCTTTGATGCTTCCCTCTTCCTTAGCAAACTTACTCAGATCTTATCCAGAGACCATTTCCTCACATTAAGAGCATTTTGAGAGGCCTTTGACCTCTCACAAAAATCTATTCCCCCTTTCCCTAAGGCGATAAGAGCTTGTTTGCACCTGTAAGAGGGAAAACTCAAATATTCAGGGAAATACATATCTGTACAAATACATACAGAGATGTATATCTCCCTGGAATATTGGGATATGTATGTGTGTGTATTTATACTATGATGATTCCAGTTATTGCATTATATACCTTTAACACGTTCTCACATCCCACACAGAAGAGGGATGTGAAACACAGACCTTATGATTCCTGCCTCATGATTTTACAAGGAACTGGGCCTTGAATTAAATAGGGATACACAAACCTGGATGAAAGCCTCAAGTCCAGAAATTATTCTGTGGAGAATTTACATGAATGATAGAATAAACCTAGACACATATGTACATATTATATCATTTGATTACATTTCTGTTTATTCCAAATATAGTTGTCTAGGAAAGTAAATTCTTTGGGGATGTTTTTTCAAAAGCCATCCTTAAACATGGGTTACAAACTTCTTGTTCCCTTTTCTACCTAAACTAACTGATTTTGTTTGTTTATTTAGGAAGAGAAGCAAATAAACTGTGACGTAACAGACAGCTCTGGCATAGTAAAAATTGACTGTAATGTTGGTTATATATTTGTAGATCATCTCTCAAGGGTAAGCATTTAGCATTTATAATTTTTAATACAAAAGTTTTTCTATTTTTTCCATGTTTATGATGCATACAAATATATAATTTATTATTATTTGCTTAGGGTAAATAGCTAAAGTGATAAAACCAAAACCAACTGGGCTTGAGACCTTTGAGATTGTGTTTATAGTCTTGGCAATGTTCACTGTAAAAGGTGGGGGGTACGTGAATGTGTCGATCAGAATTCTACTCCCGTGTCACCCCTCCCCAACACTCCCCCCGCCATGCCCCAGGTGGTCCTATCTGCCAGGCATGTTACCTCTGCTATACAGAGAGGTGTTTCTGGCAAGAGTCCCCTCTCAAGTTGTTAAAGCATCTCTGATTCTGTCCGTCTGGACCTGCCTGTCTTTACATTCGGAGGAGGCTTTGTCTCTGAATGTCACTTGTGGAAATGCTGGTGCTTTCAAGTCGCCACAAACCCCAACAGCTTCCCTGTAGCTCGCTGTCCAAATGGGGGGTAGCTTGTGTTTCTAGAACATCGTTTAGACAGCTGGGCATCCCACAGGGTATAAACTATTAAGAAACATTCAAGTTCAGATGATCAACATGTACTAGATTGTTCTTTAAATGCGCTTTCCTTCTCTGTGTGCAGGTAGATGTGAGCTTTCTGCTGGATGCGAGCTCCCTGAGCAGAGCAGAAGAGGATCTCAACATCACAGTGCATGCCTCCTGGTGGGTTTCACTGTGAGAAATAATGGTGCGGAAGGAAACAGACCCCTGACATTTTTGGGAGGGGACCTTCGGGAAACCATGGCGTGTCCCATTGTCTGCAGGAGAAAACTTCTCTTACATGATCTAAGACACAAACCTTTAACCAGCATAGGAGGAAAAAACTGTATATAATGAAAGCAAATTTCTGCCAACAGACATAAAAATGTCTGTCACATCCACTTTTATACCCACTCCCCAAAAAGCATTATTTAAACCCACCTCCAAGTTTATAAGGTATCCGTGGTATATAACTAGTTCTCACTGAAGGTGGTGTTTGTGCCGGATGCATTCTAACAGGGCATTTTCTGTTTGTTTCTGTAGCAAAAACGAAGGGGAGATGGACCATCTGAAGCATAAC
Organism: Myotis myotis; assembly: GCF_014108235.1. Classification (NCBI taxonomy): domain Eukaryota; kingdom Metazoa; phylum Chordata; class Mammalia; order Chiroptera; family Vespertilionidae; genus Myotis; species Myotis myotis. The sequence goes on along the minus strand of NW_023416390.1, from coordinate 38,460,376 downwards.
AAAGTGACTTTGGCAGTACCTCTGAGGTATGAAGTCATGCTCACTGTGCACGGGTAAGTAGATGCTGGGGCCTCCTCTAGAGAGGAGAGCTCATTTTCAATCTTGTAGCTGTGTCCATTATTAGTCTAAACCATATTGAAAAGACTTCTTAAAGATTCGATGCTGTTTCTCTCTTAACAATTACCGCAGCAGTGTAGTTCCTTGCCCAGCTGTTCCTTATTTTACCCCATCATATAATTGTCACTGAGACCACCTCACACGAGTGCCTAGCTGGAGGGGATTTCTTGCTGGAAGAGCCTGGCCAGCCTTGTGCTGGACGTGTCCGTAGGTCCCCAGGGCAGGCCGGGCTACTGGGAGTTGAACAGTGCAGTTTGCTTGGTCATACTCAGTGGCTGTGACAAGTGTGAAGTTTCAAGAATCGCAAGCTTGACCAAACGACTACTCTCTAGAACCTGTGTAGGAGAGAGCTGTCTGCAGCTCTTTTCTGCTCTTAATAACTGTGAATCACAGAGTTCCTCACCCCACAGTCCCAGAGTCAATAGTCACTGATTCCTCATAATTTTAGTAATTGTTTATGTGGTTCTGATTCTGATGCAAGGAAGACATGTATGAAGAAAGAATGAAAGGAGTCTTAAGAAAACCTTTAATGATTTTATTGGAAATGATTAATCTTTGTTTAAAAATACATTTTAAAGCTATTGAAGATAAATATAAAATGGACAAGTGAGTTTTTGTTGTTCTAAATATAAACCATCCTCAATAACTTTTAGCCACCCATAGGATGGCATAGAATTATATAAAAATAAACATATCAGTGTCTGAAACTGATGAAATAGGGTAACAGGTTTGTGAAATATAAAAAGCAGGGGGATAAAGGCCGCCGTCTGAGGAAGATGAGAACCTCGAAAGTCAGTGGGAAGCAAAGAGAAGCAGTTGCGCGTTTCTTGGTTTTGAATGGTGTCTTGCCTGCCCTCCTTCATTTTCCTGTAATGAGCATCCTCCCTTTTTTTCATATCCACATATTATTATTTTGAGCAAGGACTATTCTGCAACTATTACCCTGCCTACTCTACATTTGAATATTTCTAATTTCTTTCCTGTGTAATGGGTCCCTAATTTGCAGGGCATCATATCAGCTGCCAAATATAAGCAACTTGTGGAGTCAGGATTTCCCTAGAAAAGTATTTCTTAAAGTTCACTACTGACCGTACATATGTATAATCACAGGTAAAAGGGCAACAACTTTGTGTTCTAACAAAAATTTTGCCATACTTATTGCTGCTCAAATTGTTCCCCAGGTCTGGGTTCACTACAAATAGCCAGCAGGAATTAGGAGATGGGAAGAAATAGCTCAAAAAATAGGTAAGGTAGATTGAAGTATAGGAGCATATTGAAGTCATAGGGGAAGGCTAATAATTTATATCATATTTGCCAGATTTACATAAATCAGTAGAATGAGCCATAGTGTTGGAAAGAGATACTGTCACCCAAGTCAGAGCACATGGCTTTCTAATTTCATTAACATCTTTACTAAAATTACTATCTTACCAAGAAACCAAAAGTATTTGTGCTTAAGAAAGTGCCTGTTGTCTAAATTATAGCATATTTAAGGGATAAGCTGTAATCCAAACTGTAGAGGAAGACTGTTTATAACACCTCATCAAAAGAAAGACCACTAACCAAGTTCGAGTAAACTGTACAAATCTTGAGTGGGCCAAGTGTCTTATGAATATTGGCCTCCTTGCACCTAGCACAGCCTGGCACCTGGCACACATCCCATATATACTTCATAAATGAATGAATGAGACTGTAACACTGAAAAACACACTAAATGTGAATTTGTTTCTATTAGGTTTATAAATCCAACTTCACTTGTGTATGGATCAAAGGAGGACCATGAGCCCGAAACGTGCATGACAGAGAAAATGAACTTCACTTTCCACGTAAGAAAAGTTGGTTGTGTTGATGTTTGTAACAAACTGAAAGACTGTGACTGGTGCATTGCTCGAGAGGACGTCGTATCCCTGTGATGTCCCTCAGCCTTGGGCCAGCACAGTTTGGTTAGGATAAGGAAGGAGCTGGCACATGGGTGCCCATGCCCTTTCCTCCCACTGTTCTTGTCCCTCTTACTCAAGCCCATATCTCATTACGGTACAGGTGGGAATGAGCTAGTAGAAACAGAGGTAACACTTGAAGCTAGCAAAATTATGGGAGGAAGAGAATCTGCTAGAGATGCCTAGAAAAAAAAACAAAACAAAAAAACAGGATAGGCCAAGGGAAGGCATGTTTAGGTGCAAATCAGTGAACTCTCATCTTAGTTGAAGCATTTAAAAGCCCTAAAATGACCAAGTCAAGTCAACTCCATTTAAGGTCTGCTGGGGTCAGCCTTTCAAGCCATTGATAGGTTACCTGTAGCAAGCGATGCCTCATTTATTCAATCATCTTTTTAAAAAGTATAGTGTCATTTTCCAGAAATATTAGTATACTAATATAAAGACAACTTAAAATGTTTATTTACTATCAACTGATATTTTTGGTGCATCATGGATGTTGATGATTAGTAAATAATTGGAGATAATGTCCACAAAAATATTTTTTGAACCAAAAGTACTGCCCAAATATCCTTAGAGCTATGTAACAATCTGCGGGGTGTGGGTCTGGATTTCGGTACATCATGATAGTTTGTAAGGCAATGCTTTTCAAAATGTGCATCAGAATCACCTGGAGTGCTTGTCCAAAATGCACATTCCTGGGCCCTGCCCCAGATCTGTGGAAGAAGAATGACCTTGAAATCCTATTGAGTCTACATACAGTCGTTTTTGTTATACTAACACACAGCAGTACTGAAAAAATTTAGCCCTCTATTTTGAAGTCCTGTAGGTTTGGTGAGTCTGAGTAAGTATGAATACATTCTTGGGAGGTATAAATGTTACCCGGCAAATAAGGATGGAAGGTATTGTAGTTTAGAATGATTATTTGCAGGCATTGGGAAAACTTGTCTCAAGGTCTGGGCACTGCCTTTGAAACTGCCCCGGGCTTGCATGGCTGAGCAATTACCATATGTCCCAAAGCCAAAGACACTTTCTTCATTTATATCATACGCATTCAAAACAGTATTGCAAGTCTGTGAGTCATGCTGTTTCAACCAGGTATTTGGTACATCTCATTTCTGACTTTGTATTGGTTTTATAGTGAAGCTCTCAGGCGGCAATATTTTGGCCCAATTTCCTTTTATAGGGATCTGCAATCCCCAAATTTATCAGCAATAATGAAATATCACTCCCTTATGCATTATTCTTTAAAAACCTATTGAATTTTTTCTAAAACCGAATAACCTACCCCTTTGTGGTTTTCTGAGTGTATCAGCACTATAATAATCCTGAATTAAAATACATTTTATGCACTTACTGCTGACATCCCCTCTGCACAGAGTGGTTTGTGAAAACATCATAGGATTTAAATTAGAATACCTGGGTTTTGTCCCAATTCTTTTCATTTTTATCTTGGGCGCATCGTTGACTAACACCTCTTAGCATTTTTTTTGAGCTGGCAAATAATTAAATGTTGCCCCATCTGATGGGATAGTGATGAGGACCGATTGGTCATGGCATTTTAGATACAGAATGTGCCATACAAATGTACACTGTTGATGTCTCTTTCTTTAGACTACAATAAAACATCTGCCTGGACATTCTGTCCTAATTAATAGCAAAAGGAGAGAGCTGGGAGTAAAGACTAAAGGTTGTACTTCTTAGCAAATTTTTTTAAGTTCTCGCTGTCAACATTCTGTCTCCCTTTGTGGTGTAGCTGCCAACTACAAATCTCTACCACTAGAAATGTTTCATGAAACAGATGGGCTTGCCTAAGAGCTCATTTATATCTGTACTTACATTTATGAAAACATTTAACAGTTTCATTTTTTTTCCTTCTTACCAGGTTATCAACACAGGCCCTAGCATGGCTCCAAATGTTAGTATGGAAATAATGGTCCCGAATTCTTTTATCCCCCAAACTGATAAGTTGTTCAACATTTTGGATGTCCAGGTAAAAATCTGTTCCCTTCTTTATTGTAAGTAATACTGCTGAAATGGAAATGTCTGTTAACTTCAATCACACTCTCAGCTATAAATTCACCCTGCATTCATTGAGTACACCTTGACTATTATACATTGCATTAGAACCCCTGCATTTGACACATACAATAACAGAATTACGCTCTACTATTTCAGTACATTTTCTTTGTGATATGGACCTGTGGGACTAATTTGATAGAATTTACCATAAAACTTGAGACCACTGTTGGGGAACAAAATTAGTATTTCAGCCTTTTTTAAAGAAAGAATATTCAAATCACTACTTAAGAATAAGTATTCTTATGTTGTTGATTCCATCAGAATTGTTTTTACTCTCCCAGTTTCAAGACAAGCAATCAATCAATAAGCCTACCAATTGGGTTTGTGTTCTAATTTTTTAAAACCTTACTTGAATTCCAAATTTAGATGGTAGGACATAGTGTCTAAAGCCCGAGAAATGTTGAATTTCATGCTAATGCTCAAATGCCCATTTTTTACATTGCCCTAATTTTCTGTAAGGTTAAGGCCATTTGATTAGTTGAGGACCTATATCCAACCCTCTAAAATTTTTCTGAGTTTGTGTTTTTGCTGCAGAGATTTAATCTCTCCCAAATATCTGTCAAAAATATTTTCACACTTTCAGAAGTACTTGATATTTTTAGAAAAGGTAATCAAGCAATTGGAACTTCATTTTTATTGGAACTTTTAAAACCATGTAGCTTTTGTTGTTCTTTCCAATATTGAATTATAACACTTTTCTTGCTTCCTATCTTTATAGACTAGTTCAGGAGAATGCCATTTTAAAAATTATCAAAGAATGTGCACATCAGAAAAGAAAAAAGATGCAATGGAGGCCCTAAGAGACATATATAAATTCTTTTCGAGAACTGATAAGAGGCTATTGGTAAGTTTCAGTTTTTCATTGTTTTTGTTTTCCAACATACAGAACTGAAATGCTTAAAGTCAATGGGTTTGAGCTGTCAGTTGGGTTAGGAGAGAAACAAGTAATATTCTTGCAAGTGAGGAACAGACACGATTGGAAATTTGAGATAGACCCAGGGTTAACTATATACATTTTAATTATTTGTCTGACAAATGCCCATTCTGCGCCAGCCAGACATTTCTCCATACCCTCTTAATCTCATTTCACAAAGGCTACTCAAAAGAACTTTGACTCTTTTCAGTTAATTGAATTTATGAGAAAAAAAAAACAAAAAACAAGCAATCTTAGCATTCAAATTATTCAACTTTTATAATAAACAGAGAACATCCAACTTGGCAAGATTCTGATTAGGAGTCTTTCTTTTTAACATCTATCCCAGACGGTTAGGTTCATAAGAACACATGCTCCAGTTCAAATACTTTGTTTTATAAAACAAACATTTGTTTAAATTGTTTAAAGTAAGATTTTTAAAATGCCACTGACAAAAACAGATCTTTAATTCCATGTAAATTATTTTAATTCCATGGATAAAATTATTATTTTATCCATCTTCTAAAAAATGTTGAAATTTTAATGTAGCTTTTTGGTATTCTTTCAAGTACTGCATAAAACCTGATCCACATTGTTTGAATTTCTCATGCAATTTTGGAAAAATGGAAAGTGGGAAAGAAGCCAGTGTTCACATTCAGCTGGAAGGCCGGCCATCCATCTTAGAAATGGTAAGTCCATACAGAATCCGCAAACTATATCTAAGTAGGATGGTATATTGCAGTGATGGGGAACCTTTTGAGCTCGGCGTGTCAGCATTTTGAAAAACCCTAACTTAACTCTGGTGCCGTGTCACATACAGAAATTTTTTTGATATTTGCAACCATAGTAAAAAAAAAAAAAATATTTTTGACATTTATTTTACATATTTAAATGCCATTTAACAAAGAAAAATCAACCAAAAAAATGAGTTCGCATGTCACCTCTGACACGCGTGTCATAGGTTCGCCATCACGGGTATATAGGGAAGCATTCAACAAATAAAATTTAGAGTGAAACTTAACTGTTTAGTTTTTTTCTTTATTGATTAAGGTGTTACATGTGTGTCCTTATCCCCCATTTCCTCCCCCCCTCCCTTACCCCCCCCCCCCCCCCCGGTGTCTGTGTCCATTGGTTATGCTTATATACATGCATACAAGTCCTTTGGTTGCGGTTGATCGCTCCCCTTTTACTTTAACTGAATACATTGTCTAAATGACATGGTTTTTAGTAATTAAATAGGTAATTAAGATGTTTATTTTAGGAAGTATGTTCAACTATTTTTAGACCTTGATTAAATCAAAGAAATTGACTGCCTTAACATTTTGTATAACCTTAAAGTTCTTTCCAAACTATTTTAAATTATGCTTAAAATCTAATATTTAATAAAGCTAAAAAGTAAAATTGTCTTTAAAACACAATAACAAAAAAACTTTTTAAGACCTTCAAGAATATATTCTCATCTTCCCCAATGAATGCACATACTTAAAAAAACACCTCAATTTTGCATACAATTTCAAAAGTCCTTAGTGTCTGGGGATTCTGGCTTATAAGTCTCTGTAGTAAATAGTAAAGTTCTCTGAGTTCATCAACCTACTGATTTGATATCTGAATGCTATAACTTATTTGTACCAGATTTTTCCATTACAGTATTAGTTAGACTATGTGTATTTGATTAGAGCAGCACAACTTAGAAAGAAATAAAAAGAAGCCCAAATAAAATTAATTTTAGGAAAGGTTTATCAAGTGGAGAAAGTCTTATTTTGGGGTTAAAAATTCAATACTCAGGGGAAAATACACTACAAACACATAGTATTTAAATTAAGTTATCTGCAAAGTGGCTATGTTTAATAAAAAAAATTTCAATAAGCCCTGACTGGTTTGGCTCAGTGGATAGAGCATTGGCTTGCGGACTGAAGGGTCCCAGGTTCGATTCCAGTCAAGGGCATGTACCTTGGTTGCGGGCACATCCCCAGTAGGGAGTGTGCAGGAAGCAGCTGAATCAATGTTTCTCTCTCATTGATGTTTCTAACTCTCTATCCCTCTTCTTCTCCCTTCCTCTCTGTAAAAAAAAAAAAAAAAAAAAAAAAAAAAAAAAAAATCAATAAAATATATTTAAAAAAATTTTTTTTCAACAAAATGGTGCCATATAAATTAATACCAAGACCATGCCTTTATCATCAAAATAAGCATTGCAATTAATTACAAATGGTGAAGTAAATTGTGGAAGATTAATTATGAAAACTTCTAGATAGTAGGTAAGGATCATGAGAAATTAGTTCTGTTAGTATGTCTTCATAAAATAACACTATGAATCAATAGAGATCTTTCATTTATTAAACAGGATGAGACTTCAGCACTCAAGTTTGAAATAAGGGCAACAGCTTTTCCAGAGCCACATCCAAAAATTATTGAACTAAACAAGGATGGCAATGTTGCACACGTAAGTTAAACTGAAACATTAAGATGGTAGGAAAAATAGTATTGTTAGGGTGTTTAGTCAGGAAAATAGATTTTTTTACTAGTTCATGGAGGGCTTGAGATACTTTCCTGAGAGTTGGTATTTTCCACACCTGGAAAGAGGGAATGACAGCTTTTTAAGGAGTTTAGGATGGATTGGAGGAAGAACCACAGAAAAAGTCCATTGTACTTACTGTTTACTGTTTCTGATCAGGAACCAGCAAGAGAATGGGATGGGTTGTTCTAAATACTATTGGGGATTGAGGAGGGGCTGCAAAGGAAACAAGCAAACTTTTAAACTGGTGCTTCTTTATGTTGGTTAATATGTAGGTTTGGCTCGAAGGACTACATCATCAAAGACCCACACGCCATCTGACCTTGGCAATTATTTCAAGTAGCTTGATACTTGGACTTATTTTACTTTTGTTGATTTCATATGTTATGTGGAAGGTAAGCCTTTCTTTAATAATTACCAATGTTAACCCACTCAAAATGCCACCCTTGACTTTCGTAAAGCCAATTTGTGCCTCCCAAGTGAATATACAGTACTGATTTCACCATATTTCTCCTAACTTCCATATCAGAGTTCTAGAAAAATATGCCTTCTTTAAAGATAACTCATTTAAAAAAAAAAACATTTGAGAAACACTGCACATTATGTTGAATGTCAATTTTAGGGAGTTTACACCTGCATTAGTAAGTCCTGCAGTAATTGCTCTTTAATCCCATATTTTCCAAATTAATTTTTACTGACTACATGGGACACAGTTTAAGAACTATAGCAGGTCCTCAAATGGTGTCAATTAACTCTTGTTTATATCAATTAGCCTATGAAATATTTGGTTTTGTTATATGTTGTTTTACTTAGTCATAGAAAGTATCACCGATGTTAACTTGCCATTGACTGTTTAGATATTTTATATGAGTGTAATAATTGCACACTAGTGATTATACAATGATTTTTTTCAGGCTGGCTTCTTTAAAAGACAGTACAAATCCATCCTACAAGAAGAAAACAGAAGAGACAGTTGGAATTACATTAACAGTAAAAGCAATGATGATGATGATGATTAAAGATTTCTTTTAAATTGAGAAAACTAAGACTCAGGTATATAATAAAGAAATTTAAGACATTGTTTACAAGAAACCATGAACTTTGCTTCGCCCAGAGTTCTTTTATGTACATTTACTCATAACCTTGTGACATACTATGTCTTAAGGCAAATGAAAAAGGTATTGTTTCAGTTATTAAATGGATATAAAACACTAAAACATTTAAGATAAATAATCCCTTGAGGATATTTGGAAATAAAAGTGCATCTGAATTAAATCATAAAACTTGACTGAAGAAGTCTTGGACTTCAACATATATGCTTGCTTCAGCAAAATAAATTTCTAATCTTTGAGACTGGTTTGAATTATGTTCTTTAAAAATATTCAGCCGAATTTTTCAAAGAGCTGTTTCCTAATGAATGAAACAGCTCTTTGAAAAAATTCGGCTAAATATTTTTAAAGAAAGCATTTTACCTTTAAGCCCTTTACTTGTAATATATTTCCTATGGGCTTTGATCAACAACCATTCAGCAGTCTATGATTAATGGGCCTGAAGAGCAAACTTCAGACTGAACTTTTATACACTGGTTTGAGCTTAATGGGATGACTTCTAGGTAATTGTTGTTTATACAACTATAGATTTCTTTCTTCTTTCTGTACATACATAACTTTGAAATATACATATATGTTCACATAGGTATAAATCCATAAGTCTCTCCTGTAACAATTTTTTTAAGGGTACCCCAGAGTAAATTTTAAAAATCTGTCATTAGTCAATTTTCTTGTTTACAAAACAACAGTACTTAAAATTCTAATTTATATTCTGAAACAGATTGTGAATGTTGCACTTTAACTGGTATATGTAAAATATGAAAACTGTACCTCACAAATAATTTTTTAAAATCAAAGCTCTGTAAAAACAGTGGTTAAGGAGAAATCTATCATACTGATACTCTGTAAATAGTAACTGGATATTACCCTTTTCTATTCAAATGTAAGTGTTAAATGCTTATAAGATCAGTCTCTTCTGCATGGAAATGGGGAAACATAATTTATAATTTTAAAATAGATTTAGCTTATATCCAGTGAATATAAATATAACATCAAAATTTCCATGGTATATGTTTTAGTGATCAGTGAAACATTTTAAATTTTTATTGGTTATCTTAGATTCCTTTTTATAATTATATAATTTATATTTTAAAATTTTAAGACATTTAAAGATAATCTTTTGTATTATTTATTCATACATATGAACTAGATGCTGATCTTAGGATATAATTTCATTTGAACTGAGCTAAATCTGGCTTTATATATATAAGAAGACGGTGGCCAAATTTTGAAAATCTGTTACAAGATGTGATCAAATAGATAAATTAGAGGTCAGTCTTTACTATTATGGAAAATATTCCATAGGAAATATTTATAGGAAGTCCCTGCCAAAAGCCATCTTCCTCAGACCACCTAATTGCTGTATAAGTTATCCATCACAAGCCTACAGTCTGTGATTGGTGGAAAGTGCGGGATGCACAGAGATGCATGAACATGAAACCTCCTGTGAACTCTGTGTGCCAATACAATCTGATTACATTTATAAAATTTAAAGTATATTTTTTTGAATAGAAGCCGTTCAGGAAAATGTGTAGAATCACTGGTGGAAAATAAAGCCCAAATTTAGAATTTCTTTCTCAAGGATGATCCCTGAGGAAACTTAAATTTGGTTCTTTCCTATTCAGAAATGACAGCATTTCAGGTGCTATTGAAAGCTACGTTATAATGGCCAGAACATAGGACTGTCAGGAGCAAGAGAGCGCAGCTCCCTAATGGGCCAGATTCTGCCCAGTTAGATATTTTGCATAGTTTAAAATAAAATTTAATAAACTATGAATTATAAAACCCCCACCACTTTGAAGAAAATCAACTTGCATTTTCAAGTTTCAGAGAATATTCGTAAAATTGGTACCATAACAACTTAAAAATAAGGAGAGATTCTTTTGGGGGGAAGTTGTTTAGTTATTAGAGAAATTTTGAAAATAGTAGTTCGATTTCTGGTCAGACTGAGTCGTATAATTTTGAAATTTAACCTCACTGGAGAAGTCCCTCATTAGGAAAATCAGGGCATTCGTACATGAACTCTGGTCTATGCGTACCAGACTACAGGATATTTAACAACAGAATTGATGGTCCTGAAAAATGAAAGAATGTAAATTATTTCACTTTGGAATTACATATCTAGGTTAAAAAGTAGATATAAAGACATTCCAAAAAAAAACCCAGAATTTAAATCATGTGGTATATTCAAACCCTCAATGCTAATTTTTAGCAATGTCAAAAGTAGCAAGCAATTTTAATTTCTTTAAAAGATTTTTTTTTCCTGTTAGGATATCTGTTTAAAATATGTCCGTTCATATGTTTCTGTTATAAACAATTACATGTTACTTTGGAATCATTCATTTCTTCCATGCTTTCACCATAAAGATTGATAAGTCTTGGGTGTAATCTGCAAAGAATAAAATAATATGTGTAATTGATTATTTTATCAACCTATCATTCTGTTATTTTTCACACATATACCAGTTGAGTACAGTGCTTAATACCAAGTGCAAGTCTAATGATAGCCAACAAAAACATACACATTCATGGCAGAGATGAAATCTAGAGAAACTGGGGCCAGGATGTGTAATAAATCAGCACTGAATTAGTATAAAGCCTTCTTGACTAATATTCTCCATTGTTTCTGTAAAATGCAGCCAATTGTACATATAGAGAGCTCACCAGTTGCTCTTGTTACTTAATTAAATGATATGTAAATCACATGGAACTGCTGAGTAGGAAGTGTTATGTAGTATAAGACTAATGGATTAAATTGTAATAATCTGCTACTCAGTGTCACAAGGTTTAAACTTTTGACTCATGTTTTTCAAATTCAAAATGGAAATTGTAGACATACATTATCTGTATAGTGTAGACTTATAACCAAAGAAAATGTGTTAACTCTCCATAACAATTGATGAATAAATGAAGAATCATACTTAAATTACATATCTATCTGTTTATCCTTCCCTGATTTGCTAATTTCAAAAGAAATCTAGCCAATTGCTTGCTTCCATTATACTAGTAGTTTTGTGTCTACTGGTGGGCAGAGAAGGTAGTGAAATAATTAGACTTACTTAACGTGGACCTCTGATGTAACTTCCATTAAGTCGCCATCTACATTCCAGGGGAAACTGTTTTCTGAAGCAGGTTCATGTGGTTGATCCTCCTCCTCTAGACTGTGTGCACTTGTTTTATTCCTTGGATAAACTTTTACTTCTTCAACAGTGTAAGTCTCAACGAATGGAAAATTGAACTAAATAAAACAAATGGACCTAAATAGACACTTCTCCAAAGAGGACATACAGATGGCCAATAGACATATGAAAAAAAATGTTCAACATCACTAATCATCAAAAAGATGCAAATTAAAATGACAATGAGGTATCACCTCACACCCGCCAGAGTGGCTATCATCAACAAACATCAAGTGCTGGCAAAGATATGGTGAAAAGGGAACCTTGGTTCACTGCTGGCAGGAATGCAGACTGGTATAGCCATTATGGAAAACAGTATGGAGTTCCTCAAAAAATTAAAAATGGATCTGCCATTTGATCAGCAATCCCACTTCTGGAAATATATTCTAAGAATCCTGAAACGCCCACCAGTAGATGAATAGATAAAAAAGCTGTGGAACATTTACACCATGGAATACTCTGCTACAGTAAGAAAGAAGAATCACTTTCCCTTTGAGACCTTGGGAGGGACCTTGAGAGTATTATGCTAAGCAAAATAAGCCAGTCAGGGAAAGCCAAGTATCACATGATCTCACTCATACGTGGAATCTAATGAGCAACAAAATGATAAAATAGATCCAGAGACATAGAAGCATGGAACAGACTAGAATCTCAGAGGGAAGGCAGGGGTGAGTGGGTGGGATGAGATCAACCAACGAACTTGTATGCATATATGCATAACCCATGGACACAGACAATAGGGTGACGAAGGTGGGGGGTGGGAGGGAAAGTGGCTAGAAAGGGTCAATGGGGAGGAAAGGGGACATATGTAAATGTGATACTTTAAACAATAAAGATTTTTTTTTTTAAAGCTGTGGTACATTTACACTATGGAATACTATGTGGCTATAAAAAAGAAGCTCTTACCCTTTGCAACAGCGTGGATGGACCTGGAGAGTATTATGCTAAGCAAACTAAGCCAGTTAGAGAATGACAAATATCACATGATCTCACTCATATATAGAATCTAACGAACAAAATAGGTCCAGAAGTATGGATGCATGGAATAGAATAACAGATCTCGGGAGGGGAGAGGGTGGGAGGGGACAGGCAGAGATTAACCAAAGAGTATATATGCATACCAATGGACACAGACAATAGCATGGTGAAGGTCTGAGATGGGGCAAAAGGGAGAAAATGGGAGACATCTGTAACACTGTCAACAATTTAAAAAATGCAAATAATCAGGGTGCTTCCTTTATCCCTAGCTGCTAGTGCACATTAAGAAAGTTCACTGTGCTCTCTCTTGCAAGTAAATATCAACATGCATGCTTTGAAACTAATTATAACCAGGGTTCCCCAGTTTCTCTGGAAGAAGGAACCCTTCTTCTGAAGCTTTCCCCCTCATTTAGATCTAGCAGCTGGCCAAACTTGTTGGGTGACAAAACAGGAAATCTCTATGAAATTGTATATAGTAATGATATCATAGAATTTCCAAAGACAATCCTTAATACTGGTCTGTTGATACAGAAGATTTTTATAATCCACTGACTTGATTAGTAACTTGTCACCTAGTTTAGCTGATAGAAAGCGAGGTCTAGTGTAAGTTTCACACTTGGAATTTAATTAAGAAGAACCTAGGCCTAAACTTATGAAGGCAAAAAAAACAAATTCAATCGACTGTTTCACAGGTGTTTGCTGGCTTCATGAACCCACTTTAAAGGTGACCACAAGTTGCAAGGTAATTGTTTAGAATAGGGAAAAGCAGCGGTTCTCAACCTGTGGGTCGCGACCCCTTTGGCGATCAAACGACCCTTTCACAGGAGTCGCCTAAGACCATCCTGCATATCAGATATTTACATTACAATTCATAACAGTAGCAACATTACAGTTATGATGTAGCAATGAAAATAACTTTATGGTTGGGTCACCACATGAGGAACTGTATTTAAAGGGCCAGAGGTTGAGAACCACTGGACTAAAGTAAACTTCAGATTTCAATTTTTCTTGTTTGCTTAAGGAAACAAGTGAAAAAATAACCTACTTACTCTAGCAGAAGTGCAGAGTAACTACTCATTTATTTTAGTTTTCAGATAAATGACATGAGACTTATTCTTCATATTACCTACAATGTGGTTCTCAACCTTCCTAATGCCGCGACCCTTTAATACAGTTCCTCATGTTGTGGTGACCCCCAACCATAAAATTATTTTCCTTGCTACTTCATAACTGTAATTTTGCTACTGTTATGAATAGTAATGTAAATATCTGATATGCTACATGTGTTTTCCGATGGTCGCGACCCACAGGTTGAGAACCGCTGATCTACATGTTCTCTCTTCCCCCTTCCACATATAAACCTCAATGAAGCACAGAAACTTAAAAGTTAACAGAAAACTGAAATTTTCCAAACACCCTTATTTTACATAGCAGAAAACACAGTCCAGTAGATTTTCCAGTCCATACTGTATCATACACTGGGTTTCAGTGGATTACACTGGGGTTATATGGTGGCATCGGCTGTTCTGATCAGAGGGCCCCAAGCAGTTCTCTGAAAATGCTTAAGTCTCTGCATCAGGTTTCCCCTCTCAGGGTACAGCCTTGCAGACACCCTTCATACTACACTGCGCACTTGAAAAAATTTCTCCTTAATCATTCATTGTCTACCTAGTCATTCATTGTAAACAATGAGTTTGAAATGAGTCATTAGTAACTGGCTATGATAAGCTAAACTGTGTCCCTCATAAAGGTACCTAGAAGTCCTAACCCCTACTACCTGTGAATGTCATCTTCAGAAATAGGGTCTCTGCAGATGTAATCAGTTAAGATGAGGTCATTGGGGTGGGCACTAACCCAGCAGGACTGGTGTCCTTGTAAGAAGAGGAAACGGACGCAGAGAGATACCAGGAATGTGCAGACACAGAGGACAGCCAGAAGGCAGCCCTCTGCAAGCCAAGAGGGGCCTCAGGAGACACCCACCTTCTGGGGCTTCTCCCATTCGGAATTGTGAAGAAATGAGTTTCTGTGCGTAAGCCTCCCAGTCTGTAATATTCATATGGCTGCTCTAGCAAACTGATAAAATGACAAAAACAGGAATTCTGGGAGAGGATGGTAAAGATGTGAGGCTTCAGTGGGCAAGGGCCAGAATACAAAGGGCCATGTACATGCTGGGGAAATTAGATGTTAGCCTGATGACAATGAGAAAGGCATTGTGGAATTAAGCAGAAGAGAAATCAGAATTATGTTTTAGAAAAAGCCCCTTAGAAGGAAGTTTGGAAGACAGACAAGACCAGGGAAAAGGAAGACCAGAAAGAAGGCTATTAGAAGCAAGAAGGCATGAGTTTTGAAGTAAGGAGAAGGAGCAATTTCAGAAACATTTAAGAGGGGAACAAACAGACCTGCTTGGGGGGTGGGTTGTGAGGAATGAGGAAGACAGAGAAGTCAGAGCAACTCCAGGATGGGTGGAGTGATGCCACTGACCTGTGTCGGGAACCATGGAAGGAGCACCTTTAGGGGAAAAGATAATAAGGTCAGCTATGGACACAAGATGCCTGTGAGTTTTATAACCACAGCACAGACAAAACCACAGTGATCCTGCAGGTCAGAAGAGAAGACAGAACTCTTGAAAGTGGGCAACACTCAGATAGTTCAAAACAGGCGGCCATGTGACCACCCAGGAGGAGGTGTCATGAGAAGACAAGGAGGCTACCAAGAAACCCCTGGGGAACTCTAGCATTTAAGGGTTTTAAACTCCCTCCTAAAAACGATGGCCAATGTGAATGTAGAAATGCACGGGCAGTGGAAACTGTCCAGTTACAGGATGGAGTCGAAAGAACCTGAAATGGAACTTTTACCTTCCAGGGACTATACACAGAGATGAGGAGGTAGGATGAGTCACACCGCAAATGATGGTTTTCAATATGCCCTACAATTGTTAATGTATGTGAACATTCAGTTCAACCTAAAGATGGTTCACTACTTTTCATTCTGAAAAGTATCCCAGTATGTAATTTTAACCTCAATTTACTTCATAATTTCAATACAACACTAAATTTTCTATTTTCTTTTTGCACAAGAACCCAAACAAGCCAACAAGACACAAATATATAACCACCAAGCCATAGCTCAAAAAAAGGCCAATCTATATTAGTACTGGTGGATGCTTTTCAAAATTTGGAGGAAGTACATGTTGAAAAAAAATTAATGTATTTGGAAGAAAATAAAGCCTTCTTATGAGGCAAGACTTGATGTCAGCTCTTGCAACATATCACTGTCCGTGCTTAATAGCTTTGCATATAAGTAACAAAAAGAATTTACTATACCTGATTTTTAACACTGGCGTATCTTTTCAGGTGTTTTATAAATTCCGGTCGAGAAGTGTTCCGTGCAATTATAAGAGCCATACTTCCATTATTTAATCTGAAATTAAATATTTGTATTTGACATTAAGTTTATTAAGAGATTACATCAGAATTGACTCTATATCAATCTTTCTAAAATATATAACGTTTACTAGAAGTTTGAGGCAAGAGAGATAAATCATCATATTAAATCTATTTAAAATTCTTAAATCATATTTGGCCGTTATTTTTTAAATGACACAGCCCTTCAAAAATGCTTTTATTAAACAATTTCCTTCCTTCTCAGCAAGCTCTTTGGTTCGGGACTTTTTATAAAATGAACCATCATGCACCCTATCCATATATCAAGATGTAATTTAAAATCCAATGTATTTACTTAAATCCAATATATTTCTACATGTGAAATCACATGTTTTCTAAAGATGTATTGTAAAATAGTTAATATGTACCAGTGGTATAACAAACAGCTCAAAACTTTCTAAAATCTAACGTTGATTTAAATATTTATTTATGGGCAGGTCTAAGTGACACAGGAAACTAAATCAAACTGGCCCTTGTACGGATGACACGAAATGAACAAATGCTGCCACACATGTTGGGTTAAATGACCGAGCATTTTAATCTTGCATAGCTGTTTGGTTCAATATAAAAGAGACTGTAAATGCCGAGACCGGTTTGGCTCAGTGGATAGAGCATCGGCTTGCGGACTGAAAGGTCCCGGGTTCGATTCCGGTCAAGGGCATGTACCTGGGTTGTGGGCACTTCCCCAGTGGGAGATGTGCAGGAGGCAGCTGATTGATGTTTCTCTCTCATCAATGTTTCTAACTCTCTATCTCTCTCCCTTCCTCTCTGTAAAAAATCAATAAAATATATATTAAAAAAAAAGAGACTGTAAATTTAGCATGTGTGATTCAGTGCCAAAAGAGCCACTCACATATGTATGTAGCTTAGAAGGTCATTTGCAGAAATACATGTGAATGACTTCTAGGTCAATTTCAGTGGAAATACAAAGTTATTCCAAGAATAACAACAACAAAAAAGAGCTCTTTAATCTGTGGGTGCTCAGGTTGGAGCTATATGGAATGTTGGAGATTATCCATCATTCACTCAGTTTATGTAGAAGGAAAGGAAGAGCCCAAACTTAAGTGATTGTTCAGAGGCACACAAAGAGAAAATGATCACAGAACCAGAGTTCTTAATTCCCAGAGCTCAATGCTTTGACTTGTCATGCCATCTCTTCCCAACTGAAAGTAACACTGAAACAGTATTTTTTAATGTGCTTAATTTTTACTCATAATCATTCTAGTTAAATATTTTGGAGGGAAGTTGAAACTAATCATTACAATAATGTTATAGACTGCCAAAGTGCATTAGTCATTCTTTTATTCCACCTCCAGGGAAAATCTAGATTTGACTACATTATACAACATTCATGATCTTTTCTTCTATGCTCTAAGGAAAAGGGAGAGAAATTTTCATACCAATAATGGACAACCACTGAAAAGAATGTATAAGAGGTGGAATATCTATATCTTATGGATAAAACAATATGTAAAATTTCTCATGGTATTTTATATAAAATGTGGGTAGTAGATTTTTATTCGCATGTACCATTATTCACATTAAGTGTAACAAAAATGTTTCTTTTGATTAAAGGTATCAAATATACACAAATACATGCTTTTCATGCTATGGGTATTTGTGTCTGCACTAAAATTGGAAACCAGAATTAAATATATTCTCAACAACCAGTAAATAAACCTAAATAAATAAAGCAAGCAAAGTGACATAAAATAACATAATAGAATCATGTCAATAAAACCCAAGGAATATTTTACCCTCAGTGATATTTAAAAATTCAAAGTAACTGTCTGATCATGATCATTTTTTCCAGTTTAACAGCTGTTCTGAACCTACTCTGAGGACAAATTCCTGAAAATCTCTGATATTAAACCGTCAAGGACAGAATACCTCTTCATAATATTCTAGCTAGCCAAGTTTTGGGGCAAGGAGGGGCAGGAATTCTGAAAGAAAACTTTGGTTTATAGGAAAGTATTAATGATTCAATAAAAACACTTACTCACCTGGTATCAGGTGCCAAGCCTCTAGGTGCCACTGAACACAGGCAAGGAATTGCCATAATGCTGACATTCAAGAACAGACCCTGGATCATTTGCCACTGGTCATTGCCGTCTAAAGATAGGAAAGTGATAGTTACCTTCCCTCAACACAGCCAAATGGCACTAGAACCTGGGTCAGTTCTCAAGGAGATACTTCTAGACTCACCAGATTTGGGAGATCCCTGTGCCCTCCTAAAAATAAGAAAACAAAGGGAAAAGTAATGACAAAAATAACCTCTATTAAATATGAGAAAATTACAGATTCCTACATTATATATATTAAATGTTTTCTTAGACAGTAAGTAAAAATATGTGCATAATTCCATTACTAAATTATATTGCATTGATTCATTTCTAGGTAGCATCACCAGTAAAAATGATTTTCATTTTTTTTTAAAGACTACAGCACTTCCTTTGTGTGACTTTGATTAATATTTGTACTCCACACCCAACAAACTCTCATGACGACAAAAACTATGGGTTTTGTTTACTTGTCTATTTTTCTGGCTCATGTATCCAACGTGCTTGGACTATATTAGGCACTCAATAAACAGCTGTTGGGCAGATGAATGGAATGAATTAATGGTTGTATCTGGAGACAGAAACCAGACTACGTGGCCTACTAGAATCTGTAAGACCCCATGAGTCTATATTATTCACTAGTATGTTAGAAAAGCAACCAAAGATCACAATCTAACCAACTGCTTATATCAAACTATTTTATGCTTTAAAGAAAGATACAGATGTAGATGTTGCTTTGAGCTTTCTACCTACCTTTCTTGTAAATCTGGAGAGCTGTTAAATGGTAAAAATGATATTTCACAGTCCTCTGGCCTAAAATACAATGAAATTTGTTATTAACACTCACTGATTCTGAGATAAAAGATTCTTGGTTTAAGAAAAGAAAAAAAAAAGACTTACTTAAGTTTTGCCAGTGCCTTAATTACAGCAAAATCCCTCCGTTGGGTAGGGGACATCCATCGATGTTTTTCTGCCAGAGCCAAAGTCCTCCCACCAAAGCCAAACATGGCCGAGAACCCGAAGCGAAGAAGCTTGCCAGTGGTGCTGAAGGTGCAGACATCGACCGGTTGTATGTGCCCTTGAATATTATATTAAATATTACTCAACTGTGCAAGGGTGCCAGTTGTCAAAATGGCAAAAACAGAAGAGCACATTTATTTACTTTCAGATCTTGAGCTACTTTATACCATAATGAATATCTTTGCTTTCTCTCCATCTTTACCTACAACTACTGGAATTGCCATTTGAATCTTTTTCAGGTTCTAAGGAAAGAAACACAAGGCAGTAGATTTTGCAGCTTATAGCTATTTCATATAAAGCATGGTTAGGATGTCTGAAAAGTAAACAGATTTAGCAGCAGCTTTGCATTGCATTTATCTGAGTGTATATGTTTCCCATCAATTGGGATAATAAAAGGTCGAGTGGATGTACAGTGGCTGAAAAGTTTTATCATGTACTTTTTTTTTTCCTTTCTTTCAATAACACAATCCTAGCCCTAGAGCATTGGTACAATCCAGCAATAGTACCTGATATACTGGAATAGTGTGCATGGATTTTCTTGACGTGGTTATAAAATCATGATCTTACACATCATTACAATGTATTTTTTGCTATCACTATTATAGCAAACTTTACTTACTGCTCTTTATAGCATCTGTATTCTGAAAAGATAGGCAGTCCAAACAGAGAAGTGTTGCCTAATTGACCTTTGGGTTTTAATTCAACATTTCTCTGCTTTAAGAGGCAAAGAACCTGTCTTTCTTCAGGCAAGTCTGATGGGAATAAAATAACCTCCCTTATAGTAATATAGAACCTTGCTTATAAAACTCACTCCTTTGAAATAATTCTTACCCATTATAATGTGCAAAGTTGCAGTTACCACGTGAGGGGTCCCATGGAGAGAATGTGCCAGTACGTTGGTAGAGCCTGCCAAATCAATTTTAAAACATGTACAGTCAATGTAGCCTAGGTTACAAATCAACCACTTGCTCTTTGTTGCAGATGTCATTATGTAATATTCAGATGACAAATGGAAACTTGTTTCCATTCACAGCTCAGATGCACATCAAATGGTTACTGAATGATTCTTTAATCTTCAAACAACTTAAAGATTAGAACATCGTTTATAGTATCTCCTTACTTACAGCTTTTTCCATCATGAATGTCTATTTTCTACACAAACTACTAGCTATGTCAAAGTCTACTCCATCCAGCTCTAACAAATGGGCTTCTAACTTCTACATCAGAAGGAGCACCAACAGCAAAAGGGTGTTTCTGGAGAGCAGAGACAAATGCATAAATACATAAAAAAATAAAAGTCCCAACAGCAGCTAAGAAAAGCACACACGATCACTACGAAGTCCAAAGGGCATGCTGTAAATACATTTGATGAAACTCAGAGATAAGCTCTCACCCAAACAGGGATTCTCCTTTGTCTGACAAATGGTATCCTAGATGAAGAAAATGTTTAATTCCATGGTATTTGCCATGGTATGAAAATCTGTATTGAGACATTATAGACTTCTGATTTTCAAAATCATTAAGATAATTTAAAATCCACATGAATTTTTCTTACCTACAGAAGAAAAGAGCTCTCTCAAGTCAGGTCCCTAGAGCATTTATGTCTCTGAGATCCTGGGGTAAAGGTCTGCTTTTGAAGGGGGAAATACCAGCTAGTCCCTGCCATTCCCACGAGGCAAAAAGCATTTAAACTTAAGAAGCTACAATTTTTCTTTAATTAAAGAATATGAGGAAGAAATCCTGTAACAGCCGAGGGCTGTGGAAACATGGATGTGCCATGTTCTGCGGCTTTCAAGGCAAAGGTTTGTCCCTGGATTTGTGAATCAGAAATATTCCTGTGTGGTCCCCTGTTAATCTCTCCAATTTGCGTCACTTTGAACTTATGTGTGCTTGGGTTGCTCAGTTGGAAAAGCTTAGGTAACAGACCATCATTAAAATAATAATCATTAGGGATCTATCTAATCATTAATGATTCCCAGACCTCTAGTAACACCAATGCAAAGAGAACTCCACTTTAACCAACTGGCAAACTGGCTCCAATTGCTTGAGCAACAGGCAAGTTATGCTATGACCCTTGTTACTCAGAATATGGCCCAGGGTCCAGCAGCAACTGACAATACCAGGGTGCTTAGTAAGACCCACTCTCAGGCCCTACTCCAGACCGACCAAGCCAGCGTCTGCGTTGTACAGGCCCTCGGGTTACGTGTGCACACGTTAACCTGGACAGGCACTCCTGGAAGGCATGGTCCAGGGAGCAGCAGCACCGGCACTACTTGGGAGCTTCTTAAAAAGGCAAATTTCGGGGTTCCACCTACAACCCATGGAAGTGGAATGTCTGGGAGTGAGGCCCAGGGAGGCGTCCCTGTTTTGGGAAGTTCTCGAGTTGATTTGTATGCACCCTAAGGTTTGAGAACAAGTGGTCCAGAAACCTGTTACTCAGTGGACCTCTACCCAGGAGTCAAATACCTAGTCCTTTTTAACAATCCTGTGACCCTCACAGACTGCCTTTTGGACATCTAATCGCTAATGAATCTGGACTCGGGGAGGGGAAGGGAGGGAACAGATCAGTCTATTTTGCTTCCCAGTCAGATTTATGGTGAAGATTTTGGAGGAGGCCACATAATTAGAGGGAGATATTTAGAATTATCAATGGATTACAGTACTCCATGAAACACATTTCCTCCATTACCAGGGTTAATTAGGAATGGCCATAAACGCATTCCTCTAGAAAGGTTATTAAAAAGCATAATGTAATGTTGTCATGTGCAATAGAGAATGACACATATCATGACTCAAGAAAATACAGCCTGTTTATTTCCTGTGAGTTTGAAGTATGCGAAGCATGCCCAAGCACAACTGTTTTTAGAATGCTAGAGATCACTATTTTTATTTTTGTGATGCTAAGGCTTCTCAACTTTGCAACTTTCCATAATTCCATAGAACCTGGCAGTGATGACAGGCATGACCAGAAGTCAGAAAATTATTTGTCATCTTCTACTCTAATTAACCTGGACCTCAGTCCTTAAGACGGTGTTTTAGGCTCTACATTAAAAAGAAATAATATTGTAGATTCAGGAAGATGGCGGCGGTATAGGCAGACGCGTCCCAGGTCGTGTCCCTGAGCAAATGGAGTGAGCAGCTGAAACTAGTAACATCCACCCCGAATTGGCGAAATTCCTCAGCTGGCGAGACGGTTTACAGCCGGGAAGAGCAGAACTCCCCTGGAAAGGTAAAAAAAACCAGGGATTTGGGCAGGAAAGTTTGCCAGACCTCTGAGCCCAGAGAGTCGGAGGGAGACCGCGTGGCAGACAGCCGCGTCCCTTGGGACAGGCACAGCCCCTGACGGGGGGGAAAGGAGAACCACGGGATTCCTGGCGCTGCCGGGGGAATTGAGAGCTGGGTCTGTGATCACAGAGGACTGAGCCTAAAGGGGGCAGCCTGAAGAGCTGACCAGACCATGCAGTCCCGGTAAGAGAAGAAGCTTACAGAAACCAAGCCTTTCCCGTTTCCGCGGCCGGCGTTTGTTTGTTTGTTTTCACTGAACCCTCTTCATGGGACATTTCGGATACAGACACTCACCTGTGCTGAAGAGAGGGAGAGTGTGCGGAAGAGTGGAATCTGGGGAGAGACTGAGGAGAGAAGGGGGGCCGGGAGAGGTGGCAGCGAATTGAGTGCTGAGACACCCCTGAGCCCACGTCTGAGGCAGCCATTCTCTCCGGAGAGTGAGACTCCTCCCCCCAGCCCCCAGGCAAGGAGCACAGCCACACCCAGATTCCACCCTGTAGGAGATCAAGGATTAAAATAACCTGATCAGTCCCTGGGAGTTAACAGGGTCTGGCCTATTGAGGGATTTTCAATCCCAGCAACAACACAGCAATGGTAACTCTTACGCAGCCAGCTCTGGGCAGTGAACTTCCACTGGACAGAGAGGCCCTGTAGCCTCAGAGGCCAACCCCAGAACACTGCCACCCAGAGGCTGACCCACAAACTGACTCTTTGCTAAACACAAAATAAGGCAGTCTGGGAAACAAATGCGGCTTGCTTTAAAATAAGGACTGTGGTTTACAACACAGAGGAACAGTGTATCGCAGGGAAACTCAACACTCTCCTGAATACCGGGCAGGTCTAAGGCGAGCCACACTGAAGAATAGAAGAACCGAAGGACCTTCACTACTGCAATATTTTTTTTTTTTTCACCTTTTAACTAAGAAACCAATTTTTTTTCTTTTTTTTTCTTTTTTTTTCTTTTCCTCTTCTTCTTCTTTTTTCTTTTTTTTCTTCTTTTTTCCATCACCTGATTTTACCCTTTTAATTACTACCTTCTTATTTTTAACCAGTATTATTACTGCTACCATTTTACCATTTTTTTTAAAGTGCCATTTTATTTTCTCTTTATTTTATTTTGGGATTAGTGTTCTCCATTCTATTTTCATCGTTATATTATTGGTTGTTTCTAGTTTGCATTTATCTCCAGGGAGCTGTTGCTGGAATTTGTTGGGATTAATGGCTGTTCTATAGGAGTATTCTCCTCATATAAAAAGTCTCTTCCCCTCTTCCACTTCATTCTCTCTTTTCGCTCTTTTTTTTTTCTTTTCCTTTCTTTTCTCGCTTTTACTTTCCCCCCTCCTTTTTCCCACTTTCATTTTTGCACTCCTTTTTTTGGTCCCTAATTTTCTTTTCTTTTTTCTCTTTTCTCTTTTTCTCTTCCTTTTCCTTATCCCCTAATTCTCTTAATTCAGGTGCTCACCTTTATTTGGGGTTATTAATATCGTGAATATATTTGTGTATAGTGCCTGGTACGTGGTGCCTTGTTGTGTTGTATTTTGTGCCTTTAAATCAACACAGCAGATCCAAGCAACAGCAACCTCCTGAGCACCACACCCTCTGCTGAGGAACAGCAGCTGTACGTGAAACCTCGCCCCACCAGCCAGAAGAGCCACCACAGCTGTGAACAGCACCCACCAGAGGAGTTGCTGCCAACTGAAGAGCAGCTGCTACCGCAACCGCCCGAAGAGGAACCGCAGACCAAGGAGTCACTGCCACCAAGGGAGCAGCCACTGAACGACTCAACGTCTAGATATGTCAGTGAGATCAAACATGGGTAGACAAAGAAACCCCCAAAGGAAAGAGAAGGAGGACTCTCCAGAAAAGCAGCTAAGTAATACAGAGGCATGCAACATGACAGAAAAAGAATTCAGAATAAGGGTCCTAGAGTGCATAAACCGGATGGAGGAAAAAATCGACAACCTCAGCAAGAAGCAAGAAGAAACAGATGAAAAAATCGATAACATATGGAAGAAGCTAGAAGAAACAGATGAAAAAATCGATAACATATGGAAGAAGCTAGAAGAAACAGATGAAAAAATCAACAACTTAAGTAAGACCCAAGAAGATATGAAGAGTGATATAGCTGCAATGAAAAACTCCATTGAAAGTATCAACAGTAGACTAGGAGAAGCGGAGGACCGAATTAGTGATTTAGAAGACAAGGAAGCAAAACACACCCAAAATGTACTGCAATTGGAGAAAAAAATGAAAAGACAGGAGGAGAGCCTAAGGGAGCTTTGGGACAACATGAAACGAAACAACATACGAATAATAGGGGTACCAGAACAACAGAAGGATGAACAAGGATTAGAAAACCTATTAGAAGAAATAATATCAGAAAACTTCCCTGAGGTGGGGAAGAAAAAAGTCACACAAGCCCAGAGAGTCCCAAACAAGGCGAACCCAAAAAGACCCACACCAAGACACATCATAATTACCATGGCAAATGTTCAGGACAAAGAGAGAATCTTACAGGCTGCAAGAGAGAGACGGAAAGTTACATACAAGGGATCTCCCATTAGATTGTCAAATGATTTCTCAACAGAAACACATCAGGCCAGAAAAGAATGGACGGAAATTTACAAAGTGATGCAAAGCAAAGGACTGAATCCAAGAATACTCTATCCAGCAAGGCTATCATTCAAACTTGAAGGGGAAATAAGAAGCTTCACAGACAAAAAAAGGCTAAGGGAGTTTATCACCACCAAGCCAGCAATGCAAGGAATGCTAAAGGGACTGGTATAAAAATAAGAAATAAAAAGCTCAGAAAGAAAACAGCCACACAAAAACAGAAATGCCTACAAACAAGTACCTTTCAATAATAACTTTAAACGTAAACGGACTAAATGCTCCAAACAAAAGACATCGAGTGGCTGAATGGATAAAAAAACATGACCCATACATCTGCTGTCTACAAGAAACCCACCTCATTAGAAGGGACTCACACAGACTGAAAGTGAAAGGATGGAAAAATATCTTTCAGGCAAATGGAAAGGAAAAGAAAGCTGGGGTAGCAATACTTATATCGGACAAAATAGACCTCAAAGTGAAGGCCATAACAAGAGATAAGGAAGGCCACTTCATAATACTAAAGGGATCAATACAACAAGAAGATATAATCCTGGTAAACATATATGCACCCAATGCAGGAGCACCCAAATTCATAAAAAATCTCCTGGAAGATATCAAAGGAGACATCAACAACAATACAATCATAGTAGGGGACTTTAATACACCACTGACAGCACTGGATAAGTCCTCTAGACAAATAATCAGCAAAGATATAGCAATCCTAAATGACTCACTAGATCAGATGGACTTAATAGACATCTTCAGAACACTTCACCCGAAAGCCAGGGAATATACATTCTACTCAAATGCTCATAGGACATATTCAAAAATAGACCATATATTGGGTCACAAGCAAAGTATCCCCAAATTCAAGAAAATTGAAATCATAAAAAGCGTCTTCGCAGACCACGATGGCATAATATTAGAAATAAACTACAATAAAAACAACCCAAAATACTCAAACACCTGGAAGCTGAATAGCATGCTATTAAATATTGATTGGGTTACCAATGAAATCAAAGAAGAAATTCGAAACATCCTGGAAACTAATGACAATGAAAACACAACAATCCAAAACCTATGGGACACAATGAAAGCAGTCCTGAGAGGGAAGTTTATAGCTCTACAGGCCTATCTCAACAAACAAGAAAAAATGGTAGTAAATCATCTAATTCTACAACTCAAAGAATTAGAAAGAGAGCAACAAGAAAACCCCAGAGTGAGCAGAAGGAAGGAGATAATAAAGATTAGAGCAGAAATAAATGACATAGAGACCAAAAAAACAATACAGAAAATCAATGAAACCAAGAGCTGGTTCTTTGAAAGGATAAACAAGATTGACAAACCTCTAGCCAGACTCACCAAGAAGCAAAGAGAGAGGACCCAAATAAACAAAATCAGAAACGATAGAGGCGAAATAACAACAGACCCCACAGAAATACAAATGATTGTTAAAAAATACTATGGACAGCTCTACTCCAACAAACTAGACAACCTGGAGGAAATGGACAAATTCCTAGAAAAATACAACATTCCAAAACTCAATCAGGAAGAATCTAAAAATCTCAACAGGCCAATAACTATGGAAGAAATTGAAGCAGTCATCAAAAAGCTTCCAGCAAACAAAAGCCCAGGACCAGACGGCTTCACAGGGGAGTTTTACCAAACATTCAAGGAAGAACTAAAACCTATCCTCCTCAGACTACTACAAAAAATTCAAGAGGAAGGAACACTTCCAAGCTCATTCTATGAAACCAGCATCACCCTAATACCAAAACCAGGTAAAGACAACACAATGAAAGAGAATTACAGGCCAATATCCCTCATGAACATAGATGCCAAAATCCTCAACAAAATCTTAGCAAATCGGATCCAGCAGTACATCAGAAAGATCATACACCATGACCAAGTAGGATTTATCCCAGGGATGCAAGGATGGTACAATATCCGCAAATCAATAAACGTGATACATCACATAAACAAATTGAAAGAAAAAAACCACATGGTCATATCAATTGATGCAGAAAAAGCATTTGACAAAATTCAACACCCATTTTTGATAAAAGCTCTCAGCAAGGTGGGAGTAGAAGGATCATACCTTAACATAATAAAAGCCATATATGACAGGCCCACAGCCAACATCATACTCAATGGACAAAAACTAACACCATTTCCCCTAAGAACAGGAACAAGACAGGGATGCCCCCTCTCACCACTCCTGTTCAACATAGTACTGGAAGTGTTAGCCATTGCAATTCGGCAAGAAGAAGAAATAAAAGGCATCCAAATTGGAAAAGAGGAAGTAAAACTGTCCTTATTTGCAGACGACATGATATTATACATACAAAACCCTAGAGACTCCATCAAAAAGCTACTGGACTTAATACATGAATTTGGCAATGTAGCAGGATACAAAATTAACCCCAAGAAATCCGAGGCATTTCTATACACCAATAGTGAACTTTCAGAAAGAGAGATTATAAAAACAATCCCGTTTACCATCGCACCAAAAAAATTAAGCTACCTAGGAATAAACTTAACTAAAGAGGTAAAAGACCTCTACTCAGAAAACTACAGGACGTTGAAAAAAGATATAGAGGAAGACATAAACAGATGGAAGAACATACCGTGTTCATGGATTGGTAGAATCAACATCATTAAAATGTCCATACTACCCAAAGCAATCTATAAATTCAACGCACTCCCCATTAAAATACCAACGGCATACTTCAGAGATCTAGAACGAACTCTCCAAAAATTCATCTGGAATAAAAAAAGACCTCGAATAGCTGCAGCAATCCTGAAAAAGACCAAAGTAGGTGGGATCTCAATACCAGATATCAAGATGTATTACAAAGCCACTGTTCTCAAAACTGCCTGGTACTGGCACAAGAATAGGCATATAGATCAATGGAATAGAATAGAGAGCCCAGAAATCGGCCCGAACCAATATGCTCAATTAATATTTGACAAAGGAGGCAAGAACATACAATGGAGCCAAGATAGTCTCTTCAATAAATGGTGCTGGGAAAATTGGACAGATATATGCAAGAAAATGAAACTAGACCACCAACTTACACCATACACAAAAATAAACTCAAAATGGATAAAGGACTTAAATGTACGACAGGAAACTATAAAAATTCTAGAAGAATCCAAAGGCAACAAAATCTCAGACATATGCCGAAGCAATTTCTTCACTGATACAGCTCCTAGGGCACTTGAAACGAAAGAGAAAATGAACAAATGGGACTACATCAAAATAAAAAGCTTCTGCACAGCAAAAGAAACCATCAACAAAACAACGAGAAAACCCACTGTGTGGGAAAACATATTTGCCAATGTCATATCCGATAAGGGCCTAATCTCCAAAATTTATAGGGAACTCATACAACTTAACAAAAGGAAGATAAACAATCCAATCAAAAAATGGGCAAAGGACCTAAATAGACACCTTTCAAAAGAGGACATTCAGAAAGCCAAGAGACATATGAAAACATGCTCAAAGTCACTAATCATCTGAGAGATGCAAATCAAAACAACAATGAGGTACCATCTCACACCTGTCAGACTGGCTATCATCAACAAATCAACAAACGACAAGTGCTGGAGAGGATGTGGAGAAAAAGGAACACTTGTGCACTGCTGGTGGGAATGCAGACTGGTGCAGCCACTATGGAAGACAGTATGGAGTTTCCTTAAAAAACTGAAAATGGAACTCCCATTTGACCCTGTGATCCCACTTCTAGGAATATATCCCAAGAAACCAGAAACACCAATCAGAAAGGATATATGCACCCCTATGTTCATAGCAGCACAATTCACCATAGCTAAGATCTGGAAACAGCCTAAGTGCCCATCAGTAGATGAATGGATTAGAAAACTGTGGTACATCTACACGATGGAATACTATGCTGCTCTAAAAAGGAAGGAACTCTTACCATTTGCAACGTCATGGATGGAACTGGAGAGCATTATGCTAAGTGAAATAAGCCAGTCAATGAAGGAAAAATACCACATGATCTCACTCATTCATGGATAATAGAGACCATTATAAACTTTTGAACAATAATAGATACAGAGGCAGAGCTGCCTCAAACAGATTGTCAAACTGCAGCAGGAAGGCCGGGGAGGGTTGCGGGGCAGGAGGTAGGGGGGTAAGAGATCAACTAAAGGACTTGTATGCATGCATAGAAGCATAACCAGTGGACATAAGACATTGGGGGATAGGGGAGGCTAGGGGATTGTCTAGGGCGGGGGGATAAAATGGACACATATGTAATACCCTTTGTAATACTTTAAGCAATTAAAAAAAAAAAAAAAAAAGAAATAATATTGTAGTAATTATGCATGGAAATATCAGGGGGAACACTTTGTAAAGTATACGATTGTCTAACCACTGTGCTGTACACCCGAAACTAATACAAAATAATACTGAATGTGAACTGTAGTTGAAAAAATATTTTTTAAAATTAAAAAATAGCCCTGGCCAGATGCTGGTTGTAGCATCCTCCTGTACACTGAAAGGTCACAGGTTCAATTCCTGATCAGGGCACATAGCCAGATTGGGTATTGGTTCCCTGGGCAGGGTGTGTATGGGAGGCAACTGATCGATGGTTCTCTCTCACATCGATGTTTCTCTCCCTCTCTCCCTCTTTCTCTCCCTTCCTCTCTCTCTAAAATCAATAACAACATATCCTTGAGTGAGGATTTTAAAAAATTAAAAATAAATAAATGAAGTCCATGGGGGCGGGGAGGGAGGTGTTCATGAGGAAAGTGGGTGCAAAATTGTAAAACTCTAGACTGCTCTATATTTTTATTTGGATAATCTACAAGATAGAGGACAGTGTGCTGAAACAAAATGTGACTCATCTGAAAAGATGTCTACCTGCTAAAAGAACATGCTGCTCACATAAATAGCAACTATGTAATTTTAGCATCCGCACAAAAACTGTAAATGGTCTACCTCACAGTAAACATTTTAATTAGCCTGAAAAGTTCTTTTTCATAATGTTACCAGCAACTTGGCTCACTCACCACCACCTTCCCAAACCTGTTAAAATGTGCCCGCTACAGAGTAAGGACAGAAGTAGGAGTCCATGACTGATGGAAGCTCCAGGCAGAAGCCAAGGAGGCAAAAAGAAAAAAAGGAAAAAAAAAATTGTCCTTGGGAGTGCAAGCACTTCTGCAGAACAATTAACTTAATTAACCAGACACCATGAATATTCATAAGGCCGTTAATGTCTCCCACATCTAAACAGATAAATGTGATGTAATGACTTCCTAGTCAAGCATATCTA
The DNA here is from genome assembly GCF_014108235.1 of Myotis myotis. Lineage (NCBI taxonomy): Eukaryota > Metazoa > Chordata > Mammalia > Chiroptera > Vespertilionidae > Myotis > Myotis myotis. The sequence goes on along the minus strand of NW_023416390.1, from coordinate 38,429,831 downwards.
AAATTCTCAGGAAAGCTGCACCTACACATTGGTTCCATGCCCGAAATATCGTAGAAATTAACAGTCCCTTGGAAATACTTAATTTTCCTCAAATTAATTGGAAAGCATGAATTTATTTATGTGAATTCTATAGGAAGATATGGTTTGCAGCCATCAGTATGTGGATCGAGCCTTGTTTTACAACAACTGGATTGCTTTTTTATTTTTATGTCCTCTCAAGCTTTTTTCTCTGTCCTCTCCCCCACCTCAGGCACACCCTTTAATTCAAATCTCTCCCTAATAGTTCCTTAGCACCAGTTCCCATAGCAACAAACACCACTGCTAATGGCCAGCAGTTCAAATACAGGCTTCTCCACATCTGATCCATCTGAGTCTGACCGTAATTCAGCAGCTTAGTCTGTTGGCTCAGGGTAGTCATTTACTAAACACCCTCCCTCTGGGTGTCTCTCTCCAGGAGGCAAATGGCTTCGAAGGCAAACGGTCTTCTGTGTTCAGCTTGCAAACTTCCTGCCTAGCTCCTGCTCTCCTGCTGCCAAAGCCCCGGGTAGGCATAGAGTCCTCACATTAAACACGTCCTAACTTGCCTTCCTCCTCCTGTTACATAGGATCCACATGCTGCAAGTCCCGGACAATGACCAGCTTTTGGGAACAGGCTGTATCTTCTAAACAATGAGTATTTAGATGGCATTTCTACATGGCCACTGTATACAAAAAGTGCTTTCAGAATCAGATATGCTTAAAAAGCGTGATGATGAAACTTGGTGCTACTCCTTTATAAAATCTGACTTACATATTTAAAAAAATAAGCATAGCCCCCAATTTTTCTAGCCAACGATTCACTTTCTGTCAAATGCACAGTTACCCACTTCTGATTCTCAGGAGCCAAAGAGTGGCCTCATGAGGGACAGTACTAAGGAAGAAAAACAGTGACCTACGCAGGTGCCCTTTGCATGGAAAAGTTCCACCATTCTAGACAGAGAGCTACTAAAGCGACACAAAATGTCAAAGTGGCTGGTCTCAAATGCATCTTTTTTTTTTTTTTTCTAAGTTGAGGTTTTGTTCTCTTTTTCTTAAAGACTACCATAGGTTTTTCTCTATATGCTTAAAATTATCAGGGTATATCCAAGTAGCCTTTTAAATTCTTGCTTGTATAACAGACTTCATACTCTAAAAGAACATTTAAATATCTTTTGTTCTTTGTCAATTAATGCTGAATATACTGAAATCTATACTACATGAATGTGATTATCAAATGGATTGATTTTTCTCAATCATGTACATTATTTCTGTTTTCATAGGAAAGAATAATTCTTTCTGCTTTTCTTTAGAGAAATGTGTGATTTTTTTAAAAATGAAAAGAAATAATCACTTTCCTTCACTATTGTATGTTTAAGTAATATTTTTGAAGGAGTGACTCATATAACATCATAAACTCTCAAAAGATGTTCCCTCTCTCTGGATCCCTGTGCGCTCCTCCCATCTGGATCCCTGCGCACTCCTCCCTTCTGGATCCCTGCGCGCTCCTCCCTTCTGGATCCCTGCGCGCTCCTCCCTTCTGGATCCCTGCGCGCTCCTCCCTTCTGGATCCCTGCGCGCTCCTCCCTCCTGGATCCCTGCGCGCTCCTCCCTTCTGGATCCCTGCGCGCTCCTCCCTTCTGGATCCCTGCGCGCTCCTCCCTTCTGGATCCCTGCGCGCTCCTCCCTTCTGGATCCCTGCGTGCTCCTCCCTTCTGGATCCCTGTGCGCTCCTCCCTTCTGGATCCTGTGCGCTCCAGCTGTTCTCCCTGCCTCTCACCCCCATGTTCTCCTGCTCCCTTCCCCTGATCAGGAATCTTCCTAGAACAGGCTCCCAGCAAGTTGCTCCCTTGCTCTGAACCTCCCATAGTTTCCTCCTGTTTATCAAGTACCATCCTGATGCCTTCCTATGGCATCCAGGAGCCACCATAGTTTGGGCCTATTTTGATACCGTAATCACCCAACAAATGATCCATTTTCTATTCCTCAACATTCCTGGGTTTTTGCCTTGGCGTTTTTTACTTTTGCAGGCAAAAACGCAGCTCATTCTCATTTTTTTCAGGCCAGACCTATCGAACCCATTTTCAGGCCTAATTCAAGTGTTGCTTACTCTAGAACATCATCCTTACATTCATTCACCTAATAAACCTAATTGTTGAGTGTTCGCTGTGCCGTGTTCTATTCTGTTCTAGCTGTTGGAGAAACAGCAGTCGGAATAAATCCTCTCGGTGTTGTCAAGGTTACCTGTGTATACTTTGATTAGGGGGGTTACCACACTTGCCCTCACATGAAGTTATCGGCAGCTTGACTGGAGTGGCCCTGTTTTGAAATTTCATGATCTGGGACCGTGTGATCATTAGACCTTCACATGGAAAGGTAGAACAACAACCCCATTTATTGACTGGTTCACGATGTATCCGACTCTCTGCATATACCTCCTAATTTAATATTACCATAACCTTGTACTGACGTGAATATTATGTGGGTTACCTCCCTTTTATGGATTAGAAAAATGCGGCTCAAAACTATTAAATAACTTGTCCAAGCCTCACATTCTTGCTAGTGAAGATGCCAAGCTTGGGTCTTTCAGACTCAAAGTCTACGTGTTTAATTAACTCTATATCGCACTGTCTAGAAAGTAAAACAGGGGAGGGTGGAAGGATAGAAGGAGAGGGTCCATTTAGCAAAGTCGTGGCCACTCCCTTGCCTGCTGGTATCACACCGAGCGGCAGCTGGGCTCGGGCAGGGGTCAGGATGCGGTCTGTTTCCAGGCCGGCACTCTGCTGGGCTCGAAGGAGCAACGCGTGGGCTACTTCGCTGGCAGAACCGTCTCCACCAACACAGACGACGCTAGAAAATAAGAAGTTACGTGAGACAACGCAAGACTTCAAATTAATGGATAATCATTCATGAGATCTAGACTTTAACTGTTCATCTTCTATATTCTATGTGCATGATCACTACACACCTTTCCACATTTTAGTATGTGGCAGTGGATAAGGAGACACTTGCACTACACAGAATGTAATACTTTCAGTCATTTCTGTTGTGCCCAGATTTCAAGGTTCCCAGAGTCGGTGCCCGAGGCCGCCAGCAGCGTGGTCAGGCCCCGCGACGACTCGCCCTTTCAATTTCCTCCATGAATGTAATGCCTAGATGATACCCAGAGAGTAAATATTCTCAAATGGGGAAAGAGGTATCGAAGGGGCAAATTCACATCTGACCTGCATTTTGCTCTGTTAATATCCAAAATCATATTACTCTCATTTTGTTAATGTTAATAATAGCGATGGGCAATTCCTTTCACTAATGCAAAACAAAGTCATAAAATCCTGCTAATTTGCAATAGAGCTCTGAAGATACCGAAATAAGAGTCACGTAAAATATGAGGCTTTAATTAAAGGAACTGCTCATTATCATTAGTATATGACTGTAGTGATTGCAAAGCTGAACTGGTTTTCATCTCCTGGACATCACTGCTAAATGGCACTTCCAAAGTTACTGTTACTACCCTTTGACCCTAGTCAGTACTGCTTGTCTTTTTAAGACTTCATGAAAAGTAGACTATTGGGCCTTGGAGGTGGGACTCCATGAAAGTAATACAGAAGGCATCAGGCATTTGTTTCATAATCATTTGTATTTAAAAGATTCAAAATAACCTTAAGTAGCAAAATGACCTCAATTTTCTCAAAAGAAAGATTTAAAAAAATTTAAATATGTTTTTATTGCTTTTTTAGAGAGAGGAAGGGAGAGGGAAGAGAGCTAGAAACATCAATCAGCTGCCTCCTGCATGCTAGGGACTGAGCCCACAACACCCCAGGCATGTGCTCTGACTGGGAATCAAACCAGTGACCTCTGGGTTAGTGGGTGACGCTCAACCCCTGAGCCACACCAGCAGGGCCACAAAAGGAAGGTTTTATTATTGGAAGCACGTGTCACAGCTCAAGGGCGGAGCAAGACTAGAGAGCATGTTCAGTCTAAAGGAGAGGCACTTCTCAGCTCCCACCCACACACATCCTGTGGGGGCAGGCCTCCAGGACCACACCTCCTGAAGCCACAGGTTCTGATTTGGGGTTGTCTTTTAGTCTGTAAACACTAGCATTTTATCTATTTAAAAACACTATGTGCCAAAACAAACAAACAAACAAACAAGAACCGCCACAGCCTGCAGGTCATAGTCAGCAGGGCTTACTGGTTCCCGCAGCTCCAGATGCTGATGAATCCAGAGGCTGCGGGAGCTTTTCCATCAGCTCTCTCCACCTTGTTCTCAGCCTGGCTGACCCTCACCTAGCTGAGGCTAGCCCATTGGTTGCACGTAGCCTGAGCCATCCAGGTCCACTCTAGTTAGAAAAGGCTTTAGGATATGCAATACGTCCCAGGCCTTTTTTGGCTCGGGGCATTATTTTGTTTCTAAACTGATTCCATGGGTTCACGTTGTGGCCACTGAATCAGAAGTGATTGTATCTACTCAGGGACAATTTCATGTCCGATGACATCTTGGCTCTTTTCTAGCAAATCCTCAGAATTCTGTAAACTAGGCATTAGCCTCCTCCTTGTAAATAGGGAAGCCAAGGTTTGATTTGAATCTTATCTATATGATTTTAAAGATCTCTATGAGCAAATTTCCAAACATTGTATAAACTTATAATTTTCAGATCCATGCCTGTCTACCTACTGAGGTGTGTGGGGCCCAAAAGGAGCTCGTAAAGTCATCTAACAAAGCATCTAACTTAACACCAAAGATCTTGACTCTCTTGTACAGCATAGCAGCCTCTGACCCCTGGGATCCTGCATCCAGTTAGAGCGTCATGTCCACATTAATATGTGGCTAGAGTTAGTACAGGTGGCCTTTCTATGAACACACCCTGCTACAAAAGCCTTGGAAATGTTATCACCACGCATGCAGTGTTACGTATTTTGAAGCTATAACAAATGATAATTATAATAAAATTTAACATTTAGTGAATAATTACTATGTATTACTATTCTCAGCACTCACATGTATTAACTACTTTAATTTGAACAACAACTGTGTACAACAGATATACTTTCTCATTCAATTGACAGGTTAGAAAACTAAGGCATTGAAAGATTAAGTAACTTTCCCAAGGTCATACCATGGTAAGTGATAGAATGAGGATTTGAAATAAGACAATTTGGCCTTGGAGACTGCACTTTTATTCAAGATATTATTTTCCTTCCCTATATTATATAAAACCTCATTGAGTATAGCCATAGGAGAGTTTTATTACTTTGCAAATCAGTTTACCAGGATAACTAATGTGAAATTAAATGAGTTAGGAAAAAATGTATTTATTTATGTTGACTAGTACTAGATCATTAAGATCATTTCCAGATGTAGTTATTAGACCTACAAATATACTTAATACAAATATATCACAAGGGTCCGGATACTACAAGAAAAGGGGGGAAAAATCAACCTTTTATCATGATGAACTAACTTAACCACACTTAAGAGAACCTAAAACATAACCCTTAGAGTAACTAATATTTGGCATATGGCTTATGTTTTTAGGATAAGTCGATTTCTTCTTGCCATGGTCCCAAGTAGAATGATTCTGCCTAGAAGAGTATAACTGGAGGCTATTATCTTATATCTCTTTATAAAACTAAAATTAAAAATTAAATGGATGTTTGTGTATTTACCTATCAACCAATTATCATTTTTGAATGATTTACTACATTATTGGATTTTTCATTTAAAGCATTTTTGAAAAAGAGATACTTTTCTCTACCCTTAACTATACAGATACCATGGTCAATGTGATAAAATGTCAATGTGAGCCAAATAATGTTTAAATTATTGTGGATCTAGTTAATGGTGAAATTAACAAAATAAGAAAATACATAATTAAATAAATTCAAACAGAAAACACTGTCAAACAAAATAGGAAAATGTTAGTATATTTATAATTGACTCGGAGCTACAGCTTTGCTTAACCATATGTACACTATACATTCAACTGTTACTGCTTCACATCTCTTCTTTGCCTTTGCAAAGCTTCCTATTTGTGCCCAGTAAAAATAGGGGCCAATATAGAAACCGACACGCCTAAAATCTCAGCAACAGGATCTGTTTTCTAGAACACACGGGAGCTACACACCAGCTGTCATGGGCACTGGTGCACTGTTCCCGTTGGCTTTAGAAATATGTCACACTGTGTCTTCACAGAAACATATGTAACTCATTAATCCTAGCAAATAACATTTCTTAAACAGTACTTACCAAACCGTTTTTGCTTTACTGAAAAATACACATAGACTCTTTCTTGGATCCTAACCTCTCTGTGTCTAAATAAAGCTCCCCCAGAGTCAGGCAGAGCGCATCCGTGGAGGAATGATAGCCCCTCTCTCATCAGAATCCCATAGAACAGCGAGGTCACCTTATCCCACCCCGGAGTCTTTATATATGTTCTTCAAAAACTGCTCCCATATAGGCACTCTTTGAACAGGTTCAGGAACAGGGAACTCGGGACTGTAGGGCATTCCATTTTCAAACAGTCCACTTGTTAGAATACGGTTCTTTTGAAGTGCCTAAGAAATGACATTTCCATTGTCCTCCTCATATACCTCTCGAGGTAAATCTAAGTAGAGTGGATTAAAATGACCATTTTATTAAGATCCCAACCGCCATATCAGCTTCTACTGGGGAAAAAATTGAGCCCAAGGAAATAAATGAGCTATTTAAAGGATCTTATAAAATAGAGAACTTTTAAATTATAGTAAGTCCTAACTAAATCAGCATGCTAGAGTTTAAAAATAGTTAATTACTGGAACTCAGTTCATATAATGGGTAGGCCAAACTATTTGGTTAAAAAAATGTGGGTATTAACTAAAGGATCTATATATTCTGTTAGTGCCACACTGCAAAATAATAACAAAAATTAAGTAGGTTCAGGTAAAGAGGAAAAGATGACCATACAACACTTGAGCAATAATCTTTCATCAATCTGCAAAGCTCTTCTTGATCCTTGTAAAATATAGTTACCAATGAAACTTATTCACAGATACCACATTTAGCAGGACACTTCATAATGCTGAAGGGCAAGACCGGATCTAATACCTACGATATCTGTCATGTTCATATTATCATGTTTTGAAGCAAGAGCTTATTTGAAATGCAGCCACACTTACACTTACTCCCAAGCTGTGATTCAGGACTATGCAGTATATTAAAGCATGTACTTAATGGGCATGATTCCCCCAATTACTTTCTTAAATTGTAAACTTGATAATTTCCTAAATGTAGCTTATTAATTAACCCGTCTAGTGCTAAGTCTAAATCACCTGCCCCATATTCCTCATCATTGATATAATATTGCTATCTAGATTTATTCCTATTAAATTACTTTTTGAAAAATAATTTTACTTACCAAATTTTCTTCATCTACTAATATTTTTCTCAGAAAAAATTTGAAGCATTTTGAAAAGCAACCCTTCTAATGCTCCATTTTGATGAGATTACTTTCCTCCCTCACAAGTTCTTGTACGGCAAGCCTTTCGCTTTGGTTGAAAGACCCTCCTGCCCTTCTCGACATGATGAGTCTTTTGCTGTCCCCCTTGCACGTGGCCACATGACACAAATAATTCACACACTCGCCACCTTTTAGAACTCTGAAATATCCACCCTTGAAAAGATTGTTTTTGTCTTATTTATCGACCCAGCACTTTAGCAAAGTTAATTCACCTGATTTTTAAAAATGGCTATTAAACTACATGCCACTGGCCTTGTTTCTAATGTTTGCATTTCAGTGGACACTTCCTGCACACTCCCACAGTGCACTGCAAACAACAGTTTCCAATGTCTATGGGGAATGACACACTTATTAGGCAGCCACAGAATTATAGAAGATAATTTAAATTAACATCTTGTTATGAATTCTGAAGATATTTGTTTTTATAAAATATTTACCCTCTGTCAATCACAGTGAAATAACTAGTGGGTTGCTATTAACACTCTCAATAAATTTGCAAGAGAGAATCATTGTACAGTTATGCTGTATGACCGATATATCTTCCATCAGTGCTTTTCTAGAAACTCACATGGGTAAAGGCAAGAATTCAGGAGAACAGACGCCAGTGTCTGCATGTTAGCTCTGTATAGCATGGTACACTGTGATGTCCCAGAACTTACGATTACATTTCTCCTTTTTGCTTTCTATGCCCAATCTTGAGAGGTGATGACTATGTCCTCTTATCATGATTACCATTAACTGTCATTACATAGATATGAAAGAAATAGTGCCTAATTATATACATCACAAATATTTTAAAATTGTAAGTCCCAAATATATAGCTAAAAACTAATGAAAATAGGCCTGGCCAGTTTGGTCCGTGATTAGAGCATCAGCCCTCGGACTGAAGGGTTATGGGTTTGATTCTGATCAAGGGCATGTACCTCAGCTGAAGGCCCATGCAGGGGGCAACCCGTCAGTGTGTCTCTCTCACATCCACGTTTCTCTCTCTCTGTCTCTCCCCCTTCCTTCCACTCTCTCTAAAACATTTTTGGAAGAAAATAGCCTCAGGTGAGGATTAACAACAACAAAAAACCTAATGAAGACATTTAATAATATAAACCATATGACATACATAGATTAATAATGCAACCTACCCATCAAATCCCTGTAGTTCGCATTCCTTTAGCAGTGACAGAGCATGCCCTTCATATTCTGTTACTGTTAAAAAAAAAACACACACAAAAAAACACACACAACAAGTGAAAGTTTTAAACAATGATCTATACTTTTTAACTCGGTCTGGCAAAATAATATAATAAACATATGGTCAGGTCACAAAACAACATTTATTCTTGAATATTTATATTTTAATCATGGGAAAGAGGATTAAGTGTTACTTGCCTGATGTGTTTTACAGCTTTATGTAAAAGAGGGTCATATATCTGTTCCAACTACATAAGTCATTTGGGGATATCCCCACACGGAGCAGTTGGATAATTTATCTTGGTGCCTGTCGACTTAGTGTTCCCTAAATAAGACACATTTCTTTTAAATCAGAAGCCTAAGAGCAGGAGTATTTTGAAAATAAGGCATATTGGCTGGCATCAAGCCGTCAATGTTAAATCGCTTTGGCAACCTTACATGAATAAATTACTTGAAAGGTTAGTGTAAGATTTACATACCAGAAGAATGTGTATCTGGAACTGCTAGACTACAAGGAGGAGGAGTTGGATGTGAAAATGCGAAGCAAAGCCAACACCAGTGATAACAGATCCAAGCCAAGGAGGGTGGCACAGGCCCACCCGAGCTGGTCCTCCGAGGAAATGAATCTGTCACTCCCTATTGCTGTCTCCACAGTTATGATGCCCCATGCAGTATTGTAAATGCCAGTGGAGACAGGATAAACTGGCACACTGCAGATGGCACCAAGCATCCCAGCCACGTTTAGCATTTTCTGGCGCAGCTCTGCCAGAAGAGGCAGCCCAGCTGTATCCACCCATCAAAGATTTCTGCTGACTGACGTGACATCGCAGATGGATCTTTTTGTGTAAGAATGTGCATCGTTATATGCAAGATTACATTAATCTTTCATGCCTGTCTGTCCCTGGTGCCAGCATGGTTCAAGCTTTTCCTACAGTGTTTTTAGATATTATTAGTCTTGGTGTCTAAAAGAATCATTCTGTATCCAGCAGCGTTACATTGTAATTCTCCCACAGCTTATTCAAATGCCATTATATTCACATGAGTAAAACCTCTCTGTGTTAAATTCTAATCAGACGAAGGCTACGAGCTTGGAAGTTTAAGTTATCATAAATGATTTTGTGTTGATCATTTATTCATAACCTCAGCAAGTAGTTACAACCTTAAATGCAAAGTAATAAAATATCTACATACACACATTAAAAAGAATTAAGAATATCATGAAGAAATATTTTTGCTGAGAATCAGATGATCAAGTCTCGCTTTTATACCAACACTTACTTTGGAAAAGCTTCTCAACCCCAGTACAAAATTAGCTTAAAAGTATGTCATGGCTGAATGCTATTTTTACTTAGGTAAAATTTTAAATAACAGTTTATTTTTTCCTTTTATCTTGCAGATGGAATTTGATTATACATGGGTGCAAATCATCCAAGAAGAACAATTTTTAAGTGACACTGTATATAAGTTAAATAAAATCACTGAGCTGAAATAAAGAGACAGAAAAGATGAAACAAACCTAACCACAATATATTAGGACAAAATGAATAAAGTCCTTGGCCTTCACATTCTAGATACAGACAATGTATACTAATTTAAAAAAATAAATGTACAATAAGAAGTAGTAATAAGTTATTAAATATAGTAGAAGACTCAACATATTTATTTAGATGGCATATTATAGCCTCTGGAATCTGAAAAAGCCAGATTCAAATCATGCCACTCCAAAGGAACATAACAATAATAATAATTAAAAAAGAGTAGATCGCTGGGCAGATGTAGTGTCCAAAAGTTACCAGCTCTTTTTTCATCCATCCTTTTCCAATGAGGCGGATACTCTGCACCCCTTCTATAGAGGAAATTTGGAGTCTCTATTATTTCCAAGCCTTCAAACAGTTCTCACTGCTGGGATCTCCTATCCTAACCATCAATTTAAGTCACTTCCCCAGGGAGACAGACCTGAAAGAGAGTACTGTCTTGAGGTTGATATTGAATATTGATGAGGAAATGGGCTAAAGTGCAAACAGACAAATTCCTTTGGACATAAGGAAACATTTTTTTGTCTGGTGATAAAATTCTATAATTGGATTAAATGCTGAGATGTCATTTGCTACAAACTCAGTAAGCTCACAAAGGAAGGCATCCTTTCCACCTTTAACTATATTTCCTCTCAAGTATATTGTTCTGTTTGTGTTCCGTAATCCACTCCCCACTGCTCAAGACAGGAAAACGACTTCTTCCTAGATTATCCCTCTCCTTCACTCTCCACAACCATCTCAGGGCCGAGGTCAGTTGTTTCTGGCTTTAATTATGCTACAGCTATAGCATCCCAACACTCCCCCAGCCAATGCCCTGCATATAGGCACCACCATCGTTAATGAGTATGTTACAACAGTCTCTTCTCCCGTCTCTCTCCAACCTTTATCCCACTCTAGCCAGAATGACCTTTCTCACAACACAAATTTAATTACATCACTTCCCTACATAAACCCCATTCATGACTCTTCACTGTCTCCAGGATAAAGTTCCAAGTTCCTACCTGACATCTGTCTATATGAAATGGGATCAGCCACTTACATTGACAATGATTTATGGAATAATGAAAAGAACCTTTCACCTAGAATTTTCTTTCTTGCTAGCTGACTCTGATGTAAGAATAGTCACTCTCCAGACTTGTAACCAGAAGCAGATGATGTTGGAGAGGAGCATTGCCTCGGCCTGCTACCATCTTTAGTGACTCTGTTTTTGCAAATTGCCTAGCTTTCTACAGGGTGATATAAGGAGCAACAAGCCGCATCGCCAAAGGAGGGAAGGCTTCAGTTAGATACAAAGGGCCAGACATGAAAAGTCCAAAGAGGAGAGTGGGTAACAGTTAGATGTAAGGAGAAAAAAGGAGGAAGTGACAATAAACTACTTTCTTGACAATTCTGCCCAGGGCCAGCCAGGAAGTAAAAATTATCTGGTGACTGGGCACTCCCGTGGGCCCTGAGCTGGCAAAGATCGAGGCTGTACTCAGCGGTAACTTTGACCATAATAATGATAATGAGCACGATAAGGTTTAGCAGTGCTTTGTTAATACAAAGGTTGACTGAAGGAGATAGAATTGCATGCCACGAACAAGCGAAATCAAGGATAGTTATATCTATTTTCAAATATCTCAATGACTCTTATACAGAAGATGGGATATATTTATGTCACTTATGTATTCCCACAAAGGATAACATTAACTCTAGTAGATAAAAATGACAAGGAGGCAAACGTCAGCTCACAAATTCTCTGTGTTGTGCAGTTTATGTTTGCACAAAGGCAACCAGGCAAAGAGGCAGGTGGGTTTTGCAATCCAGCCAGTGCATGTACCCAACATGCTAGGTGATCTTGAGCTGAGCAGCCCATCAGGGTACCTTTTTGTAATTCAGCAAAAGGAGACGTCATTTTCTAATCTGCACAAAAACATAGTGACCCTGAAATCAAGATAAGACTGTCCATCAGTATTGCCCATTAATGGCACACACTGACTCAATGATAGGATGCCCTAGTCAAGGCTGGGTGCTCACCCATGAGGCACGTCACACCCTGCACTCTACCACATGGGGGAAAGTGAGTTCGATGGCCTCTACAGTTCTTTCCAGCTTGATTTCTCTGCTGTCTTGACTTTTTCACTTCATTAACTTCAGAATTATCCTATGAATCAAGGATCGCTCAAAATTTCTCTTTCCTTTAATAGTCTAATGCCTAAAATCTCCTCTGTTTAGGTAGGAAGTGAGAGCAATGATATCACACACCTGCATGGGAATGACACACATGCTTTTCCTTGATTCGTATACCAAATTATTAGGAAAAATAAATCCAGTGGTTTTTTTTTCAGTTTCTTCCAGAAATTTTTCTGAACCATCTATCTACATAAAAGGCTAATATGCAAAGTGTCCCCTCGGGAGTTTGACCAGGAGACCGGGAGTTTGATTGCTCCCTATGACATGGACTGACCACCAGGGGTGGCGCGGAACAAAGGAAGGCCCCGGCCCGCAGCCAGAAGGCCCCGATCAACCCTGGTCATCAGCCAGGCCTAGAGAACCTACCCATGCATGAATTTTGTGCACCAGGCCTCTAGTTGTGAAAATAAAATGCTACATTGGTAATGGGAGGGATGCAACTTCAGCTCATCTATTTCTAAAGATGCTGAAGTATTTCCAGAAGTGGTTAGGGTTTCAGCACTAGCTATATGAAAGAAGTAAGTATATTTTTATTAACGTGATGAGATGTTTAAAAGGTTATAGAAAAAATTACTTTATAATGACTATATCTAGCTATAATTTTTCAAATCCTGACTCATTTATATAGCACTATCTTCTAATGAGCTAATCAGTGTATAGAACTTATTATGTAATTCAAATTCCATTTGCACTCAGCAATGTATGCAAGATACACTGAATAAGAATCACACTGGACGTGCAGAAAATATGTACTCTTCCTGCTTTACTCCTTAAGATGAGTTTTCTTTCAAATGAAGTGTGAATTGAATCTTACTGTTGCATAATTTTATAAAACTGAAATGCACAGCATTATGACATTTCTATAGCATTTTCTAATACAAAAGGTAGTTTCAAATACATTACTTTATTCAAACTACAAAACGACACTGTGAGACTAGGCAGGAGGATTCTAAAATGTTTCAAGTACCCAAATGTTTACTCAGCCCTTCACACAAAATAGGAAACATGTTTATATAAATATTTAGTAAATATACATACTGAAGTGGTTCTATAAGCAAAAGATGCAATTTTATAATTTTGCCTGTAGGAGGAGTGTTAGGCAATAATTAGCCATTCTGCACAAATATGTAATATTCTAATTTTATCTCAAAATAAATATAACATTCAATAACATTTACAAATTTAGAAAAAAAGCCCAATAACATAATCTTTTTATCTCCCACACAACTGTTTTAAGAAGGAAACCACATTCCGATCATTAACTCTGCCTTAGGTCAGGCCTCTGTTCCAGTTTCCGATCCTCCTCTCTGTCTCTCTGTCTTCCTACTCTCTATTCTGCTGTCAGAATCATTTTTGCTGAACCAGATTACAACCCTAAAACATTTATGCCCACTCCAGATCAAGGCCTGATGAATAAACTCCTGAGGGTGGCATTAAGGTCCATCCATAATCCGGACTCAGATTTCCTCGTGTACATTGCTGGGGCCTTCACAGAAGCCCATTCACCTTTCTATCTCCCTAACAGAACCCAGGATCAGTTCAGGTATTCTCAGCCTTCAGGAAAATGGGGTCCCACCTTCAGCCCAAGGGAAGGTTACAGAGAGTTAAGAGATCGATTGCTCCAGGTTGGGCATACATACCACACTGGCAGTCAATCTAAAAGGAAGAAATTTGAATCCTTTTTCAGAAGTGAAGAATTGGATCTCTCACATACACATACCTCTTCCCACCCCACTAGATTTGAATAAAGAAAAATCCAATCCACTGGCAACCATTTTATGATGACAGAGACTACCAGATTTAAGACGAAGTCAAAACTAAAAGGCAGAGCACAAGTACTCCCTGGATATTATGGGTTCAGCACACACACACACACACACACACACACACACACACACACACCCCTGTATGTGCCTGCTAGCTGGCCTACCTTCCCTCACTTTTCTTCTGCTATGTACGCACGGAAAACCAGTCTTTGCCTTTTCTGACACTCCCAAACTGCCCAATTCAAATACTTTGAGTCTTGTGGTCAAAATTAGTATCACCCTTTGAGACACCATAGTTCTTCTATGTTATTCCAATGGCATTTATTTTAAATACCTATTTGCGTCCCTAATGGCCTATGCAGGTCACTCGGGAACAGGTTGTAGACCTTATTCATCTCCCATTCTGCATAATGTTTAACACGAATCATCCAACAGAAGCTTCTTGAACTGAATGATATATAGTAATAGCCACATAAAACTGTTCTGGATATTAAGTAAAGATAATATGAAACAAAATAATTTTAATGAGTTTGCCAATAAGTTTATTCCACTCATCCTAATATGAATTTCAAACTTCCTTCTGCCAATCTTTCAACATCTTCAGTGGGAAAGAATGATAGATTTGTATTGTTTCTTTTGCTTGTAATCGTCTAAGTAAGCCAAAAGCCACATGATGAAAGGGTAATTTCTACACTCTTACTTTATTTTGAGACTTTACCAACCAGCACATTTTTTTTAATTTTTAACTTTATTTCTATTGGTGACACTATTACAGGTGTCCTCATCCCACACCCCTCTTTGCCCACCTCCACCCAGCCCCCACTCCCTCCTCCCTCTGGCCATCACCACACTGTTGTCAGTGTCTATGGGTTATAGTTCTTTGGCTACAATTTAATTCAGAAATTTCTCTTGTGTTTTTTATGTTCATTTCTCTTGAACTTCTTTTGTTGTAGCAGCCTTTTCAGGTGGCTGACCTTCCCACAGTGATTGTCTTTTCTTTCTTGTTTCCATTTTATTTTTAGAAACTTCCTTCTACCCCAATTCATCAATCATGAGGTGTGGGCTTCACTAACCTTAGGAGCATTGCTGAGCAAAGCCAGGTCGCTCTGGATCCCGCCCCCAGGAATTTATCACTGGGATGAGGTGACTCCAGTGCACTCCAGCCTTGACTCCTGGGCAAACTTATCACTCAGTACTCTTCATAAATTAAAATCTGCTATAAATTTACACTGTGTATTAGTAAAGCTACATAGAAGCAAAACCAGAAAAATTGAGGGTATGTTATTGATAGTAGCATCAACCCTCCTTCTCAGTCCCACCTCCCCATGGGAAAAATAAACTTGTCTCAAAATAATTTGGTTACCAAATTCAAAAAGTTGAAAAACATTTTACTAATCTTCTGTCCATTAACTTCAGAAGTAGCAAGTTTCTATTGTCCTGAGCACAAACCTAAGCACCTTTCTTATTTCAGACAATGGATTTAAGCATCTGGCTTCTTTAAATTCATCTAAAACCAGCAGTTCAGTGCTCAGTGTTGACCTAACCAGCAGGGGTCAGAGTCAGAACAAAAACCACCTAATGAAGGATTCCACGGAAAGGCATCCAACATTTAAGTCGGTGAAAGTCCACTGCCTGCCAAGTTGCAGAAATGATGTGTAAATAGCAGAATGTCAACGAAGATATCAAAAGCAATACCTAGTAATTGTTAAAGTCTGGAAAATGCTCTAAAGAGAAAATACTGATATCGTAACAAAATATCACAATAAAGAAAAAACAATTAAACTTATCCTGAAGCTGGCTGCTGCAGAGGTTATAAAACACTTAAACAGCTTTAGATATTACAAGTAGCTTCCTAAATTTGGATTAAGAACAAATTCAGGTTGTTTCGTTTCCTTAAAGTGTGATTTTTTTTTTTAATGGCAAAATTATATTCTGAAAATGACTTACTTGTTACATCAGTCTTAATTCCTGCGATCTTCAACAGCGGTTCCACCTTCTCATAATATATCTGTGTAGCTTCCTTTTTGTGGCTTTGGGGATTTAGGAATATTTTTAATGACTTGGGTCTGTTTGAAAAACCTGAGAAGCAAGCATAGAGATAATGTTACACCGTCTCTGTCAGCATTTTTTTATTCCCTTTAAAACCATAGACTAAGTCCAATTAGGATGTTATAGACCTATCTGAATAGTATTTGCTCATTTTATTTGAAATTCTTACAGGAGTTTTCCTAAATATGGCATTAGCTTAAAACATTTACATTTCTTAGCAGTGAAAATGGGAATATCCCTCTTAAAAAATAAATCATGAGTTATAACAAAGCATTTCATGTATGAAGGAATATGTGAATAAAAGAAACATTGTGATTATTAGGCAAGGTTTTTATATATTTACCAAGTCACAAGTGATATATCCAATGTTCCTTTTGCATGTGTTTCTGGGGAGAAAAGCGATGGACTGTACAAATAGAAAAGCCCATTTCCTCTCCTTGGATAAATATGCTCATCATTGGAACGGGGCATTCTGGGGACCGCAGGGCTACCCAGGCCTGACCTGCGGGGTGAGGGAGAGTGTGCAGGGCGGGGTCAGGCCTGCAGCCAGAGCAATGCATGCTGGGAGCTAAAATCTGGGTTTGGGTCATAGTTCAAGCCTGAGAAGGGGCCAGGGAGAAAGGACTCTCCCCGGGGAACTGGGAAAGCAGCCCCTCTCGGCGGGATCCGATGATAGTGCTGCCTCACAGTTGGGGCTGAGATTTGATACTACAATTTTCTGGGCTTGCAAGATGTTTATCACTTAGAACCCAGTTGGAGCAGGTGCAAAGCAAATTTTCTGTTGTTAGGAAGGGGGCAGGAGGGACACAGGAGCCAAAGGAAAGCTGCTGACCGGCTCATGGTAAGCTGCTCTCACACGGCCCCAGGTCAAGGTTAAAAAAGCCGCTACTGACTTCCGTTTTTAATAAAACCATTACGAAAGCCAAATGAAAAATGTTCACTACACCAAGGTCAGGTTTTTGTGCCTCATTTAGAGACAATATGTCGTTTCCCATCATATCTGATACAACTGAACCTTTCAACAGCACATACCGTTTTGAACTCAGGGAGAGTTTGGGATGAGGAAGTGCTAGGACCATGCTGAACCCCTTATGTGCTCTGTAATGGCCCCTGGGTCCCTCTTTCAGTAAGAGGCCCCTGCCTGTCTCCTAGCTCCCCAGTCCTGAAACCTCAAAGCCATGTGCAATTCCTTCCTTCTCTTTCAATCCCTCCATTCAAATGGGTACCCAGGTTCAGGAGGGGTAACTACTTCCTCCCGTTCCTTTGCCCATCCTGGCTGTTGCCTCTGGCTCAGTGCTCTCCAGGCCACACGGGGGCACTTTAATGTTCTCCTTCCATCCCAGCTGGACCAGCCCTGCAATTTTCAAAAGCTGCCATGGCTCAGGGCTGTAGGCGGAGCGAGCCCAAAGCCCTTAACATGACATTCAGAGCCCGCCCGCCACCGCCACCCCCCCACCCCCCGCCGACAAACAAACTCCTACCCCGTGTCTGCCCTTCTTCTCTCATACTGAGACACATTTATTGAACATTTGTGCTGAGTGCTGGGAAGTAGGGCAAGACAGAAAGGACTTGTTAGCAGAGTTGCAAGGTGCCAGGAGAGTGTCTGAGAGGAGGGTGGTTAATCCCTAGTAGGGACCTGGAAAAGGCTCCCTGGAGAAGGAGTATTCAAGTGTGGTTTGGGGCTCATGCTGTTTTCACTACTTAAAATTCCCTCCTTCCTTACACCTCACCCTATCCCTTAGCAAAAAGCAGAGGTGGGGGGATGGAGGAAAATCTGAGCAGTGCAACCAGCCTGGCCAATGCACAATGCTAAGGTACCTGCAGGAGTTTTTTTTGTTCCGTTTCAGCTTCCCCATCATGCCCTGGACCCACGGGCTTGTCAAATAGCAGGTATCCCAGGCCCCCCTTATTCAGACGGTTTTTCCTTTCCACTCCACTGTATCACCCTTTCTCTCAAAATTCTACCGCTTTTCCAAAGCTCACTTCAAATACCACTTTCTTGCCTTTCCCATTCACCAACAGAATTTGCCTATCTGGCTTCTCGCATAATACAGAAAACTCTGATGCAATACCCACTATCTCATCTCAGGGTTCTCATTAGCCAAACCTGAACAATAAAAAATGGAATAAAGACAGTAATATGTCATCCTAAAGGGGAGAAAGGAAACTGTCTTATAGTAGAATGACAACTAATAAATATGGGAGAACTTAAGAGAGTTAGAAAAAATCTCTATGTTCAACCATCGTAACAATGGATTCAGGCGAGAATTAGCTATGGAAGTTAAAACCATCAGAGACAGTCAGTTCGGGAATAAAATATTTACTTATTCTTAAACTCTGTCCCTCCTTATTATTCTCGTTACCAAGAGTAAAATGTCTCCATTTACAGTTAACAACACCCTTTATGGTACAAACGACACATATGCCTCACGACAGGCAACAGAGCACGGAGAAGGACACACAACCACTTCTGTGGTACTTCTTCCCAAAGTGCATAATGTGGGTCGAACACGATGGAACACTCAGACAACACAAACCGAGGAGCATTCTTAAAATAACTGCCTTAAACTCTTAGAAAAAAATGTTGCCCAGCTGGTGTAGGTCAGTGGATTGAGCATCCCCCTATGCAACAAGAGGTCACCGGATTCCGGCTCAGTCCCCAGTAGGGGGCACACAGAAAGCAGCCAATCAATGTTTCTCTCTCATCCATGCTTCTTTCTCTCCCTCTCCCTTCCTCTCTCTCTAAAATCCATAAAGACATGTTTTTTTAAATGCCAGGCAAAGAAAGGCAGAGGACCTATTCCCATGAAGGAGGTTAAAGAGATAACAAGTAAATATAAATCATTTGGATGACAAGTGATTCCAAATCAGGTATAAAAAGAAAAAAAAAATGCCCTAAAGGACAGAACTGCTGTCCTTTAACCAGGGGAGACTCGGCACATAAATCCAGGGCTCACTTTTATTGAAAACACAACAAGGACAAGAAACTCGTTCTGAAGCCCCGGGTCTGAGTGTCAGATTAAATATCGAAATTAAGTTTGCCTCACCTGGTAAATGTATCAAAGGACTCTGCTTCGTTTCTCAGGTAGGGGCAGTCCCAGTACAGAAGGTATCTAGGCACCAAATGACAGTCCCCAGATGTTATCATGAAAAGCAACCTGTGTCTCTCCCTCTTCCTACCTCATGACCGTGGGAGAATGGAAGTTTGTGAAAGTGAGAAACAGTTGGTTGGGGCTTGTGAGGATAAGCTCATTGTTCCTGAAAGCTTGTAGCCTTTGAACATATATGTATAAAAATGCACAAAAAATGTCCCATCCAACCCTTGTGAAATAACCCCCTAAATAAGGCAGGAAAGAGGATAAAATTATTGTTTCAAGATTTCCCAAAAAGATTTAAACAAAATAATTTAATTCTTAAGCCTCAGTTGGCAATAAGCCTCAGCTAACAATAGCAATAAAAACTAAATACATTCATATGAATATTCCATTCTTCAGGTATTCTGGTAAATTGAGGTCTTTTAAACACAAATCAACAAAGCTCATTTTTCACCAGAGACTGAATTCATTTTCTCATTTCTCTTCCTTTTGGGTACACTTAATATGATGATTAGGAAGCTAAAGTCTAAGGGTATATAAATCAGGTGGTAATCTGATACCAATTTAGAGATCAGGCAGGGATTTCTATGAATAAAGCAGAATTTTGAAACATGTTCTTAATTAGATGGAATAAAGAGATATCATTTAAAAGTCTACAACCTTCTATCCTCCCATGCTTCCTCCTCTATTCTGTTCAGGTCCTGGAACTCACTAGGTTCCCTCTACCACAGTGCCTTTGCACCTGTCCTCCCCTTTATCTGCCCACCTACACTTTCTGCCACCATAGCCACTTTGTCCAATTAACTTCTACTCTTTGTTTTGACTCACCTTAGTCACTTCCTTGGGAAATCCCACATGGCCTCCTTGGCTATGCGACTTTGGCTGGGTTATTTCCCCCCATTTGTTCTTACAGGTTTGTACACACCCCAATCTTGATACCTACAATGTTGTAATTTTATATCTATTTATTAGTTGTTCTCCCATACTGGACTGGAAACTCTCTGGGGTTTTTCTCCATATTCTATCCCCTTAGTGAAGGGTATACAGTAGATGGCCAAATATTTGATGACTGAATAAAAGGGTAGTGTTACCCTCAGGCCATATAGAGCACAATAATATCCATTCATTATTCACACAAAAAACTGCATGCCTGTCATTTGCCAGGCAGGGTACTAGAAGCTGAGGCTCTATCAGTGAATGAAGTAAACCTCTGCCCTCACGAAGCTTTCATGCCAATGAGGGGACACAGAAATGAACAAGAGAATTCAGAGTATGTCAAGTGGTAATAAGTCCTAAGGATAAAAATGAAGCCCTGGCTGGTTTGGCTCAGTGGATGGAGTGTCGGCCTGCGGACTGAAGGGTCCCAGGTTCGGTTGCGGGCACATCCCCAGTGGGGAGTGTGCAGGAGGCAGCTGATCGATGTTTCTCTCCCATTGATGTTTCTGGCTCTCTGTCCCTCTCCCTTCCTCTCTGCAAAAAAAAAATCAATAAAATATATACAGAAAAAAAATGAAGCTCTCTAATGGGAAAGAGTGAAGGCAAAGGCAGGAGAAGTGACTTCCTGGCCAGGACAATCAGATCACCCAGAACCTTGTGGGTGTTGTGACTGTAGCTCATGTCCTGAGTGAGAGAAGCATGGAGAATGCTGAGCAGTGCAGCAACATACCCCGGGGTGTTAGAAGGATCACTCTAGCTGCTGTGTGCGAAGTAGACACAGTGAGGGAAAATACTGACAAAGTAAGAACAGTTGAAATATTCCAGATGGGAAATGATTGTGCTTGGACTAGAGTGAAGTGGAAACTAAAAAAAAAAAAGTTAGATTTCAGATATATTTTGGAGGGAGAGATGACAGGACTTGTGTACTTTTTGGATATGGTATGTGTAAGAGAACAGTCAAAGCGTAGTCAAATGTGTGGCTGGATAAAAGGAAAGTGAGGACGTAAGAAGGGTAAGGACTAGTGAACAACTTGTAGAGTCAATAAATTGTGGTCTTAGTGAAACTGAAGGATTTTAGGAGTTGGGAGAGTAGAACAGGTGAGCTAGGAAGACAGACGGCAGTAGCCATGTAGAAGGTAGGATGCTTGAAATTGAGACAGAGAGTTATAGCTAATCATAGTAAGATTTGATGAGCTTCCATATTCATCAGAATTACCTGAAGGGCTTCTTTTTTTTTTTTTAAATATATTTTACTGGTTTTCTACAGAGAGGAAGGGAGAGGGATAGAGAGTTAGAAACATTGATGAGAGAGAAATATCGATCAGCTGCCTCCTGCACACCCCCTACTGGGGATGTGCCCGCAACCAAGGTACATGCCCTTGACTCGAGTCGAACCCGGGACCCTTCAGTCTGCAGGCCGACGCTCTATCCACTGAGCCAAACCGGTCAGGGCCTGAAGGGCTTCTTAAATATAGATTTCTGGGTCCCAACCCCAGAGTTTTGGACTCAGTTATCTGGGGTGGGGTCTGAGAGGTCACCTTTATTACAAGTTCCCAGATGATGCTGTTGATGTTGGTCTGGGTACTGCACTCTGAGAACCACTGATGGAGAAATATGATTATGGGAGGAAGTGGGTAAAGCGAAGCAAGTGCAGGTCAAGATCTTTGAAGACGAGGCCAAAAACTGGGAGAACTTCTACAAAACACACAGAGTTATGACAGCAAGACTGTCAGAAGGAGCGAGGTGAGGTGGGAACTAAATCTTCAGAACTGGGAGAAGGACACAGTAGTTTGCACAAGACTACAAGTAGAGGAGCTGGTGGTGGCTGATGGGTGGAGCTTTAATGATGATGATTTTTAAAAGAATACACTGAGAAAATGGTCCCAAAATAGCAGTGAGATGCAAGGACGACATGAAAACACCGACAAACATATAACACTAGGACCAGTTGTATGAAACCCATGGCAAAGAAAACAGCCACCACTTGAAAGGACTGTCTACTTGACAAGTAATCCAATCTCTTTCCTAAGTCAATGTCAAAATGAAAAAGATGATGCAGAGGGAAATGTTTAGTTTAAATACTTTCAATGAATGAGCCCTGGTTGGACACTTAACTGGTACAAATCAGCTATAAAAGACATTTTGGAAAACATGAGGAAAATTTCAATAGGGACCAAACAGCTTGTTTATAATGATATTTGGTTATTTGTGAAATGACTATTTTTAAAGATGCATACTGAACTATTTCTGGCAGAAATGTCACGATGTCTACAATTTATTTTAAAACACATTGACAGAATAAAATGTTTGAAGCAAATATGGAAAATGTTAAGAACTGTAGAATCTAGGTGGTAGGAATATAGGTGCCAATTGTAATGTTGTTTTTATATTTTCTATGTTTGACATTTTTTAATAATATACTAAAATATATATTGGTATCATCCTTGACTTTTTCTCTCAATATGGCCCATATCCACTAAGTCAATAAACCCAGCCAGTTCTATCTTCAAAACAAGTCCAAAGTCTGACCTCTTCACACCACCTCTCCTGCTCCTATCCTGATTTAAGTCACCACGTCTCACCTGGATTATACCAATTTCCACTTAACTGGTCTCCTACTTCAATCTTCTCTCCCACTCATAGAGTCTATTCTCCACTTGACAGCCAGAATATTTTAAAAGTGAGTTATATCATGTTGCTCCTTTGCTTAAAATGTCCAAATGCCCCCCCTTTTTCCCAAAAATAAAAGTTAAAAATGATACAAAGTTTGCAAGACCCTTCATGTTCTATGCCCACCTCTGTGACTTCACTTCCCATTACTTTGCTTCCTGCTGACTTGACTCTGTGCAGGACTTTCTTGCTCAAGTTTCAGCACTTACTGTTCCCTCTGCTGGAATCCATTTCCTTAGATATCTATATGGCTCCCTCTCCCCACTGCTTTCAGTTCTCTTCTAAAACATCACAGCCAATGAAGCCTTCCTTGATCAGCTCTGTATAACAGCAAATACTTCCATCCCATTGCCTGGAGGTACCTATCATTTCACATCATGGAAAGTATATTTGATATTTTTCTTATAGCCTAAATGTTTGTGTCCCCTCAAAATTTTTATGTTGACATCCTAATCCCCAACGTGAGGTATTAGGAGGTGGGGGCTTTGGGAGGTGATTAAATGATGAGGGTAGAGCTGCTATGACTGGGATTAGTGCTCTTATAAAAGAGGCCCCAGAGAGCGCTCTACCTCTCTTTTTGCCATTAGAAGACACAAAAAGAGGCCTCTCCCCAGAGCCGGACCATGCTGACACCCTGCGCTCAGACGTCCAGCCCCCAGAACTATAAGAAATAAATTTCTGTTATTTACAAGCCAACTAGTCCATGGTACTTTGTTATAGCAGCTCAAACAGTCTAGGACACCCCACTACCACTGGAATTTAAGCTACTTGAGGTCAAAGACTTTATGGTTCTGCTCTCTGCTATCTTACTAGTTCCTAGAATAGTATCTGGCACACAATAGCTAGGTTAGGGACGTAAGAAAGAGGAGAAAGTTCTTTGAGTTTTACTAAATGTAATTAATTTATTAATAAAAAGTTTAATTTTGTACATGAGGAAATAGATATGTGTATCCTATCCTAGACCTCTTGCCCAAACAATAACTATTTCCACGTAATAGAGAAATATAGTATACTGTAAAGATTTAGGTAAAATCACTAGCTACAAGAACCCTATGAAAAATATTTTTAAAATATGACAACCTTGCTCTTCTCTTATACAATGACAAATTGTTCAATACAAAAGCTGTATTGAGACACAAATTCCCTGAACTCCTTGAAAAAATGAATCCCAGAGTGATAATTATCATTTACTCATAATTTTTACAATAGTATAAACATCCCTAAAATAGATCATCAAATATTAAAATGTAGGTGTGATTCAACATGAATATGCAACTGACTTGGTCCTCAGTCCTTTGGTAACCTCTCAATTCATACTCTAGAGTCCAGACCTTTTAGCATGCCGGTTTGCAATGAACCAGCAATGTAAAACAGAATGGCCAACTGTTCCTCCGTTAGTAACAAATGTGCTAATATGTACTAGTTTAAACTTGATCTATCAGTGAGTCAATGAACCATGAAGGGTGGGGGTTAATCAGGGTGTTCTCCAAACAAAGGCTCCTGAGAGCTGCGGGGACGCCACTCCCAGACTCACATCTGTGCTGTTTTGAGTGCAGCGCGGTGGAAATGGCATGGTGTTCATCAAAATTAAGAGCCCAGGACCTTGTCACAGTCCTGTGTATACTCGCAGCCTTTTTACACAGAGAAGCAAGCAATTTGTTGCAAAGAACAAAGCCAACCACAGGAAATAAAGACTTCCCTTTTGCCACAAATCTCAGGAGCTATTAATATTAAACTATACTCAGTTAATGTGTAACAGTGATGGTAAAAGCCTAGCCTTTCACACGTAAGACCTGACAACTTCCCAGCAGAGCTCAGCGTTGGAGATATTTTGTATTAGGTGATTTATATTAAATGCACCAATTTCACTTTCCTATCAGCAAAAGCTTACTGATGTGCATCTTTACACATACAGATGAAAATAACTCAGTGCTATATGGTTTACTTAAAGTAACAAACAAGCCCACTAACTTCACACGCAGCCCACCAATGTGACATATCTTTCTAACAGCTGCAAGACTGAATAGCAGTTAATAGAAAAAATCACCTGCTGCTGGTAGTACCTCAATACTTCAGTATGAATCAATAAAGGGGTCAAGACTATGTAGATCGAGCAAGAGTACACAAGCAGGAAGGAGATCAAAGAGAGAAAAAGAAAAAAAAATCTAACCAAATATATCCATTTATTTTTACCAGATTTTTATAATCTTATGATAAAGTGAATTTTAATTTATTTTGGAAGACATTTCCATACATGGCTGGTGAACATGAAAAAAAAAAAAAAGGGTACAAATCCTCTAGAAGGGAACTTATTCAATACCTAACTAAACTGCACATGCACTTACACTTTAATCCAGAAGTCTACTTCTACAAAGTTACCCCCAAGCTACAATATGTACAAATTTATTTATTGCAGCATTATTTGTGATTGAAGATATGAGAAATAATCAAAATGTCCAGACATTGCGATGTATTGAATAAAGTATGGGACAGACCACAAAATGGAATCTTATACAGCTGTTTAAAAAAATAATAATGAAGCACTCTATGAAGTACTATGGAATGATTTTCAGTATATGTAGTTAGGTGAAAAAAGCAAAGCACAGAAGAGTTTATATGGTAACTTTTTATGTAACAAAGGAAATTTTAAAAATGCACGTACCTGGTAATTTTGCAAAAAGAAATATAGCTCAACCCAGCCGGTATGGCTCAGTGGCTGAGCATCGACCTATGAACCAGGGGGTCACAGTTGGATTCCTGATCAGGGCATATGCCCAGGTTAGGGGCTCAATCTCCAGTAGGGGGCGTCCAGGATGCAGCCAATCAATGATTCTCTCTCATCATTGATGTTTTTATCTCTCTCTTTCCCTTCCTCTCTAAAATCAATAAAATATATTTTTAAAAAAATTCTTCAAGCAATATAGTATCTAAACATGACACAATTTTATTACCATTAATGGTAGTGTAATGAATGCCACGGGGCTTAATAATAATTTGTCACTTAATGTGAAATATGTATTTCCTACTTATGCAAACTGTAAGAATGATGCTTTATTACTTTTAACTTCATTTCTTTCCAATGAAAAAGTTGTTAAATGATAATCCATTTTACTTGCATCCTAGAGTTGATCCGATTTCTATCTTTCTTGTATGCTGTAAGCATTTGTGTTTTGCAAAACTCTTCTAAAGATAAAGCCTGGAAATCAGTCACAAATTAATATGTGTTTTTAAATTCCTTTAAGCTAGAAAAAAAATATCTGCAAACTTTTCATAGTGCATGCTCAGTTCATTCTAAGGCATTTGAGAAACCTTAATTAATAATGGTAACAGTCATGTTGAGAAATTTTTTAAGGATTGAGAAATGCATTTTACTGTTACTGCTCACCCTAAATATTTTTAAAATATGTTTTGAATAATTTTAGAGAGAGAAAGGAACAGGGAGAGAGGTAAAAAAAACAACATTGATGTGAGAGAGAAACATGGATCAGCTGCCTCCTGCACGCCCCAGAGAGGTATCGAGCCATAACCCGGGCACATGCTCTGACAGGGAATGGAGCCAGCCACCTTTTGGTGCATGAAACAACGCTCAACCGAGACACACTGGCCAAGGCTCACCCTAAATATTGAGGGTGAGCTTTAGAATTCAAAGACTATAGAGTTCTGAATCATAATGTTGGAAAAAGAAGACAAGAGAGGAATAATCTTCAAATAAGATGATGTAGCTCTTTTCTAACAAGAAAAGTGTTTGAAATTCTTTTTCTTTTTTCAGGATAAAGTCTAACCCATGCAGTATATATAATACACTTAAGGATGGTAGAATATACCACTGACCTGGTGTAGATAAGAGAATGAACAGAGGTTAAGAACTCATGCTCCCGACTCAGACACACAGATTTGTCCCCAGTTCCTCTACCAGATATGAGCTGTTTAACCTCAGATTAGCCAATTTTTAAACTATATTAAGCCTTAGTTTTCTCATGTACAACCTAAGAGATGATAATGAGAATAATAATTTACTTAATTCTACTATTTGCTAAGTCATATGGTATTTTAATTCTTCAAACTTAACAAAACACACAAGTATTATTTCTTTTTTATGAGAACACTAGAGGCCCAGTGCACAAAAATGTGTGCACTCGGAAGGGTCCCTCAGCCCGGCCTGTGCCCTCTCACAGTCTAGGACCCCTCGGGGAATGACCACCTGCTGGCTTAGGCCCGCTCCCCAGGGGGATAGGGCCTAAGCTGGCAGTCAGACATCCCTCTGGCAGCCCAGGAGCCCTCGGGGGATGTCCACTTGCCAGCAGGGAGCAGGCCTAGCTGCAGTCGGGCATCCTTAGTGCTGCTGAGGAGGCAGGAGAGGCTCCCACCACCACCACTGTACTGGCAGCCGTCAGCCTGGCTTGTGGCTGAGCAGAGCTCCCCCTGTGGGAGCGCAGTGACCACCAGGGGGCAGCTCCTGCATTGAGCATCTGCCCCCTGGTGGTCAGTGTGTGTCATAGTGACCAATGATTCCCAGTTGCTCTGCTGTTTGGGTCAATTTGCATATTACCCTTTTATTATATAGGATATTTGTAGTTCTTGAAGCTAGTATTGTAAGATTTAATGAGCTAATTTATAAAAATTGTGTATAAAAGTGGCACACAGTAGATGATTAATAAATGTCAGTTATTATTAAGATTTCAGTTTTTAAAATAAGGACTTCTCTATAATTCAGCAAAGGGAAAAAATGTTAACTACTTTATTTAACAGCATAAAAACAATTCAACATTTTACTGGCTACATTTAGAGAATTCCTTATTTAGCCTTTTGAATATAATCACTTAAGATATGGCAAAGCACAGCTAATTTTTTTTTTCTCCAGAGAAAAAATTTTGTTACACAACACACAAAGGACTTTTATCTAGCAAAAAGATTTTGAAATATACCAGAAATAACGAGAATTAATTCACCCCAAC
Source organism: Myotis myotis (assembly GCF_014108235.1). NCBI lineage: Eukaryota > Metazoa > Chordata > Mammalia > Chiroptera > Vespertilionidae > Myotis > Myotis myotis. The sequence goes on along the minus strand of NW_023416390.1, from coordinate 38,401,957 downwards.
TCTTATTCTCAAGATACTCAATGACTAAAGCAGGAATACAACTGTCTTCTATCAGACACCAATTACTTGCTCTTAAATATAATGAATTATGTACAAAAATAGATTCCTTCATTAGGATAATGCTGTAGAGGCCAAAGAGAAACATTTTGGAAGATGGCTTGTGTTACTCATCCCAAGTATACACAGCATTAATAGTTTGTAAGGGAAAACTGTAGTTTGCCTTCAGCTAAAAGAGCAATGGCTGTGCGTTAGAGCTGATGTTATTAAGAAAAGAGACTTCAAGTGACAAGAGAAACCCTAGGCATGCCTCTGTCAGTCTTTAAAAGGCTTTTCCGAAGCAGTCCCAAGGCATAAGTGTGATAGCACAAGACGAGGAATGGGTGTTGGCTAACCTTTAAGACTACTTAATATAATAAGAATATATAGTATCCTGCCACGTATAATTAATCCTCACAAAGGCAGCTTTGGTAGGCATGGAGTGCAGAGTTTTATATATGTTCATTAAATCAAGCTTGTGTTGTTCAAATTTTTGACATCTGTGGTTCTTGGCCCTGGCAACACTTCAGAATCACAGAAGGGACTTCTCAAGGCAACTCATGCCTCTGTCCATCCAGACGTATTTAATCAAATCCCCAGAATTTTCAGACTCAGGAACAGTTAAGTCCTTAGAAGGATGAATTTTTTAGGTGAAATTCACACATACGTACATCATAGCAAGAATGCTATCCTTTTTTATTGCACCCTACTCTTTCATGTTTTTAATTTTTTTGTTTGATCATTTGAATTGCATTTATTTCATATTCTCTGCTTTTTCTATGATGGCCAGTCCTTAGGAATGTATAGTTTATTATGTCTGCAGACTCTTACTCCTGGTGATTTTTCATACTGCTAATTGCTAGAATGGAAATGGCTCAAAATGTAAAACACTAGGTTCAAGAAATAATTTTTTCTATCCTTTATTAAGCAAATTTTTCATGATAAGGATATATTTTCAGTTGCAAATTTGATAAAATTGGAGATTTGGTTTTTAAAAGGTTTTCTTTTTAATGTTATTGTCCTTTCAAGAGCTAAACAGTGTTATTAGTGATTGTGAATTTAATAGAATTAGTTTAATTTCACTGTTTTCTTCTGAATGTCCAGCTTAGAAAGTTCAAGGCAGAGGAAAAGAAAACAAAACTTCAAAGCAAACTTTCTTCAACTCGATTTCAATCTTTCATTTTGATAAAATATATTTTTCTTATTTGCAAACTGATTGAAAAGCAGTATCTCATAAAGTTATACAAAGGAAAATACTTAAATATATAGGCTTTCAAATATGTATAACACACTTTGAATAATTATGAAGTCAGTGTTTATTAAAATACATTTCATTTTCAAAATTAAGCTATCAGCTGTTACAGTGTGTATACATTTCAGGGGGGACACCCTGTATCTGTAACAAGTAACATCTATTGAAAAGAATAAAATTACCTGGACAATCTCTGGTAGCACAAGCTCTGTGATTGCCATAGTGAGTGTATATTTGAGCACCTAACAAAATCATGAGGTCTCAGTGTGCCTGGAGGTGAACAAAAACAGGCACGACAAGGTGACAATATACTGATGGGTTATCATCCTAGGGATGACTAAAGCAGAGATTTTCAAATGTTTTTGTTTTAAAAGGTTTAAACCATGCCTTACTCAGAACTACTAAATATAAAACAGATCAATGAGGAGGTACACTGGCTCAGGAGTGAGTGGCAGGTGTGGCTCCTACCCAGTGAGGCATGTCCTGGGGGAGGGCGGTGACACTCCACAGAGCGCAGTTTGAAACCACTACAGGAGGCAGACGTCACGTGATCTCTGTTGGACAGAGTACTTCAAATGGGATTGGACTTCAGTATTTACATGTAAATGAGGTAATGCATATTTAATCAGTTTCCACATTACTATAATATATATTGCTAGTAAAAACATATTCAGAAGTGGCACGCGTGATTTTAATGTCGAACTCAACTGGTCATAAAACAAAGTCTCGAATCATTTTTTCAGTGCTTCAATAGAGAAACTACCCGTATTTCAGAAATAATGCTCTTGCAGTAAATAACTTGTCCCTAAGGAGACAAGTGTTGCCAATTCAAAGAGTGCACAACCAAATGTCTGAAGCTATCATACTTTCGACATGTAACAACTGCTCGTTTTAAATAATCATTATAATGTTGATTTCCAGTTTATTTTTGCTTATAAGTACATCATTTGGCAGCACATCCAAGGAAAACTTCACATCATTCTGTTCTTCTGCTAAGAAAAAAATCTTCCTGATTCACAAAAATATGATTGATGACATACATGGCTTGGATTTTTTTAAAGAACCCAAAATATATTGCACCATGATTTTCTTATATAAGACAACATAAGTATTAAGCAAAAATCAATGTTTTTACAAAGTCTGAGTTTTGGCTATCAAGGAATGCATCCAATTAAGGCCAAATTATTATTACATGGAAAACAGATTTGACATCTAGTGGGAAACTAGAAAAAAATTACTCATATGTAAATAATTTTTCCATTTTCCTTATTTTTCATAGCTGAAAACTGAGTGAGGCTGTTGAGTGAGAAGATAAGAGCAGGCTTCATTACAAGGACAAAATTTATTAAATAAATATGGCTCATTTATATTTGCCTATTTATAAAATTACCAGGTGGAAATGAAACAGAAAATTATCAGAAATAACTCAATCAAGTGAGTGCTAAAAACACCCTTGTTAATTCTCTCTGGGTAACCATTAAGTATTGTAAATAATTTTCAAAACCTACATGTACCAGCAAAATTCAGTGGTCCTGTGCTATAAGGGTTCTTCTGTTTCCTTGATTATTTCTATTTTTTAGTTCCAGTTATCTTCTCTGCCTATTTTAATATATGAGTATCCCCAAGCCCTCTGCTTTTTTTAAACGCTGCACTACTTTCCTTGCAAGCTTTCCTCTGTTCCCATCACATTAGCTCTTCCTCTTCATCTCGTCATGTATTCTCAAATATAAATGTGCTTTGAAGTATAGATTTCCGAGTCTAGAAGGTTGGTTGGTTCAGGATCCAGAAGAACTTGCAACTCACCATTTCTAGGAAACCCAAATATGCAGAGACTGATCACACCCTAATTGAACAAAAATTAACACGTCTAGTGTACACAAATGCTATATTTAAAGGTTGTGCATGTTTATCTTTGTATCACAGATGTAAAAAAAAAAAAAGCAGAAAAGACTTAAATGAGTTTCACCACAACGACTATGTGTTAGGCGTACCACTCACTACATATCAGCCTTAATCACATTTTTTAAACATATATCTTTTTATTAATTTCAGAGAGGAAGGGAGAGGGAGAGAGAGATAGAAATATCAACGATGAGAGAGAATCATTGATCGGCTGCCTCCTGCACACTCCACACTTGGGATCGAGCCCACAACCGGGGCATGTGCCCTGACGGAGAATCAAATTGTGACCTCATGCTTCATAGGTCAATACTCAACCACTGAACTATGCCAGCTGGGCTCAATCACATTTTTTAAAGACCTGAATTTCTGAATCAATGATCAATGTTTATGAACCTTACTAGTTTGTTCATATTTTCATTGTGATCTTTAATACATTTATAAACAAGTTTCCTTGTTTGTCCCCAAGGACAAAAGAGTTTTATACAGGATTATACCTCATTCATTTCTGTACTCCCAACACTTAACACAGTGCCTGCTACAAAACCTGTGTTGGATAAATTAACCTATATTGCCTATTAGTGAATAAAGTTATGGTAACTTTTCTATTACTAAGAATTAAAAAAAAATGCTATGCTTAACTGTGTAAAAGGACTTAACATATTTTCCAAGAAAAACAGAAACCATGCTGAAACTCCTTTTTTTTATATTTATAAACCCACTTTCCTCTGGTCAGTCTTTGTCAGCCTTTAAACTTAAAGTATTGGAAAGTTGCCTGCCTTCTCCCCTTCTAGTACTGCCAATTTGGTCTTTCCTCAAAAATTCATCACATCTTATTCATTGCTCCAGTTCAACATGTAAATGCACATACTTGAAAGTAACTCAATACCCAGATATACTAAAATTATAATTGTTAGGCTAATTAAACTAAAAGATGAAGTGGAGGTTTTCATGTTTTTCTTAATAGAGGGGGAAAGTGGGAAAAGATGTAAAAGGCTGTCAGGAAACAAATTCAATTTGCTGATGAAAGACAACATTCAAATAAACAAATGCAAAAAAGTGTTGTTGTTTTTAATCTGCTGGTCTTGCCACAGCACCAGTTAAAAGCAAGGTCTTGGATTTTAAATAGTGATGTCTAATATTCAATTGTACGTCATTTTTATAGCCCACACCCCCGCCCCTGGCCTCAGACTTAAGTCAAGTCCTCTTCAAACACAAGTTCCTTGGGTGAGGACTTTAAAAATATAAAATTGGAAACCAAGGAACAATCACCATCTGTCAGACTTGATGCATGCAGTACAAAGCAGGGACATGGATGTGAGTCAGGAAGGTCATCCACAAATAGACCAAACCCCATGGAAATCAGAACCAGAGAGGAAGGAATGTATGGCATGTGGACTGAGCCAATTGTTTGTCTCTCTGATGACAGACACTTGAATGAACACCTAGATTACATGGAAGTGAAAGAAACATCAAGAAAAATGTTCTAAGACTGTAACCTTAAAAATGAAGTATAGGTGGAACATAATGTTTGGTAGAGAGCTTTGGAGCCTCCACCATTCATTTATGTAGGATAAAGGTGACAGTCTTTGTGGGGCTCCGGAAGAAGGAGTTGGCTCCTCCCACAGGACCTGCTGAGTCCAATTGGGGGTACAGATGGATCAGACATTTATTCAGTCTTTTTTAGTTAGATTTCTTCATTTTTATTAGATGATTTCAATCCTGTTTTGTTTTTTTGGGTTTTTTTGCTTGTCTACAGATATGTGCAAAAAAATAAGACTAGACCACCTTCTTACAGCATACACAAGAATAAACGCAACATGGATTAAAGACTTCATAGCAAGACTCAAAACCATAATACTAGAAGAAAGCATAGGCAGTAAAATCTCGGACAATTCTCATAGCAATATTCTTTCTGATATAGCTCCTCGGGCAAGGGAAACAAAAGGAAAAATAAATAAATGGGACTACATCAAACTAAAAAGTTTTGCACGATGAAGGAAACCATCAATAAAATGAAAAAGGCACCCCACTGAATGGGAGAACATATTTTCCAATAATATATCTATCTGATAAGGGGTTAGTATCTAAAGTTTATAAAGAACTTTTACAATTCAACACCAAAACAAACAATCCAATTAAAAACTGGGCAAAGGATTTGAATAGACACTTCTCCAAAGAAGATATACACATGGCCAACAGATATATGAAAAGATGTTCAACAGCACTAATCATCAGAGAAATGAAATTTAAAACCACAATGAGATATCACCTCACACCTGTCATAATGGCTATCATCAATAAATCAACAAACAAGTGCTGGTGAGGATGTGGAGAAAAGGGAACTCTAGTGCACTGTTAATGGGAATGAAGATTGGTTCAACCACTATGGAAAACAGTATGGAGTGTCCTCAAAAAATTAGAAATGGAATTGCCTTATAACCCAGCAATTCCACTTCTGGGAATATAGCTGAAGAAACCCAAAACATTAATTCAAAATAATATATGCACTCCTATGTTGATTGCAGCATTATTTACAATAGCCAAGATATGGAAACAACTCAAGTGCCCATCAATAGACAAGTGGATCAATCTATTTTATTTTAATCAATAACTCACTCTGTACTCCAGAACCATGCCAGAGAATATGACCCCATATATTATAGTACCTTTAACTCTTATCAAAATCAAAGGTACAAAAAGCAACATTCCCAAAAGATGAGAGCCTAAAATATATGCAATTCACCTAGATTTTAACCCTAGACCAGTGATGGTGAACCTATGACACGCGTGTCAGAGGTGACATGTGAACTCATTTTTTTGGTTGATTTTCCTTTGTTAAATGGCATTTAAATATATAAAATAAATCTCAAAAATATGTCTTTGTTTTACTATGGTTGCAAATATCAAAAAATTTCTATATGTGACACGGCACCAGAGTTAAGTTAGGGTTTTTCAAAATGCTGACACGCCGAGCTCAAAGGGTTCACCATCACTGCCCTAGGCCAAGCCAAAACATCATTCATTAAGATGAAATAAAAAATTGAACACTGTTTTGGATTTTTTTTTCAACAGACTCCTCTATTCCTATAAAATTGCTCTTACTAAATTAAACTTTGTTGTGATGTCCTATGCTTACTCACTATTGATTTTATGGGTGGCATATATTGAGGACGTTGCCTCTCACACCTCACTCAGCTAGCCCTTCATAAGCTCCATGAGAAAAGATATCCTCAGACCTTCAGTGCAAGAGCTGTGCCTCTCCTAAAATGACACATTCTTATTTTATAGACCAGGGAAGTCTCATGAGTACCTGCCAATGTTAGAAAATTTTATTAAATTGATCTTATTAATGTTTCATTTTTATTTTAGATTTTAAAAATCTCTTCTGACATGAATTTAAAATAACACCATGAAAGACCCACCATTACAGTGGAATGCTTTTAAGTTAAATATACAGGGTGGGGCAAACGTAGATTTACAGTTGTTCAAATGGAAAATAATATAATCTTATCTAATAAAAGAGAAACATGGTAATTAGCCATAACTTCGCTACCCTTCCCATTGGCTAATCAGGGAGATATGCAGATTAACTGCCAACCAAGATGGCGGCCGGCAGCCAGGCAGCTGAAGTGAACATGAACATTAGGCTTGCTTATTCCAGTGATGGAGGAAGTCAACGTTCCCCGCCTGCCGCAGCTCAGCTCTGAGCTCTGGATGAAACAATGTTGCAATTATAGAACCTAAACAAACCCCAGAAACCTGCTTTCAGCCAGCACGGCCTCAGAGCTTAGAGCGGCCAGTGATGGCAACAGAGTTTCAATTATAGAATCTAAACAAACCCAGGTACCTGCTTTCAGCTGGCAATGGCCTCAGAGCTGGAGCCTGCTCTCAGCTCCAGTGACAGCTATAGAAGGTAAATTAATCCCAGAATTAAAAAAGAAAAAGAAAAAAGGAGAGGTTGGGAGCTTCAGTCGCCCACCAGCCTGAAAACAGCCCTCAGCCCCTCACCCAGACTGGCCAGGTACACCAGTGGGGACCCCCACCCTGAAGGGTGTGTGACCAGCTGCAAACAGCCATCATCCCCTCACCCAGGCTGGCCAGGCACCCCAGTGGAGACCCCACCCTGAAGGGGGTGTGACCAGCTGCAAACAGCCATTATCCCATCATCCAGGCTGGCCAGGCACCCAAGCAGGACCCCCACCCTGATCCAGGACACCCTTCAGGGCAAACCAGCCGGCCCCCACCTGTGCACTAGGCCTCTATCCTATATAGTAAACGGGTAATATGGAAACTGACCCTAACAGCAGAAGGACTGGGAATGACTGATCACTATGACACACACTGACCACCAGGGGGCAGACGCTCAATGCAGAAGCTGCCCTCTAGTGGTCAGGGCGCTCTCACATGGGAGGAGCTCTGCTCAGCCACAAGCCAGGCTGATGGCTGCCAGTACAGCGGTGGTGGTGGGAGCCTCTCCTGCCTCCTCAGCAGTGCTAAGGATGTCCGACTGCAGTTTAGGCCTGCTCCCCGCTGGCAAATGGACATCCCCTGAGGGCTGCCAAGCTGCCAGAGGGATGTCTGATTGCCATCTTAGGCCCAATCCCCTGGGGAGCAGGCCTAAGCCAGCAGGTGGTCATCCCTTGAGGGGTCCCAGACTGCGAGAGGGCACAGGCCAGGCTGAGGGGCCCCCCATCCCCCCCCCCCGAGTGCACAAATTTTTGTGCACCGGGCCTCTAGTTGTAAATAATAACGCAAGAATAAACTCTGTGTTTTGTGTAGTCACAAATGTACTGGTAAGCCTACTTTTGCCCCACCTCTGTGTGTGTGTGTGTGTGTGTGTATATTTTCTCTATTTTCAGGGAGATGAAACCAAGGCTTCTGTGGTTTTCTATCTTCTTAAAAGGATCAGGTTTCCTAGAAGGTTCCAAAGGGGCTAACAAGGAAGCATAGGGGCCTTAGTAACAGGATCACCTAGTTTTACTATGTCACATCATTTTATCTTTTATAGGTGTAACCTATCAGTTGGCTGCCCTTGACCAACTTAGGTCCTCACTCTTTTTTTTTTTTTCCAATTACATTTGACATTGAAAATTATTTTATATTAGTTTCAGGTGTATAGCATAGAGGTTAGACATTTTTATAATTTGTGAAGTGATCCTCCCAATAAGTCTAGTATGCACCTGGCACCACACCCAGTCTTAATTAATGATGCCTGGCCTGAAACGGTCTAACATCACCATGTGCCTGCTTTTGTCTGGCACCCATCTCTGCCCTGTGTCATCTTCCTCCAAACTGCACCCCCAACCACACCAGCTGCCTCTACCCTGATCAATCTGGCAAACAGAAAGAAATGAGCTAAAAAGAAAGCAAGGCTTACAAATCTATGAGGGAGAAAAATACCAAAACTCAGTTTGGTTATTTAACAAGATACATTCTAAAAATCCAAGTTGCACTGTGTTTGAATTCATGCATTTTATTTAGGTCATAAAATACAAGTAACATATTTTCAGATACATTGACTTCATTAGGAGTTCATATTCTAGTAAATATGTTCTATTTTCTCTGGTTATTTAACTTTAGAAAAGTCTATCCTGAAATAAACAATTTAAATATTATCTGTAAAAAAGCTGTTATTCTCAAGTCACACAGTACATATATGCACTTGCCATCATTGTATAGGTATAAGGAAAATAAATTCTAATATAAACTTGAGATATTAATAGAAAAATAAATATGCTTTCAAAAACAACTCTCAACTGAACTGAATTATTTAAGAACTGTTATTTCAGATTATCGAAGCTTCTGCATAGAAATGGTCATTCAAGAGTTACTTCCTGCCCTAACCAGTTTGGCTCAGTGGATAGAGCATCAGCCTGTGAACTGAAGGGTCCCAGGTTCAATTCCTGTCAAGGGCATGTACCTTGGTTGCTGGCTCAATTCCCCAGTAGGGAGCGTGCAGGAGGCAGCTGATCAATGTTTCTCTCTCATAGATGTTTCTAACTCTCTATACCTCTCCCTTCCTCTCTGTAAAATCAATAAAAATATTTTTTTAAAAAAAGAGTTACTTCCTAACTTATTCTATGAGGCCAGCATTATCCCGATACCAAAGCCAGACAAAGATACTACAAGGAAAAAAAAGAAAAACCCACTACAGACCAGTATCTCTTATGGATAATGATGTAAAATCCTCAACAAAATACCAGCAAAGAAAATTCAATAACATATTAAAAGAATACACCATGACCAAGTGGGATTTATTCCTGATTGGAAGGATGGTTCAACATATGAAAAGGTAATTCACCACATTAACAAAATGAAAGAAAAAACCATATGATCTCAATCTATATAGAAAAAGCATGTGACAAAATTTAATGCCCTTTCATGCATAAAACACTCAACAAATTAGGATTAGAAGGAAACTATATCAACCTAAGAGTTTCTGTGCTCATAAATACAATACCATGTTTAGATTAATAACTCACATCAAGGAAACTAGACTCATTAAAAATTCCCATAAGGAGTACTTACCTGCCAAAATTTTCTTGAACTGTCGAAACCATATGTTGCAGTGGTCTTCACTTAAATTAATGAGATCGAGTGTAGAATCCTTTAATTTATTTTGTTCTTTTTTCAAACAGATGAAGAGTGTGATACCCAATAAAGTGCCATGTCCACTAGCAAAACAACGCCGTTTCAGTTTGACAGAGAATATGTCCTTGAGTTCAATAAGTTCTTCTTTACATAGCAAGTCATACTTGGAATCACCTGAAAAGAAATTAAGTTTTCCAATCAAAACCACTGTGTCCATATCTCCCATGTACAAATCACAGTAAAAGCCCAGAAAGTCTTTCTCATTAGTAATCTTTCTGATTGTCCTTTATGTCAATCTGCATATAAGACGGGGAGGAAAGACAAGAAAAATTGGGTCTGTTTTCCCAAGAATTAAAAACAGAAAAATCGAAGACAGTCTCTGCCACTCAAGGCCTAGGACATTCAAAACCTGAGGATAAGAATATAAAGCAGCATTTCGACAATAAAAATGAGTTTTCCACAGGAGGCTCTGAGCTGCTAATACGGGCAGAGTAAAGTAGTGGAAAGAACAGACTGCACTAACAGGACTGGGTTTATGACTGGTTGCTGAAGGCCACATTTAAAGGAAAGAAAATGTGCATTCTAGGTAAAGTAACACATGTACAAAAGAAAGCAGAGTAAGATTGTCATGATTAGAAAGTATGAATCCCTGCTGATCTAGAAAGAAGGTTCCACTGGAATGTCACCCCAATCAGACTGCATTTTATAGAGGCTCGAAATTTTATTGTTTAACCACAGATCAGAAAATAATTATTGTAGTAAAGGACCCTTGACTCTCAAAGTAGGAGTATCCTTTTACTTCTGCAAAAGTACTTCTAAAACTTCTACTCTGGCCAACATGGAATTGCAGACACTGATTTTACCTTCCATCTGAAACAACTTAAAAAACATACAAGATATGCCCTGACCGGTTTGGCTCAGTGGATAGAGCGTCGGCCTGCAGACTCAAGGGTCCCAGGTTCGATTCCGGTCTAGAGCAGGTACCTTGGTTGCGGCCACGTCCCCAGTGGGGAGTGTGCAGGAGGCAGCTGATTGACGTTTCTCTCTCATCGATGTTTCTAACTCTCTATCCCTCTCCTTTCCTCGCTATAAAAAATCAATAAAATATATTTTTTAAAAAAACAACATACAAGATAGCTGAAGCTTCCATTTTCAGATGTCATACGAGAGGTGGTGCAGGACAGGGATTGCTGAGAAAAGGGCAGCAAAGGAGCTATATGATTGCCCCAGCTGACTCCTTGCGAGGTTTCTAGGCCACAGTAGGGCACCCATGGGAGAGCTTGTTGAATCTCTCCTGAGCTGAGAAGTTCGGAGTCTAGGAAAGCCAAGACGACCACAGTTCACTGGGCACATTACTGGAGAGGAGCGGGCTGCACAGAGAGAGAACTCTGTGGATCTGCAGAGGTGCCCCTTGAATCTTCAGCTGAGCGTGGATCAGCATATGTGTGAGGCCAGGGGAAGGACTGCCCGAAGGATTAAAGGGAACAATGCTCAGAGATCCCACCGGTGAAGAAATATTGAAATTCGGAGGACATTAGGGAAAGTACTTCCAAGAGTTCTGTCTCATTAGTGAGCTGACTAATGCCTGCATTCATTCCACCCAACAAATCTAAAAAGCAGGTCTCAAAAGGATTGAACTGTTTCCAAGTAACTTAACTATGTTCTAGAGCAAACCTCAAGAATATTTTTAGGAATACCAAAATAATCAGTAAGTCTACTTGGTAAAATTCATAATATCTCCCTGTCAATCAAAAATTACTATGACTGTAAATAAACAGAAAAATATGACACATGATAGGAGAAAAAATAATCAATAGAAACCAATGCAGAAATGACAACAGCGCTGAAACAGCCCCAGAAAGCAGAGACCTTGCTCAGCTTCCTGAGCCCTTAAGCAGGCTCAGCGATATTCTCAGGCTGGAGTATTTTTATTTATTAAAAGAGTTTCCTCCACACATGCATTTTCATACTTCTATTTGGATGCTTCCTGTCTAATTTGTAGGAGCCCTTCAGATATTCTTGAAATCAATACTATATATGTCTGATATATGTTACAAATAACTTCTTCTAGGATACTCATATTAGTTATGACCTTGTATCTCAGATAAATTTTAATTTTTTATGTAGTCAAACATATAACAAATAAGAGCTTCAAGGAAAGAAGGAAGGGCATATAGAAAGAAAAAAGAAGGAAAGAAAGAAGGGAGGGAAGGAAGGACATGGAGAGGGAACAAAGAACCATTGGAAAAGGGAAAACATGGAAGAGAGAAATTCTTTTCATTCGAAGTCCTTTATTATAGTCTGAATTTTTTGCCATGTGTGCTTTACTTTAATAACAAATAAGTCACTGACTATTCCAATTTAAAACCTCTTATAAATTGCAGATTTAAAGATACTAAATCAACAGCTAAGATCAAACTTAGTAGTGAAAACAAGAATTCCTGGAAATAGGGCAAGAATACCTATTATCTCTCTCATTATTCCCAATTATTCTGGACATTCTGCCCAATACCATATGTAAGAAAAATGAAATAAAAGATGACCATTGGTGGTGGGAGGGGCACAGAGGGAGTACATGCCTAACAGATATAATATTATCTGTAACTATTTGTAGATGATATCATAATATATTTGTAAAACCCAAAAAGAATCAACTTAAAATCACTGGAACTTAAAAGAACACCAGTAAGGAAGCTGTTTACAAATATATTAATACCCAGGAAGAAGGCATAATGGAGATAAAGATATTCCATAAAAATTAGCATATTATACTTAGGAATAAATTTAACAAAATAATCCTGGACTAGCGTGGGAGAGGAGAGCATTTAAAATGAGAGACAAAGAATTGAATAAAGGGGGACATACCAAGTTTCCAAGATTACATATTTTTCATGACAGTATTCTCATAGCTACTTCTAATGCAATCCCAATCACAACCTCATTAGTATTTTCTTTGACATAAGGAGCAAGGAACCTAATTAAATGATTATAAATTTTATGAAATAAATATATTACATTACTGAAGAAAATGTTTTAAAGTACAGTAATGAGAGGGAGTACATGCCTGATCAGATATAATCTATACTAATAAAAGGATAATATGCTATAGACAGGACATCTTCCAGACATCCTCCCGGACAAAGCCACGGTGGTGGAGGCCAAGGCAGAGGCAGTTAGGGGCAATCAGGTCGGCAGGCAAGCGAATGGTGAGGAGCCAGCGGATCCGGATTGTGAGAAAGATGTCTGACTGCCGGGTTAGGCCCGGGCAGGTTCAGGCCTAACCCAGCAGTCAGACATCCCCCAAGGGGTTCCGGACTGGAGAGGGTGCAGGCTGGGCTGAGGGACGCCCCACCCCACCCCCATGCACAAATTTCATGCACTGGGCCTCTAGTACTTTATAAAGCTATAATAATGAAAACATTTGGATTATATAAGTGACTGGTCTAATGAAACAACACTCATATACATTTTAAATGTCACTAATGGGACAATAATGGCATCTCAGTTCAATTGGAAATATTGAGTAAATGGTGATTTAGAACTAGTTAATCTTTTTTTTAAAAAGAAAAGAAAAAATAGAGCCCTACATCTTAATATACACCAATATATCTAGATTAGATAAAACTATGTATAACCATAAATTAGTAAAGCCCTAAGCATGACAGTATAGGCAGATATACAGAGACTGAAATATTTAACATAAAAGGTATTTAATGCCTATAAAGTCCTAGAGACCCATAAATAGAAATCACAAGCAAAGGCGGCCAACTGGGCAGAAATATGTGCAACATATGACAGTTAAATAATCTATCTAATCAAGGAAAGAAACACTTTGGTGGGAAAGTACATAAAAGACCCAAGACAGGCATTTCACAAAAGAAGAAATGCAAATTGACCAACGAACATATGAGAAAGTTCAATCTAATTAGTAATCAAAGAAATGCAAATCAACACAACAAGATACCATTTTTGCCTTTTAGATTGGCACAAGATCAAAAATAGTGCTCAATGATGGTTTGGGTACCAGTGCTGGTGGGAATGCAAAAATGGTAACTGCTGGAGAACAAGTTAGAAATAGGTATCAAAGATTTCAAAATGTTAATTGCAGCAGTATTTATAATAGCAAATGACTTGAAGCAATATTCACGTTCTTCAATAGAAAGATGGTTGAATTAGTTTTCCACAACTCATAAATGAGCAAATTAGATCTGTGTTCTGATATGGAAAGGTATTTGTGTTAAGAGATATAAATTAGTGGAATAAAAGCAGTTATAAAGAAACCTGAGGGATTTGACCTCACTTCCATTAAAAGCAGAAAAGAAATAAATCCAGTGGAAAACACACAACAAACTTAACATTGGTTACATATTAAAAGAGAGAAATGCTGTAGAGAGTATGAAATATTTTCTTATAAACCTCCATAATTTTCCCTTTCTGTAATCAGCATTATATTTTACTAGAGGCCCGGTGCACGAAATTTGTACAAGGGGCCCGCCCTCGCAGCCCCAGCTGCCTCGGCCCTCACAGCCCAGGCTGCCACCTTTGCCCTCGCAGCAGTCCCAGCTGCCAGTTGGTCCTGTGGCTCCACCCCTTACCCCCCCCCCCCCCATCCACTGGTTGTTCCGGAAGGTCATTCCAGAAGGTCGTCTAATTAGCACATTAGCTCTTTATTATATAGGATACTTTTTACAAATGTAGAAAAAGGATAACGCTTTAAAATATGCATCTTTTTGATCCAGTGATTTACTTCCAGTAATTTACTCTAAGAAAATAAATAATGTGCACAATTTAGCTAAAAGAATGCTTACCCAAGCATTATATGAGTAAAATTTGGAAACAACCTAAATGTGCAATAACAGAGTGTTGGTTCTGTGAAATAAATATATTCATATAACAGAATGCTATTCAGCCATTAAAATTTAGAAATCTGACTAGAAAATTATCTAAAATAGTATAGTACAATTCCATTACTGTTTTGGATATATTTATTGAATACATAATGTATGTGTAATGTATTTTCATATGCACATATATATGAATGTGCATATGAAAAATTGGAAGGATAGTGAGATTGTGATATAGTTTGTGTATATGAATTTAAAATTTTTCTACAAAAATATTTCTGCAATTAATTGAAAGATTATTTTCTTTACTCATCCTAAAATAGTTCCTGATCATATTACTTATTCTAATTTTTAAAAGTCCATTCCCTAAAAAGAGTAGCTAATATTTAATGTGAATATGCTATATGCCAAACATTTCCCTAAGAACTTTATGTGTATTATCTCATTTAATCCTAACAAGAACCCTATGCAGTAGATGCAATTTCCTAAAAGAGAAGAAATTCAGGACAGAGTTTAAGTAACTTTCCCATGGTCTTACATCTGGTAGGAGGAAGATCCAAGATTTAAATCCAAGCACTTTGGCTGGTCTTCACAACTCCTTACCAATGTTGAATGGGAAGTAAGGACCTTCAAGTAAATACACACACTCTCATCAGACCCTCTGGCTCTGATTGAAATAGTCAAAGTTAAAAGATTTGGCCAACCATTGTTCTGGCTCTAAGTCAGTAGTTCTCAACCTGTGGGTTGCGACCCCTTTGGTGGTCGAACGACCCTTTCACAGGGGTCGCCTAACACCATCCTGCGTTATCAGATATTTACATTACAATTCATAACAGTAGCAGCATTACAGTTATGAAGTAGCAACGAAAATAATTTTATGGTTGGGCCAGAACATGAGGAACTGTATTTAAAGGGCCAGAAGGTTGAGAACCACTGCTAAGCAGTCCTTAGGAAAAGCGTAAGACAACAAATGTGTCGTCCTCGCTGGTGTGGCTCAGTTGGTTGAGCACTGTCCCATGCACCAAAAGGTCACCAGTTCAATTCCCAATCCGGGCACCTGCCCAATCAGGGCACTTGGCTGGGCTGCAGGCTCAGTTCCTCTTTGGGGGCCTGTAGGAGGCAGTGGATCCATGTCTCTCTCCCTTCCTCTCTTTCTTTCTCTCTCTCTCTCTCTCTCTCTCTCTCTCTCTCTCTCTCTCTCTCTCTCATCAATTTTTAAATATGTGTCAATTAATGAGTAGTATTGAGGTGTCCTTCAAGGAGATGGAAGGTTAGATTGCAGCAACCGGGAGCTCCCAGAAATAATTCTGAAAATTTCCATAATTCTCTGAAAGGTTATTTCCTGCTTTCCCTGCTCAGGCTTCCAATTTCTTTTTCCTCATTTGCCCACAAATTCAAATTTGGAGTTTTTACATAAGTGATCTCTTTGCCAGTGTGACAAGAAGAGACAAGAAGAAGAAACAGATTTAGAACAAACATTTTGTTTCTACTTGAAAGAAAAAAAAAAAAGGGATAATGTATTTATGAATAAAATAGTTTTTTACCAATTTCTAACTATAGGCAAATGTTCTTCGGGAGCTATATACATCTCTCAGCTGCCAACTTCCTGTGTAGAAACTCTGGTGTATTATTTATTTCTGCAACGTTAATCATTTCCATTACATGAGTAAATCTGCCCAGTTCTCTCTAATCAAGGGATTCACTTGACTTTCAATATAGCTTTTATAACATGTGAAGATATGTATAATATCAGTTCTAGATAAGATTGTTTTCTCATTTAGAATATGGTCTTCAGGAATAAAGTGTGCTCGATTCCGTGAACTTGAATTTGAAGTGCTTTCATTTGAAGGCTTGGAACTGTCTAGCTATGTTTAATCGCTCCTCAGATTAGGTGGTGCCTTTCCAGTCTCTGTTTGGTTTTTGAAGTTCCTACCATCTGATACGAGCAGCTGACCAGCTGGCTCCGGGGGGCAGCAGGACCTTGGTTTCCTTGACTTGAAAGAGAGCTCAGGCCAAAGGTCCTCAGGTTTCTCGTCGGGAAGCCCTCAGGCTAACCCTCAGTGAAGTTGAAGGTTCTGGAAATCATCTGACAGGATAAACTGAAAATCTAAGAAGGTCATTGTTTCTCTCCTCAACCCCCATGCCAAAACACGTACTCTTAGCATACACAAATATTTATGAGACGTAAGATTAAAGGGGGCGGAGGGGAAAGAAGCCACATTGAGAGAGAAGACTGTTGTCTATACAAATTGAGCACTTATACACACCCCTTTGTAGCAGTAACTTAAGAATGACTTAGATTCACTTTATTCTCCATGTGAAACAGAAAAATACTGCTTTTCATTTATAAATGATTTTATTTATAAACTTATTTATTTATAAATGCTGACAAAAATGTAGGTTTTATATCTCTGCTTAATTCTTCCCCTGTGAGATAGCTGCTCTGATCCCCGATTTAGCCACCTCTTAGAGTACTAGTTTCTGCCACAAATAAAAGCAAGTATTTTCATAATTGTACGCAAAAGCCACAATTCCATGTACAACTTAACACATGCAGGCAGTATGTTAAAAGAGGAGTTAAAAATAAAAAACATAATTTGGGGGCATGTATTTTAAATATAACTTTAATTTTATATGAATGTAAAATATACCTTAATTGGTAAAAAATATAAAGTAGAACTTGATTCATAAATTGACACTTGATAACAGTAAATAAAAATATGGAAATCATCTATGGCCACTTTTCCTTAGAGATTATAAGAATTAAAGCCTTACAGATGATATATAATTTTGCATTGTGGTATGTGTTTTATTATTTGAAATCTAGGGGTTCATTTCTATTGTATTGGTTCTAGCTAGTTGTTTCAGAACATTAACTGTCCTCTCACATTACTTACAGAGATACTGGGGACCATCTGTTCTTGCAGGGGATTTAAGTATACATCTATTGGATATCATGCTATTTATTTAATTCAGCACCCACTTCCTATTGTTGTATTTTCTTGGGGGAAAAAGTCAATTTAATTACATGGAATAAAGATAACCTCTCCTGGCAGGTTACCCTGTCACCATGAGAGCAAAGCAGAACCGGCCTAAAGTAGGTTACAGTGGTTAACAAGGAGAGTAAAACCAACAACACTTAAGAATATTTAGCAAAGGTTTAACAAAAATAGAACAGTGAATGGAACTTTATAAAAATATTACTGTAAGCCTAGGGCTTGTCTAAATCAATCTTGGCACATCTGTCTGATGCAGACCGTAAACAGGATTAGAGCTGGATTTATCTGCTTGGCGCTAATTGTGCTCACAGTTTCTGCACATGTCCACTCTTTCAAACACTGCCTGGAAAACAAGCCTGCCTGAGAGATGACTCCCACAGCACAGTGTATACACACACAGTATATTAGATGGTTAAGCAATGTGATGTCTAACAATTTTTTTTTTTTGGCTCTTCAGAATTACTTATCTAATCCCCTAATTAAAAATACAAAATTCTGTTTGAATACACCACATACTGAGATAAATCTGTGAAGCAAGGGACCAATAAATTTGAATACACTTTAATTGTAAGAAAAAACACAATTTAATTGTTAATAATCAGGTTAAACTAGGGTTTAAACAAATAGGGCTGCTCCTGTTGCTTACTGAAAAGCTATCACAATGCATTATTGTCTTCAAGAATTATGACATAGAATTTGTTAACAGAAAGGTTTAAGTTTCTAAATATATACATATAGTGACAAGAAAAAGTATTTTATCTAGTAAAAGATGTAGAGGGAACTTTAAATTTATCATTTACAGAAAGGAATCAAGAAGCAGAGAGAAATTGATACTCAAATACTCAAAATAAAAAATTATATTTTATCACACCAAATTAAAAAAATCAATGATCAACTTCTATCTGTAATTTTTTCCCCACTAAGTCATGTGTAAACAGCTTAGATACTTCTCTTAAGAATTTAAGCACTTGAAGATTTTTTTTTTTTCGCATAAAATCCAAAATGAACTTAAATATTGTTCTTTGGGTTGAGGATTTGAAATGTAGACAATAAACATGTAATACAAGTCAACATTTAATGCCTATGATACAAAGTGATATTAGCAATTTTAAATCATGAAGTCTATGCCCAATCATAAATACCACATAAAATCTATTTTAACAAACAGTATAATTGAGAATTTAAGCTGACTTCCAATCATAGGCAATTTTCTGTTCTAAAGCTTTTTTCTTGATATATTACTTATTCATGTTCCAAATATTTCAGTGATCTTTCAGAAACCAGCTTTCCCCCGAAAACTTCTACCATTAATAAAAGGTGTGTGTGTACTTGTACTGTTGTTTTATACTGACAAATAATAGGAGAAATTGGCAACTTAAGTCAATCATTTAAATACTTACCCCAAAGCAGCTTCATCAGCAATTCTCAGTGTGTGGTCTTAGAGGATATACAGGGTCACACTGATTTTTATCAGAATATTTTCTTTTTTCACCATGTTAGCATTTGCACTAATGATGCAAAGGCAGTAGTGGTTAAAACTCTTGGTATAAGTATGAATAAAGGCAATGACATCAAATTTTACTAATAATTATTGCCTTATCAACTCAAATTCAATTTTTTAAAAAAGTTTCACTTACCTATTCTTGATGAACAGTTCTGACACTTTAATTTTTTTTAACTTTTAAAAATCTCTAGGCTTGAGTATATTTCCTTTTATTATGATGTGTGATGAAGTGGGAAATATGCACAAAGAATTTATGCCACATAAAAAAGGAATGGTTCTCTCCAAGAAAAGCACTTACACCATTTTAGTTGCAGCTGAACTAGCTAGTTTTTGTGGAAAACCATTTTTATTTGAGAGATCAACTAACAGACTATGGTATTCAGATGCGAGTATTTGGCAAACATTTCCTGGAAAATGAGAAGAGTCAGCTAGTCAGACAAGAAAAAACAACTGAGAATGTTTGTTGCCAATGATGAAATTCAAGCTTTAAAGCAAAAATTAGAATTTAAAAAATTTGTGTCTGCTACATGAACTTGACAGATTCCCAATACTTAAAGAACTTTCTGATGAGACTGGCAGTGATATTAGTGTATATGATATATTTTAAATATTGTATAATGAAATGTGTCAATGTCTGGAAGCTCTTTTTAACTCAGTACACCAATTTTCCAAATAGCCAATGCAGGATGTTATAAAATCATGCATGAGTAAAATATTCATTCAAAGTGCAAGACATGCCTATAAATTTTCACCTAGACTACAAAAGGTAGTAAGTTTTCCAATTCTGCATTGTAACTAACCTTTAAGATATGAGCACTTAAGTTTTGTTGTAGTATCAAAGAAAGATAACCACAATTATCTGAAAACATTATTAAAATATTTTCCTAAACTCACATCTGTGTGAAACTGGATTTTTCTTATATACTTTAACCAAAGAACATATTCACAACAGATTGAATGAAGACGCAATCTTAAGAATTCAGCTGTCTTCTATTAAGTCTTCTGGTAAAGGTATGACTTCTATTCAAGAGATAAATCTTAATTTTAAAAATTTTTCTGTTAGAGCCTGGCCAGTGTGCTCAGTGGCTGAATGTCGACCCTCCAACCAGGAGGTTATGGTTCCATCCCTGGTCAGGGCACACGCACAGGTTTCTGGCTCGATCCCCAGTAGGGAGCGTGCAGGGGGCAGCTGATCAATGGTTTTCTCTTATCATTCATGTTTCTATCCCCCCCCTTCCTCTCTCTGAAATCAATAAAAATATATTTAAAAATAAAGATTTACAAAAATATAAAAATAGTAAAGTGGCATTGCTTCTTTGATGTTTTTATAAAATACTTTAATAAAAATATATTAAAATGCAGTAAAAATATTACTATTATTTTAATGAATTAGTATTTTAAATGTTTACTTAATTTATACTACAATAAATATTAATGACTATAACTTACATAAGCAAAAGCTCTTTGTAGTTTCTAATAATTTAAGAGTATAAAGGGTCCCCAAGACCAAAAGCTTGAGAACCCGTGGTAGGTAGCTTCGTGGAGATAGGCATAACCTTAAGAAAACACAGCCAGAAGGTGGCATGATTCATGCATTTTATCCTTCACCACCTTGTGTCAAATAACTAAGATTTTATTACATTAATATTTTAGACTATATCTAAAGTCCCTATTATATCTGCAACACATTAAAAACACTTCAAAATTCATATTCTATATTTCATATTAATATTTCACATTCTATAGCCTGACTTTATCATGCGACGCCATTTTCACCTCGGCAAAGGTCCTATGTGCTACTTGTGTGGAGACTATTTATTCCTTGATTTTACTACCTATATATTTGCCTCTGTCATTTTTTAAGTCTACTTCCATCCCAATTCCATAGGAAAATAGTAAATGGGGAGTCTCTGAGAATGACGATGACAGAAAATATGGCCTTATTTGATTCTTCTTAGTCTTATAATCTAGTCATTTTTGGCATGACCAGTTCAGGTATGTACCTGAGTTCATCTGTAATATATAGTTCATATACAGCATACCAGATGATCTTTGTACACATTCCCCCATGAACCTCAAAGGTATGGTAACTGGTCTTTTTCTAGTTTCTCAGGAATTTGGTTCAACAATATCTCCCTCATCTTCCTCATCTCTAAGCTCTGTATCCCAGCACTTAGCCCAATTCTTCAAACACAGGCTAGGCTTTCCATAAAAGTTTGTTGCTGACTGTATTTACAATCAGTCAGATAATATCTTAACCATACTATGTCATTTCTACCTCTGAACCTTTGCTCCTTCATTCCCAGCAAAGCCTTTTTGACTCCAATCTTTTCAAACATTAACCATCTGTCCAAACACTGGTAGCCCCTCCTCCAAGAGACATCCTTCATTTCCCAGTTCCTCTCAGCTCCTACAACACAGTGCTACTCAGCTGAGATTTAGTCAGATATCAGAAGTTCCTAAGGCACCAGAAGGAGAAGACATTAAGTCTTTGAAAATCTGTTATGGTCATATGTATTTTTTCCATACTAATTAAATATGGTTTCAAAAATGGTGGTGGAAGGCAAGGGTTAGAGAAAGATAAGACTGTCATAGTTGAGGGTAAGCCCAAAGGTGTCCTTTCATTTAACGTATTTGAACACCTACTACATTCCAGGCACTTCTGTGTATATATTAAAATTATCCTATTAATATAACAACTTTCATAAAGGTTGAGTTCTTTGTCTTTCTGGCCCAGAAGTTACTGGAAATAGGACTCAATCTAAGCAGTAATGGCTTCTATTGCCACCGTCTAAGGACAATGCCTGGGCATGACTTCCTGCTAGATATAGGCCCTTCCATCTCAGTCCAAGCTGACTCACTGACACTCGTTTCTTCTGAGGACCTCAAAGATAGCCACATTGACCTTGCTTTCACCTCCACCACTACTATCAACCAATGCCCCGCCTGTGTCGGTCAGATCCCCTTGACTTAACAACAGCAGTCTCGGTGACGATGCCACACAGCCCTCCAGTTAATCTGAAGTTTTGCTCCTGAAGGACACTAAAAGGCTTACTTTCATACCACTCTCATTCCATTTTCCCCTGAAGACTGTCACTATTTGCTCCTAAGAAGAAATTCAGAATAACTACTCAAAGTCCAGGGTATTTCAACTTGGCCAAAGGCAGATCTGTGTTATTGAAAAGGAGCAAGACCATTACATGAGAGATTAAAGAAGTAGAAATTTTTAATTGACAAAGATGAGTCCTAGTACCAAAAAGGAAGTTCATTTAGGGAGTGTGGTAGCTAGGAACAGAATTCCATCCACTATCCAGAAACCAACTGAAAAAGATTCACCTCATCAACCCCCAGGTTATCTGAACTAATCACCAGTCCACCTTCCTGATGCTGGAGGAGGCCACCTGTGGTCAAGGAAATCACTGGGGGGAAGAGGCGGAGGAGTGGGGGAGGATAAAGAGAAATTGCCAGAAGCAATATATACTGAACATACAAAAGTAAACTAAAAACAAATACACATAATTCAAGATGTTCTAAAAAAATATTTGTAAACCTTTATGTATTTATTTGATGAGGATTTACAGTCCTAGACTTGGTGGAGGCAAAAGAAAAGTGATAAAAAATTTTAATATGGCTTATCATGGTTTTATTTAAAAAATCCAACATAATAACATTTAAGACAAAGTTCATGTTTATTTTTAATATGCTAGGCACATAGGAGATATAGCCCTTTATCTCATTTCCACCATTAAAAGCATATACTTGACAAAAATATTTCTAAAACTCTAGCTAAGTGAATCCAATTGACTAAAAAGGAAAAATTACTTGAAAGAAAAATTATCTATAAAATGTAGTCAAATTTCTGAACTTTCTAAATTATTTTCAATTGAACTTAGGCAAAATGTAAGGGAACAATTAAGTCTTAACAAACACACACAAACACTAAATTATGCCAATCAGCTGATATCATTTAGGCTCCTATCCATACAAAAGATGATCCTCCAACTACATATTAGAAGTAAAACAAAATTTTGAAGCCATTTTGAAGTAGAAATTAGAGGATGTTCATTTTTTTTCCTGAAAAAGACTTAAATTGATTCAAAGAGTGTGACATGAAAATAAACTCAATGTTTTGACCTTCGCATACTACCTATATGATATTTACACACGTGTGTTCCCAATTAAAAAGTTTTAAAATAATAGTTTCTTCTTGTTTTTCACCATTCTACAGTTTTACAAGATAGTTAGTGCTATGATAAAAGGCCAACGTTAAAGGAAAAGGTAAGAAAGTATTACCTGATAATGTAAATTTTTTAAAAAATTAAAAATTTTAGATGGAGCATTTTATATATTTTTGCTGCCCTATGTAACATGTAATCAAAGCAAAACAGCTTATAGGATTACAGCAAGCCGTCTTCTCCTCTGGGCTGTAATGTTACTGTCAGGGCTTTTTTTTCAGAGAGATAAATTTGATATCAACATGATGTGACACAACTGCATCAAACCTTAATTTCACTCACAGTAAGAAGTCACAGGATTAAATAACACTGTGCAGTCTTTTAGAAAAGTTTATTGCTTCCAGATGGATTCAAGTTTCCCTTCAGCCCTGATTACATCTAATATGCACAGGGTGCCAGCATTATAAAGGGCAGAGTCAAAAATACCATTTATGCACGTAGCAAGGGCTGGGGTACAGAAACTTTGGCTTCTAAATTGGTTGTGCTACGCAGGTCTTGACTATTTTTAAGAAATTATGATGACCATCTAATAACAGAACAACTATTATACTATGCAAATGTCTTCAATAATGGCTGTTTCACAGAAAAATACAAATCTACAGCAAAGTATCCAGAAAATGACTCCTAGGTGGAGCTGCATGCTCTCTGCCCCATGGTGGGTTGTGCCATGTGTCACACCGCATGCAGCTTGCTACCAAGATGTCCACCTGTGCCTCTGTGTCAGGAGAGGTGCCCATGTTTATTTCATTTAATGGCACTGTTGAATATAAGCCATTGTGATCGGCTACATAAAGACCTTCTAAAACACTGACTAGTTAAAGGCATGTTTACTAAGTTTAAAAAGGCTGCAAGTAATTACTGCTTACATGTAAAATAGCTTTTCTTATACAACTGAAATCTCACTCATGACCAGAATAAATAAAGCCATTTCCATAAAACCCCAACAAAGCTGTCCCCATAATGTGATTTAAAAAATAAAATCACATCTGCTCTATCTAGTCAATGATAGAAAAGCAATAAAAAATCATGATTGAAGATTGCAGTCTATAGATCAAGAGCCACATTTTTTCAATATAGTAAAACTATAAGAACACATTCTCATTTTCTTATATCTAGTTGTTCAAATGTTCTGAAAATATTATGCTAATTATAAATTTGATTGAATTTAAATGTTAAACAATTTATGTAGCCTTCAAAACAGATTAGCAATTTAAATACAATTATGCTAAGCTCAACAGAAGAGAAAATGATTAATTTCTGGAGTACACAAAATCCTTCTTGCTGGCGAACCATTGCCAAAGGTGGCAATAATAATTCCTACTCATGTCTAACTTTCTGCTATGGCTGTTCAACCAACATGAAGACAAACATCATTATGGCACTTTATTACTCACATTTTTTTTAGAGAGAAATAAGTTCCTTTATGTAAAGAATATAAGTAAATGTTAAAATTTCAGGTGATGGTTATAAAAGTTTTTCACTATCTTTAACTTTCAATTAATTTTAAAGTGTCACTTAAAATGGATCTGAGCACTAAAAATTTTAAGTAGATTGAAATATTGATGCAATATCCCTGACCAATTGCTTGAAAATACTTGAATACAGAGGGCAACCAGAAAAGGATCAAATTATACTAATATTCAACTTACAGTTACATGCCAAATCAATAACAGATCAATGAAACAGACTCCAACCGGTTAGGCAGGCTACCAGGCATTAAAGCAGATAATGAGTTTTCCATTACATATTTCTAATATTCCAAATACTAATATGCATTTGATACTTTGTTTTCAATAATAGTTAACTATTCTTCAACTGATCAGACTGTCTTCTAAAAATAACACATACTTGAGTGGAAAATGATTTGAGCTTCATTCCTTCTCTCGATAACTGGAAGCTGAACCCTTTTTACACGCCAGACTTTACACAGAGAACCCTTACAGATATAAATCTTTCCTGACTACCCAATAAATAGTCATTGAATGAAGATCAGAAAAAATAAATGAAAATGTAAGCCATGTGGGTACAGGTCCAGCATCTCCCATCTGTGATTCCAAAACCCCAAAGCTTTGAAAACTGTACGGTTTTTCTTAAATCATTTAACAGCAAAACGTGAGCTGACCTCACATTGTAGGAAAACTGGGCCTGAATTGACAGTAAGATTTTAAGCTCTATTTATCCCCTTTAGCATGGATATTCTTAATGTTTAATTCAGAAATTTGACTGTTTGATTACGTAAAGCCACTTGTGGATGTTACATAATATATGTCCTGGGTTAACTGTCTAAAATCAGGCAATATCTAATTATAACACAGACGGTTCCAAGGCTTTCTAGGCAGAGAAAACAGTAAGTTTAAAGGCCCCAGGGCAAGAGCATACTTGGTAAGGCACAATGAGATGTGGCTGGAGCAGGTGAGAATGGAGGAGAGGGGTCAGACATGAGAACAGAAAGGTTGGAAGTATAAAGACTATAGCACAAACTTTGGATTTTAACCTGAATATGATGTTAAGTCACTGGAAGTTTTTAAGTAGAAGAAGGTCGTGATCTATAGTTTAAAAGTAACATTCTATGTGCTCCATGGAAAAGAGAGTGATATTCTCCGGACTAGACTTGTATGGAAACGAATACGATATGGGTGAGAAATAGTGGTTTCTCTTACCAGTGCTGTGGCGGTGATGTTGCTTCATTTGGGGTGGATTTTAAAGGAAGAGGCAACAAGATTTGTTGGTAGACTGGATGTAGAGTGAAAAAGTGGAATCCAGCAGATTTCCAAGTGTGCTTGGCTTGGGCAGTTAGAAGGATGAAGTCCCCCACATACTGAGATGGGGAGGTCCATAGGAAGTGCATATGTGGAGGCTGCTGGGGGGGATGTGGAGTTTGTTTTAGAACATACATTTGAGACATCCACTAGACTTCTAAGTTGATATTTTACTTAGTTAGATTTCTAAATCTAGAATTCTGAGCAGGGGTCTGGAATAGAGATATAAATTTGAAGGTCAATAGTACTTAGTGTTCGAAGCCAGAAACTAGAAGAGGTTGAACCTCCCTCCATTAATGTGCTACCCGCCTTGCGAGAAAGCAGCCAGTTTTCACTATAAATAGCGTGGTACAGAAACACAGGGAATGGAGAGCAGGATCAAGTGCCTGTCAGGCTGGGCACTAAATCAGATACCATCTATTTAACTATAAATTATCTCCAGGTTATGGTAGAATTAAAGGATACAGGCACCCTGTTTCTCGATTTCAGAGAATACCAAACAGATCCTCAGAGAGGTGAAGAGGCTTATCAAGTACAGATTAAATGATGGAACCTTAATTGCAACCTAACACTAGACTTTAAATCTCACACTCCTGTCCTCTGTTCTATAGACCAGAGTGACTAAAGAACCATCCTGTAATTGCAGTTGCATTATTACAGACTTCATAATTAGGCTTTGAGAGACCATGCTACAGATTCCATAGAATGGGTTCATGTTTCAGATTATCTTTTGCTGTCTTCCTGAAACCTCAGATTAAAAACAGCATGTAAGTTTCTATTAAGTAAAGGATATCAAAGAGAAGCAATGGATGCCTCTGTTTGGTTCCGTGGATAGAGCGTCAGCCTGCGCACTGAAGCGACCCAGGTTCAATTCCTGTCAAGGGCACATGCCCAGATTGTGGGCTCCATCTCCAGTAGGGGGCGTGCAGGAGGCAATCAATGATTCTCTCTCATCATTGATGTTTCTATCTCTCTCCCTCTTCTTTCCTCTCTGAAATAAATAAAAAAATCTATAATAATAAAAGCATAATATGCAAATCAACAAAATAGCTGACAGTGGAACAACCGTCCGGACAAAGCCGGGGCTGCGAGGGCTTACTCTTGCATGAACTTCATGCATCGGGTCTCTAGTGTGTGTGTATGTATGTAGGTGTATATATATGTGCATATATATATATATATATACATATATATATATGTATATATATATATATACATATATATATGTATATATATATATATATATAGAGAGAGAGAGAGAGAGAGAGAGAGAGAGAGAGAGAGAGAAGCAACAGAGATTAGTGATTAAAGGCATGTCCTCCTATGAAAAAGGTTAAAATCCAGGCTCAGCCTCTTCCTACTTGCGTAGGAAGAGAAGTGACTGTGTGACCTTGGTGAAGTTATTTAGCCTTTGAGATGACGAATAGCCCTCCCTCTGTGGACTGTTATGAAGATTCAGTGAGTTTACATGTAAGATGCTTCCAAGTTTCAGGCACATACAAGGTGCTATTGTTGTTATTGTTTTATTATTGTTGTTATTATTTATCACTATTATTATTGTCATCTGAACTAATTTCAACAAATCATTTGCAGTCACCACACCAGGACCCGAATCAGATAAACCAAGAAAGTCAGTATTTGTGACAGGACAGTAATAGGCAGGAATAATTTGTGTATTCCTCTGTCTTACACTGAGAATACGAAATGCTCTGGCCTTGTTTCAAATTTATAAACGTAGCTCCCGTGAGTAGGGGGCATCCTAAGTGCCTTCTCCAAAGCAGACTAGTAAGCCTCCCTTGGCACAAAGGGTCTATAAAGAATTTATGGACTGGGTTAGGAGGAGAAAAGTAGAAATTGAGAGAGTATTGAAAGTAATGGGAAAATAAATTAGAAATAAAAGTAAGAGGGAAAAATGACCAAATGTTGACTCATGTTCCACTGCTCCTCAAATTGATCCTCATCAGGCACAAGTATTGTCCCAATATTGTGGGAAATGGATCAAGTTTATTTGTATTCATCCTGGAAGGGTTTATGTGCCCCACTCACCATGCAGAGTTCTTCATCGATTCCACCCCAGGATGGGATGACGGTGTTTTTGACAAATACCCATGATTATGCCGCACGGAACAGAAATGTGGTCACAGTCACCTGGTTTCATCTTGTGGTTTTTCTCTAGATCCTGGATTTTGTTGTAGAAATGCAGACTGTGCTGAGGAGAAAAGGCTTTGCACCCTCGATGACGGGAAGGAAACGGCATACATCAGCACCCTGAGTACTGAAACATTAGATACTGTGAGAGCGCACCAGCCCTGAGATATGCCATTTTCCTTGTTCAGCTTCTCAACAAATGTGAAAACTGTGCCATAGCAACACGTTACAAGTAAAGCAGTTGCTAAGAAGTCAAGACGAGGAGATGGCATGTCTAGAAGATCATCAGAAACAACAAATACATGCCAATCATCTGAGATACACAAAATAAAACCCATAGCACAGTTACTTCAGGGTATTTTTAAAGTACAATGTCTTATCCTGAAGGTTTCTTTTGTGTTCAAAAATCTTTTTTGTGCCAAAACCGGTTTGGCTCAGTGGATAGAGCGTCGGCCTGCGGACTGAAAGGTCCCAGGTTCGATTCCGGTCAAGGGCATGTACCTGGGTTGCGGGCACATCCCCAGTAGGAGATGTGCAGGAGGCGGCTGATGGATGTTTCTCTCCCATCGATGTTTCTAACTCTCTATCTCTCTCCCTTCCTCTCTGTAAAAAATCAATAAAATATATTTTTTTTAAAAATCTTTTTTTGTGAAAAAATATGTTAACAACCCTATCTTTAGATATTCTTAATGCTAACTGGCTATTTAGACAATGACTATGAACAAACTCTTATTCAAAAAGCTTCAAGACTCCAACAATTAACACCATCAACTTCAGAAGTTTTTGTTAAATCCTCACAACTTTGTTGCTACCTATTTAAGAAATGGTTTATGCAGTGGTTCTCAAACTGAGCTCCAGATCATTCCAGACCTCCCATGGCATGGACCTAAGTAGCTCTGCTTTGCTTCACCTATGGAGGCAAGGGAGAAAGGGTGCTTTAAGATGCCCATGGAGAGGATATCAGAATTACAGAAACCATGGCTTTAGTAGTGTTAGTACAGGTAAGCATGGTGCTCACAGTGCCAATTTGTTTCCAACGGTTATGTGGATGCTAAAGATTGGGGATCAGTTCATTTGTTTAAAATGCTCTATTTCTAGTGGGAATAACAACAAAAACAAAAGCAGTAAACTACAAAGACATGGTTAAAAGCTTTGGTCTCAATATATCAGGATCTAGAGTCCTGGAAAACTTCTTCAAAAAGTTATTAAAGTAACTTTCCCAAAAAGTAAAATTGAGGGCATTTTTTGCTTTTAACAGGATTGATGAGATAACATTTATATAAGTTCACTTTCCTTTTAATGTATTTTAGAATCACATTATTCTTCCAATACATAAATGCAGTTACCACATACACAAGATTATTATAATCTATTCCAGGTAATTACTGCTGAGATCAGCAACTTAATGCCCTTTGTTTGCCAAATTTTTGTTTTCCCAAGAACCAATCCCACGCTATAAAGATGTGTTTCCAGGATACATATAATTATGCTGGGTATAACATCTGTTGCTTTGCATGTTCAGAGCCTTACCAAACCAACGTAAGAACAGGCTTCTATGCCGACTTCAGGAAGAATGACTGAAGTATTAAAGGCTTAAATACTCGGAAAATTTTTAAATCAGCATTCATCAAAAGTTAGAGCTAATTCTATTATAAATACGGGATGGGAAAAAGTAAGTTTACAGTTGTGAGTACAACACAAAACAGAGTTTATTCTTGTATTATTATTAATTATTGTATTATTTTCCACATAAACAACTATAAACCCACTTTTCCCTACCCCTGTATTTCTAAATAGAATTAACGCATTTCAGTCCTTATTTAGATAAATTTTAACAGTCATTATATTTTTCAATATCATTACTTTGTAATCTTGAGAATTATTTTACTCTGATTGCATACGGCAATCTTAGTGACCTTTCTACTTCAGTTATCTCTCAGAAGTAGACCATGTAACCAAAAAAAGAAAGAAAGAAAGCAACCAATAATCAAGGTCATCAGAGAAAATAATACTAGAGACCTCTTTTCTGTATTTCACCTTTTATAGCACAGTGGATTTATATAACAGATAGGGCAGTGTTGCACTTTTAAATGTAGGTCAGTATTTTGATTGTGCCATAAAAGTGAATTGTTCAGACTTGAAAAAAGCAGAGCAATATTGACCCAAATTACTTCTCTGCATGATCTTTTAAGGCTGCCCCAGTAATCTGAGAGTCCTAAGAGCATCCCAATATGGGCAAGATAACTATTTATTGGCAAGGTACACCAGGAATATATGAAGATAAGTGAACACTGATTTTAGTACCAAAACCTGAAATAATCCCTTAATACCTGGGAGAAATAATCAGACATGGTCATCTCTTACCAAACATTAGTAATCATAGACCCAAAAAAAACCCTCGAGTTATGAGTTCATCATGCTTTCAGAATACTTTACGAGGACAAGCAAACTCATGACAGTGTTAGTGATATTCAAGTGTATCTCACCATCTTTCAGAACCACTATTGCTGCTATTACATAACTAAAAGATTGCTGTTTGGGTGGCATTTAGCCTGATTAGATTACCCAAGTTCACTTAATATGTGAAAAAATAACCCATCTCCTCAAACAACTTTAATTAGCTCACTTGACTCCTAACAATTCTTACATCTCAGTGTTAATATATGGTTACCTTCACATTGAAAAAAAATAAATAAAAGAGAATCAAACAAAAAACACCTCACCTCACTGTTAACAAAAATTTGGGAGAAAGAGGATCAAACTCTTTTTCGGGCTTGGAAATGTTTAGCCTAAGGAGAGCTATAGTAAATCCACCCCCTATGACTGCATTACGTCTCCCCAAAATTCATATGTTGAATTGTGACTGTATTTGAAGATAGGACCTTTAAAGAGTAATTGAGGTTCAATTCGCTTATAGGGGTGGTGCCCTAATCTGATAGGACTGGTGTCCTTATAACAAAAGGAAGATACCAGAGACCTCTCTCTCCCCGTGCGTGCACAGAGGAAAGGCTGTGCGCAGACATAGGGAGACGCAGGCCGTCTGCAGGCCAAGGGAGAGAGACCATGCCAGTAACTCACTCTGAGAGCGCCTTGACCTTGGACTCCCCGCCTCCGGAACTGTGGGAAAATAAGTGCATGTCTGTCTAAGCCATCCAGTCTGTGGTGTTTTGTGATGGTAGCCTAGCAAATTAATGCACCAAATTTCCTTAACTTGCCTTAAGTTTTCATTTCTTTAGAATCGCTGAATTTCCTATATTGGGTGACCTTCTGTCTTATCACCAGACCAAGCAAAATATGGCAAACAAAGAAACTGATCATTCCCCTTTTCCCCCTCCTATGTTCCAATACCTCCCATTGGGGGCGCTGAAGAATATTTAACACCAAAAGGAGAAGAACGCTAAATAATCACTTGGCTTATTACTAATTTGAATTCTAGAGTTATATTTGGAGGACAATTATTTTAGGGATGAATCAAGACAGCAAGGGATGCTATCAGGCCCAGAGAGGGCAGATGAAGGTCACTGAGAAACTTGTGTAAGATTTGAAAGTAGCATTTACAATATTTCTCATGTTGCCTTCCTGCAAGATCAAACAGAGCCTCTCTCAAAAGTCCTTCATATTTCTGTGCCCCTGGTTCTTTAAAAGTCTGTACTGGGCCCAGCCGGTGTGGTTCAGTGGTTGAGCGTCGACTCAGGAACCAAGAGATCATGGTTCGATTCCCAGTCAGGGCATGCAGGATGCAGCCAATCGATGGTGTTTCTCTCTCATCGATGTTTCTATAACTCTATTCCTCTCCCTTCCTCTCTCTCTCTCAAATTGAACAAAAGCATGGTTTTTAAAAAAGGTCTGTACTGGAACTAGAAACTGTACCTCCTTGAACTTCCAAACCCAGGAGGACCCAGTACAGCTACGCCCAGAAAAAAGGGTCAAGACTGATCCCGGATTAAGTGGAGAAACAGATCCGTTTGAAAA
Source organism: Myotis myotis (assembly GCF_014108235.1). Classification (NCBI taxonomy): domain Eukaryota; kingdom Metazoa; phylum Chordata; class Mammalia; order Chiroptera; family Vespertilionidae; genus Myotis; species Myotis myotis. The sequence continues at coordinate 38,369,715 of NW_023416390.1, read as the reverse complement.
GCCCAGAAGGGACCAACTAGAAAAACAGCCCTTCATCTACCTCCACCCCTCACTCCCCTGCCCACTGCTAATGCTGCTCCCTGGGAGCTCAAGTTCTGATTTAAGGAGCTGAAGGGAAGGCTTTAAAAAGGTCCCATATGGAGAAAAACTTTGCCCCAAGCAAAACACTCCCTCTTCTTACCACTTACCCTAATGCTGTCCTCTCCAGGGCTCACACATGATTTAGGAGGCTCAGAAAAGGCCCGGGAGTATGGGGACAAAAAAGAGAAGACAGGGGAACAAAGCTTATTCTGGTAATTTTTCCTAAAAGTAACAATATGCAGGACATTTGTATTCGCTTCTCTTCTCCCCGCCCCCCCCACCACCACCACCCCCCAACATTTTAACCCTAACCATTTTTTAAACTAAATTATCTTCAGACACTAAAATAGTATTTCAGGAAAGCATTTATCTGAAATGAAAAATATGTAGTTCTAAATACAGTATTTGAGGGTAGGGTTAAATAAAATAATGAAAATAATGAATTTATATTTTTGAATAATGTATTGCAAAGATCAAGCCATCACTGAAAAAGAGCGTTTCCACAGGTTCTATTGTTCTTAACCTGTTTCTGTACTTTTGCCTGTCCCAAAAGTAAAGTAAGGGACCTGGAGAGTATTATGCTAAACAAAATAAGGCAGTCAGAGAGAGAGAAAGATAAGTATCACATGATCTCACTCAGATGTGGAATCTAATGAACAAAATAAACTAAATAGAGGGAAAGACAGAGAAGCATGGAACAGACTGATGAGTCTAAGAGGGATGAGGGCGGGGGGGGGGGGGGCGGCGGGCGGGGGGGAGTGCAGAAATTACCTAGGAAACTTATATGCATATATGCATAGACCACGGATACAGACTACAGTGTGGTGAAGGCCTTGGAGGGGCAGGTGTGGGGTGGAGGGTGGTCAATGGAAAAAAGAAGAAAAAAAGGGGAACATCTGTAATATTTTCAACAATAAAGATAAATTTAATAATAAATAAAGTAAGGTCTTGACCTTGCATTTTTTCTATGTTATCATCCAAAAACTTTGAGATGCATTATTGAAATGCAGTGGTTAACAGAACTATTTAATCTGGAAATATGTATTATCCTAAGACACCATTAGATTTATTCTCATATATAGAGATCAGGGAAACAAGGGAAATAACTCCAATTATTTAAAACAGGAATCCCTTAACACTGGGATTTTGTTTTAATTATAAAGAGTGTTATCTTATTAAAAATAAGACAGAGCCTTGTCCTTTAAGGGATAAACCCCAAGTTTCTCTAGTGAACGTGCATGCAAGATTTCCTAAAGAATGTTTCAACAAATTAATTTTGTTATTCTTCATGATATAATTAACTTCTTAAAAAGAGCATCAAATAAACAATTATGGGCCCACCTGTTCATGATATCATACTAGACACCACACAAAGTTAATGGAAATGTATTTCATTCTGTTCCCTACCTCTCCCCACCATGATAATACAGACAAAATTCCCTGTATTAAAAACTAATAACAAAAAGTACAGGAAGCACTAAGTATTCAAATGAAAATTGCTCAATTGTTTATACTTCAAACATGACTCTAGATATACCCAGGACCTGAAAGTCATTTTATAAGAACATCCTCCCCATCCCTATGGTTTCTCCAGTGCCATGGACAGACAGGGTAGGAGGAACAAGAGGGGTGGGAAGCTACGACTGAAAGTAAATGGCCTGCTCTACAAGAGACAAGAAAAGTCATTGGGGACTTCCCTTAGTTGGTCCTACTCATCATCAGACACAGAGGGAGAAACTAAAGCACAATTCGGGGGGAATTACATTCCCCTTTGGGTCCAACAACCTGCCCACTTAAATGGTTGAGTGTTGAGCCCAGAAGGCTGAGGGAAATCCCTCTTTCTCAAGGGACATTGAGGCACCTACCTCTCCTATTTCAGGCCGAAAGGGAAGCTACTTAGGCACTCAGCACAGCCGTGCTTGGGTTGTATCACTGAAAATAAAGCTTTCAATAATCCTGACACCCCTCACAGAATTGAATGTTGGCGTGGAGGGGACACAGATCTCACCAGGGCCAAAGCTGGACCACAGCAGATCCAGCACCCTAAGGTGACTGGCAAGGACCTTGCTCAGTTTCAGCCAAGTGATGACAAGTGGGAGACAGAAGGTTGTCCTAATGACATCAGTCACCCAAGGGACGGAGGGAGAGTAAGAGCAGCAGGGGCAGCTGAGCGAGCACAAAGATGTGAATGATGACATGCTTAAGAGTCTGAAGGAGTCCCGCAGCTGGTGTACGGAAGGCGGATGAGCAGGACACAGAGGCGAGATGTTCTAGTTACTACCTTAACAACACAGGTACATACTGTGATTAAGGAGTATAGCTTTCATGTATAGTATTTACTTTATTGGATTTAGATTTGGTATGGTGTGTAGGTAATAAAAATTTTGTGATAATGTCCTCTAGAAAAATAAAGGGAACTGGAAAGAATCTATACATTTTCCACTGGAAAGCAAGGACAAGTATTGCTATTCAAAGAAAGTTTTGTTCTTCGTTTTGTTGATGTTTCAGGTTTAAGTACCTTAAATAGAGTCATATTGCTTCCTTTGAATAAATAGCTGTCTGTAAAAATAGAGCAAACAAGGAGGGAAACAGAAAAGAAAATGCCAGACAATGGAAATCTGTGATCCCTGCTTTTTAGGCAAGGTCATAACAAAGCCAGTAAAAGGGCTGTCCGTCCATCAAACCAGGCTTAGCTCTCTAGATGCTTCCCAGTCTCCTGAAGCAAAGATTTCACAACTTTATAGTAACTTCACTTCCTTTTCCTTTGTCAGCCTTTACACTCTCATCAAAGATACTAAGAAGGACTAACATAGGTTATGAACTAACCAACAATACACCACGACTCCTACACACTTCTGTAAAATTCAATGAGTAAATTCAGAGCCATTAGAAAGCAGTTTTGGACTTGTCTTTTTAGATCCTAAAGGATCCACTAAAAGGACAACTTTTCTCTTTTAAAGTATCAATGACTAAAAAATTAAAGCTATATTTAAAATAATGTGTACAGGCAGCTTCAATTTCTTAATTATGCCATTAGACTGACTCAAATTGTTAATTAATATCAATGGCATGGAAACCCGAAAGTGAGCCTACCTAATGAAATACTGTATATTCACATTAAAAAGCGACTGGCAGGTCAAATTCTAAAAAAGAAACAGTAGATACCACCACAAAACCAGCAGATGTTTCTCAGGGTCATTTGTACAAAAACATAAGCATATGTTAAAGAAATCTGACACTATCATGGAATCAGTTGGTGTCTAAAATAATAGCAGCTCCTTATGGCAATATGGGAATATCCGTATCAAATGCACAACACATCATGTTGCAACAGTACGTGCAGACAAATGAGCATCAGTGGCAGTAGTAATGACCAGTGCTTTTATTAAGGTGAAAAAATGAAATTAGAATATTATATAGAGGGCATAATATTGTTTAGCAGCAAAGTGAACATGATAGTATGTTGAATAATCAGAGTTTGTGTTTAACTGATTTTACTGATACTCATATGAAGGCAGAATATTAACCAATAAGAATACTGTAGTGTTTATAGAGGTCTCCAAGGTGAGTTTTCTGATTTCTTCAGTCTACCCAAGAATGATGGTGAAGATAGCTGTTATTTTCAAAGCTAACAAATAATACTTGGTGAGTTTAAGGGCAGGAGCAGGGTGGATGGGGGTTAACGGCGGGGGGAGGGGGGGCAGAAATAAAAGAGGGCATTTGTAATATGTTCAATAATAATGATATATTTAAAAAAAAAGAATTCTTCACTTTCAAAATCAACAGCTTCAACTGGGTGTCCCATACGCAGTAGTTAAGCAATAGGTAACTGAATCATTATGTTAATGTAAAGCAGCTCATAGTTTAGTAAGTGCATTTTCAGTTTCAACCACAGAAGTTTGAGATCTTCTAGAATATTTGGAACTCGTCATATCACCCCAAAGTACACAATGTACACAACTGATGCTAATTAAATGTTATTGGCTGAAGGTTTTTGAAAAGTCAAAGCCAAAACACATCCCACAGCTTTCCAAACTAATTGTTGGGACTTACCTTATATTCTAGGATAAAGTTCAATTTGAAAGACCACTTTGCATGTTAAGGCACATATTTTTCATGCAGATTTGAGGAAAAGTAGGTTCACCCAGAAACCTTCCATGGCATGAAGCCCAACACAGAGTAGGTTTGGTCCCAGTGTAAGACATTCAAACTGGAAAGTGCTAGATGTGTCTTTCATTCAGAAGCTAGGATACCAACACATATTTTCCCCCAAGTGTGAAAAAAGTTCATTCTAATAAACAAAAATGCAACTTCTAGAGAAAAATTTGTTTCTACTTTAAAAATAAGAGCTTATTATAAATCAAATTATATGACAAAAGAACGTTATCTACAATGTTTAGTTTACTCTGAGCATTTAAAGGAAATATTACCTAAAATAAGTACGCTATGAATGGGACTTTAAAGATATGTTATATTCGCCAAGATTTTCACTGTAAGTTCTCATCTGTATAATGAAAAACCACAACAAAACATATGTCTTCCCTTTACACTTTCAATACATGAAAACATGCCTAAAATATAAGGAAACTAATACATCCTAACAGCTGCTCAGTTTTATTGATCCTATGCTTTCTCTGCACAGATGGACACTAGAAAGTACTTTGAATTATGTGTTTGTAACCTTTACTAAACATAAAATTTTGATTTGGAAAACATTATTTGTATTAGACAAAAAAAAACAGCAAAGGGATTTTATATAGTAAATGATTTTTTTAGTTTAAAATCATATATAAAGTTTTTCTACATATAAAAACTGACACTTTAAATTATTTCACTGACTTTATATTTTAATAATACCTAAATATTATGGCTGTACAAAGAAATTTATTTACCAATATTTACTGACTAATCTCTCTGAAAATAGATTTAAACTTTTTTTTAAGTGGTCTCAACCTAAAAGAAACCAGGCACAGAAGAGAGAGTCTGAGGCCCATGGAAACATAGATCTTACATTGATAGGGTTCACTTTACAGTCCTTCAGGAGAGATTTCTCCAGCTTATGCATTTTTCAACCTGTCAATTTCCCTTCTGTTTGGACATTTTGCTAGCCACTGGCATATTTGCTGCTTTGTAGAATACATTTCAAGTAAAATGCTTCTCATTTTGCAGATCTGAGAATTAACTTTAAGAGTGTCCACTATTCATTTCATTGTCTGAGCTAAAAATCTCAGCATCGCATTGTTTCTTTCCTTTCTCTCAAGCCCCACATCCTTCAAATTCTTTGACAATATTCCTTCATCTAGACTCACCACTCCATTCTCCCTGCTACATACACACTGCCTCCTGGATCCTTTGATACATGGGTCACTGAAAGGGGCTACGCAATGTAGAGCCCTTTTAAAATCCACCCTGCCCCCACGATTGCCTTTCTAAAACCCGAACTCACTTACTTTAGAAAACAAAAACTTGATTTCTTCTGGCACTTGGCTTTTGCCACCCCCTACTCAACCCTCAGGTTAAGACACCAACTTCCCAATATGATATTCAAAGCCTTATACAAACTATTAACTCATCACAAAGCACTGTCATCTCCCCCACTAATGTCCACTACAGACTATGGTCTTACTAGTATTTTCCAAATAGGTCAAAGCATTCTCTCCTGAGGTTTGTTTTTTTTTTCTAAAATATTATTTTTTCTAGATATGTTTTCTTACTCCTTCTTGTAGCCAACTCCAATCATTCTTCAAAACCCACATGCATTTAAGAAAGTGGATAGACGTGGAGTAAGGACAAGAATATATGTACATATTTGCTTATATTTAAAAAATAAAAGAATAAAACAAAAACTTGAAAAAAGAATCTTACCTGTAACAGGGAGAAAGAAAAATGGTAGAAGAAACACAGATAAGTTATACTTCTCAGAATAGGGCTTGCTTAGTGGATTTAACTTTGGAACCATATAAACATTTTACATAATTACAGAACAAAATTAGATTTTTTTATATATATATACTAGAGGCCCGGTGCACAAAAATGTGTGCACTGGCGGGGGGGGCAGGGGAGGCGGCAGAGGAGGGAGGGTCCCTCAGCCCAGTCTGTGCCCTCTTACAGTCTGGGACCCCTCAGGGGATGACCACCTGCTGGCTTAGGCCTGCTCCCCAGGGGATTGGGCCTAAGATGGCAATCAGACATCCCTCTGGCAGCCCAGGAGCCCTCAGGGGATGTCCACTTGCCAGCGGGGAGCAGGCCTAAACTGCAGTTGGACATCCTTAGCACTGCTGAGGAGGCGGGAGAGGCTCCCACCACCACCACTGTACTGGCAGCCATCAGCCTGGCTTGTGGCTGAGCAGAGCTCCTCCCATGTGAGAGCACCCTGACCACCAGAGGGCAGCTCCTGCATTGAGCGTCTGCCCCCTGGTGGTCAGTGTGTATCATAGTGACCAGTCATTCCCAGTCCTTCTGCTGTTAGGGTCAGTTTGCATATTACCCTGTTACTATATAGGATAGAGGCCTGGTGCATGGGTGGGGGCAGGCTGGTTTGCCCTGAAGGGTGTCCCAGATGAGGGTGGGTCCCGCTGGGGTGCCTGGCCAGCCTGGATGAGGGGCTGAGGGCCGTTTTCAGGCTGGCGGGTGACTGAAGCTCCCAACCTCTCCTTTTTTTCTTTTTTTTTTTATTCTGGGATTTATTTACCTTCTATGGCTGTCACTGGAGCTGAGAGCCGGCTTTAGCTCTGAGGCTCGGCTCTAGCTCTGAGGCCTCCACTGCTGAAAGCAGGTATCTGGGCTTTGTTTAGCTTCTATAATTGAAGCACTGTTGCAACTCCAGCTCTGAGGCCCGGCTGGCTGAAAGCAGGTTTCTGGGGATTGTTTAGCTTCTATAATTGCAACATAGTTGCTTAGAGTACAGCTCAGAGCTGGGCAGCGGCAGGCGAGAAACCTTGGCTTCCTCCATCACTGGAGCAAGCAAGCCTCCTATTCCCTTCAGCTGCCTGGCTGCCGGCCACCATCTTGGTTGGCAATTAATTTGCATATCACCCTGATTAGCCAATGGGAAGCATGTCGGAGGTACAGTTAATTACCATGTTTGTCTATTATTAGATAGGGGATATATATATACATTTATTTATTTATTTATTTATTTATTTATTTATTTATTTATTTATTTATTTATTTATTATGTATAGGGCGTAATGTCACAGGAAGGCCATAGTATTCCGCCACCCATGAGGAGTAAGCCCAAGTTGCTGTTGGATGTGTTATACACGGAGGAAAATTAGATTTTTTAAAAGCCATGCCCCAAACCAAAATGAAACAAATAATTCTGCACATTGAGTTAGAGGTATAACATCACAAATGAGAATGATTCCAAGTATCTTTAAAACACATTACTTGACTACGCATGGCATATACTTAAAGTGGTACATACTCTATGAGCAACAACCAAAGATACAGAATGATCTTAAATGGCTTTCCGTAATTATACTGCTGATTGTTATTCTGTGATGTGTACTCTGTGATGTACATGTATTGCAGGATACAGCAACAGTTAGGGATTTTTAAGGTTAGGAGAAAGGAGAGAAAGTAAAAAACCTCTTAGTCTTGAACCTGAACTGGAAGTCAGCATAATTCTATCATACATTTTCTGTTTAGAAAAAATAGAAACAAGACCATATAAAGGAAGTATTAGCAATTAGCAACATGGTGCTCAAATTGTGGTCTCTAAACACCACTACCCAATAAAAGGAACTAGGCTTCCTTGATGATGGCGTTAATGCCACATCTCAGGCATGAAATGTTCGAGATGAGCCTAGAATATCTTACCATTCATGAAAGAAAGCTATCAGAGATGGCTGAGAGAAGGTCAAAGGACTCAGAGAAGTCAACTTAAAGGGGCTCCCATTCATCCAAAAATCTAGAATTGGGACAATTTGAGCATTCCATAGCCCATGACTGAAAATTGCTGAGATTTGGCCATTTCTGTCCAAGGCAAGACTCCTAAGGGGCAGTCTTTTCTCTCAAACTCTCAACATAGATAAGCAAAGCATTTATCAGGTAAGCATCCTCTACTGAGGCTTTCCCCACCCCTGTCTGCTTCACCCCACCCCACCCCCAAACACACACACAGGTGTCATCACAGTCTAAAGGTATCCCTCTGAATCTGTTCCTCCCCTTTTTATCTTTCACAGACATTTGTCTCCATATTTCAATGGGAAAATGCAGGCCAGACCACCAGTTTTTTCAGAAAATAAATTGCAAGGAAATAAAAAAGAGAGAGAACAATCTGTGGATTAGAAAAATAAAAGACAGCAACCAACTGCAATATGGACCTTATTTAAATGTTGATTTATATTTTAAAAAAAGAAAAAGATAAATAATCAGGAAAATATGATCACTGGATATTTAAGGATTGTTTTACATTGGAATAGTATAGAAGGGGGTTGGGGGCTGGGTGAAAGAGGTGAAGGGATTAAGAAGTACAAACTGGCAGTTACAGAATAGTCACCAGGATGTAAATTTAGTACAGCATAAGAAATAGAGTCAATAATAATGCTATAACATGTATGGTCTCAGGTGCGTACTGGCAACATTGGGGGGAACAAATTATAAAGTAAATGATTGTCTAACCACTATTCTGAAACCAATACAAAATAATGTTGAAAGTAAACTAACAAAATACTGGAATTGTGATTATATTGTGTATTATAAATTTACAAATTCTTACCTCCTAGAGATGTATGCTGAGATATTTATAGACCTAATTAGATGTGTCTAAGAATTGCTTCAAACTCTTCCAGAGAAAGACGGGAAATGGGTAGGTCACAGATGAAACAAGACTGGTCTTGAAAACTATCTAACCTCAATGTGTTACATAGAGCTTCACCTGTCATTGAACATGGGGGCTTATTGTGTTATTCTTTCTACATTTGGGTATGTTTAACATTTTCCATCTATATATATAAAAGCCTAAGCGACCAAACAACCAAACAACTGGTCAACCGGTCGACCAGTTGCTATGACGTGCACTGACCACCAGGGGGCAGATGCTCAATGCAGGAGCTGCCCCCTGGTGGTCAGTCTTCTCCCACAGCCAACCTCCTGTGGTGCCTCCCCCTTTGCCCCCCCCACCCCCGGGCCAGCCAACCTCCTGCATTCCCTCCCCCCCCCAACCCCCCCAGCCGGCCGGCCCCAATTGGGACTGGGCAAGACAGTCCCGATGGGCCCCAATCGCCGGCCAGGCCAAGGGACCCCACCCGTGCATAAATTCATGCACCGGGCCTCTAGTAATATATATATGGGGTTTTAAAAAAACTTTAAAAACTCCCATTTCTTGCCTTTGCTGATTTGGCTCAGTGGATAGAGCGTCGACCTGCAGACTGATGGGTCCTGGGTTCGATTCCAGCCAAGGGCACATGCCTGGGTTTTGAGCTCAATCCCCAGGAGGGGGCATGCAGGAGGCAGCCATTCAATGATTCTCTCTCATTATTGATGTTTCTATCTCTCCCTCTCCCTTCCTCTCTAAAATCAATAAAAATATATTTTAAAATAAATAAATAAAAACTCCCATTTCTCGCCGAAACCGGTTTGGCTCAGTGGATAGAGCATCGGCCTGCGGACTGAAAGGTCCCAGGTTCGATTCCGGTCAAGGGCATGTACCTGGGTTGCGGGCACATCCCCAGTAGGAGATGTGCGGGAGGCAGCTGATCGATGTTTCTCTCTCATCAATGTTTCTAACTCTCTATCTCTCTCCCTTCCTCTCTGTAAAAAATCAATAAAATATATTAAAAAAGAAAACAAACTCCCATTTCTCTATCCCATTTTGGTCATTTACTCATAAATTAAAAAATGCCGAGAGAACTGGAATATGCTCTCTATGGGGGAACTGTCTTAAAGGTCTGAAAGAAATCAGATGACATTATTGTAGTAAAGGTTTTTAGTGTTTTGTTTTGTTTTTCATATTGGTTTGGACTATGATGCTACACTATCACTAACTCAGACATCAGACTCCTGAAGGTATGAGGGAATCTTCTTTCTTGCTTGACTGAGAAAGCAGCATAACCGAATGGGTACACCGTGGCTCTAGGGTCAGAGGGCTTGGCTTTGAATCCCAGCAACTCCATTACTAGCATGACTTTGGGCAAGCTATTTAACAACTCTGGACCCCGGGGATAAAAATCCTATCTAGACTACACAGTCTTGTTGGGAAGATTAAACAGATAAGATACTTAGCATAGGACCTGTCAGAGTAAACATCAATAAATGTTCACTATTTTTAGTCAAATACTGGACCCTGTTGTGTAGCAGCCGTGGTAGTTTCCAGAACACTGTTTCTGATGAAAATCTTGGAATGTACATGGGAATTCCCTGATGACAGCTGGTACATTATTTTAGACTTATCTTTAGGCTTACCATAAGTCCATAGCACTGTGCCAATTTTTTTTTCTTTTTTTCTTTTTTCTTTTTTTTTCTTTTTTTTTTTTTTGGTACGCATATCTGCCTGCCTATGCCTGCCTCCCTGCCTCTGGGTTCAGTCATCCATTACACTAACTAAGGGTCCTCAACTTCTGGTTTGCATCCAAAAAGTGAGTATAAGATTTCATTTCCTTCAAACTCAATTTTTCTTCCCTCTTTTCCCTTTACCTCCCCCTTCATCATGTACTGATTTAGGAAAATATAAAAGAATATAAAAATCCATGCTACTCAGAGTTCTTTCCCTTTGCTCACACCACACACACACACACACACACACACACACACACACACACACACAGATATCCCTCACTAGCTCAGCATATATTATCTCCATCATTGTCACAGTACTCCTAAAACTTGGGCAGAAATATAGTTATATGGCAGAACTTAGAGAGGCCCATGTTGAGGACTTGATGATGTTTGTAGATTTGTCAATATTTGAAATGTAATCTAATAACCTAGTCAAGTATCAAGTAATAGACTAGGTGGGATAAGCAATGAGGTTCAGAATGAGTATTCTAGTAATGGAGACCACAATGAATTAATATCTACCACATCCCTGGCCCTTTAAACAAGGATGGTCCACTTTCCCAAATTACAGGGGGCACAAAACTGTTCAGTCTAGCAATAGCATCCCATCTGCCTCTGTACCCAACCTATCCGTTGATTCCTATATCTACTGCCCTGGCTCTTTCATTCTTTAGTTTCATCAGGTTGAGACTTCTGCAGGGTACCTCAGGTCCTCCTTCTTTGGACAATCCCACCTGGACCAACTTTTCTGATTTACTGACCTTGATCCAGACCATCTGACTCTCAATTTGTTCTTCCTATAGCCCTTGGCATCAATGCAAGTGCTGTTCCCCACTCCTAGGAGGATAGTTCTGTGCCGGTTCCAGCCCCAAAGACACCCACATGGGCGAGGGATTGGATAAAGAGGAAAACAAAAGTAGATCAGTTTTAAAAAATACTGGCCTTCAGATGGCGCCCATGGTTGTGGCATGTTTAAGAACAACATTAGTATGCAGACTTCCATGGGGTCAGGGCGCATAGGCTAGGACAGTTATCATATTGATTATACTAATCCTACACTAAGAAACTAAGTCTTCAGAGGGAAGGCAGGTTAGGGTAGGAAGGGGGGGAGGGTAAGAGATCAACTAAAGGACTTGTATGCATGCATATAAGCATAACCAATGGACACAGACACTAGGGGGGTGAGGACCAATAGACACAGACACTAGGGGGGTGAGGGCATGTGCTGGGGGGTGGAGGGTGGCTGGGGGGGAGGTCAATGGGGGAAAAAGGAGACATATGTAATACTATATGTAATACTTTAAACCAGTGGTCGGCAAACTGCGGCTTGCGAGCCACATGCTGCTCTTTGGCCCCTTGGGTGTGGACACGAAGTTTCAATCACACTGTACGTGCACGCCCGCACGTGGTATTTTGGGGAAGAGCCACATTCAAGGGGCCGCAGTTTGCCGACCACTACTTTAAACGATAAAGAATAAAAAATAAAAAAGAAACTAAGTTTACCAAATTTCAGTTTAAATAATAAATCATGGTGACCATGAAGAATAATATGATGACTTTTAACAATTTTACTGTTAGCCAATTAATTCACAATTACAAATAAAGCATTTTTTTTTGTATTCACAGAGTATGTTAAAGGGTTTTGCCTGCCTCCCTGCTCTGGGTTCAGTCTTCCATTACACTAAGTTAGGGTCCTCAACTTCTGGTTTGCATGCAAACAGTGAGTGTAAGATTTAATTTCCTTCAAACTCCATTTTCTGGACTCATCAGTTTTACCTTTAAATCAGCAGCTCAGATTGTATGAGCAGATCAGTTCTATGTTGAGGTTAATTATTTGAAAACTGTACCTTTCCATAGAAATAGAGATTTAAAAATTTTTTATATATCTTTTAAAATAAAGATTAAATTCCCTGGGATAAAGGAAACGAACATTTTCAACTCTCCATTCTTTAAAGCTATAGTTACCACTAGCTACAATGTGGCTACTGAATTTAAATTAAAGTTAAATAAAATTAAAATTCAGTTCCTCAGTCACACTAGCCACATGTCAGGTGCTTGATAGCCACATGTGGCTGATGGCAATGGTTTCCAACATTCAGACACAGAGCGTTCCACCATCGCAGAACTGGTATGCTGTGGAGATTCATTCCACAGTCGTTGTTCCACATGAACCAATTTTACTTTAATAAAAAGCTAATATTTATACAAGATGAGATTTACACAATCTACATATATAAAAGCTTAAGGGACCGAACAACCGATCAACCAGTCGCTATGATGCACACTGACCACCAGGAGGCAGACACTCAATGCAGGAGCTGCCCCCTGGTGGTAAGTGTGCTCCCACAGTGGGAGCGCCACTCAGCTGACTGATGGGCTCTAGATGCTGGACTCACAGCTGAGGAGCACCGCTGCTTCGGTGGTGGCACGATCCTCTCCCCATTGGGACTGACTGGGCGAGAGTCTGTGGCAGGCGCAGCAGGGCCAGGATGAGCAGGAACGGCAGGCAGGAACAGCAGGCGGCGTGGACTGCCAGTTTCGGCCGATCCCCACAGGCTATGCCAAGGAACCCTACCAGTGCACGAATCCGTGCACCGGACCTCTGGTAGGTATACAACAGGCTAACAGACCTGTCAAAGCATTTAAATAAATTTTAAAACTTCATATGCAGAACATACAGTTACTTAGTAAGCTTGATTTTTCACAACCATCTTTTTCAAATTCCTTCCAATTTGACAGCTTAGAAACATACTACCAAGTTTTAAAATTGTTTTATTCTTAATATGTAGCACAGTGAATCAAAGCATCATGTTTTACTGAGTAATTAGTCCTTCAATAATTCACGTGAGTAATAGGTCATTTTGGGGTTTAACCCCTGCTTCCATTATTTCTGACCACACGGCCCGCTGACAGATGTCTCACTTTGGATGTACACAACAGACGACTGGATCTGTTTCACGTACATCTGTTCCCCAACAGCTTAGGCAGATTAGTGCTTAGAATGCACCCAGCTCTGCTAAGTCCCACATAATCACTAACTCTTGTTGTTTTAAAATTGATTGCTTTTCTCATTTTCACATTTTTCCACATCATCTTTCACGTTGCTAAGTTTCCAGCAAATAAATGTTTCTACAAACTTAAAGCACAAGAGAACCAATCTAACTCTCTTCTCAAAGAGACACTGCCAAGACCTCCTTCTGCAGTGCAGCTCCCTCAGAGTTTCTAGCTGCTGCTCTAAGGCAGCTGGGCTCAGCGTCGTGGCAGGAATAACCCTTTGAAAAAAAACATAAGGTGAAATTGTGTAACCTGAGGTAGTAAGTCTCTGAAAAAGAGAGACTTAAAACCATAGTTAAGATTTGAAACCCACATTTTATTTTTAGAAATATTTAAAACATTATATTCAAATGCTAGGCAAACATAAAATCCTTACTCTGAGATCTGAATAGAGGGTACAGGAAATGAAATAGCAGCAAGAAAGGATAAGCTAGTCCTTCTGTCCATTATGAAAAATCTGCTTATGTCTGGCCTTGACCGACAACTGTCTGTAGATAATGGTTTCTTCCTTGCCAAAGACAGGACCTGTACTGAGGCGATGGCTCACCTCTCACCGTTATGCCCGGAGCTGGGGAAGGGGAGCAAGGGGCTTGGGTCTTCTAATTAGAAATTCATTAGGGCTGCGAAGCTCCGGCTGTAAAATGCAACACTCTCCACACACAGCAGACGGTGGGCCCCACTGATCACGCAAACCCGACTCAGGCTTCCTTAATCTAGGAAGCTATCCATCCTAACACTTCAAGTCTATAAAAACGGGGTTCTCTTTACAATGCAACTTCAGAGCTGATGCTTCTTGGAGACCACATCATACAAATGCCTCATTTTGCAGGTGAAGAAACCGTAACTCAGAGATGGTAAACGACTTGCCCAAAGTCAGTCACGCCCCTGCGAGTGCGGAGACAAAACCGCGGGTCCTTTGGCGCCCACTCCTGAAACCTCTCCTACACCACGGGTGAGAGCACATTACAGACGCTGGAGGAGGACGCCTAGAAAGACCCTATAGTGCTTCAGGGTCTACTTTAGGGTGCTTTCCATTAGTGAATGACAAAGTTCCCAGTGTGAGATAGGAGAGAGAAGGGGCGGAGGGAGAGGGGAGGGGGAAAGAGGGGAGGGGGGAAGAGGGGAGGGGAGGGGAGAAGAGGGGAGGGGGAAAGAGGGGAGGGGGAAAGAGGGGAGGGGGAAAGAGGGGAGGGGAGAAGAGGGGAGGGGAGAAGAGGGGAGGGGAGAAGAGGGGAGGGGGGAGGGCATTTGGCATTCCTGTCAGAGATCCCTAAAATTGACCATTCTTAAATGTACAAAAATATGAGTTTAATATAGTCCAGTCCTACCCATTACTAACTCTCCCCATCAGTAGTTTTGCGGGGAAACAGATAAGAACATTATAATCCAGATTCTGCTTTGGGGAGGCACAAAAATCCTGTATTTTTCTATTTCAATCTAACATTTCAGGTAGAAGCTTACCACTTGGTAAGCACATGCTCCTAGAAGTTTGTCCTTGGCTGAGATTTGGAATAATGCCAACAAGCAATCGGTGATGCTCTGAAATCATTTAACACTGAAAAGATCTGACCAGTTACAGCACAAGCCGAGGGTTAAATTATAAACTAGGCAAACTGGCCTGTGGCATCCACTCATGCTCCCTTTCTGAGCTCTCTTCTCAATGTTTGACACCTTACGCCCAGTCCCGGGCACTCTTTTGAGGGCTACCCACACAGTGGCATTAATCCTGACCAGCTCTGCCTGGGCAGGGCTCAGCATCCAGTCTTGCCCACCTTTCTCATTTTGTCTCAAAGAGCTAGCCTGATCCCTCTTCCATTTCTGTAGGATGTTGCTTCCTGCGAGCTCACAGACAGCTAACTTGGTAATTACTTTATATTAACATGAAAAAACATATTCCACAAGAAAAATGGCTTTTATACCTCCCATCTTGACTTACAGGCTGTCCTTAACAGTCCTCACTTCTATGGGGATGGGCAACACAGCCATTATTCCAAGTCACCCTTGAACTCAATGAAAAGAAGTACAGTGCCCTATATGGTTTTGCCAAGTGGTTAGAGCATCGACCCACGCACCAAAGGTTCTCAGGTTTGAATCCCACTCAAGTTCCATCCCAGGCCCCGGTCGGGGCTCCTGCAGGAGGAACCAATTGATGTCTCTCTCTCTCACATCAATGTCTGTCTGTCTCTCTCTCTCTCTCTCTCTCTCTCTCTCTCTCTCTCTCTCTTTCTCTTTCTCTTCCCTTCCACTCTTTCTAAAAATCAATGGAAAATGTCCTCAGGTGAGGATTTTTAAAAAGTGAACCGTAATGTCTATAAACTCTGGGTGATGATGATGCATCAGTGTAAATTCATCATTTGTAACATACAAACCTCTCAGGTGGGAAACACCGATAACAGGGCAGGCTGTATATGTATGGGGACAGAAGCATATGGTAAATTGTTGCCCAATTTTGCTGTGAACCTAAAACTGCTCTAAAAATAAAGTCTATTGAAAAAAACAACTACTAAGGTACCATGAGGTTTAAAAACAGTGATCTCAGAAAACACCTCCTATGTGTGATCTAATAATGCTCAGTGACCCCGCCCTCACCCTTTCCTGGAACGGCCAGTCACTAGCCAACTTGGAATGGACATGGGCACCCCCCCCCCCCCAGCTTCACCCTCCCACACCACGTCCTCACAAGTACAATAACCTTATGTAGTTTTTCCTCCAGTTTCTGGACCAATTTCATTTGTCCTTTGCTTACATGTAGTAAACTAATTCCACATCAGGCACTATTTCTCATATTAACACTAGAGAGACTGAAACTTAGTGTATACCTATATTGCCCAAAAGCAGCCAAAATGACTGCATGGTGAAAGAATAATATCGGAGCACTCTTCACTTATGTGCCTTAGCTTTTCCAATAACGCACTTCTGTTCGACATTTCTTTCATGAATTTAGGGCGCAAAAGAAATACAATAAACAACTTATTAGAACAAGTATCACTGCATAAAGATTCGAATGACAAGTACTAGTTTAGCTTATTGAGCAACTGCAACTTATCAAGTATCGACAATTTATCATGTACTTGTATGTTATCATGTGACGGTAATCGAAAAAAAATGAAAACTGTTATTTCAATACAGAGCCGAACTGGTCATATAAGAAATTTACTCAATTCAATAATAAGAGTCACAATTTCCGCTCCCCCCCCCCCCCAAGCAGTCAAAATGACTGCTTTTGGGCAATATAGGTATAACACATATATATATATACCGGAAATGAAGGAGGGGGAGGTAACTACAATTTTTAATAAACGCATTTATATGTTGTACAAAAAGTCACAAAATTCTAAGACATTGTGTCCTTATATACATAACTGTTTTTCTAATTGAAATTAAAAAGCAGTCAAAATGACTTCCTTGGGCAATCTAGTGTTAAACATCTCTTAATCCCTCCTTTTCTCTTCCCCATCTTATGTTACTAAGTAGAGCATCTCTTGGTTTCTCCTATAAATAGAAATACTAAGGTGCTTCTGTACCTTCGAATTTAGGGGCCCAATGTGTTCTGCATACCAGGTGTTAGTTACAAAGAAAAAGTGGGACATCTAGATGAAGGAAAAGAAAACCAGCGGGTTTTAGGGCCAAAGTAAACAACAAAGAGCCCTGGCCAGTTTGGCTCAGTGGATAGAGTGTCAGCCTTCGGACTGAAGGGTCCCAGGTTCAATTCCAGCCAGGGGCACATGCCTGGGTTGCGGGCTCGATCTCCAAAGTGGGGCATGCAGGAGACAGCCAATCAATGATTCTCTCTCATCATTGATGTTTCTATCTCTCTCTCCCTCTTCCTTCCTCTCTGAAATCAATAAGGAAATATATTTTTTTTAAAAAAAGAGTTGCAACCTTTAGAGTTGTAATTGTCAAGATGCCTTTTTAAATGCTGCCAACAGTAATGCTAATTAAGCCTACTTTTCTTTAATCACCACTCAATAGAAAATAACATTTCTTTTTCACGTCATTATTTGCCTCTTTACCAGAATTGCAATATTAATTTGTACAATTCGTTGCATCTTTCATTTTAATTCTATCAAATTTCAGCTTCGTTGTAGTATAAGTGGCTCTTGTAGACTAACCTAAACTCTAATTGTGAACTTCTATTATCCCCCAAATTCAAACTGACTTGAAAACTAAGCAGAACGATTCTGTCCATACTAGATTTTAACTCAAAAGTGCAAGAAGATATTCTACCTTGGTGTTCAACACACTGGAAAACATTTAAATTAAGGTCAAGGTGGTTTTAGTGGTGTGAGCATGGCCAGTGGTTCTCAATCTTCCTAATGCCGGCACCCTTTAATACAGTTCCTCATGTTGTGGTGACCCCAACCATAAAATTATTTTCGTTGCTACTTCATAACTGTAATTTTCTACTGTTGTGAATCGTAATGTAAATATCTGATATGCAGGATGTATTTAGGCGACCTCTGTGAAAGGGTCGTTTGACCCCCAAAGGGGTCGCGACCCACAGGTTGAGAATCGCTGGCTTATACAGAAGCTGAATTCACACTCAGGACCAGTGCTAGGTCCCTAGCTCAGCCACTTCATTTTGTTAGACTTTTGTGCACGAAATTTTTAAATAGTGTTGTTTTTCTACTCTGTAATATAAATAGTACACTGTGTCTTGTTTTCCAACAGGGGAGGCCATTTGTAATTTCATACGTTTGTGTTTAACTAGAAGAGGCTGTACCACATCCCGAGGGTTTTCTCTAAACCATCTCTAGACTCAGACTTGAAATATTTCTGTTGCAAAATACAGCATTATAACACGTTCTAAATAGCTCAAGTTTCGAGTCAATAAAAGTCAAATGCAAGTACACAGCATGCTGATGATTCTAAAGTGAGCCTTAAAAATCAAAAGTTTCCAGACTGAGCCCGAAGAAGGCTGGACTCTAGACAGTGGCAGGGGGATGTGAAGGATGGAAAAGTCCAGAGACTCCAAAGCCCGAGGCCAAACTCTCGGAAGTCAGCAAGGGGACCGTTGCGCTCAGAACCCGCGTGGAGGGACGCCCGGAAACGGCTCACACTTGCAGAGCGCGGCCAGAAACTGACACTAAAACTTCATCGCCTTCGCGGGGAGGACTGACCGTCCCGCCTTAGAAACCACCACCCCTTTGCCCTGGGGGATCCGTTCTTTCCTCTTCGGCGCCGAGCAGAAGCTGCGTGTGACGCTGGCCGGGGAGTGCACCCCCAGGGGAAAGCCGGCAGGAGGCGGCCAGTAGCCCAGGCCCCAGGGAATGGCTCGGGTTCCCCCCAACTGGCTGGGGGGACGCCGCAGCCCGCGGGGCGGAGGAGGAGCTTAGGGAGGAGGAGAGGCAGCGCCCGGGCGGCCTGTGCAAGGAAGCGGGGGTAGGGGAGAGGAGGAGGGGGAGGAAGGGGGAGGGGGCAGCAGTAGGAGGCGAAGGCTCGGACCCGCACACTCACCCCCGGGGCGCTCGGGCTGAATGGGCCGCCACCTCAGAGCGCGCTCGCTCAGCACCATGTCGCAGCTGCTCCTCCCGATCTCGAAGATGCCCCGGAGCAGAACCTGCTCGGCCGCCGCCGCCGGCTGCTGCGGGACCGCCCAAGGCACCGAGGCCACCGCCGGGGGCGCCTCTTCCTCCCCGCCGCCCTCCAGGGCGCTCACGCGGCTGCCGCGCCTCCCCCGGGACATGGCGGAGCCGCGGGCTGGGCTGGGCTGGGGGCCTGGGGTCGTGGAGGAGGGCGATTTGGAGAAGGAGGAGAAGGTGGAGGCCCGGCAGTCGCCACTTTAGCCGCGTCCCGCGCTGCCACAGCAACCGCACGCGGGCTGAGACCCAGGAGGGGGCGGGGCGGGCAGGCGGGGCCGCCCGACCCAGTGCAGCACCGTAGCCCGCAGGCCTCTAGTCTCTGCCACTCAAGATGCACAAAACCAGACAGACAGACAAAAAAAAGGCAGGTGCGGGAAGAGGAGGAAGTGCTCTCTCCATCCAGGCCCTGCTATTCAGTGCAATGCAGCGCGTGGCGTTGCCCGCAGTGAATACATCCGCGCTCCTCAAACTTTGGCTGTAGACTTTCATACTCGCCCTCGTGGGCATCCTGTTGAAATGCAGATTCTTCTTGAATCGGTCTGGGTGGAGACCCAAAGCGCTGTATTGCTGGGACGCTCCCCGGCTTTGCTGACGCCGCTGAGCCGCGGAACACACTTTGAGTTGCAAGGGCATACCCCCACCCCCGCCCCGGGCCTCCCCTTCCCTTGCAGAGGCCGCTGCTGGGGAGCAGAGGTCGCCCTTTGTAACCACGCGCGCACGCCCTCAATAATTAGCTGATCTTTATGCAGCTGGTGTAGAATGAGCACGGGCTCGATTCCCAAAGCCCTGAGAGGAAGTCAGAGGTAAGTCCTTGGTTTGCATAGGCCCATTCTCAACCGGCAGGTTTAGTGTTAAAGGAAGGTGCCTCCCTGCCCCAAGATACCTCTGTCCTGTCCTTGCCGCCTCTGGCTCTCCCTCCCTGGAGAGAGACTACTAGCAGCAGGACTTGCGCTCCCGGAGGCCGCTGCTGCCATGTAGTGTTACCTGCACTGGAGAGAGCCTGGGCCTGGGCCTCGCCCTTCACGTTCTCCTGGTAGCTGCGATGCCTGGCCTTCGCTGATAGTTGATTTGGAACACGCGGGGAGCCTGAGGGCCCCCGTGATCCGCAGTGATGGCTGCACATGAGTTTCCTGGGGAGATTTTTTAAAACCCAGGTGCCCAGGCCGCACTCAAAGACGATTGAATTAGAATCTCTGGGGATGGGACCCAGAGTTCAGGAGTTTTAAAAGCTCCCCAGGTGATTCCAATGTTCGGAGCTGAGGAAAGCTGCTCTAAGCAGTGTAATAATGGGGGCGGGGGCAGAGTGAGGGGAATCAGCAGGTGTTTCATAAGGTCAGAATAACTATTGAAAAAAAGTTAGGGGTCAGGGAGTTGAAGAGGAAATTAAATCAATAGAATTGTAAATCTAATTCCGGTGTGCCGGTGCCTAACCAAGGACATCCTCATCTCTGGTCACACTGAAAAGTTATGGTAGCAGGAGTGACTCAAGGTTCTCTGCTCAAACTTGGATTTCAAAAAACCAGGGCGGTAGACTGTCTGGTGGCCCAGCCAAATCCCTCTCAGACATAAAACACCTGTGTGCCAGTTAAGCCAGGACTCTCGCTGTTCAGTGCTCTGAAAACAAACACCAGGCTTCCAGGCAAAGCGGGGAAGAGCCTCGGATTGATCTGATTACAGCGAGCTGTTTCTTGGAGCAGAAGCGCAGCTGCTGCTAACCCCACGCCGGCTTCAGGTGGCCCAGGGAGGAGGCATCCGTGGGCAGGCTGGTGCCTCTGCAGAAGCAGTCGCAGCTCTGGAGTCAGTGTCTTGCAGTCACAGCTGTCAGGCAGTCAGCACAATTAGAGCTCCCTGGCCCTTTAGCAGCTCACTGAGAGCCCTGGCCAACGGGCCAACAGGGTGGCTACTTCTTAGGACCTTTTAGAAAAATTCAGTCAGGTCAGAAGGTCAGAAACACAGGCTTTGCATTTCTTGAGGATGCGAGTCATGGTGTTGCTCCATTCTCTGTGTTTGATGAGCTGTCCTCTTCCAGGCTCTAAAGGTTGCAGGGCCCTGAGGCTCTGTCCTCAGGCTCTAGCCACAGAGGCATCAGTTCCTGAGGACCACCTGCCCATAGTGACTCGTGTATCTAATACGTTAATGCCTGAAAATCGCTCTGTTAAAATGTCCCGGAAGCTTCCTGAACATCGCTTTCCCTGCTTCAGCTGAAGCTTGGGTGTTTGTTTCCAGAGCATTAAACAATAACCTGTCCTTTCTTAAAAGCAACATGGCTGCCTTCCCTTTGGAAGTCATTTGGCTAGGTTTAGAAACACAGTCTCCATCCCTGTTTTTTTTTACTTTTTTTGTTTGTTTGTTTGTTTGTTTTAGAAATCTACATCTGAGCAGACCTTGGGGGAAAAAAAAAACTCTGCTATTAAGATTCTTTTCCGGAGGCCAGTAAGTACCTGGGCAAATCCCAGGTATGGAGCTCTGATGGTATAGTCTCCTGAATTTGAGATCATCTCCTCTCGACTCCTCTCAGATGGAGGCTGGTAAAATCACAGTCAACAGAGGCATTCAGACCTCCTGCTTCAAGGGCAGGGGACAAGGAAGTCTGATGCCTGAGCTTTGGCCAGTGGGTAATTCTATGTCACTCCCTTTGATCTCTCAAAGTCTCTACTGGCTTCGACATTTGGAGTTTATGCGACAACTGATTGAGTGCCTATGTTATCAGGTTACCATCAACATAATTATTTTTCAAACTTCAGCTTACTTTACAGAATATTTTTCATTAAGGACTGCTCAGTACAGGTAGGATGAAACCCAAACTCCCACCCTGACCTATGAGAGCCCATGTGATCTGACTCTACCACCTGCTCAAACCCCATCTCCTATCCTTTTTCTTCTATTCTTATTATATTTAGGTCTAACCACACTGGCCTTGTCATTCCTCAAATAAACCAAGTTCATTTGTTGTGAGGGCCTCTGCTGTTGTTGTTTACTTGGCCTAAAACCATTGTCATCATGGTATGGCTTTGCATGGGGCCCAGATCAACTTGATGTCACTTTCCCAGAAAATCTTTCCTGGCCAGTCAAGAGTTGACCCCTACTCAGTGTTACTTTCTTTATTACACTCCCCACTATCTAAAAGTTTGTAGTTGATTTGTCTACTTATTTCTTGTCTGTATCTCTTCTCCCCTTAGATGGGTACCTCAACAATAACAGTGACCTAATCTGCTTGTTTATGGCTCTACCTATGGTGCCTAAACAGTGATTTTAGCAAAATAGATGCTCAAAAATGGGTTTGTCGAATGCATGAATGAACAACTTTTTAAATTGAGTTCCTGTATTAATTTCTGATATTGTTCATGTTATATCTCATGGGTGAGAAAAAATTCATGACATTTCATTTCTTCATGTCAATCTAAATTTTGGGTGAAGTGATCTTTGATTACAGCCATCTCTCAGTCATTTCTGACGCTAAATGGGCACATCATCAGTGTGTCAAGGGGATGGCTGTCCTCACATGGTGAGTGGAGATTTTGTCAGTGTTCTTGCTACTCTGGCTCCTCTACCTAAAAGGTGGAGAGCCATATGTCCTTACAAGAAATACAGAGAAGATAGAAGAAATTTTAAAGTCCCACCAAGTCAGAATATCACATTTTCTTCATATGCCAGTTTTTCACACTCAAATCTAAGCTCTGCTTAAAAGTCTAGAAACTCTGTGTTTCAGGACACTTCTCCCCTGAGTATGTGATGACAATGATCTCTAGCTCCCCAAAAAGCAATAACAATGAATAACACAGAAAAGGAGAATAGGCCCTTCTTCCCTTCCCCTCAACTTTTTAAGATCCCCTTTCAGGTAGGTCTTGATGTTTATAAACGTGGAACAAACTATTTGAAATGTATTTCCACCCAATAGAGAGTTTGAGACTCTCATAGTAACTACTAGCAATGCCATGATGTAAAATCTTAAATCAGGTATAACCAGATACACAAATAGAAAATTTAAATCAGAAATCTACTCTCATTTCCTATAGCTCACACTATTACAGCTGTGAAAAAGGCATTACACAGAGAAGGCAATGTCCCTTCTCACTATTGAAAATAGCCCATTGCTTTCAGGCCTCTTGCCCATAGACATCAAAGAGTTTGGTACTAGGTTCACTGTTTTTTACTTTTACATCATTTTCTGTTACCATTTGGAGCACTTTGGTGTCCTTTATAGTGCCCGGGTCTCAAATTTCCATGACAGCTTCATCCCAACTATCTGTGGTACCCTCCATTGCCAGCTCCTATAATTATATCCTCTGGTCCTCGTAGACTTCTTGAATGCTTCAACTCAAATAAGCACTCTTTCTGACACAGCCTCCTGCTCCTTTCAAACTTGGATGTGCTTAAGTATGCTCAGTTTGTTCTAAATGAAAAGTCATGGTCTGTACCCCTCCCTGATGCTCTCAGATTTTGAATCCATAGCTGAACTATTCCTAGAAATGTGTATTTTAAGCAAGCACAACAGATAATTCCATGGATTTTGACAATAAAAACAACTCTTACCATCAGTGAGTATTCTTTCCTCTTCATTCTTCCTTTGTACCACAAGGCTTGTTTACTTGTCAATAATGTACAAACAACAGAACATCAAGCTAAACGTGGTTTTGAAATAAGATTTGACTTTTCACATAAACAGAGGCCCAGAGTCAGGCTGTTCCGGGGATGGTCATTGAAAACTCAGGGCTTTCTACTCCACTGGGTCCAGGTATCAACAAGGACACCATGTGGCTCCCAGGTGGCTGCCGGAGCTCTGAGCATGGTATCCCCTCCCCAGAGTGTCTACACACACATCCACACAATAGTGCCCAGATCTAGTTGAACTAAAACTCCTGATTAATTGAATACCTTCAGAAGAAATAACCACTAACTGGTATTTCTGAGCAATCAAACCAGTTATGTCATCGGATGTACAGCCATAGGTAAGTAAGACTGCAATCTTAGCCTTTGTGTTTTAAGCTCACAAAGGAGACTACTGGTTCAAGGCCCTACATAACCTGAAATAGAGCTTTTAGAATTCATTGCACTTAAATTCATTTGGGCCACAATCATTAAAAAATAAAGTTATGTAATTTTATACATTAAAAAATTGTGTGTTAAATGAGTGTTTGTGAAACCAGGGAAAACAAGCAATACCTGTTTTTTCAGAGGTCTATTTATTAGTACATATGCTTCCCCACAAATAAAATAAATATGGCATTTTTCACCTGAAGAATAAATAGTTTTTATAATATGCTCTTTATAAAATATAGGAGAAGGCTTTTAGACAAAATCACCCTTAGTTTATTATGACTATTTCAACCTGAGTGCCACAAGAATTTTTTAAACGTGCAATACCTGACTATTTAGCCAGGAGCACAGGCCTCTTATCCCTTATATTGTCCAATTTAAGAAGTGACAACAGGTAAGACAACAATAGCCATCCAATGTGAATGAATCAAAATTATACCTATTTTTTTTCTCTGATTGGCATATATATAGCAGAATTTTAGCAATTAGTTTAACTGTGCCTTGAGATGAAAAAGGTTGAAAATTGTTGGTTTATTGGGTGGATGCATTCACATGTCCCTGAGTCTAGATGTCAGTTTAGTTAATTTACATGAATAAAAACCAATAAAACTTTTACATAATTCAAGTGATTAATAAAAAAAACTATTACTTATAAGCTTGTTCAAATATCAAAACTGGACCCTGGCCAGTTGGCTTGGTTGGTTGGAACGTCATCCCAACACTAAAATGGTTGCAGTTCGGTTCCCAGTTGGGGCACATACCTATGTTGTGAGTTCTGTTCCGAGTCAGGGTGCCTCTGGGAGGCAACTCATCATCAGTCTCTCTCTCTCTCTCTCTCTCTCTCTCTCTCTCTCTCTCTCTCTCTCTCTCTCTCTCCCTCTCTCATCAATAAACATATTCTAGGGTCAGGATTAAAAAAAGAAAAAAAGAAAATCAAAGCTGGCACTAACTAAAATACACTGGTAGTTATATATTATGTCACTAAAACTTCATGGTAATATTTTCTGGAGAATTTAAATGAACTCTCCTATATTTGTGTATATTTACCATATCAATCCATTGTAGACTTTAACACATGTGTTAGTGCCCCAGGACTGCCATGACAAATTATCACCCTGGGTGGCTTAAATAACAGAAACGTATTGTCACAGTTCTGGAGACCAGAAGTCCAAAATCAAGGTGTCTGTAGAGTTGGTTCCTTCTTGGGGATTCAAAGGGAAAATCTGTTCCATGTCTCTTTCCTAGCTTCTGGGGGTTGTTGCTAACTCTTGCAGTCTCTTGGCATATATACATATCACTCCAATCTCTGCCTACATCTCCATTCTCCCAGTGTGCTGTGTGCATGTCCTGTCCTCTCCTTGTAAGGACATCAGTCTTCTGATAAGGATCTTTTTAGTCCAGTGTGATCCCATCTTAATGTACACCTTAAGATGTATTATTTGAACACTATTTCCAAATAAGACCCCATTCTGAGGTTCTGGCTGACTGTGAATTTTCAGGAGCAACTCAATATAGCATATTTGTCTTTGATATTTTAAGTTAGATAAATGCACTATTAGTTAATAAGGCAAAATGAAACCTTGGAAGCAAAATACCTCTTAACATTTTTAATATGCCAGTAGTATTGAGGAAACATTAAAATATATTGTCTGTATCCAAAAATCTTATGTTGGGATTCAAAAATATGTAAATCAGTAGCCTTGTCTCTATTAACTAAGAAATTCTTTTGGTAAAGAAATATGTTAATAAATATTCCTACTTAAATTCTAGTTATAATTTATATGCATGTTACTGTTGTTTATTTATTGTTTGTTGTGTATTTAACCATTGGTTGGAATAAAGATTACTCAGTTATCTATTAACAATGACAAGGGACATTACCCCAAGTCTCCTTTTTAGAATACTATGTTACCCTCTCTACTCTTGATGTGAACATTAGTTGGTCATGTACCTGTAACCAACCACAGATAATACATTTGTAATTCCCTGCCACCCTACAATTGTTGCTGATACTAGTCATAAGGAATTAACAGTTCTCTCAAGCTTTGTAATCCCCCTTCATTGACGTCACTGGAAGTGAGGATGATCTCCTAACTGACATCAGGGAGAGAGAACACTAAAGAAGAATTATTGATATGCTAAGTTTATACAGTGAACATTTTAAAGTAAAAATTATAGGTTAAGTAATTCAGCTGCATTTATCTCAACCAATAGCACATACTGTGTATAAATATGACTATTATAAGGAACATTGGTTATTCTTCAGCTTACAGTGATTTTATACTACATCCTCTTCCAAGAATATTGATCCTTCTATGTTTTGTTCCCTAAGTAGATCTCATCATAATTTCTGGGTAGTGCTAAAAGTGAATACCTGATGTTGTTAAAAATAACTCCATGTTCTTTAATTGTGTTGTATTCACAAAGAATATCATATTTCCTATAAACTTACCACTTTTCTGGTCTAACTGATACTTTGGAAGAAGACTATGAAGTACTCTCTTTTACACTGTGGATTTCCATTTCAGTACTCACCTGCCTATAGATAGCCTATTTTTGCTTTTAAACTCGTTGAATGCTATTCAAATCCCCAAATTCCTAGCTGGAGAACTTAGTGCTTATGGGTTAGATTCTGATCTGCTGTAATCTAAGCTCTTCAATGTTGATAAGAAAGTTTGGGACAATTTTACATAACAATAATAATAGGACAAGAACAATTGCTAGAAGAATGGTGAACAGAATAAAAAAAAGTAACGTGAACTCAAGTTCTTAATGAATGTAACAAAAAATATATATGTTTTGGGAAAAGCTAAAAATATATTCTCTTTTATTCCAGTTGCAAATTATATTTAACCTATTGATATCAATAAAAACAAAAGATTACTGCCTAGCCAGCATGGCTCAGTAGTTGAGCATCAACCTATGAACCAAGAGGTCACAGTTGAATTCCCAGTCAGAGCATATGCTTGGGTTGTGGACTTGATCTCCAGCGTGGGGCTTGCAGGAGGCAGCCAATCAATGATTCTCTCTCATCACTGATGTTTCTATCCCTCCTCCCTTCCTCTCTGAAACCAATAAAAATATTGTTTGTTTTTTTTAAAAAAAAGATTACTGATTACCCATTCCTGATCCTCCAAAGAAGTGGGAGGAGGGGAGTTTGGTGTCATGCTGTGCAATAGGCAATGTTTCACTTGTTTTTTTTTTTTTTTTTTTTTAATAGAACTAATGCTTATAACTTTCACTGGGTTAAGAATCATTTATGGCCCTCTCCATTCTCAACTAACCTGATTTGTAACATAGTGGTTAAGGCAACAAGCTTTTGCATCAGTGCGGTTTGATTCCCTTAGGATGTTAATATTTATTGAGGATCTCCTAGGTCTTCTAAGCACCAGAGAAACAGCAACAAACAAAAGAGACAAGGTTCCTGTTCTGGTGAAGCCCACATTCTACTATGGAGAGAGATCATTTAAAAATAAACTAAACAGATAAATAAGCAAGATAACATCAGATAAACAAATGCTCTGCTATAATAATGAATTTAGTGGGGTTGAAGGTAGTTGCTACTTTATTTTTTATTTATTTTACATATATGTTTATTGATTTCAGAGAGGAAAGGAGAGGGAGAGATAGAAACATTAATGATAAGAGTTAATCATTGAATGGCTGCCTCCTGCAGTCCCCACACTGGGGATCTAGCCCTAACAGGGAATTTAACCATGACCTCCGGGGACAGGGTAGAACTACTGAGCCATGCCAGCCAGGTGGGTGGTTGCTGCTTTAGATAAAGGATCAGAAAAGGCTTCTTGGAGGAAGTGGCATTTGAACTAGTACCTGAATGAAGAAAGGAAACCTGTAATGCAAGTTTCGAGCTTCCTGCAGTTTCTGCATCAGTAAAATAAGGAACAGGGCTGCTTTGATGATGAAATGTGTGAGTGAATGGAAAGCACTTAACACTGACCTAGTAAGTATATGAAGCCTACTGAGCATCTCACTGGCTGGCTGTCCTCAAGACATCAAAGCCTAGAGCAGGGTTAGATTTTAATCTTGTTAACAGCAAAGTAAGTTACCGAATCACCTCATCTATGAGATTTAACTTATTCTCTAATTTCTAGATGTCATTTCACAATCAGACCCATCCCTTTGGATTGCTCCATACCTACTGATCTGTAAAGATAGTTATTGTCACTATCCATCTACCTCTGGATTTGCTGGGCAAACAGCATGATCATGTCCAGATGACCAAATCCACATTTAATGTACCTGAAGATCTAGTCCAGCATTAACATAATACTGTGCATTTTAAGATATTTTAAAATTAGCAATTTAAACAGAAGTCCCCAGAGGCTGTGGCCTTGTCTTGCTGATGCCACTAGTTAGGTTACACAGCTAATTCCATCAGAGCCATTGAACCAAGCGCTGGTGTGTGTGAAGAGAGTCCCTGAGTCAATTGCCAGCACAGAATTCTTTTTGACATAGGAAGGCAGATGATCTCCAACTTTGAGTGCATACAGTGCAGCTTTCTAGTTGAATGGTTCTTGACAATAGTGTCCTCTGAAACATAATGCCTGGCCAGGAGCCAATGATTCTGCCACCAAACAAATCACTGTGCATCTGACGCCAGAACGCCTCTGTGCGATGGTAACAGGAGTTCTCAGCCCTGGTGTTCCACAAGATGTTGCACTGGCTCTTTTATTCTTTATCAGACCCTGGAATTAAAAATTTTATTTAGATTGTTTCCAGGAGATAAGTGCTGGTGGAGGGAGAGGAAAAGAGAGGGCAGGAGGCTTTAGTGTAGTTTAAGAAATAGCTTTGCTATTTCATGATTCCCATTAGGACAAAATCAGTCTATGTTTTGAAACCCAGTTTTATTAATTGTTTAATAGATATTTTCACTTTAAATCTCGTTTAATTCTAGAACTGAAACAGCTTGGTTCAAACTGTTAGCTAATGACCCATATATCATTTTAGTAGTTGCTAGTTACGTTCAGAAATGCATTAGTTTTGTAAGAATTATAGACTTTCAAATGTGGAAACAAGGAGTATTTTTAGATGAATAAATTAGAACACAAATTTGTTTCAAATGTTATTTTACTATAACATATTATAAACCTAAAATTAGTAGAACATTCTTAAAATAGTATAATTCTTCATTTAATTTGCCTTTAATTTTCTTTTTAAGATTAAAAGTAGACAGATCATACTGTATAAATACAATTGGTGACGTAAATGTTATCTAAGTTATGCAGTGCTCTTTTTGAAAAGAAATATGCACCAGTTAAAATATTTAGCCAAATTCCCTCTCCAATTTTAAAACTATTCACTGATTTAAAATTGTAGCTCTTTTTCTGGAAATAACTTCAGAACATTTTTACATTTCACATTAAATAAGTAGAGCTAAGCATCTTATTTGATAGGAATATTTTTCCCAATGAAACTAAACTTGCCAGTGTTTCTTCCTTTTAGTTGCTTTTCACTTAGCAAAACATTCTCTTTTCTTATGAGCTAAATATAGGTATTAAGCTACTATAAAAATTGCAGGAATCTCTTTTAAGTATGGCTAGAAACCCCAAAAGAAAATAAAAAAAGATCATTGAAAAGGTTTCTTGTGGTTTGAAATGTCTTCCAAATATTCATTAAACATTTAAGTGAGTAAATTTGCAGAATATGTTTCTGACATTGGCACTGGTTCTGTGGTATTTCTCTGATCAGATGGAAGTGCTGTGTGTTATGCAGAGTGCATTCAGTCCATTCATGCATAAACAATATCATTTTCATAAATTAAAACCTTCCCTGCAGAAGGAACATCTGTGCCTGCCTTTGAATAAAAGATGGTGGCATGTGAGTTACTCCTCGACTGACTGAAAGAATCCTTATGTTTTAGAAAAAAGTTAAACAACCAAAAAGGCGGTGGGGTGGGGAGCAGTTCAAACCTAACTTGCAGTCTTCATTTTTACCTTATAAAAAATACCCCACAGTATAGATTTCTCTACTTGCTGTTTTAAACTCTTTTAATTCTTATGTCATTCTCTTTTCTTTTGTTCACTATAGCAACAGTGTTTAGTTGGCATGAAGATGTCTAATTTTAATTACAGGTGAAATGGAGCTGCTGAATAGATCACATCAGATCTGAATGTTCACTTCATGGTCTCCTAGGCTTGGAGAATGGCACAGTTCAGGTATCATATCATTATTATGTCTCTTAAAGTAAGAGCAGAGAGAGCAATCTTGGATATGGGAAGCAACAGCTTGATTCCAAAACAACTCTGATTCACTTGGAATGAGATATTGCATTTTGGATAAGGTTAGGACTAACTTAAGAGCATTTCTGTCATGTGACGAAGGCTGATGGAAAACAAGCTAAAATAATATATTATAAAGTGCACTCAAACGTTTTCTTAATGTTGAAATACTCCTTGCTGCTACTGTCACAGCTTGATGGAGCCCCATTGGCGATGTTATTAGTAGGACTAATTGTTCCTGTCCATTAGATTACTCACATTTTTCTGGAGCAGATTGCTAAATGAGGTCAGCTTTCTGGAACCCCTAAATCACCAATGAGAAGGAGATTAAAGGAACAAGCTTGGGAAGGGTGGTAGTCATCCAGTGTGGCATCCGAATCAGAGGAGGAACAATGGAGTTACTAATGACAGCAATCAGAGCACCAGGGTAGAGCCAGAGCACAGGTGCCAAAATGTTATTCCCTAGGAATCTTTCCTGTCACTCAATACATCCAGAGGAACAAAAATGCCAAACTTTTTCTTTTTAGTGGACTTTACAATGGACAGAATCTTCTGTAAATTTTTCCAGTGAATTTTGTTTATGAAAGAGCACAATAGTGCTCCAAATGCCCCTTCCAACAATATATTATAGTACAAAGAGTATGTTCTTCAGGAAAAGTAATTCATTACCTTTTTTTCTTGGAAAAATTATTGAAATCATCACAAGGTGTTTATAGAACAATTTCAAAGTGCCACTTCTTGGGTTCTTTAAATTAATTAAATAATTTCTTCCAGGCATTTTCTAAAGGTATATAACTTTCTTTTGGGGTTAGTACTGGTTTGTATTAGAGAACATTTCAGCTCAGGAAAATATACAGATAACAAAGCACTAAGCAAATGGTAAAGTTTTTAAACATATTTTTTAATATGTTGGCAAACTAAACTAGGTACTTGTTTGTATCCTGCTTGTTAATAATTAACTAAATGCCCCTTTAAAAAATTGACACATAACATAATAATTTAAAAGAATGAAAACCCAAAAGCTAAATGTGAAGATGCTCAAAGCAAAGAAAAGCAAAAACAACTGTTTGTCTCTCCATGACCCTCCCTCGCTCCCCTCCCCCAACAGCTTCATATTCCAAGTAGTGAAGAATCACGTAGGTCCTTTCCTTTTCTACAAAGATCTGATGACTTCCTAAGCAAGATAAACAGACTAGAAAGTATGCCAAAGTAAACTTTTCTTTTTTGTTTTATTCTACAAATGCTGCTTAGTATTTTCTTAACTCAGCAAATAAAGCAACTATTCCACTTAGGAATTATTTATACAAAAAAATCACTTTAAAAAGAACTGCAGCAATTGCTCAGATTTTTAATACTATTTTATTGCAATTGAATGAGTGTCTTCTAAATTGTGCATTACACCATAATATACAGGATTACAAACAAGATTACAGTACAGATCGATTGCAGTGGTACCAGTATCACATTTCAAACAGCACTTAGTCTGGACTGCATTTTACATGCAATAGCTATTGTCTAATTATGAATTAAATGGTTTGAATTTATTTAAGCTATGTACTAACTGACTACAGTAGTTATAAATCCCAACATTAACAACCTGATTTGATTTAGGCTCAGATTCATTACATGAATATATGACAAACCACCATTTGTGTGACTATGTATAAAATCATGCATTATATTTTCTAGAAACATCAATAGCTTCAGTTTCTCTGTAAAATTGTGGGATGCAAAGGAGTAAAAGACTAAAAAGAAACAGTGCAAATTGTATGTGATAGTCAAGCAGCTTTTGATTTAAAGAAGGGTATGTTGGCATTTGTTTATAATATGTATATAAAAGCTTGTGCAAGCAATGATTTGATATGTTTGATAGGAAATACATCTTTTTTTTTCATCCTCTTGAGTGTTGTGGATCTGGTTTTCATTTTAAAAAGAGGGACAGACTTTAAAGTGAAATGAATTGCTCAAATTGTGCAATTTTTTTTTAACAATTAGAGAGGAAAGAAGTGCTAAGGCAACACAATAACTTTCTAAGCACTTTTCTGCTGGTTTAAATTAGTTAAATTATTTTGTATAAATTAGATATAATTCTACTTTTCTGATATGTATAAAAATTGATGAAGCTGCATGGTTTTAAAATAGGAAATCCACATTATAAAAAGTCATTAAAAATTCTGTACAAAATCACAACAAAATAATTCAGCATGGGAAAGGTAACAAGTAGTAAAATGCTGGTTGAAAAATATATATTTATATATATTTTAATTGGCCCATTACTAGTTTAAAAATTGCATAGATCCTAATTATTGCTTGTGATTTTGTTATCCCGATCAGATAATTAATATGATCTGAATACAGCTACACCAAATTTGTGGTGCTTATTTTTTTTTTAACTTTACTGTACTACTTTTTTTTTTTAATAGAAGAGCTATAGAAAATAATACATAAGGTCAACAGGAACTTTGATCCCCTGTTTCTTCCAAAGGCAGTAACGACAATAAATACATATATCACTTGAAGCTTGGAGTATTTGCACTTTGCAGCAGTAGTACCCAAAGGGCTGCCTTTTGTAAACACGACAGTCACTGTAAGCACAGTGGGTTCGTTTCCGGGCGTGGTGAAACTGACGTGCCTCTAATCGTGAAAGATGGCATTGAGCTGGGCACTCATGACTCGCTCATGATGTGAATGGCTATCGAAGGACATGATATTGTCTATAGGGATCTCACAGCGAGGGGCAGCGGCGCCCGAGAAGATTGATCCGTGGCTTTGGGCCCCTGCCAGGGTCGCTGCAGGATAGTGCATGGTAAAGGCATAATTTTTCTCGAACTCGGCGGACGGTTCGTGTTTGAAAGAGAAGTTGCCATTGATGCTGAGCGGCGGGCTGAGGGGTCCATCAAAGGAAGGGCTGGTGCAATCAGTCAGGGGGCTTTCAAAGAAGGGCTCCAGCGCGGCGCTGTAGGCGTGCGGCGGCGGCGGCTTGACGTGGAAGACGTGGGAGCTGTCCATGGTTCCGTAGGGCGGGCTGGGCAACCCCGGCGACTGGTAGGAGTAGGGGTGCACAGGGAAGGAAGCGCTGGCAGTGGGCAGGTGCGGGGGCATTTCCTGGTTCTGCTCCGGCAGAAAAGTCCGAGGATTGAGCTGCAGGCAGCCCGCAACCAGGTTGGTGGTGGGTTGGGATAAGCCCTTGCAGAGCGTCTGTACGAAGGAGACCAGATCCGGGCTTTTGCCGGAACGCAGGATCTCCGACAGAGCCCAGATGTAGTTCTTGGCCAAGCGCAGCGTCTCGATTTTGGAGAGCTTCTGGGTCTTGGAGTAGCAGGGCACCACCTTGCGCAGGTTGTCCAGCGCCGCGTTCAGACCGTGCATGCGGTTCCGCTCGCGGGCATTGGCCTTCATGCGCCTCAGCTTAAAGCGCTCCAGGCGCGCCTTGGTCATTTTCTTCTTTTTGGGGCCGCGTCTCTTGGGCTTTTGATCATCGTCCTCCTCTTCCTCTTCTTCCTCCTCTTCCAGGTCCTCGTCTTCCTCCTCCTCCTCTCCCCCGTTCCTCAGTGAGTCCTCTTCCGCGTTCATAGTTTCTAGGTCGTCCTCCTTCTTGTCTGTTTCGTGCTCCTCGTCCTGAGAACTAAGACACTCGTCTGTCCAGCTCGGAGGACCCTGGGGCTGAGGTTCGCCCATCAGCCCGCTCTCGCTGTATGATTTGGTCATGCTTCGGTTTCCTACATTCAATAAGGGAGAGAGAAAAACAGAAAGAAAAAAGGAGGAAAACGCTACATTCAAAAAACTTCATATGCCTTCAGCTCCCACTTCCTCATCCTGTAAAAATGCATGGGAAGTGCAACTCCTTACAAAATGAGTGTCCCTAAGGAAAAGTTAAATGCAGTGTTTTATAACGGCATGTGTGTGCCCCGCTGGTACGTAGGAGACAAGGCAGACGGGGGGAGGGGGGAGAGAGTGACTACGTGTATATGTACACTCCTGTGTGCATGTTTCCTAGTGACCAACTTAAGTCTTTTTATGGGGATTACCGGCAGGAGAATATGTGTGAAAACGAGTGCACATTTCCGTGACTTTATGCTTGTCTGCATGAGTTCAAAGTCACAACGCCACAAAAATAATGAGTTTGAACATCTCAATTCTGTTCCCATCTCTGTCCTGGCTTCTCAGTACTCAGCGATTAAATTTGAAGAGCCATTACGTAATTTACCAACGCTGGCAGTGATTTTTAAGAAGATTATACTAACGGGAGATTGAAGAGCAAATGCATGGTGGACGAAAAGTACTTTCAACCAAATAATCTCACCATCAACAAAACATTTGGGGGAAAAAGTGGGCAGGGATCTTCCATACCACACTGGTCTTTCTTTCCTGGCCTCCGCTGAAAATCCGCCTTGTACAAAAGCGCCTGTTTGGGGCTAGGGCTGGGGGCGCGGCGAGAGCGCTCTCCCAGCGCGGGGATCAGGTGCGGAAGGCTCCTGTCTAATAAACAGCCCATTGAAAAGGCTGCCCGCTCTTTATTGGGCCTTTTCGAAGTTCTCCTCAAACCTCCCTCTAAACGATGGAGTCATTATAATGGTCAGCAATTGGCAGTGGCGAAGTTAGCGCGTTTAATAAGAGAAATAAAAAGCATGTAGTGAGACAACTGCATTTCTGGTTTCTGCAGCGGCTGCTGGGGACTTGGCCGCCTCTGGAGCAGTAACAGGTAGTATGAGGGAGTCCCGCTCCCTTCTCCGCATTTCCCCTCCTCTCAACTAAACTTTCTCCCAACTCGATTTGCTTTCCAGGGTGTGTATACCCAAGGTATCCATGTCCCTTTCATGCGCTGAAAAAATAACGTGGCCCCTCCAATGTGCATCACATACATGCACACAACATAAATCCTGGTAACAAGGGCTTTTTTTCTTACTGGAATGAATAAGAAAGTAAAGTAGTGCATTGCTTTTAAGACTTTGAAATCACCATTAGCAAACGACCAGAGAGTTATCTGCCTTATTAAAAATCCAAAGATGCTTCTATTCTTCACCTCCTCCGCTCCTGTCCCCCCGCCCCAATTTTTTAAAATAAATTTTAAAATCAGAAAGCTTGCAGTAGGTATTTGAGTGACGGGAGTCAAAATGCGTGTATACGTGCCAGCAATCATGGGGAGGAATGCCTGTCCCCCACCACCACCACACACACACACACAGGCTCACAAACGCACAGACACAGAATTTCTAGGGGCATTAGGTCTTCAGTTACTGCTTTTATTTCCAAGCAAAAAAGGAAAGGATTGTAATTACCTGCAGTTGTTAGTAGGTCCTGAGCAGTGATGGTCTCATAACCCTGGGGCCTCCGGACGTCGTGCCTTCTGCGCGGGACGAATTCCTCGTGTCCCGGCCGCGCGGGCGCTCAGGTTATATAGCCGAGGCGGTGATGCTGAGCGCGGGCGGGGCCGGGAGCCGAGCGCCAGCAGGTCCCGGCGCCCCGCGCCCGCGCATGCGTCCAGGCTGTGCGCTCCTCTCCGCCTCCCCCTCTCCCCCGCCCCTCCAGCCTCGCTCCTCTCTGACCCTCCTCCTCCTCCTGCTCCAGTCTCCCGCAACCCTACCTCCGCCCCTTCTCCATCCTCCCCAGCACGCGCCATATGGTCCTTCCAGTCCGGCCAAGAGCCGGGAACCACGTGACCTGCCCATTTGTATGCCGCGGAGAGCTTCATTCCGGCCCCTTTGTGGCCCAAAGAAAGTGGCCCATCTGTCGCCAGTTAGAGACTCCGCGGACCAGTTTTTACCCGCAGGAGACATTAACCCTTTCAGGCGGCAGAAGGGGGAGCCGCCGCTGGGGAGGGGGCTGGGGTGAGGGGGGATTTGAGGAGAGGAAGCGGGAAAGCTAACTGACTACATTTAGATCGGAGGGAGAAGCCAGCGTCGGGGCGAGAAGTAAGGCCTGGGTGAAAGAGGCGGAAACGCGGGGTGCGGGGTCTGGGGCGCACAGGGATGCGTCCGGTCTCCTTTCCGTTACTCGCACAGGCACTGCCCTCCTGGGCACCAAGACTCCCTGTCCTCTCTGAGGTGCCCATCTCTTGGCAGACGCTTTGCTCGTTGGCGCCCAAAGGTGGCTTCTGCTCATCTCTTCCAGCTCCTTAAGCAAACATACACGCCACATAGAACGGCTTCATCTGTCAAAGCAGCTTTAACATGGTCCTCTAACCCCCTTCACTGGATCGCCCACTCCCAGCCCCTCCCCTCCGGGATAGTTATTTTGTACCTGTCATGCTAACCCACCCGGTGAGCTGACCTTCAGGTACCCTTGTCCCTGGAGACCCCTCACTAGGTCGGGCCACCTGGCCCCGTTGGCCTGAGAGCTCTCTTGCTGGAGAGCTGGGCGATTTCTCTGACTCGTGGAGTCGCCTTTTAACCAAGGCCATTGGATGGTTGCCCTCGCCCATACATCCCTGGTTCCTTGCCACAGGCTGCTTCGTCCCCTTAATCCTCACTCTGTAAATAGGTATTGGGTTCAGAGGAGACTTCTCAGAGGGAGGGTGCAAAGGGCCTGTGCCAAATGGGTCTATCTGGCTCCTCTTTAGAGAAAGGCCACTAGCACAAGTCTGGGAAGAGCTAAAGGCCAGGACTCCTCCAGACCTCAGAGACTCTGGCTTGATTTGACCTCCACCTATAGGGTCATGCGAAGATCACACAGCTTCCCAACTAATTTGGAAGGACCCATATTTGTGTTTAAATGGCGATTCTTTCATTATTCACTTGTTTCCAGCAAGGCATGTTAGACAATGATACTTTTTTTTTTAAAAGTTGGTCCCATCCCTTCCCTGTCCACTCTTTCTCTGTCCGCTTCACCTCTATTCCTCAGTTCACTAACCCCTTCTCCCCTCCCAGGCCCAGCAGCCCCTTGCAATGAACCAGGGAACTTGAGTTGCTTATTTAAAGGCAACAGCTCTAAATGCCCCTTGAGTGTGCAAACAGTGTGGGGTTGAGGGCTGGGCTGGGTGCATCTGGGAACAGGAGGGGGGAGTGGAGGGCAGGGGCAGAGGGTCCCAAGGAGATGGCTGGTGTCTGGAAAGTGGAGGTGGCAGCTTCCCAGGCTGGCACAAACCTGATGGGGGATAAAGGGTGTGTGACTTGACCCATTGCCCAAAGCATGAATTGTGCTGAATTTCCAGGGCAAACTGTATGGAGTTTTTGCTTTTCTGCATCTCTCCTTGGTGTACAAAGAGCACAGCGGAGGACGAAA
Organism: Myotis myotis; assembly: GCF_014108235.1. Classification (NCBI taxonomy): domain Eukaryota; kingdom Metazoa; phylum Chordata; class Mammalia; order Chiroptera; family Vespertilionidae; genus Myotis; species Myotis myotis. Next base: position 38,332,001 of record NW_023416390.1, on the reverse strand, counting down.
GGATGTAAGCACCTCGGCTCCGTGTTTACTCCTGTGTCTTTGGTGATGGGTTAAAGCTTGAGAGACATCAGAGGAACAACCTGTAGAGACCGGCCCACACTCCGACCTCCGAGGACAGATGCGGCCAGGTCGGGCCGGTCCCGCCCTCTCCCCGCAGCGGCCCCGCGGGCTGGCCCACCGCGTGTCGGGGTTGTGGGGCTCACGTCCTGGCTCCCACTTCTCCATCCTCGGGGGAGAAGCTGGGGGCGGGGTGAAAGCAGGCCCCAGCTGCCCCGAGGCCCAAGGGTGGCCAAGGGAGTTACCCCTCCTGCCCCCTCCCTCCCTCCCTCCCAGAAGAAGAAACTCCCCCAGTTCGCGACACCCTGTGGAGTGCAGGGAACTCTCGGTGGGGCCCCTGTGCTGGGGATGGGAAGTGAACCGGTTTCACCAGCCGAGAGCCTAACGCGCCAAGTGCGGGAATTATTAGAGTCGTTCCCTCCCTCTGCTGATAAACTCATCCCTACCCCGCTGCCCGTCGTTCGCCTAGGCCAGGGGATTGGTACACAGAAAAGGCTGCTCCTGGATGCCCAGAAACCCGGCGAGGGCCGGTCTCGCGGCCCGGGACGCTCCGGTGCGGACCTGCCTCGATGAGGGGACTGTCTACCCCCCACCACCCCGCGTTTGCAGCCGGTGCACCGAGTGCCCGTCGGACCCCTGGGGGGCTGCAGCGGGCCGGTCAGTCCCCAAAGGGAGGCGTCCAGGAGTCCAGATTAGGCCTAAATGGAGGTGCTTTTTGTTGGGGGGGGGGGGGGGGGCGAAAAGCCGGGGCCGGAAGTAGTGGAGCGCGGGGAGGGGACAGCTCAGGACCCGGCCCACCGCCGAGCCCTGTCCTGCCACCTTCTTTTCTTCTCTTTCTTTGAACTTTGTTCCGACGGTTGCACACTTCCCCCTCCTGATTCCCCAATTCTCTCCCTGTCCTCTGCCCCCGCCGCCCATTAGCGGCCTTCCCTCTCCAGCTCCGGTCCCCACGGGGCGCCGCAGGCGACCGAGCGGCACGCGCACTGCACGCGCGGCCAACAAAAGCGGCTTTCATGACTCAGTGCCCTCGAGCAATGCCCCATCCGCCGCCCCGGCACCCGCTCCCAGCGCGCGGCGCGGGCCGGCCGGGCCGGCCGTTAGAGCGGCAGCCGGAGTGCGGGGGGGGGGGGGGGGGGGGGGGGGGGGGGGGGGCAGGGAAAGGGGGGAGGAGGCGTGTGGCTGGGACGTGCGGGCTGGGAAGCGTGTGGCTGGTGGGGGAGCGTGTGCGACGCACTCACGAGGCCAAGATAAAGAGCGGGGCTTGGCCGGCGTCCCCGGCGGTGACCTGTTTCTCTGGGAAGCAGATGCTTGCTTTTGCAAAGGGAAGTTTGCCTTCAGTGAAAGAATCGAGTGTGGCCTGGGCTGCCCCAGGGGGCTCCCGCATCCTCCTCCAGCGCCCCCCGCCTGGGGGGGGGGGCGGGGGGGCGGGGGGGGCGGTGGTCCTGGCCCGGGCCTGTCACAGGAGCGGGAGGCGGCTGAGGGGCGGGAGACACCGAGGGCGCTGGGGCCTGGAGCCTGGAGCCCGGGGCCCAGAGCCGAAGGTCCCTCGTAGGCCCCGCAGCTCCCAGGCCCTCGGGAGGCCAGGGGAGGATGTTGCTGGTGGCGTCCAGGTCTCGGCCCTGCGCCGCGTTTGCGCCTCCGCCTCCAGCGAGGCCCCTGGGAGCCCTGGACTGAGGCTGGAGACGCCTGGCTTCGCCAGGCAGTTGGCTGGGGAGAGCCCGGAGCAAAAGAGAAGCTATTAAAATGCCTCGCCATCGCCCCCAGCGAAAAACCCGTCCCCTCCAAATCTCCTGGGCTTGCGGCATAATCTTAATTAATATAATTGATTCATATTGCACCTGCGAGAACAGAAAAAAATGGATTCCAACCCTCAACCCCACAAATGGCTTAGAGCGATTGGATGGAGCAGGACGCGGCTGTGATGTGGGGAGTGATTTAGTGCCGAGCTTCCCCGACTCCGTCTGCCTGGGCTCTCTCATTTATTATTTATGTCCTCGTGGTCCCGCTGGGTCCCGGGTGGCGCCCCTCATGGCGCCTCCAGGCTTCTGAGGGACTTCATCTCGGATCCGGGTCAGGAGTGGAGGGGCTGTCCTTAAGCCACCCAACACGCAGGTCCACGGTGTAAAAACGCAGCTCAGAGCACTCACATGATTGCCCGAGGCCTCGTCATCGGATGGGCTGTGTGTGCGACTGGGTGTGCTGAAGTGTCCAAGCGTGTGTGAATCTGAGAGTGACGTGGACACGTGAGATTGCGTGTGAACGGGAGTGTGTATATGAATGTGTGATCGTTAATGTGTATGAAATGTAGGAAGGATCTGTGTCAATGAGTGTGTGAGTTATGTGAGTGTGTGTGAGTGTGCATGCGTGTGTGCGTTCGTGGGAGCTCCTGGTCTCAGCGCACCTATTTCCTTCCGGATTGAGGAACAGTTTGCGGTCCACAGGGGACCACAGGGCCCGGAAACTGAGAAGCGTCCTGTGTGTGCCAGCCTTTGCCTTAGAAACACCCAGGGTAGCTGGGTGTAGCTGCGGGTATGGAGAGCAGAGACGCACACCCAGAGCACCTGGGCATCCCTGGAACAATGCTGCTGCAGTGACTTGGGGGAGGAGATCCGTAAAGTTCCTACTGGCCGAGATGCCAGGGAGGCCAGGTTTAGAGCCCCAGGCAGCTTGTAGGGGAAGTGGCTTCTCGAGGAATCAGCACCTTGGACAATTCCCCCTTCTCTAGCGGTAGGGAGTTAATCCGCAGTAGGGAGTTTGCGCAAAACCACTCCCCTTCTAGCAGCTTTCGCCTTTTCCTGTTTGCCTTCTTTCTCAAAAAGACTGAGCACCAAATCGAACTTTTAATCAGAGAGCTCCGTAAATCTGCAATTAGTTAGCCACCTTCTTTGCAGAATAAGGTTCCCGGAAAGGTAGATACCCAGGTTCAGGGGTGGGGGAAGGGCTTAAGCTATAATTTGAGCTAGGGAGTCTGAAACAAAGAAATGATAACTTTCAGAGAGAGAGTGTGTCACTCTTCTAATATTTGCATGTATTTGCCACACAAATAGCATAATGAACTCTTTTTGCTGTGCACAGAAATAATAAAATATTTAAACATGTTTGTGATATTGCTTTTGTTTTATGGAACACACGTTTAATTGATAATATTTTTTTCTTTCAGCGTCATTATATCAACTCTCCAGTTATTTCATATTATAAACAATTCTATTAAATCAATGGGGGAAATAAACCCGCTAAAGTTAAATGGCATCATCTACTCAGATTTAGTGAGCCACACAATTAATTTAAATCATACTAGATTTAAAATTACAGCTTAATACACATGACATACAAAATATATTGGAAAAAGTCTAATAGAGTTGTGACTCTGAGAAGAACAAGCACCTTTGGTAATTTAAACATCTTAGAAACGTACACCATACACCCTCCCCCATGATTGATCTAATTTTCAAACTTCATCATTATTAGCAATCAGGATCCTTATTAAATTTTATTTAGACTTTGTTGTAATGAAAAGTATAATTTTTTATTCAAGAATTCAGATAGTTTCACCTTCATTAAATAACATGTTTTTGTTCCTCTTTAACAAATACATTTTCACATGAATTAAATATTGATAATTTGACCTTTTGTGTCTTTAATCAAAGGGGGAAAATTCCAAATGTAGATCTTGGAGTTTGGCCCTGGTGGGTCTTTCCGCTTGAATAGGCACTGAGATTAAAGGAGTCAAACTTCCTCTTTCACTGCTTTCTCCTTGCACTAATTGCTTATGCAAAAAATGCAGATTTGTATTAATTAGTAACTCCACTGATTAGTTCTGTGGTATTTTCACATAATAAATCATGCTGCAGACATGAATTTTGGCACATCACCCAGTAGTGGCTCAGGCTGCAATACGAATTTCATATTAAAATAAAATTTCTGACTAAATCTACCTTTCCCATGCAGGTACTGTGAGCAGCCACCTGCTGAGAGCACCTGCCATGGGAAATTACTTGCACTTGGTGACAAGCCACTTTGGGGGCCCAACCAGGACAGTCTGATTAGGTTAGACTACAGTAATAAACAAATAAATAAACACATACAGACATAGCTAAATAACACAAATGTGCTTAAGCCCTGGGTATTTTGTGCACAATGATGTTATAACAGAGGATCTACTTGTAACCGACGAGATGTTTTAAAACAACTTCCCAGTTTATGGATGAAATACCTCAATCTATTTTCTTCCTGTGAGATCTTTGCTCCTTTATGACATGGTCTGATAGTCTGAGACTCATTCATCACATCTGCTCATTGACTTATCCCTTCTTTAGGCAGGCAGGCTGGTGTTGAAAGGAAAAGAGGGACCAGAAAATCACCAGGGGGAGTATAAACGCTGAGCGCCATCTTGAAGGGAATTGTCCACCCCTTCCATCCTAGTGTATGGTGAGAAACCATGAGGTCAGGCACCAGAGTGGCCTGACATAGAACCAATTCTCCTCTCTCCGTTGGTAACGCCATGAGCTTCTACACAACTCCTTTCCCTGTCCTTGAAACCTTCAATTTGATGAGTCAGATCACAACCAATATTCCAAGATTATAAATTAGACCAAGGTGTCTTCTGTGCCCCCAACCAGGCCCTTCTTTTCTTGTCACTGGTGACACTTTTTAAGTCCCCTCAGGTGCTTTCCATAACCTTTTGCCCTTTGTGACCCATGACTACTATTGAAGCAAGAAGTTCATGAGTTTTAAGAGGAGAGAAAGAGAGAGAAGGAATGATGAGAGTGGTGAAGATAAAGATGCTTAATCTGTGCCCCTACCTGGAGTGCTTGCAAAATCACAGGGTACAGGAAAAAGGACGAATACTTAATACTGACATTCAGAGATGAACAAAGGCTAAGGGAGGTCTATTCTGGATGGAGGCTGGGGCACACGCTCTGCTACAGTTGTGGTCTCTCTGCCTCCCTTCAAGACTGGTCCTCAGGCTGCGGCGGATGTGGCTGGGGGGAGGAGACGCAGCCTCTACGGAGGCTCTTTAGCCTCATGTACCAAACATTTCAGACACTGTGATGGTGAATAAAAAGATTATGCATACTTTATCTATTTACAATAGATGTGGAAAACTTTTTTCAAAGAACTAACATGATGTCAGAAGAGGAAATATAATTTAAAGCAGCCCTCTCTTAAGTCAAATGTGTGTGTTTTTTCTCTTTTGAATTCACTCCTGTTTCCCCCTTCATATGGCTTGACATGGACCAGGTGGATCCTCTGATGGGAAACACACACACACACACACACACACACACACACACACACAAAACCCACACAAAAAAACCCACCTATGTTTTCAGTTATTCACAACACTGGGAAGTGGCCAGGCCTGAGCAATGGCTCTAAAGTTGCTGTAGTTATTGTAAATAATGTAGCAATGAGCATAGTCTTTCAAATTAGTGTTTTGGGTTTCTTTGGATATATTCCTAGAATTGGAATATTTGGGTCATAAGGCAATTCCAGTTTTAATTTTTTGAGGAAACTCCGTACTGCTTTCCACAGTGGCTGCACCAGTCTGCTTTGCTGCCAATAGTGCACAAGGGGCCCCTTTTCTCCACATCCTCGCCAACACTAGTTTGTTGATTTATTGATGGTAGCCATTCTGACAGTTGTGAGGTGATATCTCATGGTGGTTTTAATTTGCATTTCTCTGAAGATTAGTGACACTGAGTTTCTTTTCATATGTCTGTTGTCCATGTTTGCAGAGCTTGTCTCCTCATTTTCCTCCCTTCAGAAACTGCTGAGTAATAAACATATTCGGCAAATCTATATTGAGTGACACTTTGTGCCAGGCATACAGTAGTAAATAGAAACAGACATTAGTCTCTGCTTCTCAAAGCTTTCAATCTAGTGAAAGAGATAGACTTTAATAAGATTCACTCCCAAGTGAGTGCTCATCCATCTGACTTGAGAGAGTGCAGGGAAGGAAAACAAAACCCGCCAGTCCACAAAAGCTGAGGACAAAGGAACCTGCCAAAGTCTGATGTGGGAGGACTCCAGAGTTGGTGGAGTTCTAAAGCAATGAGAAGGGTGTTACCACTGGAGGCGGCTGGCCTGAGGGAGAGTCCTCAGGCTGTGGGAAGAATATATGAAAAGGCCCTGTGACAAGAGGAGCTTGGGAAGTTTAAGAACCTGAAAAATGTCCAGTGTAGCACTGCACCCAGGACTAGGAGGGATAATAGTGAGAGAGGTGAGGTAGCAAAAAGAAAGACAGGACCCAGAGCCTGCTTCCCACTGAAGAGTTTTGAGCTGCTGGGAGGAGTGTGAACCAGGGACCGTGAAAACTGAGGGCTACCTGAGAATCCTGACAAATACAGCCCAGATCATCGGAAGCATCAGTCGACCCACAGATACATGAGAAATAATAAATATTTGTTGCTTTAATCCACTAAGTTTTGGGGTCGTTTGCCAAGCAGCAATACCTGAATGATACACTACTATGAAAAACTTCATTTTTCCCCCAAGACTGCTTAGAGATTTGGATGTCCTGATAAGTAAAAAAATATCTGTTCAAGAGAGACTTTCCATCAATATCCTAAACTTACAAGTATTTCAAGAATTTTTCCCCCCAGCAAAAAGGTGTGTTTTGTTTGTTTTGTTTTGTTTTTTTGTTTTTTGTTTTCCGGGAACAACAAAGAATTGCAATTACAGACATGTTGTATAAAGACATAACAGGTGCAAATGCAGTGAAACAATGGAGAGAAACTATTTTATGGATTTGGGAGAGGGGCTGTTGTAAAGAAGAGTCCATTGGAGGAAACTGAAATTTTGAAGTATAGTGACTTTTTATTGGCTGAGTTGTTACTAGGCAAGGCGGAATTTTTTCTTCCCACAACTGAGGTAGGTAAGTAGCATCATTTCCTGTCAGAGATGCAAGGTACCTTTGTTCCTGTTAGGGTCAGTAGTCTGTGTTGAGTGACAGGTGTATTTCAAGAATTTTATACTGTATGTCTCATAGTAAACATTAAACTACTATTTATTTGTTAAGGATTGTGCTAAATAATTTAGAAAAGTTATGTCATTTAATTCTCAAAATAGCTCTATAAATAAGTATCCTCCCTCCCTCCCTCCTTCCCTCCCTCCCTCCTTTCTTTCTTTCTTTCTTTCTTTCTTTCTTTCTTTCTTCTCTCTCTCTCTCTCTCTCTCTCTCTCTCTCTCTCTCTCTCTCTCTCTCTCTCTTTCTTTCTTTCTTTCTTAATCCTCACCTGAGGATATTTTCCCATTGATTTTTAGGGAGAGAGGGAAAGACAGAGAGAAACACTGGTTGCCTCCTGCATGCGCCCCAACCCGGGCCCGGGCCCTGAAGGAGCCTGCAACCAAGTTATGTGCCCCTGACCGGAATCGAACCCAGGATCCTTTAGTCCACAGGCTGCTCCTCTATCCACTGAGCCAAACCGGCTAGGACACTACTTTAATTATTATTTACATACTATAGATGAGGAAGCAGAGAAGTTAAATAGCTTGTTTAAAGTTATACATCTAGAAAAGGATAGAGCTCCTTTACTTTTTATCCAGATAAATTAACAATAAAGAATAGCAAGTATTTTTTAAGTTTGTCCTTATTGTTGAAAATATTACAGATATTCCCTTTTTCCCCATTGACTCTCTCTACCACCCCACCCCCCACTCCTGCCCCCGGGCCTTTTCTACACTATTGTCTGTGTCCATGGGTTATACCTATAAGCTCTTTCATTAATCTTTCCCCATACACCCTCCCCCGTCCCTGCCTTTCCTCTGAGATTCATCAGTCTGTTCTATGCTTCTGTCTCTGGATCTATTTTGTTCATCAGTTTATTTTGTTCATTAGATTCCACATTTGAGTGAGATCATGTGATAGTTGTCTTTCTCTGACTGGCTTATTTCACTTAGCATAATGCTCTCCAGGTCCCTCCATGATGACTCAAAGAGTAGGAGATCCTTCTTTTTCACAGCTGCAGAGTATTCAATGGTATAAATGTACCACAGTTGTTGTTTTTTTTAATTCACTCATCTATTGATGGGCACTTGGGCTATTTCCAGATCTTAGCTACTGTAAATTGTGCTGCTATGAACATAGGGGTGCATACATTCTTTCCGATTGGTGCTTCGGATTTCTTACGATATATTTCTACAAGTGGGATCACTGGGTCAAATGGCAGTTCCATATTTAAATTTTTGAGGAAACTCCATACTGTTCTCCATAGTGGCTACACTCAGTCTCCATTCTCACCATTAGTGTGCTAGGGTTTCCTTTTCTCCACATCTTCACCAGCACTTGTTATTTGTTGATTTGTTAATGGTAGCCATTTTGACAGGGGTGAGGTGATACCTCATTTGTGTTTTAATTTGCATCTCTCTGATGATTAGTGACTTTGAGCATTTTTTCATATGCCTCTTGGCCATCTGTATGTCCCCTTTAGAGAAGTGTCTATTTAGGTCTTTGCCCATTTTTTAATTGGATTGCTTGTCTTCCTTTTGTAAAGTTGTATGACTTCTTTATATATTTTGGAAATTAACCCCTTATCAGATGGTTTTCAGGAAACCTGTTAACCCACCATGTCCTGGGCCCACTTTTCTTTCAGCATTATGATCCTCTCTATTCCTATAACCTTTTAGCCCATCACTCCACACTCATACAAAATACATGCTGTACTTTCTACTTATAGCAGATATAATGGGTCAGTTCACTCAGCACCCAACCTAACAATGCTCGTGCATGCTTTTCTACAGGCTGGAAAGCTACCACAAAGGCATACATTTAAAATGTTTCCTGTACTTCCTAGATGTGGTATATGTTTTGCTAATCAGATGCATTAGGCTTTGATTCAGAACCAGGTTACTTGGGGAGTCAGAGGACAGGGGATTTACTTGGCTTCTGGTGCAAAATATGGAAGTCAGCAGATGTGGTGATGGCTTTCTAATTTGCTAGACCCCCAACTCTAGAAAGACAGCAGTTTTCTTAATAGCCTACTTCTGTGATATAGTTTTAGATATTGCGCCTGGAATGTCACGATAGAGTCTTTTTTTTCAGGCTTCTTAATCTTTCTGTGAATTAGCTATATTCATCATGAAATTCATTTGTATGGATTCTACATAAAGTTGATTACACTGCCTGTAATTAAAAACCCTTTCCTGTTTAGTAATTGGTACCAGAGCAGTTTATGGGCAACGGAACATTAACAAGATGGGAATATGTGATTAGTTGATGTAAAAAATATATAATCGGGTTAAAGCTATTAAAGAAGATGACAGTAATCCATGAGACCCAGCAATAAATTAGTTGATTAACTTATCACCTGTGGTCACCTGGAATGAAGTGCCACACGGAGTTGCTGCATCAGTGACAGACACCTGAGCTGCACTGAAGAGGTTCATGCATTCCAGAGGATGGGAAGTAAATTCAAGGAAAATTTAGGAGCTTGCTACTTCAGTGAATAGTCTGGGGTTCCTTTGGAGTGGGGCACACCAGGATATTTCTTTCAAAGTAAAAGACAATTTATTTTATACCACCTACCACTATGATTGTTATGCAAATTTTCATGAAAAATTATTGAATTGTAGCCCTAGCTGGTTTGGCTCAGTGGATAGAGCATTGACCCACAGACTTAAGGGTCCTGGGTTCAAATCTGGTCAAGGGCACGTGCTCAGTTGCAGGCTAGATTCCCAGCCCTGGTTGGGGTGCATGTGGGAGGAACCAATTGATGTGTCTCTCTCACATTGATGTTTCTCTCTCTCTCTGTCTTCCCCTCTCCCTTCCACTCTCTCTAAAAATCAATGGAAAAAAATATCCTTGGGTGAGGATTAACAACAACAAAAAATGTTTTGAATTGTATTAAATTCAATTAAAAATGAAGGGAAGGTAAACAAAGCCATGGTTCTTATCCATAGTTAACCAACTTTGGAAATGCTTTTGGTGCTTAAAAACAGTTTAGACAAGACCTTATGCTCTGCACAATTTAATCACATTGTATACAGTATGGGATAAGGGAGCCATAAACTATTTGCCATATCAATAAGATATATTATTTGCAAAGCTAGAAGGTAACTAGCAAATGTGAAATGTGGAAGTCAAAGATGCAAGGAGAAAATGTGCTTGGTGAAATAAAATGAGAAACTAGACAAGTAGAATAAAATGAAAGTAATATTCATGTACAGGATTTTAAATTAAGAAGTGAAAGAGCCCTAACTGGCTTGGCTCAATGAATAGAGCGTCAGCCCTGGAACTGAAGGGTCCCAGGTTCGATTCTGGTCAAGGTCATGTACCTTGGTTGTGGGTTCAATCCCCAGTAGGGGGCATGCAGGAGGCAGCTGATCAATGTTTCTCTCTCATCGATGTTTCTGACTCTCTATGCCTCTCCCCTCCTCTCTGTAAAATCAATAAAATATATATTTATTTTTAAAGTGAAAGAACCCTCACACTTTGCTCATGAGAATACAAAATGGTACAGCCACTATAGAAACAGTCTGACAATTTCTCAAAAAGTTGGAGTTACCATATGGCCTAACCACTCTACTCCTAGGTACATCCCCAAGAAAACTGAGAACATGTGTTTATACAAAAACTTTCATACCAATGTTTATTGTAACATTCTTCATAATGGCCAAAAAGTAGAAACAACTCAAATTTCTATCACCTGATGAATGGAGAAATAAATGTGGTGCATCCACACAATAAAATATTATTCAGCCATTGAAATTAATAAGTCCTGCCCAGGCAGTGTGGCCCAGTGGTTGAGCATTGACCTATGAACTGGGAGGTCAAGTTTTGATTCCCAGTCAGGGCATATGCCTGGGTTGCAGGCTCCATCCCCAGTGGGGGATGTGCAGGGGGCAGCCGGTCAATGATTCGCTCTCATCATTGATGTTTCTATCTCTCTCTTCCTCCCCCTTCCTCTCCAAAATCAATCCACTCTGAGCGGGCCTAAGCCATCAGAGGACATCTTTAGTACTGCCTCAGGGGCAGGAGAGGCTCCCGCTGCCGTTGCGCTCACCAGCCGTGAGCCCAGCTTCTGGGCTTTTGGCTGAGCAGTGCTCACCCTGTGGGAGCACACTGACCACCAGGGGGAAACTCCTGCATTGAGAGGCTGCCCCTGGTTGTCAGTATGCGTCATAGCAACCGGTCATTCTGCCGTTCAGTCAATTTGCATATTAGCCTTTTATTACATAGGATGAAAGAAGTCAGATGCAAAGGGCTCATGTTGTATATTTCCATTTATATAAAATATTTAGACCACTTCATAGCCATAAAGATGGAAAGTAGATTACTAGTTTCAGGGATTGAGAAGAAGGGAGAATGGTAAGTGACTACTTCTTTTGGGGGTGGTGGAAATAGTCTGGAATTAAATAATGGTAATGGTTATGCAATCTTGTGACTATATGAAAAAAAACTGGATTATATACTTTAAACTGGTGAATTTTATAGGATGAGAATTGTATTTCAATTTAAAGAAGTAGAAGATACAATTGCAATATCTCATTGCTTGCCTTGTATGATATGATATGCACCTGGTTTTCCTCCTCCCTCTCTGGCCATTCTTTTTTTTTTTTTTTTTTTGCCTCATACCTTTTTTTTTTTTTTTAAATATATTTTATTGATTTTTTACAGAGTAGAAGGGAGAGAGAGATAGAGAGTTAGAAACATCGATCAGCTGCCTCCTGCACATCTCCTACTGGGGGGGGATATGCCCGCAACCCAGGTACATGCCCTTGACTGGAATCGAACCTGGGACCTTTCAGTCCGCAGGCCAACGCTCTATCCACTGAGCCAAACCAGTTTCGGCCGCCTCATACCTTTTTATTATTTTATTTTATTTATTTACTAGAGGCCTGATGCATGAAATTCATGCAAGGGACTCGGCCTTCGCAGCCACTGCAACTTGCCTCGGCCCTTGCAGCCCTGGCTTCACCCGGAAGGTCGTCTGGAAGGATGTCCGAAAGGTCATTTGGCTGTCTGTTCTAATTAGCATATTATGCTTTTATTATTATAGATTATTATTTTTAATCTTTATTGCTAGAAGTAAAACATAAGTCCCTTTTTCCCCCCAATTGACCTCTTCCCCCCCCCCCGCCACCGCTCTCACCCCCCAAGCCTTCACCACCCTATTGTCTGTGTCTATGGATTATGCATATGCACATATGAATTCATTGGTTGACCCCTCACCCTCACCCTCTGCCTTCCCTCTGAGATTTGTTCAATGTTTCTTTGTCTCTGGGTCTATTTTTATTCATCACTTTATGTTGTTCATTAGATTCCATATATGAGTGAGATCATGTGATACTTATCTTTCTCTGACTGGCTTATTTCACTTAGCATAATGCTTTCTAGATCCATCCATGCTGTTGGGAATGGTAAGAGTTCCTTTTTTCCCCCCATGGCCATTCTTTATGAATTATGTGCAGGATTCTTTTATTTGGCCCTCCCTTAAATCTTGGTTTTCCTGAGGGTTTTCTTCAAGCTGTCTTCTGTTTTCTTCTCATATAATCTCTAGATCAGGTAGTAAGTCAGCCATTGCTTTGAACAATGCACAAACTTCATTTACTATGGTTTACTTTAATACCAGTTCCCCCCAAATAGTTCACATTTCAGTTACACAGTATCCTATATAATAAAAGCCGAATATGCTAAGTGTCTGACTGCTCATTCAACCGTTAGACCAGTTGCTATGAGGTGCACTGACCATCAGGGGGCAGACACTCTGACCAGTAAGTTAGCTTCCTGCTGGGGTCTGGCTGATCGAGACTGGGCAAGACAGGCCGGACACACCCTGGAGCCCTCCTGCAATCACTCCCCAGCCCCAATACTGCACCAGTGGGGTCCCTCAGCCTGGCCTGCACCCTCTCACAACCTGGGGCCCCTTGGGGGATGTCCACAGGCCAGGCTGAGGGACCCCACCGGTGCACGGATCCGTGCACTGGGCCTCTAGTATTAACTGTAATTACTTAAAGTATAAACTTCATAGCTTGCTGCACAAATACCCACATCAACAACAAATCACTTCTTCTTTCAAAATCTGCTGTTGATTGGCCATTACACATCGGTTATTCAGTTCATGCACAGACAATCCTTGTCTCTCAGTAATAAACTCATGTGACATTTTATAGAAGTTAATAATAGAAAAAATAAAAATGCAGCAAAAAAATAAAATTAAAGGTGATGATGCTGGGAATGAACTTGGATGTGGTTAGGAGACTTGAAGATTTGAAGGTGGAGACAGTTGGACATAGCTAGGACAAGACCTGGGCTGCATGAAGTCACTGAATGCATGATATTTAAAAAGTCCAATGAATCAAAAACAAGGCAAAGTGGCTGCAACACTGCTTAGTTTAAGCTGTACTCAGAACAGAAAGCTGCTAATGGTGGAAATGGATCGTTTACTTCTATTTTGAAGACAATCATGAAAAAATCCAATCAGTGTAACTAGCGTTTAGGCCAACACTGAAGTTAGGTGTTGCATTGAAAGAAAACGGTAATTACCAGGAAGAACCTTCTGCTGCCAGTAAAGTTGATTTCATTGTTTTAGAAATTAGCAAGACTTTTCAGAATTTCAATGGGATGTAGAGCTAAAAGGAAATAGCCCACTGTAGGAATGTTGACATTTGCTGTTCAAGAGACTCTAGACACGCAGCCATGGGAAGTTCATGAAGGGAAGTGCATCAATGTAGAGGACAGTGGTTGTGACAAAAAGGATGATGTGGAAGAGGAAGTGGTGCTGGCAAGAAACTTCAAGTAAAAGGAAATTGCAGATGTTTCACAGCATGGAAAGTACAGAAGATAAAATGTTGGAAGCTGGTCCAAACCTGAAGGGAGTATGATGTCACAAAGGCACAATAAAGGTGCTCTCTCTACATCTGAAGTTGTGGTGAGAAGGCAAAAAGGAATCAAATGCCTTTTGAAAGTTAATTGCAGAGAAATTTTAATAAAAACACTTTAATTCTCAGTGTTTCTGATGTTTTAAATTTCTGTGTACCAAATAAATATTAGTTTTATCACATTTTCATTTCCAAACAATAAGAGAAGTTTGGATGTTTTGACAAAACATTTGAAAGGTCACAGACCAATTAATTATTAAGATCGTTGTATGGTTTCAGCTGGCAAGGTCATAGCTATGGTCCTGGATTACATGCAAAATGAGGACTGTCTGCCTGCCTTATGATGAAGGTACAGAAAACTCAAGTCAAACTAGCTTAAGAAAAAAGGCTTTTTTTTTTTTTTTTTTTTTTTTTTAGCTCACATAATTGAAAAGTCCAAGGTTAGGTCTTATTTCTAGCATGACTAGATTCAGGACTGAAATAACATAAAAATAATCCTCCCCCTCTTTTTTTTTTTTTTATTTCAAATCTATGGGGTGGTTACCTTCTCGTGCTCTATGTGACGATGGCTTCCAGTGACTGTAACTCTCATGGTAGCAGGATGGTCCCAGTAGCTCTAATTTTATGTTTTTCCAGGTTCCAGTCTAATGGAATGAAGCAGAATAAGCCTTTTTGTTATCAGTAGCTCCTGTACAAGTCCCTAGATTCCCATTTATTTTACTACCTCAGGCTGCCACTCCTCTACCCCAATCACTGTGGCCAGGTGTGTGTAAGGGTCTTCTACTTACAACTGGATCTCATGTTCTATACTTGGGGCCAGAGAGGAACCCCCACTCAAATTTCACAGACTGTCAGTGAGGAAGAGCAAGATACTCAAAGCCAAGGGAAATGTGCTGGCAGACAAACCATAAATGTCCGTGGCATTCTCCTTGGTAATCATCCCACTTCTCCAGTTTTAATTATCCTCTGTATGCAAGTGGCTCTGAGCTCTGTCTCCAGAAATAGTGACCTATATTCCCAATTCCTTGTTAGACAACTTTCCTTGGATTCACTGCAAGCACCTGAAAACCAGTGTGTCTGAAGGTGAACCCCCTGTGTCCCCTTACTCTCGGCCCAGCCAAATCTCTCTCCTCTGTTCCCCATCTCAATGAATGCCATCTCCGTCCAGCCCAGTTTTCCAGGGCCACAGCTTGACTCCTGACTCTCTCTTATAATCCACTCAAGTCAATCACCAATAAATTCTTGTTAATTGTGCCCCCAGTATCCCTGAAATCAACCCCTTTCTTTCTGTCCATATTTCTCTTACCCCATTTTGGCTCCCATCTTTATTTTTTGACTGCATCACTGTGGTTGCCTCATTTCCTTCCTTTTTTGTTGTTGAGGTGCCAGCGTGCCCATCTCAGGTCAATGGATCTTAATGGGGTGATCCAATCATAGCAACCCTGTCTCTTCCTTTCCCAGTCTCCCTTGTAGCTGGGATAGTCATCTGGTCTGTCCTGACCAATAAGCCATAAGGAGAAGTCTGCTAGGGAAGCTTTGTTTCCTGCAGTTTTCTATTTCTCTTTTTCTGGGAAGAGAAGATGATGCAGCTCCATCTCAGTTTCATTGGGGGAGACCAAGTGAATTGCAGAAATATTGCTGGGTGTTTTTAAGCTTCTGAATCAACACCACAGCCACCTACCTTGAACCTGTTTGTTATGTGAGAAAAATAAAGCAGTATCATGAAGCTGCTGTTAATGAAGGATGTAGAAATTGAGTTGTCTATTGTAGTAGGTTTTTGAATAATGCTATTTCATTCAACATCGTTTCATTATAACATTGATGAGATGCCACAGGAAGTCAACTTCTTCACATCAATTAGCCTGTAGTAAAACTGGTTTTGTTGTTTATAATTTCACTTAACATCTAAGAACCTATCAATAACATTACAAGAGGACTTACTGTAGTTGTAGCTGCACACAAGCCTCTCTGATATTGGATGAAATGAGAGTTGTCAAGGCTTTTCTCTGGTTTCTGAGTTTATCAATTAGCTAAATGGTGCAGAAAAGCCTGGGGGTGGAACAGGGTTAAAAAGAAATTGTTGGGCTAAAGATTGTTTATGCTAAATATGATGGGTGTGGGTACATCCTAGTGACAAGTAGGCCATTCCATATACATGTTCAAAATTGAGAGAGAGTTCTGGCCTGTAGGCACAGATTTACAAATCATTAGCATATTAATATAACAGATCAATGCATCTAAGAAGATATACAATAAAAGCATATTGCATAGGAAGACATACCTTCCAAGCACAAATATGACATCTAATTCTCATCCCATATATAGGGATATAGGGTTCTGGAGCTGGGATGGTATCTGGCTGCCCAATTTGGAAATCCAGTGGCAGTATCTTTTTTTTTTTTTTTTTTTTTTTTTTTTTTCCCTTTTTGTCTTTTATTAGATAGGCTAGCATTCCATCGTGTAGATGTACCACCGTTTTTTAATCCACTCATCTGCTGATGGGCACGTAGGCTGTTTCCAGATGTTAGCTATTGTAAATTGTGCTGCTATGAACCTAGGGGTGCATATATCCTTTCTGATTGGTGTTTCTGGTTTCTTGGGATATATTCCTAGAAGTGGGATCACAGGGTCAAATGGAAGTTCCATTTCTAATTTTTTGAGGAAACTCCATACTTTTTCCACAGTGGCTGCACCCGTCTGCATTCCCACCAGCAGTGCACAAGGGTTCCTTTTCCTCCACATCTGCTGGGGTCCAACCCCAGCAGGTCCAGGGGTCCCCAAAGGTGTGGACGGAGTCGGCGAGGAACGAAACAGAGGCAGCGTTCAGTTGATCAGCAGCCTAGCCAGGATCTCTAGCCAAGTTCTGGTCAGGATCTCCAGCGAAGTTCTGGTTAGGATCTCCAGCCAGGTTCTGGGTCCATGTTCTCTTGCTAGGTTCTCCAGCCAGGTTCTCCAGGTTCTCCAGCCAGGTTCTGTAGCCATGTTCCCTCGCTAGGTTCTCCAGCCAGGTTCTGTCCAGGATCTTCAGCCGGGTTCTGTCTAGTTTCTCCAGCCAAGTTCTGTAGCCAGGTTCTGTCCAGGATCTTTTGCCATGTTCTCTCCAGCGAAGTTCTTCTGTCTCTAGGTTCTGTGTAGGTTCTGTGTGTAGGTTCTGTGTCCAGTGGCAGTATCTTGATTAAGATTCCCAAAAAGCAGACCTGGGAGGTTATTCCAGAAGACCTAAGTTAGGGGAATGGGTAAGTGGCATTGGAAAATGAAGGAAGTTAATAAAAAGATGTGTTAGGTAATTGCTACTTTGGGCAATGGAGCTTAATATTGTTGGAGAAATGATGGACCTATGGTGGAACAGGCCTCAGATATCCCACTTGAGTGTGAGGAGCTGAGGTACACCAATTTCTTCTTTCTCCCCCTCTGCTTAAGTGAGGTATAATTGACAAATAAAAGTATCAGGTATTTAAAGCTGTACACACCAATTTCTGTCAGTCCTTGGTAAGGGTTATTCCCATGCACATGGGCAGAGCAGACTCTGCAATGAGATGCAGGTGCTAGCACCTAACAGTCTGGGCAGCATGTACTACCATGGCAAGGTCCTGGGGGCTCCAGCACGGCATCAACAGCATCTAATATGAGCAGAATCAAAGCTAGGAAGGCCATGGGACACAAATGGGAGCAGCCAGAAAGGAGTAAGAAACGTTGAAACAGGAGAAGAGACAGAACTTAAGTGAATTTTCTGAGCCAAAGCATCTGCAATGACTTAGAGCATTCCAGCAGCCTTGGGTGCCAGCAAGAAGGGGTTATTAAAAGAGCTTACCTGCCCTGAATAGAAGGGATGCTATGCTATAGAAGTGCAACTTCAGTGGCATTTGAAGAGCAACCTCTGCTTTTCCTACTAACTCAATTCGGAGTAGACGAAACATGCATTTTTTTCCCTTAGAAATTTTCTTGAGAGAAAATGAAAGAAAGCAACCAAAACTGTCCACTGCTAAAAAATATTTTGCTCCATCTGTTCCAATGAAAGGAAGATGTTTTATAAAAATTCTCTTGAGACTTTGGAAAGTAATATAAATGTATTCCTTTTTTTGGTGATAATTTGCCAGTGGGTGACTTACTGTAGGTTTAATGCCAATGCACTGATGATCCAGAATGTTTAAAAGGCCTTCCCATGCCAGAAAATGCCCTTAAATCCTTGGAAGGACTAGTATATTGTGATGTGAATAAAAAGGGAGCCAAAGGAGAGCCACACCTGGAATCAGAAGTGAAAGGAGAGAGGAGAACCAAGATGGCGGCATAGGTTAACGCCGGAGTTTGCTGCTTTGAACAACTACTTCAAAAGTGAAACCAAAAAACGGAAGGGACATCACCCAGAACCACAGGAACGCTGGCTGAGTGGAAGTCCTACAACTAGGAGGAAAGAGAAACGCATACGGACACTCAGAGGCGGCACAGTGCTGAAGTCAAATTCTGAGGTGCGGAGTGCGCGGAGCGGGCTGGCGGCGGAGGGCGCGGTTGGCGTTTTCAATCGGGAGGGAGTCGCAGAATCTGAGCTCCAGATCCCGGAGAGTCTTTAGGGACCCAGACTCAAACGGGAGAAGCGGGACTGTCTGGCTTCGGTCAGAGTGAGTGCAGCTTTCTCTCTGAGCTTTGCAGCGGGTGCTGGGACTCAGAGAGGCAGAGCCCCTGGGGACAGGACTGAGAGCCGCCATAACTGCTCTCTCCGGCCCACCCTGTTGATCCTGTGCGACCCGCCCCGCCCAAGCCCTGCACACAGGCATTTGCCGGATAGCCTCAGGCAAAGGCTAGATTAGCACCTCCCTAGAGGACAGAAGTTCTCTCACTGCAGACACAGCTGATTCTCATAGCCACTTGGCCTGGAGGTCAAACCCTCCCTGGAATTAGCTACAACAATCAAGATTTAACTATAAGACTGCGAACAAAGACCACTAGGGGGTGCACCAAGGAAGCATAACAAAATGCGGAGACAAAGAAACAGGACAAAATTGTCAATGGAAGATATAGAGTTCAGAACCACACTTTTAAGGTCTTTCAAGAACTGTTTAGAAGCCGCCGATAAACTTAATGAGATCTACAAGAAAACTAATGAGACCCTCGATCTTATATTGGGGAACCAACTAGAAATTAAGCATACACGGACTGAAATAACGAATATTATACAGACTCCCGACAGCAGACCAGAGGAGCGCAAGAATCAAGTCAATGATTTGAAATGCGAGGAAGCAAAAAACACCCAACCGGAAAAGCAAAATGAAAAAAGAATCCAAAAATGCGAGGATAGTGTAAGGAGCCTCTGGGACAGCTTCAAGTGTACCAACATCAGAATTATAGGGGTGCCAGAAGATGAGAGAGAGCAAGATATTGAAAACCTATTTGAAGAAATAATGACAGAAAACTTCCCCCACCTGGTGAAAGAAATGGACTTACAGGTCCAAGAAGCACGGAGAACCCCAAACAAAAGGAATCCAAAGAGGACCACACCAAGACACATCATAATTAAAATGCCAAGAGCAAAAGATAAAGAGAGAATCTTAAAAACAGCAAGAGAAAGAAACTCAGTTACCTACAAGGGAATACCCATACGACTGTCAGCTGATTTCTCAACAGAAACTTTGCAGGCCAGAAAGGAGTGGCAAGAAATATTCAAAGTGATGAATACCAAGAACCTACAACCAAGATTACTTTATCCAGCAAAGCTATCATTCAGAATTGAAGGTCAGATAAAGAGCTTCACAGGTAAGGAAAAGCTAAAGGAGTTCATCACCACCAAACCAGGATTATATGAAATGCTGAAAGGTATCCTTTAAGAAGAGGAAGAGGAAGAAAAAGGTAAAGATACAAATTATGAACAACAAATATGCATCTATCAACAAGTGAATCTAAGAATCAAGTGAATAAATAATCTGATGAACAGAATGAACTGTTGATTATAATAGAATCAGGGACATAGAAAGGGAATGGACTGACTATTCCTGGGGGGGGAAAGGGGTGTGGGAGATTCGGGAAGAGACTGGACAAAAATCGTGCACCTATGGATGAGGACAGTGGGTGGGGAGTGATGGCGGAGGGTGGGGCGGGAACTGGGAGGAGGGGAGTTATGGGGGGGAAAAAAAGAGGAACAAATGTAATAATCTGAACAATAAAGATTTAATTAAAAAAAAAAGAAGTGAAAGGAGTCTTATTTTTCTCAGGTTGCTTATACATTTTATTTTTATTTTTTAAAATTCTTTATTGTTTAAAGTATTACATAAGTCTCCTTCCCCCCCACCCCCCATTGACCTCTCCCCGGCCACCCCCACCTTCCAGAACATGCCCTCACCCCGCTACTGTCTGTGTCCACTGGTCATGCTCATATGCATGCATACAAGTCCTTTGGTTGATCTCTTACTCCCTCACCCCCACCTTCCCTCATAGGATAAATACATTTTATTTTTGAAAACAAGCAAGTCTATATGCAGTAATATTTATTCCTCAGTGTTTTTGAACTTTCACATGTAGGAATCCAGAAGAGGAATATGTCACGGGACAGCTCATCTGTCTAGTGATTTAGAATTCACCAGGTCTGGGTGACCCAGCACTTCATACGATGTCTCCAGCCAGGGTCAAGCTTTCCTGTTGATTATTCAGGGGCTTTCCGTGAATGGAAATGGCCCTGAATATGACACAGGACCTGAGAGCTGGTTGATCCAGGAATATTTTCTTCCAGAGAGAATATAATATTTTAGATCTGGTAATGAGACACAAAGAAGTGTAGTTGGCTGTCCTGGAACATTTCACATATTTCTTGCAATAGCCCATCTGGCCTGGTGATGTTTGCAGTGCTGTTGTAAGGGTACAAGTGCTGGCCCTGCTCTGGCAGCGTCAACACCCAGGGAAAGACGTCTTTTTCATGGAAAAATCTCAGTTCTTTGTAGTAATGTGCCGTGAGCCCTGACTGCACACAGCTTCCTTCTCCTCCTTTATTTATTTTTATTTAAGAGAGGAAGCACAGAAACTTCTAGTTCATTCTCTATGAATAACTTTCCCCAAATGGCGAGAAAAACAGAGCAAAATCATGTGTAAGGTAAGTAACTGTGATAAACAGCTTCTAGAAAGTTGTTACTTAAGTCAAAGCACTAGAATATGCATCCCTTTCAAGCAAAAATTGTCATAATTGAAAGAATTATCGAGCCATACCTCCCAGCTTCCTGCTCAAAAAAACAAACACACACACACACATCGATAAAAACAGCAGACCAGCAAGGCTGGATTCAGCAGAGTCAGGCAGTGTGAGGATGGAGCACGGCCTGCCCTATTTGGACCTCTCCAAAAAATGTCCTCCAGGGAATAAAGGGGTTGTTTTGAAAATAATTGCCAGATAGCCTATCAGTTCCTCCCCTTCTCCCCAAAATGAGGCTGACAGAAGCCTCCTTTAAAAAACCTAATGTTCAAATTTTTACCTGCTCATTTGACGAGACTGACAAATTTACATCCCAGCTTCAAAATCTGCCATGGATTTTTAAAAAAATGTATCAATACATGGATGAGTTTTTCCAACATGGGACTAGGCGGGCCATATTTTCCCAGGATTTTCCACTTCCTTCCTATCAGTTTGTCTTTGAACCGAGTTTGGGTCTCATATATGCCTTTGGGCGCGTGCAGGGGAAGGGGGAGGAGGGGGCGGGAAGGGCTGTAGATTTCCCTATCATTAATTACAGTCCTCCCTTTATAATTTAGGGACGTGTTGGGTGGAATGTCCTCTGGAATTTCAAGAACCATTTCTTTTCCAGAAGGTCTATTCCATTCTGCCTGATCTTTACCTTTCTGTTAATTTGAAGAAACTCTGAAAATATAGTCCCTTTAAGCAATTTCAAAGATCCGTCCTTTGGCATGAAGAAGTTAATCATGTAGCTTAGTTTGTGTGGTTTCACTCATTCCTTGGCCGCTTTTGCACCCTTTCTTCTGAACCCCGACTATGCCTCCGCTCTTGTACCCCAAGCTCTCCCAAGTATGGGATATTCTTCCGGAAATCATCTGTTCTCGTTCCATATCTCTCTCTTTTCCCTTCATTTCTGTTGGTCTATTTTAATGAAATTACCATGCAGGCATTCACTTTTTTTTTTTCAGTTGAATTTCATTGCAGAAACACTCAATTGATGATTGCTGTTTTCTTGTTCCTTTTTTCCTCAATCTTTGTCTTCACCATTTACAGCCTAATTGTCACCCAAACCCTAACCATTGTTAGAATGCCTAACTCAATAGTAGCCTCTTCCGCCTCCTTTTATCACTGAACCCACATGATTTCCTTTTTGTTGCTAAGTCGTGTTATTTTGAAATGGCATGAGCTGCTTTTTCAAATCTTGTATTTATACCCCCAATCAAATATGGCCTTAGATTTTCTCCTTTTCTTTGGCCTTAATTAACTAGGATCTTTATCTTCTGTCAAAAATTCAAAGTTTGGTAAGAGATATTTACTTCCACTTATATTTTGTATTCTTAGTTTTCTCTGTAACAGAATTTCACATGTCCATATAGAAACTGTGCTTAATTGCAATATAATAGTCCCTGAAATTAGAGGGTGGTGAGCATCTGCAGGCTCATCTTATGACTCTGAAAATGGACATTGACTCAAACATCCGTGATAAATCGTTAGCCATGAATCAGCCCTACACAGTGTGGGGCTAGATGTTGTCTCTCCCTCCCGTCCCCCCCAGAGTTGTTGATCATTACACGGTGTTGGAATTCTACAAAATGACCATATACCCCTATTTCAGTCCCTTAACCTGATTCTGCTCTGCCATTTCCTGCTCAGGAAACTCCTAACTGGACTTAATCTGACTGCACAGCTGGCTTGCCTTTAGCAGCCTCACATTTCTATCCAAATGATCAAGCTGGTTGTACAGCCAGCATATCCGTGGGTTTCATTATAGAACGTACCCTAGTGACAGGAGGGAATCAGACTTCTCTGAGTATCTAATCAATTAACAGAATGACAAGGAACCGTAAGCCTACAATCTGTCTGGGTGGAGATGTTTTTTTAAAGATTGGAAGCTCTGGCCTCACACCCAATGTTCTCTTAGCTATCAGAAAATTTATTTTTTTGGAAACAACGGAAATTTAAAGGAATTTGATAGCTTTCTGCTTTTGTATTTTAATGAGAATATTTATTTCAAGTTCTGATTTCTCCATCCTCCTCCCCACAAAGACATACTATTCCTGGAAACAGGAAGCTACTGCAATCAGGTAGGGGGAAGACTTTCCAGGCAAAGATAAAATTGTCCCCTCTACCCCCAAACCAGAATAATTTAGTACTGAAAATGATGAAAAGACAAAGTTTATGAAAGCCTCAGTTTAGTCCCACTGGGATGAACAGTTCCACTGACTCCTTTGCTGGGCAGAGCTGCAGGTGCCAGGAATAGAGGGATGAGCCACAGAGACAAAGGCCCTGCCTGCAGGGGGCTTACATTGCAATGGAAGGAGACTGATAATAGACTATGAAAGTACATCAGAGAGTGATGAGAGCCAAGGACAAAAATAAAGCAGGGAGAGAGATAGGAATGTTAGGGCTCTGTGTGATAGATCGGATGGTCAGAGAAGACTCCACTGAATAAAAATCTGAAGCAGGTGAGGATGAGACCCACACAGAAAACTGGAGGAAGTGCGTTCTAAGCAGAGGGAATAGTAAGTGCCAAGGCCCTGAGGCAGGATGGTGCCTGGAGAGTAAGAGGAGCAGCAGAGAGGCCCAGTAAGAGGAAGCAAGTTGGAGGAACAAGCAAGGAGGCTGAAGCAGAGGATGAGAGAGAACTGCAGGCCATAAGGGCTGAAAGATAAGGTGAGGGAGGCAGATGATGAAAGGCCTTATAGGTCACTGTGAGAATGTGCTGTAAGGACAGACAGACACTGTTCCTGCTGTCACAGAGTTTATAATCTAGCAGGGGGGAAATCCATGAATAATTATGATAAAACGAGATGACTATTAAAAGTAGGAAACTGCAGGGTGTTGTGGAATCAGAGTTGAGGTCCTAACATACTCTAGGGGTCTCTTTCATGAGGAAATGGCGTTCATGCTGACACCTACCGGAAGAGCATGTTTAGGTGGGTGGAGGTGGTGATGGTTCGGGGTTTGGGGAGGGGTGAGTTGCAGCTGTAGTTGGGGGCAAAAGCAGGAGCAGTAAGAATAAATAGCCCTGAGGTGAACATACCAGAATTGAAAAGGAATCTATTATGACTAAGGGAAAGGAACAAGTGAGCCAGGGTGGCCAGATGAAGCTGGAGAAGTGTACAAGGAGTTTGAGGGGCAGCTAGATTAGAAAAAGCATTGTAGGCTATGTCAGAGTTCAGACTGTACTTGGGAGTACCAGGGAGCCATGGAAGATTGTAAACAGGCGGATTACCTCATTGGGTCTGTCTTCTGAGAGATCACTCCAGCTGAGCAGATTGGGAGGAGGAAGCTGTGGTAAAGGGGAAACAGGTAACATGTTCTTGTAGTGGTGCAGGGAGGAGGGCTTGGACTTCACTAGTAGCGGGGGAATGAGGGACACGGGCACACTTGGAAGATATTTATGCACTAGAATAGATAGGACTGGGAGATTGATTGATGTGGGGCTGCTGCTGGGGAAGTTCAAAGTAGAGAGAAGGATCAAAGGTGTCATTCAAGTTTCTGGCCCTGGTAACCTGCTAGATAGTGGGGCCACTGACAGCAAACAGGGAACAAAGGAGAAGGAACTAGCTCAGAGAGGGACTTGGGCTTTCAGAACATGCCACTGATCTAACTCAAATAACATTTGCTGTGTTTTTTCCTGTAATTTCTGTTCTTGGCTGAAAATGTAGAGATTATATACTAGCAGTCACATCATTCCTTGAGTGACTTAGATTAATTCTTATACTTTAGTGCAGGAATATTATTTCCTACAGATCTTTCTGTAACTCTGTGTAGCTCTTGAGGGACTTGATGGTTTCAGAAGCAATGACAATGATACAGGTTGTAGCATAGCTAAGCACGTGGCGCCACCTTCAGGACAGCGTGTTAAAAGTTTATAAACCACCAGACTGAAAGAAAGCTCCCGCCCGCCGCTTTCCTGTGGAGTGGGTATGACTCCATCTCGTTCGGTAAGAAGAGGCTGAAAAAATGTTTCTTCCAACTCCAGTTGTGTGGCCAAATCCCTGTTTTCCAGAGTCTATAGTTTATCACAGGATATAGGAAAGATGGTGGCCAAGCTTCCTTTGAAATCATGCCAGTTTGAAAGTGCTGTGGACAAGCCTAGGAAGGGAGATGGAGGCAGCATCACAGGAGGTCTTCTACTGTGGTGCCCGGACTCTCCAGGGCTTGTCCAGCTTCACATGTTTATGAATTTTCACCAAGTGCTTCATTGAATATGTAGCCAAGTGGAATCTAATTCTTATGCACTTGTAATAGTGACAGCTTGTTACATGAATATAAAAATTGGGGGAAACTGATGTCAGACTTCAGACCCAAATTTTTGGCCCAGGAAACATGATATCATAGATTTATACAATCTCCACTTTAAAAACAAAAGTTTGTAAAGAAAAAAATCAGTATTACACCCCTAGCTAAGCACATAAAGAGAAATCATGTAGCTCACAGGATGACTTTATTTTAAAAAGCCTCTCAGCCTTTCATTATTCTATTTGAAGAAGCCCCCCCCCCCCCCCCCCGCCTTTCTGCAGGGTTTAGCTATAAAAGCATGGGCATACATGCGGGTCAGAATGTGTCTGCCACCTCCATGTACAGGACATACTGTTTAACCTACACCAGGCATTTAGCACAGTCTCGAGACTAACTGGGAGATAAACAGAACGTGGAGGCAAATGGTTCCTACATCTTGTGACACCCTGCTCAAAAATGGGCTTTCTTCCTAGATGGCTCTCATTAAAAATGCATGTCTTTCATTTGAGGAGTTGTACATCCCAGTGTTCCTGTCAATCCTGAAAGAGGTAGCACACTGATCTAAACCCCATTTCTAGATAAAGCCCCTCAGTGACAGGTCGGGTTTTCTGGGGTCCAAATTGGGCTTATGAGGGTGAGGGAAAGGAGGAGCTATGCAGCTGGGTGGCCACTATTATTATCTAATAGCAATCACTTGTTTACAATGTACCGTGTGCTTTCCATGGATTATCGCATCTAATCCTCATAACCTCCGGGTACTTGTAAAAAAAAAAAAAAAATGGGTGAGTACTTTCATTATCATCTGTGTTCCACTCACCAGGAACTGAAGATTAGAGAATTTAAAATAATTAGCCCAAGGGTCATACTCACTACCTAGAAAAGCTTATGAAATAAATTCTAATCCAGGCATTCTCTCTCCAGAACCAACCAACTTGATCAAAACCTCATCCTATCCCATAAATGGAAAACATTCCCTGGCCCCCAAAATAACCCTAATCCAGGACCAAGCTGAAAGTCTGAGCAAACTTTCAGACAACAGAAGGTTCAAAAATTGAGAGCAGGGGCAGAACCTGGAGTGATCCCTGAGGTACAGCAGTTCCCCTCACTTTTTGATAGTTCCAGAGTCTTGGCACAGTCTGGGTGGGGAAGTCCTGGACAGAATATGATAATGTCTGTCCTTGAGCTTCCTAGGGCGAGTCTGGGAGAGATGGTGACTTGCGGAGATTGGACGGTGGGGAACCAGGAACTCACTGTTTTCTCCACATTTTGTCCTGAAGGTCAAGCCTAGAGATAAAGAGCCATGGTCCCTGAAAATAGAAACCACCATATGAGGTTAACAACACACACACTTATCACATGGACCAGGAGCAGAAATAAATAACATACTTCCCCCTCTTCAGTCAGGTAGAGGTTGGTGCACAGAGCGTGCGTGGGCATTGCTGAGGGCTGCTATGAGGCCAGCAGCCAAGTCAATGCCATGGCCAGCACGTGAGCATCACCAGCTAAAGGGATGTGCATAGGGCCTGGAGTCTGAGGGCCCTGGACCAGGCTGAGCACTTTGGGAGATTCATTGAAACTATTGGTCTTTAATATACTTGGCTGAAAAATGGCAGTAATAGCTACTGAGTAGGATTGTTAGCTTATCAAAGAAACCACATATGTAAAACACGGTAAGCTATCATACTAGTGAGTGCCTTGTATGTGCCAGACATTGGGGATAGGAAATTAAGACACATTCCTTGGTCTCAAGGAGTTCACAATCTAATGGTATATAAATATTGGTTATCTTTAGCATTGTAAGTCCGCCCTTCTTTCTAATTATCCCTCTCACCTCCATTTGAATATCGTCTTAGTTTGGATTTCCTCAAAAGCAGACCTTGAGATAAGGATTTGAGAGAAAAGGGTTTATTTGGAGGCGCAAGGAAACATGATATAGGAGAGGAAAGATACCAACATAGGATATCACCTTGGCCACTCTGGGAAAAGCTTCAAAACACAGGTTCAGAGGTTTCCCACCTAAGGAGTGTGAGGGAGGGACTAGTGTATTTTTACACCAACTTTCACCAATTATTGATTGAAGATCTCTTTTACTTGCTGTTAACTTCTCAGCGCTTCTGTCCTGCCAGTGGTACAGGCAGGGTGTCTCCCAGCAGCTTCAGAAAAAGGCTTTGGGCAAAAAATGGAAATACTGGGAGTTGGAGGATGGCTGGAGCACACTGAAGTCAGAAGAGCCAAGGATATGGGCGTGTTGCTGACAGCACCCACAGAAGTTTATCTATTGTTTGCAAGGTGCTTGGGTGGACTTGCTCTCTCCTGGCACCTAGGGCAAAACCAAGGAAGAAGAATCTTCCAATACTTACCACTGTAGAGGGAGGGGGCAGGAGGCCACATGTATGCTCTTTACTACACTGCTGTGAAGTAGAAACCATTATTTATATTACATAGATTAAGAAATGGAATCACAAGGGAGGTCATGATTTGTCTAAGATCATAAAGACAGTAAGTTGTGGGACAGAGATTCAAACATAGGTTTTACTACCAAAGCTGTCGGACTCTACTGCTTCCTATGACTTCTGATCACGTCTCAATTCAGAATTCCTTGCATAAACCCATTTGGTACTCCAATATGGCTCTCTGCTGATTTGGTTGCGTATGTTTATTCGTACTGGTAAGCTATATCAGTTAACTTGTGTAACAGATGATCCCCAGGGACTTAACATAATAATACAAGAATAACTTATTTCTCAATATTCTGTAGGTTGACTAGATAGTTCTGTTCTACTTGGTAATTAATGGAGTCATTCAGGAAGCTGCCCCCAGCTGGTGGCTGGGTTGGTCAGAAGGTCCAAGCAGGCCTCTTTCATGTGCTTAGGGCCCTGGTGCTCAGGGAAGGAAGCAGAAGCTCCCCAGAACTTTTAAGGCCTAGCCTGAAACCAGTTCAGTGCTACTTCTGCCAAATTCTATTGGTCAAAGGAGCCATGAAGCCAACCCAGTCTGAAGGAGTGAGGAAACCGACTTCACCCCTTGGTGGGAGAAGCAAAAAAGAATTTGTGCCCATCTTTAATACACAACACAGCACTCTTGATGCAAGTGTCTGGCATTGTCATCCCAGCTAAACTCCTGAAGGCAAGATCTGATCTTAATTTTCTTTTGGCTTTTAGCACCTAGGACTATGCTTTGCATATAATGGGTCTCAGAAAAGTCAATTGAGGGATTGTTAGAAAAACCATAACCTATGTTATTTAAGAGGGAGAAAAAGCAACCTGGAACACTCACAACAGAGCACAACCCTCGAGGCTTCTTAGGCTCCCCTCCTGTGAAATAACTAACTTTTTGCAGCCATTTTCTTACCAGAGAAATTGCAGCAATGCACTAACACCTGTGTATAAGTTTTCTGCTCCTGCACTCACTTAATTTCAGATGCTTACCCACTTGTCCAAACTGAAATATGGAGCCTTTCTGCTGATTCAGTTTGGAAAGTCATACGAATGGAACATTTGGAATTTCAGGCAAGTGATGATTTAACATTGTTCCATAGATTAACAATCTTATGAAAAGAGTCTGCTAAAATAAGACCTCTGCCCATTTTATTGTTGGCTGTCTCTTAGAAGAAAATAAAACTCCCTAGAACATACATAAAAGGTATCTTGGTTCTCACAATATCTATTTGGAAGCATAGGGGGCTACAGGTCTCACCCTAGGCACATAGAAGGGCATCACCATGTATTTGTTCATTACTTGATAAAGGGTTTTTGCTAGGTAAGGTGCACATACACATACACCTATATAAGCCAATGCATAAGATGAAAAATATAGAAAGATACAATTGTACAAGCATAAAAAATGAGACAATAGAAATCAGCTGTTAGGTGATCTTATTAGAAGGCACGGATAGATCTAGGGAAAATGAAATAACTCAGGTAAATTTACTCTGCCTTTCTTTGCATTGGATATCCTGAAAGGGACTCCCACACAAGGTTTGCTTTAATAAAACTAATACTCTTTTCTTCCATTCAGGCCTCTTTCTTTGCCAAGGTCCCTGTAAGTAGAAAATGACAAAAATTTATGAGGGTTACATCCAAAAGCAAAGGCCTGGGGCATATTATTAGAAAGATAAAGACTGTTCATTTGGGAGCTCTCTGTTCCTTTATTACGTGAGAAAAGATAAAGTAGTATTTGACATACGGTTCTTGACAGATGTTGACAAGGGAAAAACATGTAAGGAAGCCCCTTGGAGTTTTTGCAAAGAATGATTATGATGCTTGTCTCCATGTTTCATAACCTCGAGAGGACAATAAAATTTCCCCCTTTACCCTAAGTGCCAAGCAGACATCCATGCAGATGTCAGAGGACCATATCAGCATCTGGCCAAAGAGTAGAATTCTCTCATCTCACATAAAGGGTATACACAATAGAGGCCACTGAACGTGGATTGAGTGCTTTGATATATTCTATTGCTAATCTATCTTGAAATAGACTGATTGCTGTCGAAAAAGAATTCACTAAAAGTTTCCCTTTTCAAAGGTCAGAGTTTGTATGTGGCCATGCACCATGCATTAAATAATTTATTGTTTGTCTCCAATATTTGATAAAATAGTAGGATGATAGGAATATTAACAAATATGCTAGTAGAACAGCACTGCATAAAAATAAGAATCACATTTAGAAAGGCAATATTTTCTCCATATTTGTCAAACATCCAGATGAAAAACTGAAAGTTTGTTAGTCATATAGATGTTCTAAATTCCCAGATATTTTGTAGAGAAGATATTTGACAACAAATGAAACTTTATCTTTTCACCCACATGGTTCAAAGTTTCATTTTGTATAACATTGTAGAATAGTGGAAATTACAAGCATATTTTAGTTTTTAAAAATAAAAGTAGAGCAAAATGTAAGAATACTATTTTTATATTTCTTTTCAGTATGTCTACAGTAGTAAAGCGAGGAAAAAAAATTGCTCATGATAAAATATTACACTGATCTATTCCAATACAGCCTACATTCTTTTCTTGCTTATATTACTCCATATTTTCATAGTACAGCTAAATAATAATTTGAGATTTGTTTGTTTTCCCCTTATATTTTTTAGTCCCCCCATCCATGTGCACTCCGGCAGCAGGCTCTGTCGGTGGTTAGTAGAGAGGGGATGCATATAAGATTGAAAAGCACAAACAGCCCTAAAGCTTCCTAAATTTGGTTTCCAAAAGCTTAAGTTTCAAAGAAAGAAGTCCAGGTAATATACAGAAAATAAAGACATGTGCTCTTTCTTGTGCACCCAAGTTTGTGGACTGGAATTGAACAGTACCCTTAGACGTTATGCTGGGGGTGGGGAAGGGTTATCAGTTAGCTTTGGTGGGCTGAGGTGGGCTTTAGGAACAATCAAGTGTAAAATCTGCTTATAACAATGAAGGGTTATGTCTCTCATGTTATACGTCTGCCATGAGTCCTCGTTATTGCACATCCAAGCTGAAGGAGAAGCCTCTATCTGGAATACCGACTTTCCTATGGCAAAGGAGAAAGAAAGCAATGTTGGGCCACTCAATGGTTCTTTTTAAAATTTTATTTTAGAGAGAGGGTGAGAGAGAGAGAGAGAGAGAGACGGATCACCTGGGGATCAAACCTGTAACCTAGGTATGTGCCCTAACTGGGAATCAAATTGCCACCTCTTGGTGTATGGGAGGACACTCCAACTAACTGAGCCACACTGGTCAGCACCACACACACACACACACACACACACACACACACACACACACACTCACACAAACTCACAAACACACACACACAATGGTTTTTAAAGCTCCAAGCTCTTTATAAAAAACTAGAGGCCCAGTGCATGAAACTTTGTGCACTCGAGGGTGGTGGGGTGGGCAGGAGTCCCTCAGCCCACCTGTGCCCTCTCGCAGTCCAGGACCGCTTGGGGGATGTCCGCCTGCTGGCTTAGGCCCACTTCCTGCGAGAGGGATGTCCGACTGCCTAAGCCAGGAGTCAGACATCACTCTCATAGTCCAGGAGCCCTTGCTCCTTACTGCCCGCCTGCTTGCTGCTCCTTACTATTGGGCTTGCTGCTCCTTAGTGCTGCCTCAGAGGTGGGAGAGGCTCCTGTCACTGCCTCTGCGCTTGCCCGGCTTCTGGTTGAGTGACGCTCCCCCTGTGGGAGTGCACTGACCACCAGGGGGCAGCTCCTGCATTGCCCCCTGGTGGTCAGTGTGTGTCATAGAAACTGGTTGTTCTGCTGTTTGGTCAATTTGCATATTACTCTTTTATTATATAGGATGGCCTATGTTGCCTGGCTGGTGTGGCTCATTGGTTGGGCATTGACCTATGAATCAGGAGGTCACGGTTCGATTCCCAGTCAGGGCACATGCATGGGTTGCACCCAGATTGTGGGCTGGATCCCCGAGTGGTGTGCAGGAGGCAGCCAACAGATGATTCTCTCTCATCATTGATGTTTCTATCTCTTCCTTTCTGAAATCAATAATATATATATATATTTAAGGACTTTTTAGAGAGAATTCATGGACTATGTAGGGAGAAGTGTAGAGATCACCTCTGAAATGATCTAAGAAAGCCACACAGCACAATGAAAAGAACATAGGCTTAAACCAAAACCTAATAGCAATGTCAACTCTGTCAAATTACATCATCCTCTCCTTTATAAATGGGAATAATAATAATACTACCTAACACACAGGGTTTTGTGAAGCTTTAATATAATATAAATATGTGTCTAATAGAAATGTCTAGTTCAATGAAGTTTCTTATTATGCTCTGATTTTATGTAGTTAAATCTTCTGAAGCTGCCAATATTTGACCTTGTTAATTTATAGAAGTGGTAATTACATGTACCTTAACCTGATATTATTAACAAGACTCGATATTATTAAATCCTAATTCCTAAGATGTCTAAGATTCTGAGATTAAGGTTTAGGATTTGATATTTACAATTTTTTTTATTGCTTATTGCTTAACAAAAAAGAAGCATAGCATGATGATTTAGAGATGGGAAGTTTTCTTTTTGCTTTCATGTGATTCCAAATGATTAAGTTGAATTCTGATCTAGAGAAGCCGTGTCAGAATGATATTGCTCATGGTGTACCACAGAAGCACAAAATTGCTGGATTAGGTAGAATTCCAAAACCCATGTGGCCTGGAAGCCCACATCATACATTTAGGGGGTTGGGGGAGCATGTATGGGTGGAAAAGTCATTATATCTTCCATGCCCCAGGCATATGCTCTGACAATGAAAGCTGGTTACCAAAGAGAAATCAGGCAGCCATATTAAGTGATGCTGTCTTTGTCAACTTGCTCTCTGGAGGTAGCTGAGAATAAGGGGGGTATGAATTGATATTTCCATAAACCAGAGGATCTCTGTAAGTTGTGGCATAGTTTTACCAAGTGTTGGAGCTTTCGGCATTTGTACTCCATCATAGTTTAGAATTGCAATTTTCTATTATAAGTGCTTCCTGCTACCAAAGCACGTGAGTCCACTTAAAGCATACGCACAGGTGTATTTTAAGGCAATCTATTTCCTGACATAAGTAACTGTTTGGTACTTTAATTATAACTCATCAAAAAAGACCATCTATTTACCTGTCTGTTGATCAAAATTTCTAAATTATGGAGGCAAGAAAAATGTGAATGCCAGCTGTACTTAAAAGAAATAACAATAATTTACTTATGCAAGAAAATTATAGAGTACCCATAGTAAGCTATGGTAGATAACTCTCTAGTAAACCAAAGGGATATATCAGTTATATTATTATTCTAACCTGCATTTCTTGCTAACCACTCATATTAAAACAAATAAGCAAACCAACAAAATCCTACTACCTCAATCTTTGGGGGGAAAAAAAGAATAAATAGTAAAATAAAAATATCCCTTCACCTGTCAAAGTGGCTAATAATAACTAATAGCTTTAGGCCTAACTAATAATTTAAACTATA
This sequence comes from Myotis myotis, assembly GCF_014108235.1. Lineage (NCBI taxonomy): Eukaryota > Metazoa > Chordata > Mammalia > Chiroptera > Vespertilionidae > Myotis > Myotis myotis. Next base: position 38,298,774 of record NW_023416390.1, on the reverse strand, counting down.
TTCTATCACTTCAGCAGAGATATCACTGTTGATTTCTTTACACATAGTTTGACAAAAGAAAAACGGATTTGTTTTTACATGATGAATACTTAGGCACAGATCTGAAAATAGAGGGGGAGCTGAGCAGATTAAGCCTGAAACAAAGTTTTTAAAATTACCCCATAGATCAAAGCAAAGGTTAGGACCAAATTCTGTGAATCAACACCAGAGTCATAGCTTAGGTCTAGTACAGGGGGGAAAATACCAGGAAAGCAAAACCAGTGCAGCCAGTTGTCATTCTAGGAACATGGCAGACGGTAAAAGTCATAAGTAATTAAAAGAGTCAAGGTCCAAACCACAGGGCAGAAGTTATGAGAATAACACAACCGGACTTTAACCCCCAAGCTGAAAATGGAAGCCAAGCAGAACCCTAGTAACAGAACCCTAAGGGCAGGTGCCGAGACAATAGAGTTTTTTGTTTGTTTGTTTGTTTCCTGCCCTTTTAAAAAGGCAGAGAAGATAATATCTGTGCCTCACCTGCATGGTCAGATTCGAGGCAAATGTGGGCTGATTGAGAGTTTGCACCTATCCAACAAAATCAGAAGACCTTCAGATTCCCTAGTAGTCATTGTACTGGGAAGTGAGGATGTAGACAAGTCAGAAAAATCAGACATTCTTCGTTTAAATTTTTTTTATTGACTTCAGAGAGGAAGGGAGAGGGAGAGCGAGATAGAAACATCAATGATGAGAGGGAATAATTGATCGGCTGCCTCCTGTATGCCCCCTACTGGCGATCAAGCCTACAATCCTGGCATGTGCCCCTAACTGGGAATCTAACCGTGACCTCCTGGTTCATAGGTTGAACCTCAACCACTGACCCACACCATGGACTGAACACTCTTGAACTCACTTATGTTGGCCAGGTGACTTTTTCTGCATGATTTCTTTATTTTAGGACAAGAGAAAGAACCAGGAAATTGAATTGTTATGTATGGTAAGTGTTGACTTATTCTTCTTTTGAATAAACCGTTTCCTATACTATGTCTAGTCAGTGGCATTAAGGACTGGAATCCAGTTGCCTTCTCAGGGTAAGGGAGTGTTGGGCCTGTTTACTCCCTTAATTCAAACCAATGGGAGAGAAACGAGGGAAAGGAAAAAATGGTTTAACTGGGTAGTTCATAATTTTGAAAAACCTCATAAATCATTTCCATATGACACACAATGGAACACTTGCTTTTCCGGGGCCCCTCCCACTTCATGATTTTCCATTCCAACCCTTAGCATTTGCAGAGTGTGAATGAGAGTCTGGAGGCATCACCAGCCTACAATCTTCCTGGGATACTGACAGTACCTACCCCAGAGCTCCAGCCAGGGGGCTCCCAACAGATCACCAAGTGGAACATCTAACATTTCCCCTGAGTGATAGTCGTAAGCTAATGATTTTCTCCGACAGGAAGCTTTTTTTCTGATACTGTCTAAAGTTTCCTTTGCCTAATTCCTCCTAGCTGCTCACTCCCATGGTTATCTCTTTGTGCACTGGAAAACAATACCCAGGCCCTCATCACTTTTCTATTTTTAGAACTGGTTTTGTTAATCTATATAGTAGGATAGTTTAAATTTAGTTCCCCTTGAGTTTCTCCCATTAGTCATTCAAACTCGTCATCCCCTTAGTCATTTCTGTTTGCTGGTTGTTTGGTTTTCAGTTTATGATTCTTGGCTTCAGAATTAAAAACAGCAATTCCAGGAACAACAGCTCATAGGGTGGAGTCAGATACGTTAGTCTATAGACTGATTTTACATATTCCTTGGAACTGATCTAATTTTTCAATCTTTTCAATCCACATCTCCTTTAGCCTTGTGTAGTTAGTTTTGAGTTCTTCCTATCAGTGATACCTTCCCCTCTGGAAGAACTGTTTCTATGGTATGTTGTTATTCCTGCCTGACATATTGTTGGAAAGCAAGATACACTAGGTAAATGAGTGAACAAATAAATGTTTTAAACATTGCTGGTAAGAATTATTTCTAAAGTATTTTCTTTTGGATTTATCTCATTTTCTTCCATTTAGATGTGCTATCAATTAGACTATTACAGTACAATCTCATCCTGTATAAGCATTTACACACACGTTTTTGCATAACATTTGTTGAACCACATTCCTTAAAGTGATTCCTGCCATAAGATTTCTGGCCTGGTAAGTAACTGAGAAATCATCTGCTCTGATTTCAACATCTTATAGACGTGAAACCTAGCGGTTAGAGAGAATTATAGACTTCTCAGGTTATAGGAAATATGATATAAAAGTTTTGTAGTATATGTTTTTTGTTCACGTTTTATTCTTTGTGTTAGGAGATGATGCCATGTCATGTGTAATAATCAAATCTTTCATATCGCTCATGCAAACATTTAAAAATGTAGCTGCTGTTTAAAGGGCTAATCCCCATCTGTGATTCAAATTCTGCAAACTGTAGGCTCTCTGGCAACCCACTGCTGATTCCTGAGCTTTCCCAGCATTCTGAACCTTGAAACTCATTATCCTAGAAGTTGACTTCTTAGAGTTTTGAGACCCATGATAGGTCAATAAACAGCATCTATCTAAAGTTCCTACTGTGGTCTCTTCTGTATATACCTATTTCCTTGGTGTAACTGCCTTTTTGCGTCTACATGGAATTTTTAAGTTAATCACTTGGTGGCGCTGTAGTTAATAGCTTGATTTCCTTGTGCGTTTTTCCCATTGCCTTTTTAGCTTTTGTTTTTAAAATGCAGTTACGTGAAGTATGTGCATCTTTTAAATTCTGCTGCAGGAAAAATGATTTAATGGCGCTTGACTTCTAGATTAATTTTAAACATTAAAAACATTGTAAAAACAGAGTCTTGCTAATAATGATCATTATCGTAATGGCTTGAGGCATAATCATTTACCAACATTAACAGAGTGATTAAAATCCATCATGAGTTTAATTTGAAAAGATTTAAGTTCCATTGCAATAAATAGCTAATGATATTAGCTTCATCTTTGGGAGGCCAGAATTTATCATTATATGACTATATTTCCCTTGCTTGCTAGAAAAGTACTCTTGTTAACACAGGCCGTAATATGCATATTGTTTGGTAAGCACGTGGCTTTCCCTGTATTAGTACTGAACTGGGCCATATGGTGAACCATGTACATGCAATCGTCACTCTTTTATGGCCCTGCTATTTGATCATTTATTATTTCACAAGGCAAGTGACCTTAACAGATGTTAAGATTAATTACCATGGTCAGTGAAGCCTCTAGGGAAGGGGAAACATTCTAGTCTTGTGACTCGTGTTTATTAAAACTAGATATGATATTTATAATGATGAGGTATTTTTGATATATTTTCATAACTTTGCAATCATGCCTTTAAAAAAGTTTTTAGTCTAAAATTTAGCAAAATTGTCCAGAAATATTCTTTATCAAATACAAAAAAAAAAAAAGATTCAGTACTAAATTCTTTTTCCACAGAGAACCTGCCTGTGGGCTTTAAATTTACTCACCTCTTCATTATTTACTTTGATGAATCATGAAAAAACGTCTTGACCTTGAAGGGAACATACCCAGCAGATACCCCACAAGGATAATATTCCAAACCCCTTAAGAAAGATAGAAGGGGAAAACTCACAAAAAACAACAACCAAAAAAACCCAAACAAACTTGGGCAACCATGGATGGGAAAAAAACATTATTTCTTAATGGGCACTGTTTCATTTCCAGTCATCCCCAAAAGAAGCAACCATGCAAATATCTTTCACATATTGTTATCAGAAATTAGCCTTCCACAGGTTTAGTGAAGAATTTTTAACTTTATGGCTCAATTAGCTGTTTCTTCCTCAAAACAGGTCAACATTGTTATTTCCATTTTTCAAAGAACCAGAGATGGAGAGTGAACATACCCAAGATTGTTCAGTGAGTGGGTAGAAGGCATGTCAATTGGCCAATAAAATGCTAATGAGAAAAGTAAATACTTGCTCTGTAATCAGTTTCTTTCAACTATTTCAAAACTCCAGTTCTTTAGAACGCTAGCCTGTGAGTGTGCCAGGAGCTTGTATAGGAAAGGAGTTAAAAAAATTCCCTTAGGAAAGTCAGGTGATTTAAAATTCATACACAGAATTTGCTATAACATTTTAATGAAAGAAAAATCACAAATTTTTAGACAAATTACAAGCTCTGGTTAGCTTCACAAGCTTATGGTATTCATTCACTCATTTACTTAAAATAATTGTGGAATACCTACTCTATATAAGATGCTGGGTGTTAGTATCGCCAGGTGAACCCTGTAATGAATGATTCATAGTACTGCAACCACCCCGTACCCCCGACAAATACTTGTGTTCCATGCTTAAATAACATGTCTTTTAGTAAAGAGTAAAGACAAAATATGAAATTTTAAAATGGAAGCAACATAAGAGAAAATTTAGATGAGGAAACTGCATCCCAGAAAAAGTAAAATTACCTATTCAAGATCTCACATCTAGACAGTGGCAAAGAGAAGTTGAAATAAGTTTTTTGGAGTTCACCCCATTATGCAATACTCCTTCCCAAAGACCTTTGAAACATTTTCTTTGTATGTCCAAGGTAGGAATTTTAATTCCCAGCCTACACATAAGTATGTGCTGAGCTAGATTTACCTGTATCTGAGGGATAACATAATAGAATGGAATAGTGATTGATGTTTGCATTAACGTTCGTCTCAATACAAAATTCAGTGAAATTTTATGTGACTTCAAGATGTGAAAATTGTGCTCCCTGGGTTTTATGGAGCTTCAGTGATGACTCTAATGCTTTCATGCACTGACCTTTTTCCCTTTTCAAATACAGAAAGGGGAAACAACACATCCTTCTACAAGAATGAACGGCTATAAATTTGTCCCGTGGTTACAGATTTATTATTCCTAATAAAAATATTTTTAAGTGCTTTGCTTGTTGCTGCTATTGTTTGAAAATGCCTTGCTCTAGTTCTTTAGCATCACCACATTTAAAGTTTTATACGACTTTTCTTTCCTTGCTAAGGTGTTTTATAATAATTATTTCCATATTTTAAAACAATGTAAAGATTGAAAAATAATTAAAATAATACATGATGATGATATAAAAATGGAACTCAGACACAAATCCAAAGCACAATGGAGAACGGTGACCCAGAGAAAGATATCAGCGGCTGGTCCACTAAGGCTCGCGTGTGATGGTCTGACCACTTATCTGCTTAATTTCCTGCGAGCCAGACATGATCACATCAATTTCCTTTAAGAGCAACTATTACACAATGACAACTTGCAGGGGGGGCAGACTCATGTCAGACTTTGCACACACCAGGGCCATGCGTTAGCTGAGACCCTCCAGTGGGAAGGAGAGGGAACGCTTCACTGTGGAGACTGTGGAGCAGGCCGCACAGTGGAAGGTCCCTCACAAAACCCTCAGGGATCTCAGACGTTCAGCCATGTTTGTTTGTTTTGTTTTGGTATTTCATAGAGAGAAAAGTCCTAAACAATCAAACAAAAAAAGACCAGCCATTATCTTTATGGTCACACTACTTCCCTCAGCTGGGGGTAACAATTACACAGCTACGTAAACTCATTCATTTTCCTTTTAAATTCATTGCATTTCTTGATCACTTTGCTACCTCTCTAGAGAAATTACTACTTACGTGTGCCTGAATTTGAACATTATATCATTGGACTCACATGCTCTCTTCTGTGATTTGTTTCCTTCCCTCCGCATTCTGTTTCTAGGTCCATCTACGGTGACACAGGAAGGTTAGTCTTCCCTTTGCAATGCGGTATAGCTTCCACTGTGACTCCAGTGGAAGTCATTTCTCTAGTTTACGATTTACATATAGGTGAGTTGTTTTCAGCATTTTGTTGCTGTGGGCAAAACTTCTGTGTAGCATTCGTGTTCATGTCTCCAGATGCACATGTGTAACAGCTTTTCTAAGTCATATACCTAAAAATGAAAGTGCTGGGCCAGAAGGTATTTCTTCCCAAGTAGTTGTACAAATTATTCACCCACAAGCAATGGAAGAGAGCTCTGTTGCTCCAAACTTGCCAAGACTTGATGTTTTCCAAGTTTAAAAATTTTTGGCAAATGGAAAAGTAAAATATGGCATTTCCTTGTGGCTTTCATTTGCATGTCTTTGATTTCTAACAAAGTTATTATTTGTTATTTTGCTCACTTTCCTATTGCATTCTCCTTTTCCTCTTGGTTGGAGATTTTATTTAAATAGTGTAGATTTTAGACCTCTATATGTTTGTAAATGTTGCCTTTTTAAATAATATATTATGAATAGATGCTTTTAATACTAATACAGTCAAAATTATCAATCAGCTCCTTTATAAATTGTACTTTTTCGGTCTTATTTAAGAAATATTTCCTTGTTTGAAATTTAAAAAGAATTCTACTTTTTTTTTAAGTTCTAAAGTTTTCACTTTCACTTCTAAGTCCCTAATTCATTTGGAATTGATTTTTAGGTATGTGTAACAAGGGGAAGTATTTTTTAATTTTTGTGGGTAACTAACTGTCCTACCACTTTGTCTGTTTTTGATATTAAGGGAATAATCTACAGGATGAGAGACGAAAAGAAATTTGATTTGTAGGAACTGAGCTCTTTCAATGATAGGCAAATTTAGGATTTGCCTGGCACACAGTTTTACTCCTTTTTAGAAGAATAAAAAGCATGACTCCCTAATGACAATTTCAGGTTCCATACAAGTAACTGGAAGTTAGTAGGTATATTTCTGAACAAGGAAACTTTCTAACTCAACCTGAATCATACCTCTTTATAGAGTAGCCATGATTAAAGCTCTGCCATTTATTGTTATTAATTGTTATTATTGTTATTGTTTTAGGTGATGAATTATTGAGAAGTAGGTGAATTAGAAATGGTAAGATCTTTATGAAAAGTCACAATCAGTTCTATAATTTTGGTGAGATTTTTTGATGTTAAAGGAGGTAAATATGCATCCCAAACATAAAGAAAAACAAACAAACAAAAGTCAGATTTTTAAGCAATTAGTTCTTTCAAGGCCAAGAAAATAAATACAGGAACAAAAGCAGATGAGAAAAGAAGACTCCTCTACCCTTATCTGTCTTGCCACTATCGTGGAGCCCCCCACACACCTACTATTCTGAACGACTTTCATTTCTGTCAAAGTCACCAGGTCTATGCTTCTGTTTTTGTACCGACAGCGCTGACTCTGCTTGGAATACACCCCTGCCCTCTTCCTCCTTCACTAACTCGAACTCAGTGCCCAGCCATGGGGTTATGCAGCCTCTCCTTCAGGAAGACATTCCCAAAGGAGGATGAGTTCAGCGTGTCAGCATTTTGAAAAACCCTAACTTAACTCTGGTGCCGTGTCAGATATAGAAATGTTCTGATATTTGCAACCATAGTAATACAAAGACTTATATTTTTGACATTTATTTTATATACTTAAATGCCATTTAACAAAGAAAAATCAACCAAAAAAATGAGTTCGCGTGTCACCTCTGACACGCGTGTCATAGGTTCGCCACCACTGGTGTAGAAGCATGTTCCACTTCTCCTTAGGTAGCACTAACGCCAAAACAATCTTGAAGCAGGAAGAAATGTGGCACCCACAGAATGGAACCCCTGGGCCAGCAAGCAGGTGAGGGAGGACACAGTGTGGGGAAGGCGGTGTAGAAGGCAACTGAAATCACACTATAACAACTGGGAAAAGTCTCCGGAAAGAGACGGCACGATCCCTACATTGGGTTGTGGGGCCTCAGACAAGGTGCTCAGTTTGACTTCTTTGTATTGTTGCTGAAAATGGTTTCCATGTCCCGCGAACTTGAAGGTGAACCCGTATGAGCATTTTAGTGGAAACAAGAACCTCATCATTTTTCTGAGGAGGCTTTTTGTTGGCTCCACTGCCCCAGGCATTTGAAAAACAAGAAATTTAATTTAGAATTGAGGCTCTGATCAAACATTTATCAAAATTCCAGCTATCTTTAAGGCAACTGTCTTTCCCTATCTCTCAACGTTTACTCAAAAGTATGGATCAAATTTACAAGCCAGACACAAAAGTGTGCTCTGTGCCATGACCCTGAATTAAAATGTTTAATTTATGAGCCTATAAAGTGGGTTGCTGGAACTCTCGAAAGCCTTAACATATCCTGGGGGTGGATTTAGACTTTTGCATAGGCTTCCGAGGCAGGAAAATGTGTGGAGGCAGAAATGGGGTGTTGCCATTCTGAGCCTGTTATCTTGCTTGGCCTCCTTGCTAGATACCGTGCTAATCTGCTGACTATGGCATGGCTCATGTTTCATTTGAAGGGGCTGCTTTTTCCTGAGAGGGAGGGACCATCCTTTTTTTTCTGGGCACAAGGAATCAATCTTGTTCTCTCTTGTTATACTTTGTAATTTTGTTTGAATCTTTATAACAAGGGATTTTACAGTCTCAATGAAATACATATAACAAAAAAAGAAATTACATCTGCCTCTACGACTCCTAAAATATAGAAGTATCTATTTAACTCATAATTTTGCTTCTTTCAAGTAAACAGTCACAATGGTAACCTAGCTCTTTGGAGAATAGCCACCAAATAAATGTAATAAAAGCTTAAAGTTCATGACCATGTCTAGTTCATCCACGGCTTGTAAAGGAGCTTTAAATGTTTTTGATGGTCTGTTTGTTCTGTACTTTCAAATCAAGCTCCCCTGACAAAAAACACAAAAATCCAAAACAACTATAGTTAGTTCATTCTGGGGAAAAAGCCAGAAGCTCACATAAGACATTTGTGGTTAAAAGAATACATGTCAAATTGGATACTTCCAAAGGGGGGAAGTTACAATTAATAAACAGAAATTTCTGAGATCTAATAAACATATACGCTATTTAAAATAGCAGCCAAGTTTAGTAACCTGTGCATCTGGGAACAGAAAAGTCTGGTGTAACTGGCCTGGGGAAGACAGTGGGAGCAAAAGATCAGGACTCCTCTAACTCCCTAAATATTGACTAGTGTTTTTCTTTCATTTTCTTTAAAGATATATTTTTATTGAGAGGTAGGGAGAGGGAGAGATAGGAACATCAATGATGAGAGGGAATCATTGATTGGCTGCCTCCAGCACATCTCCTACTGGGAATTGAGCCCACAACCCAGGCATGTGCCCTTGTGCTCTGACCACAAATAGAACCATAATCTCCTAGTTAGTTCAGTGATGGCGAACTAACGCCATCAGAGGTGACACGCAAACTCATTTTTTTTGGTTGATTTTTCTTTGTTAAATGGCATTTAAATATATAAAATAAATATCAAAAATATAAATCTTTGTTTTACTATGGTTGCAAATATCAAAAAATTTCTATATGTGACATGGCACCAGAGTTAAGTTAGGGCTTTTCAAAATGCTGGCACGCCGAGCTCAAAAGGTTCGCCATCACTGAGTTCATAGGTCGACGGTCAACCATGGAGCCACAGCAGCCTGGCTAGTGTTTGTCTCTAAGCATATAAATAAGAAGTGCTTATTTTTAAAGTGATGATTCAAGAATACAAGGCACTGTGAGATCCGCTTCTGGCCTGGGGTGCTCGAATGCATGTGCACATAAGAGACAAAATTCACCACAGTTCACATGTGAAAACGCGTTATCCTGTGGATATATCGACTATGAAACTGAGGTCACGCCTTGGATTCCTGACACTGGTACACACTGTCATTTTGCAGTTGTCCCTACATTATAGAATAAAGACTTCTCTTGAGAGAGTGTGGCCCAGCAACCATCAGTCATGACTCTCGGAGACAGAAAGTGAAGCAGGCAGCATGTGGCATGATGAGACTGGTCAAATGACTCCCACAGAGTAATGACGACAATAACTGAGATTGCACACCTCAGCCTTTATGCGCTAGCCTTTCATTAGTTGATCTGACATCATGTTTACACTCGATAACCCTGGGTTCACAACATCTTATATTTCAAGAGAGACGCATGAAATGAGAAGTTTCAACCTCCCTGTGTTCCCAGAGCTAATAATATGGCTCTGAAGAGAAGGTAATTTATAATCTGAATTTGAGAATAGCATGAACGTTGGTCAAAAAAGGCCAATTTAATACGACCTACCAGTCATAGCATATCCAATCCCTTCTTAAATGATTTTTACTTCCAGTCTGTAAAACCCTGTGGGGGAATTGGTTGCGCAAGTTTACATTATGCCTCTTTTAGTTTTCTTAAGCCTATCCCCTTCAGGCACCAAGAAGACTCATTAATTCTAAAATTCCAGGACCGAATGAACAAGTCTACTTTAATCTGTTATTATCCCTCATTATTTCAGAGATTTTGATAATCTCACCTTTTAGTTGATAATTTTCTTCTAAACAGCCCCCCTGAGAGCCCCCTATTCCATGGAGAGCTGAGTCAACTCCTCTTGGGCTTCTCCCTAGCTGTGCGTCAACCCAGAGCACCGCACCGATGACAGTTTAATAGGCTGAATTAGTCCAATGGTTGCAAAACATGAAATACCTAGCTTTCTTTTTAAAAAAAATTTTAAATATTTTTATTAATTTCAGAGAGGAAGGAAGAGGGAGAGAGAGAGAGAAACATCCATGATGAGAAAGAATCATGGATTGGCTGCCTCCTGCAAGTCCCCCACGATCTAGCCCACAACGGGGCATGTGGCCTTGACGGAATCGAACCTGGGACCTTTCAGTTCGTAGGCCAACGCTCTATTCACTGAGTAAAACGGGAGGTTAGGTTAGGGTGTTCATCCTACAAAGTAGATTTGTCAGGACACTTTTTCTCTCTGAACCAAACTCTGTTCATCTGTAGTAGCAAGGAACTCATTCATTCATCCAGTGCATATTTATTAAATGCTTATTATGAACCAAGCCCTATGCTAGCTATTGGGATATCAAGACTGTAAGAGACATTCATTCCCATCTAGAAGCTTATAGTTTAGTCAGGGGCAAAAAGACAAAAAAGTACTTGCAGCTCGGTATGTCTGGGTGGTTAGTGCAGTGATGGAAGAGCACAGAACATTCCTAGGAAAGGCAACCAGCCTAGGCTTGGGTGGGAGTGTTCAGGCAGAGCTTCCTAGAGGTGAGTGAGAACCAACATGAGTCCTGGAAGGATGAGAACAAGTTATGCAGATAAGAGAGGTGGGAAAAGTGGGAGGTAAGGAAGGGGAAAGGGAACTTCAGGAGGAAGGAACAATGAACAGAGCCTCAGGGTGAGATGGAGACAGCAGTGTACCTGTCAGGAGCTCAATGGCTGGAGCTGTGTGGTTGTGCAGGTTGTGTGTGTGCACCTGTGCCTGCATGTGGGCTGGCAGGTGCCTGATGGTGGTGGTGGTGGTGTGTGTGTCGGTGGGTGGGTGGGTGCGGGGGGGGCATAGGGGATGCAGGGAGGGATGGAGCTATAGTGGGTGGGGAACTTTGAAAATCCTTCATATCCTGACTCAAGGGCCATGGGGAGCTGGGTCAGAGTTTTAAGGAAGAGGGTGGCATAATTAGGTCAGTATTTTTCAGGGGCATTCTGGGGACAGTGTGGAGAATTATTCGTGGGCAGCAACCCTGGAGGCAAGCAGGCTCCCGAGGGATGCTGATGGGGCTCGTCCAGGAGCCACACTTGGGGGACCACTGTGTGAGGCGATGGTGACAGCTAATTATAACATTCTGGGATTCTTCCTGATTAAAAAAGCAGCTTTCATGAGTAAATATATATCTTTTTCAAGCATACTCATTCTATCTAAATTCCTAAGATGAATATGGGCTTACTGATAAATTAAATTAATTATCCTTGCCCTAGATTTTGCTTCGTTTATTTTCCCAAGTTAAACTTTATTTGATACACAAGAGAAAAATCTCATAGTACATCCAGTAATTTGCAACAGGATTAAAAAGCTAAAATGCCACTGCAGTTGACTAAATTCTTTGTCTGATGGAAATACAATAGAGCAATTGAAGCCTGTAATATTCGGGTGCAGAGTTTAAACATTAAACCTTGTAGAGGGAAAAAATAAGTCTTATCTGCTTTATATGGATAAAAAAAATCCCATTCCTCCTATTTTGACGCTGGGGGGAAAAAAAGAGGTTAGAACTGCAAACTGCATATATACCCAGTAATCACAAATTCCTTTCCTTATCAAGTATCAGGAAAGAACACTATATCAAAGAGAAACAATGGCTCTTCAGAAAAAAAAGGAACTCTGTTACTTTAGAACAAGGCCTGCATGTCCCCAAGTCTCAATCTCATTGAAACAAAAAAGTTCTGTGTTACATTTTTTCATCTAAAGAACAGTGAGTTTGTAAAACCATCCGGCTGCTCTGACTTGAGGGTGGACTATTCATAATGCAGAATATTTTAGCAGCACACTGAGCCGGTCAGTGTGGAGACATATGCCCATCTTATAAGAAAGATGTGGTCAAAATAAATAGTCAACATGTGATGATGTACAAATGCCGTCTCTTAGGCGTTCACTTCAGTGATGCTACAAGGATCTCTTTTCTTCATCAATGTCACTGAGATGCAACTTCACCCGTTTCTTCATCTCCCGGTATCGGCTGTTTGCTTCCGAAAGCCTCGCCTTCTTAGGCCTGTTCACAGTGTCCCAGTTAGTTTAACATCACATTTCCCTTGAAAATGTAAAAATGCCCCATATTACTGAAAAATGTTAATCACCCAAATCTTAATAGAAGGCTAAGTGCAGCCAGAATAACCAGTGAAAGGGGCTAATGACACTGATTCTATCAATTGAGGCATTCTCTCTTCACTAAGCATCTCATTTGTGAACTCACAATTGGTTTCACTAGAAAGGATTGCGGCATCCCAAGCACTGGGCCCTAATTATAATTACAGGTGTGGCCTGCAGAAGGCAGAAGCCGATGAGCTCATAAGAAACAAAGATTTGGTCTGCTGGACGGCCTGTCTTGTCTAAAGAACAAAGAGTGGCCGCATGGATGAGTCACCATGTAAACAAATGGAGCAATCACCAACATACAACAGAGTGCGTGTTCCTCAGCCAACAAACACACCTCTCCTTTTTCCCTGGCGGAGCTGAGTTTTGTGTCTCTGTACTCCCCTGACCTCCAGCTGGTGGGCAGGGGCTGATTGGGTAACACAGTAATGAAGCTTCGTTCCCCTCATCTTTCATCACCTGCCCCCACCCCAGTCGATTTTGCAACTACCACAAGAGGACAATACAGCCATTGACCTTGAATGAGAATGTTAAAATGTCATTTCTAGCTCAGCTGGAAAGAGGGCAGTCAACCCAACCTTCCTTTAGGGATCGGCTACTGAAGTGATAGGCACTGCTTTTACTTGTCTTTAGAAAGTCCTCTTTTGGTCCAACAGTGAATTAGGTTGGATTTTAGGCTAATTGGAGCAACAAACTTTACTTCTTGACTTCCAGTTTTATATGAAAGCACTTTGCAGGGCTAGCAGCCAAGTCTTGGATGGCAGAGTGAATCAGAAGAGCACTGCAATTATGCAAACGATCAAGAACAGAAAAAAAAAGAGCTACACAGCAAGATCTTTTATGCATAATGTAGGTGAGGCAAGTGTACCTCCTTTCCCTGTTTTCATTGTGGCTGTGCTCTCAAAGATGGTTCTACTTTACTTGGACTGGATGGTGAAGGACAATGTTGGGGTCCCACAGAGGTTAGGGTTTCAGTGCGGCCTTTCAGGGGATCATGAAGTGGATTACGGACTTTTTCAGGCAAGCAAGCAGTTAACCTGGTATTTATAAGCCAACATAGGGCAAGGTTGGGAGAGGAAACATACGATAAAGGAAACTTTTAAAGTCTGACACTTAAAATAAGATGCTTTCAACTTTTCTCAACTACTCTTTATTATTGTTTGTGACTTAAAGTACTAAATGGAACCAATTTCCTTCATGTCAGAAACCTGGCTGTGGAGACAGAGTGGTTTAACCTGGAAGGTGACAGCGGCTATAAGGGCAAGGGAGAATGTCATTCCTTCATGAACGTAATGAAGAGCTTAAACAGATGATGGGTCGCTCTTCCTTAGGAATCTGTACGGTGGGGAGAACCCTGAAATGTGCATAGAAATAGACACATGATAGTCTCTCTCTCTGTCTTTAGTGGCTACAATTGCATGCCCTGTTCTATTTTACAGACATTCGTTTGGCAACTTGGGACTTTGAGGGCAGAGGAGAAAGTTCAGTGTGTCCCAAGTGTGGCTGATCAAAAGGGGATAGCAGCAAGCAGGGCCTTGACATGGTGATGAAAAGAATAGCAGCATTATCCCCTCCAGCCAGCGGGACGCAGACAAAGGATGGGGCCAAGCCCCTTGAAAGCCATTAAAGATGAGAGTCGCTGACTGGCAAGCGCCTTTCATTAGTGACCTCTGCTGTTTCCCAGGGACTCACCAACCCGGCTTTATGGTCACAGTGTGCTCAGGCCGCGCAGAAAAAAAGCCCGAGGCCGTAGGACTCTGCCTGAAACCCCAGCACAAAGCCGGGTCTGACAGGCGGCGGCGATCCCTGGCAACAGCGAGACTCGCGCGTCACGTCTCCGGGGAATGTCAAGGCACCGGTTCGTTTCCCAGCCTCCGCGTGGGAGGAGAGGACAGACTGGGCTCGGCACTTTGAAACCTTCATCCCTCCTGGTTGTTTGCTTGACATCAAGCTGCTGCGAAAAGGCTCGCTTGCAGGGGCACCAACCTGGGGCGCGGGCAAGACAGGCGGTCGGGGTGACAAGCCTGTGGGGGACAGAGGGGGTGCGGGTCCTTCCTGAGACCACAGACAACCCTTCCCCGCGTGCCTCACATGTCATGACACGGCGGGTCCTGTGGAGCCGGTATTTTGAGGCCGGGGAAGAGCTCAGATGAGGCGCTCAGACATGGCAGCAAATGGTTCCTCAGAATAGCCTACAAGCGGATGCCTGGGTGGGATTTTTTTCCTAGCAAACATCAATGGAAAATAAATGAACAGTAACTAACAGGATGCGTGTTTTTTAAAGAGTTATACTAATATTGCCACGTGGAAAGCATAAAACAGAAGCAAAACGCACAGAAAGTCAAGGCTTCCCTTAACTTAGTCACTAGCAGCATCCAATGCCATAGCGAAGGTGATTTCATATCCTTACGTTTCCAGATCTGTGCACTCCCACAAGTATGGGTTTGGGAGAACAGCTATTTGGGAGTTTAAGGGCTAGTGTTTGCCTTGCTCTCTAGCTAAGCATAACCTACAGTGTAGCATCGGGGTTAGGGAGCGGCGAGTCCATGGACATGGCTACTAAAGGCTGAGAATCCCTGAGGCCCAAAATTAATCTGTACCTTTCATGGGGACTTAGCTCTTGTCATTTTAAGTCTATTTTGCCTTTTGTCTGTTTCCTCCTCACTGATCTCAACACGCGCTCGCACTTCACAACCAGGGTGAGAAGAAAAGGACGTGGCCGCGGCCGTTAGAAAACACACGGGCGCTTCTAAAGAACAGGTGGGTGCTGTCTCATCTACAGTAGCTACCGAGCAGGTACTATGGGCTCATGAAACACAGCGCCACAAGCATACACGAAAGAGTTCATGTGCCAAGTGCTTCCTCCTCTTATTACTTATAATTCTGAGGTTCGGAGCTATTATTTTTATTCCATTTTAGAGATGAGGAAATGGAGGCAAGAAAAAGAATGAAGGCACATAGTGTTAACAAGGAAGGCGAGAGGGAGTTAGGACTTGAATCTAGCCACATCTGTGTGTTTGAGCATAATGAAGTAAGAAAATGCTTTCCCTTCCCCATGGTTTCACAGGGAGATAACTTGGTTAGCTTTCTTCTCAAATTCAACCCCTTGTCCCTTTTTGTCCCTCCCCACCAATGAAAAAGGCTTGGATTTACCAGAAAATAATGTTTTAAATCAGAGTTAATTTTATTCTTCTAATAGCTAATAATACCTTCAGACCTCGTGTGAATAACTTTGTACTATCTTTGGGGATGACGTACAGAATGCTATAATTATACTATTTATACACTCATACTGTCCAAGATCTGAGGTGTGCTACCTACAGGAGCCATCTGCACGTGACATGAAACTTCCAGAGGAAGTGACTATAATACCACACTTGAAGAATGAGTCACAAGTTAATGGGAAGGGCAGGAATGGAAATGTTTTTATGTTGCCTTCATTATTCAACTAATTCCTCTCTTCTGATGTTTTCAACGAAGCCAGGCCCACCCAGGAGAAGGGAACAGTAAAGCCTCTTAGAAATGGGCTTTAGGCTTTATGTCTGTAAAAGATACACCATGACACCTTTTCAACTGCTTATCTAATTGATCTCTAAGCTGTTTAGCAGAGGGAGAAGTTATAAATAACTCTATTTAGGGAATGCCAGAATTAAGGACTAATAGAGTTAAATAACTTGTCTCAAGTTCTATGAGGAGCAAAAAGCAACGTCATTATCCACACTCTAACGCTTCCGCTCTATCAGTAGTTTCTAGGCAGCAGCATAAAGATATCCTCCTATTCGAAACCACTAGGTTTTCTTAGACACAGTGAAGTTTCTGTGCTCACACTTAAAAGCCTCTTAGTTTAGATCAGGGGTCCTCAAACTTTTTAAACAGGGGGCCAGTTCACTGTCCCTCAGACCATTGGAGGGCCAGACTATAGTTAAAAAAAACAACAACTATGAACAAATTCCTATGCACACTGCACATATCTTATTTTGAAGTAAAAATACAAAACGGGAACAAATACGATATTTGTATTTGCATGTGGCCCGCGGGCCGTAGTTTGAGAACCCCTGGTTTAGATGGACAATTACAAGACTGTTGCAGGCATCCTATTTCTTCAAGCTATCAACAAGCTTTCTTATATTAAAAACTAGAGGCCCAGTGCACAACATTTGTGCACGGGGGGGGGGGGGCGTCTGCACCCTCTCCAATCCGGGACCCCTCGGGGGATGTTCAACTGTCAGTTTAGGCCCGATCCTAAACCAGCAGTTGGACATCCCTCTCACAATTTGGGACTACTGGCTCCTAACTGTTCACCTGCCTGCCTGCCTGATCGCCCCTAACTGCCCCCTCTGCTGGCCTGGTTTCCTCCAACTGCTCCCCCACCCCCACCCTCCCAACCCCGCCGCTGGCCTGGTCGCCCTACAAAGCCTGCTGTTCAGTCATCTGTCTGGTTGTTTTGGTCATGATGGCCCCTGGCTTTTTATATATTAGGATTGCTTTGTAAAAATAATAAATAATTAGAGTGTTGAGGGGAGTCACTAAGTTCTTAGTTATTATTTTTGCAGCTGCTATCACTTTTAAATGTGGTAGAATATAGTAGTATTGCTCAAATAATAAAGAAGTTCTTTTAAAAAAACACTTCAATGTTGTGAATGTGCTGGTCTTGAATAACAGGCATAGGAAGCTGATGGCCAGAGGCCTTTAGGCACATGCTTAGCAAGGCCTCAGGCTCTTGGTGTTACCCAACCCCATGGGATCTGTCATGTTTTATTGGCTTCTTCTTATTTAGTCATTGTATGGTTTGGCACCATAGTGAAATTTCACATTTTTAAAAATAATACTGTGAACAAAGACCAGATTTTTTTTTCTGTTAATATGTTATTTAATTTGCTCTGGGTGCTTAAAAAGAAAAACCCTACATAGCTAATTATATATTGTCTCCTGTACTAGTTCAGTCTTTTTTTTTTTTTTTTTTTTTTTTTTAAATCAGGGAAATAATCATGACTTCGATTTGAGGACTGGCGGTGGGAGGAGAGGTGTCACTGAAGTCATGGGGAAAAAGGATGAGCTAGTAGCTTGAAGAAGAGCAGGGACAGGGTGTTCATTATAGTTGGAGCAGATCATGGTTAGAATGATTTGGCAAGCCTGTCACACATGCCACATGGCCTATTAATTCTGTAGTGTGTAAGCTGAGGGTTCTGGTACACAATATAGGCCCTTAATAAAGGTTAGAAATCTCAACCTATATATTTTTTAATATGTTTTCTTTTTTTCCTCAGGTAGTCAGTCAAGATTTATTCTTTCTTCCACCTCAAAAAAGGGTCAAGAAAATGTTCCACTCTTCTCTTACCTTCCCAAAGAAAACGTTTAAAGGACAATGGCCCTTTGTTTTCTAGTTCTCTCTGACTTAGGCAAAAATGTTTCTATTTCAATTTGAAATTAAAAAATGTTTTAATTTAGCACTTACTATGTACCAATGTATAATTAGGCCCTGCAAACCGAGAAAATGTTCTCAATTTCCAACAACTATCTTGGTACTGAAAAAGATAGTTCTTTAAATGGTTCTAGATGATTTTAAAAATTTAAGCTTAAGTGTTATAATTCTAGGTCTATATCTTTTGTTACAGCTTTCTAGAAAAGGAATAAATGAGGTCTGAGGAACCCAATGCTCCTGTTTCTTATTTTGTCAATAAGCAATTACAATTTTTTTAAAAATTTTTTTTAAAAATATATTTTATTGATTTTTTACAGAGAGGAAGGGAGAGAGATAGAGAGTTGGAAACATCGATCAGCTGCCTCCTGCACATCTCCTACTGGGGATGTGCCTGCAACCCAGGTACATGCCCTTGACCGGAATCGAACCCGGGACCTATCCACTGAGCCAAACCGGTTTCGGAGCAACTGCAATTTTTTTATGTAATTATCTCTTCTTAGTTATTATTTATTGATCAGTTTTTCCAGGGCTATGAACCAAAATGAATGTGACTTGATGTGAAACTCAGTGTTTTAATTCCTATGGCAACAAAGTAGCTCCAACATTAAGCATAAGAAACAGCAGCATCCTCCCGGAACTTGGAAGCAGAAATCATTAAATTCCCAGGAGTGAACTTTTGGAACCTTTTGCAAATGTCCAATATTTCACTGAGCTATTCTGCCCCTCAGCTACCATTGTCAGCTATGAAACTAGTAGCCCGGAACCCCAAGAGAGCTGTAACTTCATCTCAACTTAGCCATGTTACCAGAATCTAGGAAGCAACTCAAATGTTTCTCAGCTTGGTCACCTTTTCTCAGTAGCCTTGAGGGTTCTGAGTAAAGAGAACTTGATGTTTTATATGTAAATCATAATACATACAAGTCCTGGCTAACTTCAGGCTATATTAGGGTGCCTGAAGAGTAGTTGAGTGGGCGTTTGTGGGGAAGCATTAGTAAGACTAGGATGCCTGGTGAAATTCAATATAATTGAATCAAAGTTTAGACAGGTGAGGACCACAAACAGGTCCCTTGTGGATGTGTTGATGCTCACAGGTATGCATTCAGTATGTCCTCACTCTAAATGCATCTTCACTGTCTAAATGCATCTGCCCCACTCTGGCTGGGATCCTTAATCTCCAGAATTATCTTTCAAAAACAAGAGACTGCCACCCACTCCTGGAAACCACCTGGAAAGCAACATTTGCAGCCTGATGATATGTCTCCTCTTCAGTTTGTTCATTGTATTTTCATTTGTCATTGACTTCGTCGTGGATTCAATTCTGTGTCCACACCAGAGCACTATTGGTTCTTTTTAAAGTTTATAAATACCCTGCCTTTTCCCCAAGTGAATTTAAGGTAGGTTATCAACATATACCTAATAAAGTTTTTCGACTTCCAGAGCTGTGTCCCAAATGCAAGAGGTCCTTAGGGTTTATTGTTAAAGAATTATGCAAAGCATGTGAAATAACTATAGATAAGCAGGGAAAATAAATTTTACTTTCTGTGTTGATCTTGCCCTGGTATTACCATCACAGTAATGATCAAGAAGTGTCTGCCACCTGAAACTGGGCAGAGCTCCTGGGCCAGCCAAAGTCAGTACAACACACCCAGGAGTGCTGTCAGCACGCCCTGGATTTCACCACCCTGGGTGTTCACAGAGGAGGGATGACACTAAAAGGTATGCAGCCAAACAGTAATTGTTAGATGTCATCTATTGCTGGGAAGTAAGATAATGAAGTAATTGCTTTTATGCCACCACTTACAGACACCATGGTTTCTCTCTGGAAAATAACAACCCTGAAAGTGGACCAAGCCCATACTTTATAGCACATGACTTTTTTTTTTTTTAGGGTTCTGCAGTGTTTAGCATTTGAGATGGAGCTTGGATACATTTCAAAGGAGCACAGCCAACTTGGCATTACTCAGTGTGTGACCAGCCAACCCGGACCCCTTCAGAAGGTGATTTTCCAGCCTGAATTTTTCAGGGCCTTGTTTCCCGCCTTCTATTTCCTTCTTCATTATGTTGCTTGCATTCATGGCTTATTAGTGGTGCCAGCAGAAATGTTGGCTGAAAAAGTCAGGAAAAGCACAATCAGTCCAAACTGAAGGTCGCTAGGCATATAGCTGAAAGCTTTGGTGCGGGGGCGGGGGGGGGGGGGAGGTTAGGGAGGTGGGGGGGGGTGAGGGGAAGGAATTATGGTTTTAAATAAAATTTTAAAGTGCTTTCAGATTTTATTCATCCAGAATATCCTGGATCTGATTTATCAAAGAAAATGGATCTTTCCATGTTCCTCTCAATCTATGAATATGCTTGCGTGAATTCCATTTTCTTTTTACAACTAGTATGGAAATACCCACCCCACCGCCAATTTTCCTGGTACCACAATTTTCCTCTTTTCCAAGGAAGTTTCTCCACTTGCTTCCCTCTCATTGACTCCTCAGCCCTCTGCATCTGACCTCTCCTCAGTCACCAATGCCTTACTAATTGCTAAATCTAGCAGATGCTGTCAGCCTGTATCTTGCCCAGCCTCTGCTACATTTGGTGCTGTGGGTCCTTCTCTATGTTCTCTGTCAGATACTCTTCTCACTCGATATGCTTCACCTGAGTAAAATGTCCCATTTTGATTGAACGAATACCTATTTGCTAATGATTCCCACATATATATCCAGTTCCAACTCTCCCTCAAGTTTTAGATTTCCTTATCCAGTTTCCTGTTTGTCACTGTCACTGATATAGTTCACTGGCCTTGCCAATGGAATTGATGGTGAATTTTCATCTTTCCTCTTTCATTGACTCCTCTTGCAGTGGTTCTCAACCTTCTGGCCCTTTAAATACAGTTCCTCATGTTGTGACCCAACCATAAAATTATTTTCGTTGCTACTTCATAACTGTAATGTTGCTACTGTTATGAATCGTCATGTAAATATCTGATATGCAGGATGGTCTTAGGCGACCCCTGTGAAAGGGTCCTTCGACCGCCAAAGGGGTCGCGACCCACAGGTTGAGAACCACTGGCTTAGAGTATTCTTTCTTTCAGTGTCTTCACCAAACTTTCAGTTACCCAAGTTAGAAATCCAGCACTTCATTTTACATCCTTATCACTTGTCCACACTGGTTTAATTTGCCTCCAAAATGTATTTAATGAATCCATTTTTCGATTCCTACTACCATGACCTTAGATCGAATCTTTATCACCTCTTACTTAGATTAATGCAACGGTTTGGGTGGTTCTTTCTCCCTGTTTCTCTTTCCCTCTCAAATCTCTCCTCTATAATACTATCTGAAGGACCACTAAAAGTGCAAATTTAACCCATATTGCTCCCTTGCTTAAATCTCTTCAACTCTTTATCCCCTAAACTATCCTTATTCTATCAGATCCTCCGCAAACTGCATCCCACTGTTCTTTCTCACTACTCTCTGGCACACTCCAAGATTCTGTATTGATTTGTTTATTGTTCTCTGCACATGCTGTTTCTTATCACCAAGACTTTTTCCGCATGGTCTCTTATTCTTGGAACGGCCTTTTTTCTATTCATTACCAATGGCTAGATTATACTTATCCTGTAAGGCTTAGAAATGGTGTTATATCTGCCAGGAATCCTTCTCTAATACCTCCAAAGCAAGACTATGCACCCTTAATTCATAATCATACAACACTATGCCCACAGATGTTACTGTGCTTTAATACATTATAAAATTATTAATTTTTAATGTGTCTATCTCCACTATTATAGATTCTAAAGTCAGACTTTTTCATATTAGTGTATTCCATGTGGCTTCCATAGTACCTTGTGCATAATAACCACTTGGCAAATGGTAGTTGACTGTATGAAGGTTATGCTGATTGGATACTGAAGTGTGCTTTAACTCAGATTCCTAGGTACCACTACCTACTGATTTATCATTGCTAGATCTTTTAGTTCTTTATGATTTCTTCCCAAGTGCTATCTACTTAAGATACCTTAGCAAGTACAACTTTTATAAAGAAATTTAAAAAAATAAATTTTATCATTATAGTTCTTGTAAGTTTTCACTCTTACTGTTCCCCTTCAAGGAATTTAAGTTATACTTCATAGAAAGTTATATATTCTCTGCTAGCCCCCTGGGAATCTCTTTAAAATATAGAAAGCAAGTTCAACACACACCTCTAGTTCATAGATATGCCAAGTTCCTTCTGGGGTGATAATTGCCAAGCACCAAAGTACTGTAACTCGTCATCTTTAGTGAATGAGAGGAAGAGGTGGTGTGGAAAGAACATCCTGTTTTGCAGAACCTCAGTGACTAAATGTTGTCATCTCACGTTACTTTTTTTTCTCATTAGTGCATCTGTTTAATTTTATGCTGCCCCAATATTACATGGTTGACTTCGGTCACTAAAAGCTAATTTATGCAAAGAAGCTGGAGCATAAGAAAAGCAGAGTGGTTTAAGTGAATTCCTTGTTCCCCAGCCCTGAGAGGTGCCGTAGCACACAAAACAACCCTGGGTCTCACAAGCACCATCTCTGGTTCCTGGGGATCTTTGAATGGTGTGATGCCAATCCTGATGACGTTCCATTAGACCTCCTGTCAGAATCATTGTATTCCCAGAGGCAGTTTATTTCTATTTTAGAAAGATACTCAGTTTGAGAACATCAACCAGTATAATGAAGCAAGTTCTCCTAAATACTATCGGGGTTCTACAAAAAGAGTTCTACTAGCAACTTGAATGCCTACTATGCATCAATAATGTAGTAAATGCTTCCTATGTGTTCTCTTGCAAAATAACATTCTGAAATAAGGTCCATTATCCCGTTTTTAATATGTGGATACCAAGGCTCAGAGGGCATAAGTAACTTGCTTGAGGTTAAACAATTGGTAAATAGAGGTGAATTTAGATGAAACCTAAGTCAGTTTTGTCTCAGTTTAAGTATTCTCAACCCCCTCGCTCTTTTTTGTTGAAACATAGCTTGTTTCATTTAACTCTTACAGCCATTTTGAATGTTTTTAGTTTTAACAAACTATACATTGAAAGTGTTGGATATGTCATTTCAAATTTTTGAGTGAAGAGGCCCTGGCTGGTGTAGCTCAGTTGGTTGGAACATTGCTTGTGCACCGAAAGGAGGCCGTCGGTTTGAGCCTGGGTTATAGGGCACGAGGCAATCGATCAATGGGTCTCTCTCACACCAATATTTCTCTCTCTCCTTTCCTCGCTCCCTAAAATTTTTTTTTTTCTTGAGTGAAGGGTACATTTATTACTATGGCAGTCTCAAATGCAAGACCTTGACAAGTGTCAGCAATAATTAAATGTTAATATTTGTTATTTGGTTTAAGCGATAAGTGACAGCAGGAAGTATTTTTATTCACCAAAGGGATGAGAAATATCTCTTGCTTTCATGGGTCACATAACCTGTTTGGGTTAGCCAGTTTCTGTGTGTGATGACAGCTTAACAAGTTAATAGTGCTTATCTTTATGGCTTTTCTGTTGAATTTGATTTTGATCTAACAAATGAAAGGATTGGAAGAGTACTAACTTCACATGGCTTGCTTACTCTTGAAACATGATATTATCAAACACATTAGGAAAATTACTTAAGATAAACTGATCGGTAAGACCATTGGAAAATTCTGTGTAGTTTCAGTCAGCAGGATTGTTGCCTCTTCAGAAACTCGCTCAGAGGAAGCAAGTCTTGAGTTAGGAGAAAAATATTGCTAATTAGTAACTCCAACCTGACAATGCCAAATCTTTGAATCTTCCTAATAAAAGGAGACACATAGTCTTAATATGAAATTATTTTTTTTTCTTTTCTAATAAAGATAGAGATGATTTTACCTTGTATGAGAAAATGTTTTGGAGTTTATTTTAACAAAACCACCTGGCTGAATCCCTTCTTTGCCATTTTCTCAGATTCATTCTAGATAGATAAGATTATCTTCTACAATTCTAGATTATTAACTGCACTTCCTTGCATATCATAATCTTTTAAAAGTTCAGTTAGAGGAGATGAGAAATAAGTTAATGCCTTTTCCCTTTTAAAAATGAAACAGATGTTCTCTACTTTCGGGACATACCATAGAGTTATCATTTTCCAGAATTATGTCAAGATTATATTTCAGATTGCAAAGAAAATGTCAGCATAATACTTAGATACAACCAAGAAGACAGATTAAAATGTATGGAAATAACTAATAACAAGTTGTATGGTTCAAAAACAATTTTTAATTCACTTTAAGCTACTAGCTGTGCTATATAAAAGACAAAGGAGGCAGTGAGAACTTAGCTGGGTTTCAAACCCATAAAGCTGGCTCTCACCAGCATGAGTCACTGGGAGATAAAGGCATCCAGTGATCTGCTTGAATCATTTACTGCCAGCCTGCAAGAGATTTGGGAAATTAGCAGTGTCCTCACTTTTTGATGGCATGGCAAAAAGAAAGGCTAATTCATGAAAAGGAGAAACCCCTTTCATTTGACATTGGATTTCCTCCTAGCTCAAACACAAATGGCATTCCTAATAACAAAGCAATGTGCTGGGAGACTAGACAGAGATTGTGTGCCTTTAAAAACAGCTTCCCATCTTTTGAGCATAACAAGTAAAGGGTGACCTGGGAAATTTTGAATCTACAAATAGTCTCATTTTACAGACTACCCCTTCTTGTTTTTCATTCTTTTTTTTTTTTTAAGGACATCAATAAATGTTCATTAATTTCCCAAGCAGTTGTGCTTTGTAATGAACTTGACAGTTTCCATTTTTACTCTGTGAATGATTTATGGCCTGGTTAGAACGTATGATTCAGGTACATGCAGATTCTTTGTGGCATTTTAGGATGATGAAGTATGCTGACGATAAGAACGTACCATCTTTTCTCTTTGAAGATGATGGCAGTCTGGCTATAATCCGGCATAACTAACAACTGGGCCTTGCCAAGTTAACCAGACACTCATCATCATGATACTAGAACTAGATGGTATTTGTGTCTCTTCTCCAATGTCAGTACTGCCTCTTCTCAATTCAGGAAAAGGGTCAAGCTTATGAGAATGGCAACCCATGGTTCAGCTGGGCCCTTATAAGGTCTCCTTACCCCTGGAGGAATGCCACTGGGACATCCTCAGTGATGAAATGAAAGAAACAGGAAACAGTTTCTTAATGCCAAGAAATTTTTAATCCCAGACTTCAGGAAAGACTAGAAGGTGGTCACTCGTTTTTTTCCTAGCCTGAAAGTATGTATTGTCAGGATCCATCTGTGATAGCTGTAACCATGCTTTTTGGTGTTTTTGTCTAGTTCCTTATTCAGAAAGCACCAGCTCTTTGATAGCTTCTCTTGCCTTCCACGGTCTCTTCATGCTTGAAACTCAAATGTGTTTCACTGTGTCCTTAAAAGCTGCTCTTCGCTCCTGTCTTCTGGCCGCCAACCTTCACAATCTGGGCAGCAGTTGTCATTTCTCCTCTGCCATGACCATGCCCACGAAGTTGATTTGCAGGGAGCATGATTCCAACTATGGTCTTAGTTTCCCTCCCACCTAAAGTGCCTCTCTCTTTAATTGGCACAGTCTTATGATACTTGGATTGGAGGTGAACTCATTTTACAACCTTGTTTCTGCTAGTGTGCTCATAGCATTTCTAGTTTAATAATAAACCTTTTTTTGTTGTTGCTCTGAGCATAATTTGTAAATTACTTCCCAGAGCTGCCCTTACTAAATGTCTCTGACCTTATTGTCGAGAAAGGCTTGACAAGCAGAAGCTGCTGCCTGGGGGCTGGAATGTACCACTTCCTGTTCTTTCTTTCCAAGCTGAAGCATTCTATCCAAACAAAAACTGAACTCAGTGCACATGTGACCCGGAGTTAGTTTGAAACAAAACTCTCCAAAGATGAAAAACTTTTCACATTAACTCCTGGTTCCACTCCATCTACTTACAGTGCTTAAGACCACAAAGAGGGCCTTTAAAAAGAACCAAAATAAACAGAGGGATGGTTCACGCTGTAGATGATGGCAAACAAGCAACCAGAGCCACAGATAGCATCAGATTAATTGCTGCTGACTTCTGACAAGATGTGAGAAACTGAGACAACAGCACAGTCCTGTTTAAGTCAGAGACGCCAGAGCCCTGCTAGGACACTACTCAATCCCACCAGGACATTTCAGTGTAAAGCAATCCGTACCTGGACCCCAGCTAAGGGTGTTTATGACCAGAAGGAGCAGAAGAATCCTATGTCTTCACTGTAAAAATACCACGTCAACAGCATGGTCCTTTGGTTATAAATACCTGCGGTTGATCTTGATGTTTTCTTGTAGCCTTGCTTCCTGTTTTCCTGTCAATAATTTGCTTATGATATAATGTGCACCCTACCAAAAGGTACACCAGCCAGACATGAAACTGAAGGCTTTCGTTCTCTTTTGCTTAGGAGATGAATTAACAATAAGTGGCAATAAGATGGAGACAGGAAATTGGCAGCCAATCACTGAGGTAGCTTCCCTAAAAAGGGAAGATATCCTGGGAGAAACATTATTTTATTCAAAGGGGAGATGCTACCCAGGAGAGGGAAGACACTGGGCAGAGGGAGGAGTTGGAAAGATGGTGGTTCTGGGTCCATGAGGTGGTAGTAACTGCCTAGCAGATAGATGGCTGTGGGTGAGAACTGAGAAGGCTGAGCAGCAGACCTAAAATCCCTTGGGCTCTGGCCAGACTAGACATGAAAACTCATGACTGGATGTGACACTGGTAGGGGGGTCACCTCTCCCCTAGGAACCTCCACAGTAGGCCTCTCCCGTTCTCGTGGTGGCCACTGGAGCAGTGGACTTGCCTCTGCCCTGTTCTGGGACAAACTGTAGGAAAGGTGATTTTGTGGCATTAAGGAACTGAGCGGGTCTTCAGAATATGGGATTTTAAGTGCTAAAACCAGAAAGGTTCTGGGTGAGCCAAGATGAACTGGTCACCCTGTTGCACAAAAAATTGTATAGAAAATCTCCTTATTTTCCATATATGCAATAACACTTAATTCAAACAGAGGCTGACTGACACATGTTTGACATATTATTATGATAGGAATACAGACAGAACACAATCAGTTTAAGAGAAATAAAACAAAGTTTTCCACCAGCAGTTACATATTGAGACAGATCTGTTCATTTAGCATTGCTCTCAGGTTGTACTTTATAGTGAGATGCAAGGCCTCCAGCTGGATAGTGGTATTAGAATAACTGTAATGATTATAACTAGAATTTATACAGTGCCGTGTAACTTAGAAAAAAAATTGAAATCCATTTTGTTATTTGATCTTTACATCAATCTTGGGAATATTACTTTCATTCACATTTTGTGGATACAGAAAATGAGGCATAGAGAAGTTCAGTAACTGGCACAAGGTCATAAACAATAGAGTAGGATCCCAAATGCAGGTCTTCTTGACTTCAAAACCTGTGCTTTTAAATTCTTAAGTAATATACCAGGTAAAGGGAATAGTATGGGTAAAGGCCCTGAGGTAGGTTGGAGAGAATTTGACATTGTCAAGGATCAAGCATGGTGAGAGAGGAAGCTACAGAGTGTTGTGGGGTCCAGAGTAGGCCAGCTGTCAAAATGCCGATCTTTCAAAGGTATTACAACTCCACCAGGTAACTTGGTAGACTATAAATGCAGGCCCCTGAATACAGTGCTGAAGTTTACAGTGCTCTTGAGTAGAAACTGAAGAACAAAAATACTCCCCCACCAGTGCAGGCCTGTTTCTGAACATGTTTTCACATCAGTCAACTAAAAATTAGTTAAAATCTTGAAGCCAATTAGACTTAGTGCTATTTACTGGGAATAAACTAGGTTTTTGGGGGGTTGTTTTTAAAAATTATCAAAATTTAAAAATCTTTTTGTGCACCAAACAATACAGTATTAAGTCTGGAACAAAGACAGAACAAATTAAACAGCTGGGGAGAACAAAAACTGCAGAAAAGTCAAAAGAGGTTTGTCATTTCCTCCAGAAGAGTTTCTTGCTTTGACCAGTGGAAGTGAATGTTTTTATTTTTATTTATTTATTCTTTTTAGTTATGAAAAGTGTTTCTCTCCACTCCCCTTGCAGTAAGTTGAGCTTGTGTCCCCAGAGATTCATGTCCACCCAGAACCTGAGAATGTGACTTTATGTGGAAGCAGGGTCTTTGCAGATGTAGTTAGTTAAGGATCTCAAGATGAAATCATCCTGGGTTTAGAGTGGGCCCCCTCAGTCCAATGACTGGTGTCCTTGTCAGAAGAGTAGAGACAGAGGGAGGAACTGTGGAGGCAGAGGCAGAGGCAGAGATTCCTTATGCAGCCTCTGAGTCCGGGAATGCCCGGGGCCACCAGAAGCTGGAGGAGACAAGGACAGTTTGCTCCCTGGAGCTTTCAAAGGAAGCTTGACTTCAGACCTCTAGCTTCCCAAACTATGAGAGAATACATTTCTGTTATTTTTAAGCCTCCAGTTTGTTGTAAATTGTTATGGTGGCTGTAGAAATCTAACACACCCACCAAATAAATGTTGAATGGATGGTTTGCTATAGTCTGTGTTTTGGTTCAACCTCGTTCCCTGGCTTTTGGTAGGAGTAATAGGGCGCATGGGATGTACTTTTCAATAAGGAACATTGGCAGGAAGGAGATTTGGGTGGAAAAATGTGGCTCAAACTTAGACATAGGGAGTTTCAGTGGCCTCTGTCATATCTAAGTGGAGATGTTGAACAGTCAATTGGATATGTCCACCTGGATTTCGGAATCTTGGTTTGGGCTGGGTACATGTGCTGGCAGTTGTCTGTGCACAAGTGGTACATGACTCAGAGGAGTGGTTGAAACTGCCTGGGAAATCAGTGTTATGAAAGAGCAAAGAAGCACACTTTCAGTTTCCTGCAGAGTTGCATTATTTAAACCTGGGTTAGACGAGGAAGAGATTAGGAGGGAATGGTAGAGAAGACAGAGTAAAGCTGGGAGCAGGGTAGCACATCAGCCAGGGTGGGGGACTGCTTGCCAATGTTGAATGCTGAGATGTCAAATAAGATACAGATTGAACATGGCCACTGGCAGTAGCAACACAAAGGTCACTGATGACTTCAGCGAGAGTAGTTTAGGCAGAGTGGGGTTCAGACCGGAGCAGCTTGAAATGCACACATATTTAAAATGCTTTAATATCTTTTCTGAAAGGGAGGGAATGAATGGGAAACGAGAAAAATGAGGAAGCAAAGCTCACAAAACTTGGCCCTGCAAAAAAAGGATAAGAGAGTGCTCTGTGTGTGCGTGCTTTAAGAGGGAAAGGACTTGGGTGTGTTGAAACTCCTGTTGAAAGTTGAGGGGAAGAATTGTTTGAAGGGAATGAGTTTGAGGATAGATGGGGAGAGAGGAGGTAATGAACAGTGCAAAGTTCCACAGAAGTTCCATGATTCACTGGACACATGGAAGGAATGGCCCTAGGACACACAACCCTTGGCACGTGTGCCAAACATGGCATGCCAGTAACTTTTGCTGGCACACGAAACCCTCTCTTATAATCTCCCATTTACAATTTTTGTGAACATTTGAATGACTTAAATGTTAAATTACAAGGAACTGGCAAGACACTTGATGTTATGTTTGGTTATATAAAGACTTTTGAAAAGAAACTGGAAGTCTTTAAGAGGGATGTGGATGGTGAGAGATTTAGATATTTCCCAACCTTAAGAGGTACATCAAAGACCTCCCAAAAGATGACAGAACAGACTGTCAAAGCCTTCAAAAGCTGTTTTTAAACATCATAGAGTCAACTATTGAGCAGTTCTTCTCAAGATTTGCAAAATTCAGAGAATTGGAAGAGACAGCAAAATTCATGAGGTTTCCAGACAGCATGAAACTGGAGGAACTAAACCTACAAATGTTTTCATGGATAGACATGGCTGACTTTGAAATGCAATTGATTGAATTTCAGAGTAGCTCAATAAGGAAGCAGACATTTATTGACCTTAGAGTTGACTTGGAAAACATTGAAAAAAAGCGATTAGAGATAGGAGTACCAGAGAGAAGTGTCGAAAACGAACTATTGAGGACTTGGAATGCCATTCCAGAAAATTTTTTTCTGTTTAAAAAACTTTGCAACAGCGTTACTCTCCATGTTTTCATCCATATACGCTTGTGAATCTTTGTTCTCAGTGATGAATTTTGTAAGCCTCATAATAGGAGTAGCCTGACGGATGAAAGTAGTAGCTCGCGCACATCTCTGAAGGTCACGAAATATAAGCCTGATGTAAAATCTCTGTTATCAGTGATGCAGCAGCAAAAGTCCCACTGATAATATCAAACGGAGTCATAAAGTTTTCTGTCAGACTATCAGTGTACATGTATACATTAAAAAATAAATGTATTTTTCATCGTCATATACTGTGTTTTTGTCATTCGAATGAATTTTATTATTTCTTCAAGGTTCTTCACATACGTACACCTTAAGAGATATCAAGTAGGCGTAACATGTTCTCAAAAAATTAGGGTTGGCTCGTAGAAGAATTTTGAGTCAGAGATTTTGCTGGTTTTGGCGCGCACTCACAAAAAGGTTGCCCACCCCTGCCCTAGGAGAAGGGAATTCTCCCTCACTGTGACAGCAGGAAGGTGAAGACAGGTGGGGATCTGACAGTGGACAGGTACAGAGTCATGGTGGTGGCTCATGCTGCGAGGTATCACTGAATGAATGCCTTTTCCCAGAAAGTTAAAGTGCCATGCCTTGATGTGGTTCCTGCAATTAATCCAAATAAGTGGTATTTTAGGATTGTAATTTCTCTAAAGCTTCAGACCACACAACCGTATTTGGTTCAAGTCAAGATACTATAC
This sequence comes from Myotis myotis, assembly GCF_014108235.1. Taxonomy (NCBI): domain Eukaryota; kingdom Metazoa; phylum Chordata; class Mammalia; order Chiroptera; family Vespertilionidae; genus Myotis; species Myotis myotis. The sequence goes on along the minus strand of NW_023416390.1, from coordinate 38,267,890 downwards.
TGCTCTTATAAAATAAAAGACTTGCCATTGCTTTTGGTTATTAATATCTCCAGAAAATGATAGACATATCCATAGAAATATAATATTTGTTATGCTCCTGAGAGAGAAAAATTACAATTCTTTCCAAAATGAAAAAAAGAAAAAGTGGCATAAAAACATGGAAAAATTGCTTTGGGGACTTCCTACTTGATTTAGCCAAACTTTAAAAAATGTAAGCAGTCTTATAATAACAAAACTGCTGTTATACTCATTGAGTCAATGCTGGACTGAGGGGCTGCTCATACAGTTATACACTGCATACAGCAAGCGGATAGAGAGAAATGTAGAGAAGTGAGGCAGTAGATGGGTAGGTAGTGAAACTACTTAACATCAGTTCTACGGCTCCTGTTACCAGGCACAGGATAAGCTGAGTATAGCAGCTAGCTATTGATTTAACCTTTTTCTGGCTCCCGACATGTAAGAATTCCAGTATCGTGCCTGAGCAACACTGAATAATAAGTGATACTACTTTGAAAATGTGTGTGGTCCTGTGCATATCCTTTTTTTCATGAGCTGCTTTTCTTCTGGACTTAATCCTTTTAGTCCCTTATTACATTCCTTATGGTATATTCACCCTCGGGACTGGCAAGGATAGAGCATCCCATGCCCATTTTCTTTGACATAGTAATTATTTCCTGGTAATGATGTGGTAGAAATAGCAGCATAGTTGGCAATCAAGGCTGAACTACTGATCGATGTTAATTCACATTTGTTTTGTTGCTGTATGTGTTGGCCTTCTCACCCATGGTTTATATGCCATTTTATTCGAGCTTATCACTATCGGAGCTAGGGGAATGGGCATTACATTAGTGAGGCTAAGGAAATTTTGCCATACTTTATGTCCTGCTTTATAAATCACAGCAGGTACCATAATTCATTTCAGCAATGAATTCATAGGGCACTTACATGGCTATAAATGTAATAGTAATACAATAAAGGTTTTCTTTTAAAGCCCAAGTACTGTTCATCTAAAAATATTCTAGATTTCATCAGTCTTTTGATAATAGCAGTATTACTTTTTATTAACCTTTTGAAAAGTGACACTCCATCTGTATAGAGATTTTTCTTCAGTTCCTGAATTTTTAGTTAAGAACTGGTAATTCAAAGTTTTTACAGTCCTTTAGAGAATATTGGGTTTCATTGTTAAAAAGGATTTTTAAAAAATGATGCCACAGAGAACATTATGCATGTACATTTCCAGCGTTGGTAAATTAGGTTCTTATAGGCCCCTAACAATGTTTCTGGAAGCAAGCAAACAAACAAAAGAATTTGGAAATAAGAATTTGGAAAATAAGGGTTTAGGTTTATATACAACTCACTGCAAAACCTTCTGCAAATCACCTAATGTGTCTGACCTTCTGTTTCCTAACCATAAAATGAGAGTGTCAGACTAGCTGCTCCTTCTAATGTTCCCTCTAGCTCTAACATTCCCAGGACAATCACATTTTATGGGTCAGAGAATAATAACTATAAATAATGATTTATTTCTCCTAGAAAAGAAGCATGCACACTAAGTTACTATATTACAAAATATGGGAGGAACAGAACATAATAAAAAGAACATGTAGTGACTCAGACTGGGGCTGAAACCCTCGCTTCACCATTACCGGCCTTAAGCAGTGCATGTAACGCTCCCCGCCAGTTTCCTGACTTCTGCCATGGGAGCAATCCCTCCTCCTTGAGGGGCTATGATAGCAAATCCCCAAATAGATGGGCAGAGCCTAGCCAGGCACAGTGGGCACTCAAGAGAGGCGAGTCATTATTTTCGTTGTTTTGTCACAGAGGATTGCTACGGGAATAAAGGCCCCCAGTACAAATTAGGTGCTTCGTAGGTAGCACCCATTCTTGGCCCCTTTTTATAAGTATCAGTTGAAACCCAGGGTTTTTAATACTAATCACACAATGTGAGAAAAGGGGTATTAAAAATGGCCGGAAAAATTCCCAAGTCGTGAGAATGAGGCAAGCAGTTTCTGGGTAAGGTCAATAATCCCATACTGGGGAAGTGGGTGAACGTTGTTGACTCAAAGTAGAAATCCACTGTGGCAGCAGTAAAATAATACACCAGGACAGTAAACTGGGTAACGGGAATCCAAAGGAAATAAAACCCCTCCAACACCAGAAAGCCAATTGACTCAGCAGCAACAATCAGTGAGGTGGGAAGGCCTACTGAGGAAAACCAATGAAGCAAGGATTCTTCCTTGCGTCCAGGTATGAATGAGATGCAGTGCAGAGGTTTTGATAACAGACCTGCCCCAAATGTTCTTTGGCTCTTCTGGTTGCTTCTTCAGCATGTATTGGAAACAGAGAGCACTGGATTCATAATCGGAATGCTTGCTCTGCTGTGCAAGGGAAATGTGACTGTGGACAAGCCTCTTAGCCTCTTGTGGACTATTTTCTCCTCTCTGGGGAATGCAAAGAATTATACAATGTAACCTCCAACCCAAAATATACATCCTCAGATTTTTAAATTATAATTTTACAGTTGAACCTTCCAACGGTTGACTTGCTTGAAATGAGCCCCGTTCGGTGTCACCCCAGCCATTTCTGAGAGCTCCTTAAGGGTCTTTGATCTCTGGCAGTCTTTTTAGTTTATTCTGTTCTGATCTTCTCTCTCTCTCTCTCTCTCTCTCTCTCTCTCTCTCTCTCTCTCTCTCTCTCTTCAACTCCACTGTTGATTCTGCTGGGGTTACACTTATGAGGTAGCCATTTGAGAAGACTGGTCTCTACTGGATTCCTGCTCTTGGAACTGGGCAAGAGGGTCTGCTCTGACTTTCCTCCAGCCATGCCCCACCTCCTGAGGTGGAGTATCCACTGGGCCTACTTGTCACTCTAGACCAGCGGTTCTCAACCTGTGGGTTGAGAGCCCTTTGGGGGTCGAACGACCCTTTCACAGGGGTCGCCTAAGGCCATCGGAAAACACATATATAATTACATATTGTTTTTGTGATTAATCACTATGCTTTAATTATGTTCAATTTGTAACAATGAGAATACATCCTGCATATCAGATATTTACATTACGGTTCATAACAGTAGCAACATCACAGTTATGAAGTAGCAACGAAAATAATTTTATGGTTGGGGGTCACCACAACATGAGGAACTGTATTAAAGGGTCGTGGCATTAGGAAGGTTGAGAACCACTACTCTAGACCATGCTCTGGGCCTCCAGGATTCCAGAATCTCCTGCCCAGAGGGATTTCAGGCTTCCTTCCTGGGGCCTTCATCCTAAAGCTAGAACACCCAAGTGTACATACCCTACAGGCTAAAGGACCAACTTAGGGTGGTTGTTTGCTGTGAGAGTGTGTATGTAGACTAAAAGTGTGGCCAGGGATATCCACTCATGAGTGAATAAGACCCCTCCTCATATGGGACAGAGCCAGCTTGGGAAGAGAGGGGGATGGAGGATGGGCAGTGGGCAGAGGAGCGGGGAGAAAATTCTGTATTTGAACTGGCCTACCAGGTCATTATGAAGGTAGACTTGGCAAAGGAAGAAGATGGGACCTGTTCTAGGCAACTAGGTCGCTTAATTCAGAATGTTTAAATATTTGGCTCTGGGCACATCTCCTTTGTACTCCTGCCCAGGCCTGCAGACACCGGGGTAGGCCTGTCTGAGTGAGGTGATCACCACTGATGCCTCCTCTTCAGCTCCAGAAGGGGCTCTCTGCCCTTGCTAATTCTCCTTAGCACAAGTGTTACCAGTTTGTGACTTTAGTAAGACTTCACTGAAGACCAGGAAATAACCAAAATCTAATGCAGAGTAACCAACAGCTGTTATCAGTGGTGGCTACCTTTAGGACCCACAAACTCAGGTGGACTGCAGAGTTCCTGATTATCCAGGGCTTTTCTGAAAATATGAGGCTGCATCTGTATGTATATCTGCGAGATTTAAAAGGCTCACCAGCCTGGCCAGTTTTGCTCAGTGGGTAGAGCATCGGCCTGTGGACTAAAGTGTCCTGGGTTCGATTCCAGTCAAGGACACATGCCTGGGTTGTGGGCTCGATCCCCAGTGTGGGGCCTGCAGAAGACAGCCAACCAATGATTCTCTCTCGTCATTGATGTTTCTCTCTCTCCCTGTCCCTTCCTCTCTGAAAGCAATAAAAACATATTTAAAAAAAATAATAATAAAAGGCTCACCAAAGTTAATTTTCCCAAACTTGCTCCTTGGCAAGTTTTCAATTTTCAAAATTATTAGACTCAAATCTCTGCCACTCATTTTTTCATTTTTATTGAATTTACTGGGTGACACTAGTTAACAAAATCATATAGGTTTCAGGTGCACAATTCCACAACACACCTCTATACACAGTATCCTGTGTTCTCCATCCCAAATCAAGTCTCCGTCCAGCACCATTTCTCTGCCATATATTATTAAATGTGTTTACTACCAAACATAGTGTTTATTCTTAAGGCGAATAATAGTATCTGTCCTGCCTCCATCATGGATGATTGTGAAGACTGAAAGGAAAAAAGGATGTTCTGCCAGTGTAACATGGTAGCATGTCTAAACCCCATGAATAACAGCAGCTCGGTGGCATTGCCGTTAGCTACCTCACAGGCTCTATGTATGGACTTCAAAAGCAGATTGCAGACCTTGGCATGATAATCCAATGGTTAGGTTATTCTGTTACCTTTCCCTTCATTCTGAGGCTAGCTGTCCTGGTGAACATATTTAGATTCAATTCAATGTTTTGAGTGTCTTCTAGGTATGAGGCAGGATGATAGGCATTGAAACTCCAACTACATTTCCTTGGCTCAAAGCAACATTTCCAGGTCTATACCCGCCCTGGAAAACTTTGGGGTGCTCTGCTGCTGCTGCTGAAGATAAAGGATTTCTTTTGTTTCTCCCCATTTTCCTCCCTACTCATTTAACATGACCAGAGAGAAAGAATGGTAGGGTCTGCTTTCACCCAACAAATGAATTGATTTGTTTCGTTAGCATGAACACGATGTGTGAGACACAGCTGTAATGGTGAAGATCAGATTCCAGAATCAGAAGACCTGCTTTCTAACTCTTAATTGTTGAATTATTTAATATCATCAAAGAAGACTCTGATCATATGTCAAATGGGATCAAGAATAGTACCTTTTTCACAAGAGTGTTGTGAGGATTAAGGAGGATAATGACTATAGAGCACTTAGTAGAGAAGACTCAACTATTAGTCATTTTAAAATACTAGTAATTACATTATTTCTGAATTAGGTGCTAAAGAGGACACAGAGATCATAAGTCGAGACCCCTAATGCCAGGTGTAGAACCCTTCTAAAGGGAATAAACTATACATCACAATGTGGTTTCCAGTAAGAGACAGGGAGGAACTCTTTGTTATTTAGAATCACACCTATGTAGAATATATCTGAGAGATGGGAAGTGAGTGAAAAGTGAATCAGTACAGCTATATTAGGTGTTACAAAGTACATATATACCCTGTGCAAATAATGGGCATGAAATAATTCATGAACAATTGACAACAGATTATTATTGTAATATTTTGCAATGGTAATCATGACTTTTTGCATGTAGCTCTATTATTGATCATTCATAGGGAGGGTAATATTATCCATGTTCATGTGTAATGGGCAAAGCGATTCCAACTTGGTCCTAGTCTAGAAGTTACATTCTAGAAGTTTACTCGTGCAGTCAGCATGCAGGACACAGAGAGAGATACACAGATTTCAAGGCAATGAAGGCAGAGCAGCCTTTCCCAATCACTGACTCCCTGCCCACTCCAGTGGAGACACTGAAGGAAAGCCGACTCCTTCCTGATAAGACAGCGTTTCAAGTCTAAGACTGAGCAGTTCAAGTCTGAGATAGAAAATGTTCTGGAAAACAGCCATAGAGGCCTTGATAAAAGAAACGTGAGTTAATACACATAGGAGTTTAGAACAGTTCTGCAAATGTGCTAATCATTAACAAAAGTTAGCTTTTATTATTATTTTTCCAGGAAAAGAACAACTTGGACACACACAAGAGTTTCTGTAGAACCTGCACAGGTTGAAGACTATATAGAACTATTTAGAAACTTAGACATTTAGATCCAAAAGCATGTAAGGCTATTTTATTTATTTTTTGTTAAAGAATCAATTCCTTAGATCATACAGGAACTTGTGATGCTATTGAAAAGCTTTTGCAATGGATCGCATGTTTAACTCCGTAGTAATCTATATACATAGTTATTCCTTCATTTTAAATGTGTCATCTTCATAAATTTCCAATCTAAAACCCTTCCAGCTATTACTACACCTGATAGTATCTGGATCTACTCTGGTTCAAGTTCTAGGGCCCACCCGGAGTGGGCAGATCAGATAAGCGTGCCACCTCACATAAAGCTGCCCTGTTTGTTGGGACATGTTTATGGTTTCAGTTGTGTATTTTACTTAAGATGAGACCTCCTAACTCAGCTGTGGGCAAACTACGGCCCGCAGGCCGGATCCGGCCCATTTGAAATGAATAAAACTAAAAAAAAAAAAAAAAAAAGACCGTAATGTAATGATGTTTACTTTGAATTTATATTAGTTCACACAAACACTCCATCCATGCTTTTGTTCCGGCCCTCCGGTCCAGTTTAAGAACCCATTGTGGCCCTCGAGTCAAAAAGTTTGCCCACCCCTGTCCTAACCCCTTATTCAAAGCTCACTTTTCTCTTTTCTAATTCAATACTAAACATTTATTGAATTTCAAATATCGACAAGGCCATGAATATGTCTGGCCAGCCAGAATAGGGGCAACTTCAGATTCATCAACTAAATGACAATGTGTTGGGAGGAACAATGAATACCTTCAGGCCCCTGAACCAAGACCTGTGCTTCAAGATCTGTGTGAGACTGGAAAACAATATATTTACCCATTAGAGACAGTTTTACTTTTCTGGTAATAACTATATAATCCCTAGGTTTGTAAACTATTCCCTGTGAGGAGAAAATGCTGCTTTCCTGTTGTCACTTGACATACCTGAATTTTTGAAAGCACTAATATACATTCTCTACTAATACATGGATTTTGAGGACTTGTTATGAAAGTTAATGACTCATAGGGCAATCTATGTGACTTAAACACAATGGCAACCTGTGCAGGTGGTTTTTATGTGCTCATACTGTGCCTGCTGTGTATGTTTTTTCTAATTAGTCATACATCCTGAAGCAATTAAGAATGTCTATGGGAAGAAATATGAATTAAACTAGGACTGCTCTTAGCCTGACCCATGGTGAACTTGAATGAGTGAAATACCCCCTGGAGAGAAAACTGCTCACTGTATAAGGTAGGTGTATTCCTTTCGTTCAAGGCAACAGGATACATTTAGCAGCAAGGAAAAGAGAGATTACAAAATATATCCTGAGTTAGACCCTTTGGTGATTTGTTATTTTTCAGGGTCAATTTCTTGGCTTTTAAACTACTCCCTTAAAAAGAGAGTAGTTTAAAAGCTGAAATTGATCAAGAATCCCAAATTTTTTTTCATGAAGTCTTCCTGGTGAAGGGACGGAAAGGAATTTAATTTAGATTTTAGTAAGCAGTCCAGGATGATTTTTAGGTAAACTATAAAGCCATCCGCTTATACTTAATTTGCCCTGATAAAATTTAATTACTCTCAGACAAAGCAAGTTCTTCCTAATTAGATTTGATGTAAAAAATTAAAACACAGCAAATTAACAAGGAAAGTGATCTCCAGATAATTAAAGCCAGGAGAATTACATGTTGTACTGAAGGAGTGGTCTGGAAAGGGTTCTAACAACTAGACAAAGGGAGTTCAGTGTGGCAGTAGGAGGAGGAAAGGTAGCCAAAGAAAAGAATACTGTGATGATGAGCCTCAGGTCAGTGTTTGAGTCTCTAGAGGGGAGTAAAGAATAAGACCAGAGTGTTAGAAGAAGCTCTCAAGGATCTACATCTACAATCACCCCCTCCTGCACAGAGGAGGAAACTGAGGTTTCACACAGTAAAGTGACTTGTCTACGGACACAAAGCATGACAATGTTATTAACTGGGCATGTGTGAGTCTTCTGCTTAAGTGTTAGGTAATTTATACTATTATGTACTATCTTCCTTATTGGATGTGGAAGGAAGAAGTTTCTAACAGTACAAATATTTAAGATTATCATGTACATTGCCCATAAAAACTTACTAAATATGCATAATCATCATTTAAAATAGACTTCTATCAATAATGTTGGAATTATGGGAGATATTATCTATGTAATCCAGAGAGGCAAACTTTAGGATGTTTTCTTGGGGGAATATCTAGTATTTAAATAGAAAAGGGATATAATATTGCAATCCAGCTCTAACAGTCAGTATATTATCTAAGTATTTAAAAATGTGTTTAAAGACATGCAGATGGCATAGAAGCATATGGAAAGACGCACAATGTCATTTGTTATGAGGGAATTAAAAATTAAAACAATAATAGGGCCCAGCTGGTATGGCTTTGTGGTTGGGTGTCTACTTATGAACGAGGAGGTCACAGTTCGATTCCTGGTCAGGGCATATGCCCGAGTTACAGGCTCTATCCCCATTGTGGGGTGTGCAGGAGGAGGCCGATCAATGATTCTCTCTCATCATTGATGTTTCTCTCTCTCTCCCTCTCCCTTCCTCTCTGAAATCAATTAAAAATACTTTTTTTTTTTTAAAGTACAGAATAGCAAAAGTGTTATCCAAAATGTCCTTTCTGGATTATCTACAGATTTGATTTCTCTATGCTATTTTGTCTACTATTTAATGCAGTATCACTCAGCCATAGTATATATTTCCAGATATCCTGGCGAGTAAACTGTGCATGGTCAGAGGTATCCTTATGTTTCATTCTGACCAAGTCACAGCCTTGCTCATGGCCTTGGGTTTGTAGGCATCTCCAAAAAGCCACTCAGACTGTGTGCTCAGAACTGAGGCTGACTTCTAGTGTGCCAAGTCGTCAGACTGCTGTATCCAATCAGAGACTTTATCACCTGAGAGGAAGATGAATCATTTCCTCCCAGACCTGAATCCTGCTTCGAGGGCTTGGCCCCAAACACTCCCTTTATAAGCTCTTACAAGAGTATGAGAATTACTGGTAAGGCCTTGGTCCATTAATGAATTTGCAGTGTGTCTGAGAGCAAAAGAACAATGAGGTTGTGTGTGTGTGTGTGTGTGTGTGTGTGTGTGTGTGTGTGTGTGTTAGGGGGGACAGTTTATTTCACAGGCCAACAGAAAGGAAAAGATCTTATTTTTGTTGAATTTCAGCCCTGTTGGTTAAAGATGGAGGCAGTTGCTACAAGGGGCCCATTCCCATCTAAAATGACATATGTAGCCCAGACAGCATGGCTCAATGTTTGAGTGTTGACCTATGAACCAGGAGGATCATGGTTGATTTCCAGTCAGGACACATGCCTAGGTTGTGGGCTTGATCCCCACTTTGGGGTGTGTGGGAGGCAACTGATCAATGATTCTCTCTCATCATTGATGTTTCTACTCCTCTCTCCTTCTTCTCTGGAATCAATAACAGTATTTTAATAAATAAATAACACATGAAACTTCCCAACTAAATCAGACAAGAAAGTTTTCACAAAAGGCTGGTTAACACAGCCAGATAGTCAGTGGGGCCCGCATGGAAGGCTGGCTGTGCTTTGCCTCTGCAGAGAGCGTGGCCTGAGGAAGGCGGATGCAGCTGCTCTTGTGGAAATCGCCTCCCTGATGGCATGTGGTCTGGGCATATGAGAGGGTCAGGAGCAAAGAGACTTGAGGTGAATGGGAAGTGTGTAGGGTCACACCTCTGCTTCATAATTCTTTCTATATTTGGTTTGGCATTTTTGTGTCATTTGAGAGGGGCAGCAAAGTTTAGAAGAGTAGCCCTACCAGGTTTGGCTCAGTGAATAGAGCATCAGCTTACAGACTGAAGGGTCCCGGTTAGATTCTGGCCAAGGGCACATGCCCGGGTTGTGGGCTCGATCCCCAGTAGGGGGCATGTAGGAGGCAGCCAATCAATGATTCTCTCTCATCATTGGTGTTTCTATCTCTCCCTCCCTCTCCCTTCCTCTCTGAAATCAATAAAGAAATATATTTTAAAATAAAGTTTAGAAGAGTAAAAAAAAAAAAAAAATCTGTATTAGTTTTCCAGGATTGCTGAAACAAAGCATCAAAAACAAGATGGCTTCAAACCAAAGAAATGTATTATCTCACAGTTCTGGAGGCCGAGTTGGAAGTCAAGGTGTCATCAGGGCTCTACTCCCTCGGAAGGCCCCAGGGAAGGGTCTGTTCCAGGCCTCTCTTCTCCCTCTGGAAGTTCCTTGGCTATGGTAATGCAACTCCAATCTTCCCATGGCGTGCCCCTCTGTGCCTGTCTCTGTTTCAAACGTCATCCTTTTTATAATGGCACCAGTCACATTAGATTAGGAGCTTACCTTACTCTAGTATGACATCATCTAACTAATTACATCTGTGGCAGCCCTATTTCCAAATGAAATCACCTTCTGAGGTACTAGGGGTTAGAACTCCAGCATAATAATTTGGGGAGGGTGCACAATTCAACTCACAACACCATAGAAAGAACTATCCTTGATGGATCTCTGTGCTGGGAGCCTTCCCTCTTTGATTTGTGAAATAACTAAAGTGGTCTTCTGCCCTAACTGGTTTGGCTCAGTGGATAGAGCGTCAGCCTGCGGACTCAAGGGTCCCAGGTTCAATTCCAGCCAAGGGCATGTACCTTGGTTATGGGCACATCCCCAGTAGGGAGTGTGCAGGAGGCAGTTTCTCTCTCATCGATGTTTCTAACTCTCTATCCCTCTCCCTTCCTCTCTGTAAAAAAATCAATAAAATATATTTTTTTAAAAAGTGGTCTTCTGGCCTAGGGCATGTTGAAATCATAATAAAGACATGAACTTGGATGGCATAAATTATAAATATTTTCATAGGTACCTTGTTCTTTTAGAATAACACATTTGTTTAACAAAATGCACATCTCCTTACTTCAGTGTACCTATGATTTCCTTTAGTTTACTTCAAAATTGCTTCCTGAATAATTCTCCATCCTGATTTTTTTCTCTAACCCATTGAAATCCTGGATGAGTAGTCAATGGAAGAGACTAGATATATGGTAATTTTATAATTAATAAATGTATTTGGAATTGAGTTATGTTATTATTCTTTGATTATTTGATCTTTGCTGAAATATCTGCATTTCTTAAACCTTGAGTAGAAATTATTTTAGTTGTTTAGTGTAAGAACATTTTAGAATTAATCCTGCATTGACTTAGAAGTTCAAGAGCTGCTACCACATCTAATAGACTCCAAATCTATGCTTCTGTACAAGTTTTAAGAGTACCAAGCTATTTTTATTCTGAAAAATGAATCCATCAAAGGTTTCCCTAGTGAACATTCTTATTGTTAATTAACAATAGAATGTAGCACACAATAAAAGAAAAGTAAGGGCTGGGCAAACAGGTTGAACTGTTACTTTTTTAAGAAAATAGGACCTGAAAAGGAAGTGAATAATGCTTTTTTATAAACCTCACAACAAATCCAGAATTCTATATTTTCCTCATTGACACAAAGAGTCTGAGAACCTTGATATTCTGCAGATCACGTAACAGATGCAGTGATAACTCTAAGCCTTAGATATTTGGCAGAGTTGAGGTTTTATAACATGGTATTCTGGCAGAAGAGAGAGGACCCTAATTAGCAAAATAACCTCGTTAACCTCTAAAGTATTGTCCTTTTGAATTCCATAAGGGTTTTTTAAATAGATGCATCATTTGTTTAGATCATTTCAGTTTTATGATTTGATGTCTTTCCAAAACTGGCTTCAAGGTCTTCCTTATTTATCCTCCAAATGAGAGCCCAGGAGAGAAGAAATATAACTGCACTGTGGAAAGTCATATGTTGTTTGCAAGTCTCTGCTCCCTTCCCATAAGAAACAATCTAGTGCCCAAGGTTTTCTTGCAATAACATATACTAAAGTACTGTCCGTCGATGCCTTGTAAAATCAGATCCAGTCTGCTGATGTGGCCCGGGCTTCCCTTTCCTGTTTTTTTTTTTTTTTCCCAGTTGAGAGGCTGTGGGTTAGGCAAAGGGAGAAGACGGCGAAGATCAGTAGGGCCTGGAGAGGGCACATGAGGTCTGGTCTGACCTGGGCTGTCCAAAGTTTGGAGGGTCCTCAAGTGACTTGCTCCATTGGAAGTCCCAGGGGAGCCTGGCATCTACCTGCTTTAAATACAGACAGCAGGGATGGAGAGAGGAGGGCCTGGATTTTGCCGAGGCTTTGGCCCAAAGTGTTCACACTGAGATGAGATCAACGGAGCTCCAAGTCAACCTGAACCACAGTGGGCGTCAGAGGGAAAGCAAGAAGCTCGTAGCTCTTAGGAATTTCAGCATTACTATAAGTGAGCTGCCAAGCTCGGGACCCTTGCATTTGGCAATTATACAGCATACTCATGTCCTTGCAGCCATTTGTTCTCTAGGGGCCTAGCATTTCTGAAACGATTAAAGCGTCACTGTCTGAAAAACATTACGTATGCTTTTATTTTTACTTCTCTCTTCATTACAGAGATAAAAGAAAAAGCACATATATATTTGAAGGCTTTTTATCTCCCTGGCATTTGCTGCTTCTACACCATTCTGTGATAATAGCAGAAAACACAGATAAAAGAACAGAATATCTAGAACAACAACAATATTATTAGGTATTAGCCTTTACTCAGTGTTTCCTCTGTATAAGGTATCAAGTTAAGCATTATACATGCATTATTTTAGCCCTCACAACAGCTTAAGGACATAGGAATGACAGGTTAGGAGTCTCTTAGGTCATACAGCTCTTTGGTATAGAGTGGGATTCAATCCCAGGGCTGTCTGAGTACAGAGTCAAGTTCTTAGTAAGTGTGCTGTATGGCTGCCATGCGCCGCCTCCCCTGCTCAGGTTAGAACGTACAAAGGGGTATGGGAGGAAAACGAATGGTTACAAATCAGTAAAGTACATTAAACATGATTAGAATGTGTGTACCTTCTACTTGTTGGCTGTGCATTGCTGTTTTCTGGAGTCCTAGGTTATGGCTGCTCACTACCACGGTTCACAAGTGCATAATTCTCAGCATCGCTAAGTCTGGCCGGGAGAATGTAGCTGTAGGCGAGTGAAAGTGTGAGTGAGACCGTAGGCTGGTTTCTGGCTCAGGAATCTTCCTGAGATAGGTAACCTCGAACACTTGGTCAGCTTCCTTCTGTGCGTTCCCAGACTAAAGCCCACAGGACTCTTGGGCAGAACGGGCTGGCTCACTGGCATTGGCGTACTAACGGTGTGTCTGTGTGCTTGTGCTCTGCCCTGAAGCATCCACCACTGGTTTTCTGCCCTGAAGTTCAGGGACATGACTTGGCCCAGGCAGTGAACTCTGACCCAATCTGGCTATAGGAGCAAAAAAAACCCCTACAATTTGGGAACTGAATGCTATACAATATAGGATTGATTGACCATTGAGATAGTCCCTAAAAGAAAAGTAATTTTTATATGTGCTTTCTAGAAGTCTACTTTTATTAAATGGCGACATAAAAATATACTTTTAAAATACAGAATATATAGAAAGGAAAATACAAACCATAGTTCCCTTACTTAAAGGCAAAAACTGCAACAGGTCTATTAACATCCAGTCTTTTCTATTTTTACTAGAGGTGTGTGTGTGTGTGTGTGTGTGCATTTTACATAACAAAATATTAATATTCATGCCTTATAATTTGGCCTTTAGTAGACATTTGTTAAGTACATTAAAAATAACATTTAATTAGATTCTGAGAGCTATTTTTTCAGAGGAATTTTTAATGAACAATTATAATGCCATCCCCATAGTGAGACAAATTTTGTAATAAAACTACTGACTTTGAATCCAAATGCCATCATGAGTGTAATTTGGCACCAACAACCCCACATTATTGAAAGAATATTACTGTGGTCTGTGCAGTGAGGTGTGGTTAGTTCCTCAGGACTTCTCTGATGTGGCAACTAGTTGGCCTGCTGATGGCAAGAATAATAATAATTGCTGACATTTATTGAGTGCTTGCTGTATGTCAGGAAAAGTTAATTGCTCTCCATTTATTAACTCATTTAATGCTCAAAACAGCACAAGGTATTTACATGTTGCAGAGGACGAAACTAAAATAGTTTTCCCATGGCCACGCAGTTAGTAAGTAGTGAAACTGGAATATAAAGCCATCAGTTTGGGTGGAAAGCATTTGCGTTTTACTATTAGCTTAAACAGGGCAATCTTCCAGTCCCATCATATATACCAGGATTTCCCTTCTTTAATTTTTCATTTTAATTTATCATTAGCAAACTTGAGTATACTTTCAAGCAATCTCTTTTTTATTAAGCATAATGATTGGCATACACTTACAAGTCTATATGTTACATTTAATATATTTTGACTGCAAGTAGCAGAAAATATGACTCAAATTGGCTTAATCCAGTGGTTCTCAAACGTTAGTCTGCATCAGAGTCATCTGAGGGGCTTCTTAAGGCAGCTCTATTTCTCTGCATCTTTCTAGCTGTTAGCTCCTCTGTGTGTCTGCCTAACCCTCAAACACTGGCAAGATGACTGCAGCCATTTTAAGCCTTGAAACTATGCACAGAAATATGCAATGAAAAAGAACTCAGCTCCTTCAGCAATTTCTGCAAGAACAAGGAAATTTCTTTACCAAAAACTTTAGAATGTTTCTTTGGGTCATGACCTAAATTAGATCACCTCTTCTTCCTTGAAAAAAAAAAACTCTAATGGGCAGGGCAGCACTGTTTGCTGGTTGGCTTAGGCCTTGTTCCTGAGCAGTCAAGGAGCATGGCATGCCTCTAAAATTAATCAAGGACTAACCTTGAAGTGCAGGAATTATAGTTTTAGATAAGGAGAACTTTGCTATTTTATCTTCCTTTCCATTGTTTTGGATCAAAGTACATTTTATAAAAAGTCTCCTTTCAGGAGAAATTTTCAGAATCTATCTTTGGAAAATTCTAGGCTATAATATTTTACCCTCCCAAGTCAACCTTAAAGCTAATATTTTTAAGTTTACATATTAATAACAATGTAACAATATTTACAATGATAGAACAAGTGTATATATTTTAAAACAGTGCCTTTAACACATAATATTGAACAAGATTTTTCTCCTAAATAAAATAGGTACCTGTCTATATGCAAAGTCTCATGGGAGTTATGAAGCGAATGCTACTAATTTATAGAGTACCTGAGATATGCCAGGGACTGTACTTCACAGGCATTATCTAATTCTGTCTACTTGGAAGCCCCAATAATTAGGTAATTATTATCTATGTTTTTCAGATAAGGATACCACATTATTATATAATAATACATGTTGTCTAACATAATTTAAATGACTACAATACTGCATTTTTCTTGATAACATGCCCTTGTATAATACATACTGCTCATTTATTTCAGGTGCATAAATGCATAGTATACTAGTATATAGTATATGATGTGTATATGTACATATGGAAAGACAGAGAGAGAGGCCCTAGCTGATTTGGCTCAGTGGATAGAGTGTCGGCCTGTGGACTGAAGGGTCCCAGGTTTGATTCCAGTCAAGGGCACATGCCCGGGTTGCGGGCTCTATTCCCAGTAGGGGATGTGCACCAATCACTGATTCTCTTTCATCTCTCTCTCCCTTTCCCTTTCTCTCTGAAATCAATAAAAATATATTTTAAAAAAGACAGAGGGAGAGAGAGAGAGAGAGAGAGAGAGAGAGAGAGAGAGAGAGAGAGAAGATAATCTCCATAAAGCTCTTAATGTACTCATATTAAGTACCCTATAATACTGTTAGATTTTTTGGTATTTTTATTTTATTCACTATAACAGATATTTATTGAGGAACTATTAGCTGTGAAGCATTGTTCAAGGAAAGAGTACATATTCATATATACAAACATTAAACACCATATATTGCCGAAACCGGTTTGGCTCGGTGGATAGAGCGTCAGCTTGCGGACTGAAAGGTCCCAGGTTCGATTCCCGTCAAGGGCATGTACCTGGGTTGCGGGCACATCCCCAGTAGGAGATGTGCAGGAGGCAGCTGATCGATGTTCCTCTCTCATCGATGTTTCTAACTCTCTATCTCTCTCCCTTCCTCTCTGTAAAAAATCAATAAAATATATTTAAAAAAACCCCCACAAAACACCATATATTAAACACCAGCCCTTTAACATAGGATGTTCTTATTATACTCATTACAGAGGTGATTTCTCAAGCAAATTAGTCATGTAACTTGTTTCTTGATAAGAGCACGGGGAGTTAAGAGTGCCAAAATCAACAGTGTGTGTCAAAGGCTGCCAGGTTCTCTATAACAAAGGCTGAGTAAGCCATGACTCACAATCGGGAAACTTCTATTTGAGGGCCTTGTTATCTCTCTTCATATCTGGGGTGTGGGAAAGAGTGGTAGCAGTGGGCAGCAGGCAAGGGAGGAGTTCCGTTCTGTTCCCAGTGCTGCAAAGTGAGTGAGACGTATATAGTGCAAGTTGTCCTGGAGGAGTCTTTTCTTATTCGAGGGAGCCCCCAGACGTGTAGACAGTGGTCTAGAACACATTCAGGACATTGGGGCTGTGTTAGAATTTATGATCGATTACAGTGTCTGTGGCCGATTTAGTCATCATCTAGGAGTAAACCTGACTCTGTCTCAAATTTAGACTTTCTGGGTTGCTTGCTGCTTCAGTTTATGCGTTTGATTTATTTATAGTAAATGGAGGGAGAGTGTTTTTAAGGCTCAATTTTGACCCTGCACATAATGTAATTAAAAGAGAATGGTTTCCCAGTTGCCCAAAAGGGGTTTTAATTGTGGCTGTCATGTACTTTGGTAACGCCTTAATATTTGTTTACTATAGTTTTCTGTCTTTTGAAGAGTGATATCATCTACCTAGTGGATACGTTGTGAAAAATAAATTAGATTGCAAATGAAAAAGAGAGCCTTCACAGTTGGTACATAGTAGGCTCTCAAAAAAAATAATGTCATATCTTTCAGTGTATAGGTCCTTCACATCTTTATTAAGATTAATCCTAGTTATTTTATTTTTTTGTTGCAATTGCAGAAAGAATTGTTGTTTTTTTCATTTCTTTTTCTGAACTAGCATTGTTAATATGTAAGAATGCAATGTATTTTTGTACATTGATTTTATATCCTACAACTTTATTATATTTGTTTTATTGTTTCTAATAGTTTTTGTGTGTGCAGTCTTTAGAGTTTTCTATATAAAGAGTCATATTGTCTGCAAAAAGGGACAACTTTACTTCTCAACTCCCAATTTGGATGCCTTTTATTCCTTTATCTTTCCTGACTGCTCTTGGATATAAAACTGAAAGCAACAACAAACAAGACAGACAAAAAATCATAGACAGACTACAGTATGGTGGTTACCAGAGGGAAGGGAAATGGGGGGAGACAGTAAGGGGTAAAAGAGGTAAAATATATGGTGACAAAAGTAGATTTGACTTTGGGTGGTAAACACACAATGCAACATACAGATGATGTATTATCGAATTGTTCAGTTGACACTTGTATAATCTTATTAACCAACATTACTCCAATACATTTAATTTAGAAAAAGAATTTTAAAACATCCAAATGAGTTTGTGTTATGCTAAATGCCTATTATGTTTAGGATAACCATATAACAATTTATATTCCAAAGACATTTTTTTAGAGTAACAGCATCATGATTAATAATTAGCCCAGGACAGCAGACTAAACAAGGATTGTCCTCAGTAAATCTGAAGGTGTACTCACTCTAATTATAGTCATGTTGCTTTGTTAATGGGGCAAAAGGAAGGAGTCTGAACTCCTTATCTCTTGGTATCATAATTTTGCAATCACTCAAATTTTTTATTGTTGTTGGCCAAGGTTCCTCCCAGACACTTCACAATTATTTATCACTGGATCATGAACACAACATAGTTTGTGGTAAGTAGTTAAGTAGAAAAGAGAAAGTGTATGACCCAGTTTTCTTCTTCCCCTATTCTCCCGACTTTTCCCCCTGAACTGAAGAAAAACCTAGTTTTACTTCTTGCCTAAGCAGCCAACACAATGCTTCGAACCCACAAGAATAGCTCCCACCTCCTACATCACAGAAGTGTCCTTAGAGTTGGTGGGTTAAGAGTAGGGAGAAGACCTTTCATAAATTTTTGTTTGCAGTCCTATAATTTAAACTTGTCATGTTCTAGACAGCATTTCCTCCTTCCTGTTGCTGTTTAATACAAAATATACTTTGGTGATATACTTAATGGCATTCCAGACACCAACTGAATTTGGAGGCAGGAATGTGGTTATACACCCTGCCTTAAGGTCCTAATGGAACAAAGAGTCCTGCTATGCTCCTGAGGAAAGGAATCTTTTAAAATTGAGGATCAAAAAGAAAAATGTGACAATTTTAAATAATTTTACATTTTATAAAATTGCATTTTTTAAATATGAAAGATATATAATGTATAAACTACACACACAAAAAATCTGACATTGCCTCTTTCTTATTTTGAGGACTGATTCTGAACTGTTTTAACTTTTGCTGTTAAATCTTGACTTTCTCAGAAACC
Organism: Myotis myotis; assembly: GCF_014108235.1. Classification (NCBI taxonomy): domain Eukaryota; kingdom Metazoa; phylum Chordata; class Mammalia; order Chiroptera; family Vespertilionidae; genus Myotis; species Myotis myotis. The sequence goes on along the minus strand of NW_023416390.1, from coordinate 38,249,317 downwards.
AAAGGCACTTTGAGCCCTGGGCCAAAAAATTATCTTCTAGGCTCTACCATCTACATATTAGGAAAGGGATCTAAAAGGAGGTAACTCCAGACCTTCATGTAAAAAAGATGGCATCTGGCAAATTTCTTGCTTGGCAAATTCTTTATTCATTCATTAATAATATTTTATTATGTCCCTACCAGTGCTATGATCAAAGCCAGATGCTACGAATTCAAGCTTGCTCACTGCCATCCCAGGCTTAGCCATTCCAGGCTTAAAGTCCAGTGAGGCAGATAGTATTGCTATGAATAATTACTATAAAACGAAACCAGTATTAATGATAGAGGAAGCTCAAGGCACTATGGAAACCTATAGTGGTCTAGGGGGCAGGGAAGTTCTCTCTGGTATGTGATTTGTTAAGCAGAGTAGGGTGAGTAGGAATGGCTATTTTATAATGGAAATTATGTCCAAGGCAGGAGGGATAGTCTATGAGGGATGATAAGAGAGAGCTTGATCTGAGGGTCTAAAAATAGACTAGCATGGCTCAAATAAAGATACCTGGTCAATATGAGGCTGGAGAGGAGAGCAGTGGCTAAATTATGGCGGTTCTATAAGTCATATTAGGAATTCAGACTTGATCCGGTAGGTAGCTGGAAAGCTGTTAAGAGGCTTTATGCAGAAGGTTAACATGATCAGGTATGCATTTTATAGAGATAATTCTAGCTCCAAAGACCACTTACAAAATGATACAATGGTCAAGGCCAAAATGATTAGCAATTTGGGCAAAGATGTCAGTGGACATGGGAACATTTAGAAAGGTTGTATTAACAAGACTTGGTGATTAATTGAATAAGGAAAGTGAAGTAAAATGTGCCTAGGTTTTTGGCATAGGAGTCTGAGTGGATGGGTAGGCCCTTAAATGATATACAAAACATTTAAGGAGAAAAAAAGTGGGTTTGCAAGTCGTGATACTGAGTTCCCTTTGGACAGGTTGAGTTTGAAAAATCCTTGACATATTCAAGTAGAGATGTTAAACTGAAAGTTGATTGCATAGCTCAAGAGAACCACAGATAAAGATTTTGGACTCATTAGCATTTAATGGTCTTAAAAGCCCTAGAAGTAGATGTGAAACTCTGAAAAAAGTTGATAGAATGACAGAAGAGAAGGGTCAAGAATAGATTTTTAATGGACATCAATGTATAAAGGAGGAATATGGCTGCTCTTGCACTTCTCTGGCCAAAAAATAAAATAAAAAAATGATTTTTAAAGGGTTTATGAAATTGATGGCATGTGACCACAATCTAACTTGAGATGATAAGATATAGAGTCTAATATTATGTTCTGGGTTACAGTGTCAGTCAATATCTAAATATAGTTTTAAAGCCAGATTCCAACGAAAAAAAAAAATCTCTTGATCTTCTCTGGAAGTGAAGAGGACGCGGGGCCTGACTATCTCACTAATGTTATTACAGTTTCTTCCCTTTTCCTTGCCTTCTTTGGTAATGCTCTATCCAGGACATGCTTCTCTGGTAACATGCCAGGCGTGAGCAGCTTGAAGACTGCCCTCATCTTATTCTTAGACAATATTCTCACTCATATTATACAAAAAGGAAGTTTCATGATAGGGGCAGTGGGAAAATAAAGTATCTGCTCACTCTAGTCATGAGCTATTATTAGAAAGGCCAGAAATACCCTAAGTAGTAATCCAATACTCATTTCTCTCAAGAATCTCATAAAACTTAATTAAGGAGTACAAAGGTCTTAATAAAAATTTTAAAATGTATACTGAGAATCAAATAGGTGCTCTTATTTTCCTCTCTGTGTTTCCAATCTGCATCGCATCCACTTACACATGCTCTCTTTTCATTAGAATTATGGCATGTCAGATGTGAAAGGATCTCAGAGAGCCTCTAACCCAAGCCCTCTTTCCCCTGGCCCCTTGCCCACTTTATAGATGAGGAAAGTGAGATGCAGGAATGATAGCACTTATAACTTCATTTGCATGCTGCTATATATTTAAATAATTACATTCAAGGGAATATCACTTGATTGCATTGGTTGAGACACTAGGCTCTTGGAATTGACTGGGTTTGAATGCAGTTCCACACAAGCCTTGGGCAAATTATTTAGCCACTTTGGAATTTCTCAGTTCCTTAGTTTCTGCATTTATGAAGTCAGCTCATTCTAATAGCTATTCATGAGTGTTGGTAGACAATTCTCCATAGGTTTCTTGTGTTCCTGCCTATGTTTTGAACAGAGACACCGAACACCTTTGTTTTGGACTGCTTTTTCAAAAATGTTTGTATAGACCACAGGCTTGAAAGATAGAGATAGTGCTTGCCTCCAGAGCAAAGGGAAGGTTTGCTTACTCTCCAACAACAACAACAACAAAAAGATAATGTCTCCCTCTGGAGCAAAAGTGAGGTGTGCTTACTGCCAATTATAGAAGATTTAGGCCCCCTAATCTCAGGATTCCTACTGTGTAACATGGCCCACTGAGTGTAGAGGTATCACCTGGCTCTCAGAGAACTGGTACAAATGCGGACACTCTGGCTATGAACATTAGTGTAAGTAATAGAGGTCTTTGTCTATGACCTAGGAGTCTTATGTCTTCTGCCAATGTCCATGAAGTTATGGCAGGCTAATACATTTGCTTCCAAGTCCAGTAGAATCTCAGATCCTTACTAGTTCTTAACAACTGATTTCTATAAAAACTCAGTAAAGCAAATAAGCATACAGAACTTAGAAGAGTGTCTGGCACATAAAGACTGAGTAAATGTTGGTTGTTAATATTGTTAAATAATTATACTTGTAAAATGCACATGCTTTATTAGTGGCAAAGCCAGGACTAGAATCCAGATCTGTAAAAACGCAGCCTCATGTTCTCTTTACCTCTCCATTCTACCATTTCCCGCATCCCAACATTGTATTTTGTGCATACTTAACTTACAATTAATGTTGAAAATAATTCAATTTGAGAGGAAGAATTACAAATTTTATAACAACTTATTTGATGAACATGTTAATATTATGAGAGCGACAATGAAGTGTTAAAGTGTTAAGAAAAGAGAGGCCAAAACCATGGCAAGCTCTGATACATAGAAAAAATTAATTTGCTCAGAAATATTTTATGAGAAAAATTTGTAAATTTGAAAATTTCCTAATGACAGTCAATAGTTTAGCATGACTAATTTTATCTTCCCCCCAAATCCACTACTACTTTTTGCTAAAGGCTTAAGGAAAATTTCTAAAATGTATGTATCACAGATAGAATTTCTGAAAACAATAGCTCTATGGTACTAACTGATGGATTTTGAAGTATTTCCCTAATACATTTTGTACATGTTCTGGTTTAAGATTTGGTATCTGTATTAACACAGGAGTGAAAACAACTAATATTAATCAAATAATTGCTTTATAGCTGACCCATACTTACTATTTTGCATGTTTTCTTTCACTGAGTCCTCACAATAATCCTACAGGGTAGAAATTATTAGTAACTTTGCTTACTGATGAGAAAATGATGCATAGAGAAATCAAGTAGCTTACCTAAGTTACACAGCTAATGAGATCAAAGTGAACTAAAGTCTGAATACTAGTCATCCTGCTCCATTGACTCCTAGTTATACTGCCATCAATCTTGGTTAAATTTACTAAGTAAATAAATATGGTGAGATGAAATGCTAACATTAAGAAACTAGACTTTTCACCAAATAATAAAACACTTCAATAGTGGTCATTATAGACTAATAATTGCAAATCACAAATCAGCTCTACCCCTTCAATAAGCTACTCATGGATAGCCTGGTTCTAACTGTATGCTCTCTTGGATAAAATGTGAAATTTTTGAAGAAATATGAGGATATAATTTAACGTTAGAAAACATTTTTTTTTTACTCTTTTTTTTTAAAATATATTTTATCGATTTTTTACAAAGAGGAAGGGAGAGGGAGAGTTAGAAACATTGATGAGAGAGAAAAGTCAATTCAGCTGCCTCCTGCACACTCCCCAATGGGGATGTGCCCACAACCAAGGTACATGCCCTTGACCGGAATTGAACCTGGGACCCTTCAGTCTGCAGGCCTACGCTCTCTATCCACTGAGCCAAACCAGTTAGGGCAGAAAACATTTTTATAAATTAATCAATTTTCTTCCAGAGACCCTTGAAAATAATATTGTGAATACAAGTATTACATGAAGATAATACACTTTTACAAATTTATTTCCTTCACTTGCTTCATTGCTCACACACTTGAACATCATGTTTTCAATTGTGAGAAGATTAAGATTAATGCGTTGTGTGACTGTTTAAATTACACTGTTTCTAGAAAACTCAAAATTTTCTCCAGTTTTGTTAACTCATTTTTAGTTACTTCTCTTTCTGATTTTCTTAGTTCATCAGCTCTTTAAAAACACGGGGGACTTTTTGTGTCTTCTATCCTATTTCCAGAGCTCTGTTTTCTGTCTTTAAATATGTCAAACATAGTAGCTCTATGAAAAAAGAAAATAACATTTCACCTGTTTTTTTCTTTCCTACAGTGCATTTTATGCTTTTGAAAATCATCATGATCACTTTCATTCTTTTTTTTTTAAATTTCTTTATTGGTTAAGGTATTACAAATGTGTCTCATCCCTCCCATTAGCCCCCAACTCCCCCTCCCCCCGCACTCATACTCTTTCATTCTTGATCAACACTTACTATAACAGCTTCCCTGAAGCAAAAAGAAGTAACCAAAGCAGGCAACATGCTGAATGAGCAGATGTGGGGACTAAATCTAGCCTGATGTCCAGCTGTAGTCCTTGGCCACCTAATTTATATAATTTTAGGTAATTTTTATGTAATTTCAGGGTTTTCAAAACCCTGCATGTTTCCAGATCTTTTGAACATTAATTCGCCATGATCCTGGTTCATCATCAGTTTAGAAAGGCAGGTCTGTCGTTAGTTCACCATTGGTAAAACACCATAATCATGGAAGATTATTGCTAGAACTACTTATCAACTTGAGCTATGAGGACAGGACATTTCACTGTGTGGCAAGAAAACACAAGTAAGGAAAGGACATGTCAGGGCTGAGATCTCTACAGTAGCAGAGCACACGAGGGTGTCAGCTCTTCTGCAGGAGACAGGAACTTGGAAGGTGTTTTTTGTCTTCCTATGTGTCCATCATGGGAAAAGCACTGAGAAGATGGTAAAAATAATAAGATGTAAACCCTTTTCCTTCCTTCCTTCCTTCCTTCCTTCCTTCCTTCCTTCCTTCCTTCCTTCCTTCCTCTCTCTCTTTCTTTTCCTTCCTTCCCTTCTTTCCTTTCCTTCCCTTCCTTTCCTTTCCTTCCTCCCTTCCTTCCTTCCTTCCTTCCTTCCTTCCTTCCTTCCTTCCTTCCTTCCTTCCTTCCTTCCTTTCTCTTTCTTTTCCTTCCTTCCCTCCCTCCCTCTTTCCTTTCCTTTCCTTTCCCTTCCCTTCCCTTCCCTCCCCCCTCCCCTCCCCTCCCCTCCCTCCCTCCCTCCCTCCCTCCCTCCCTCCCTCCCTCCCTTCCTCCCTTCCTCCCTTCCTTCCTTCTTTCCTTCCATTGTTTTTAGAAAGGGAAGAAGGAAGAAAAAAAAATCTATTATACACACCAAAGTGGGGATCGAATAGCACCTAGGTATGTGCCCCGACTGACAATCAAACCCACACCCCTGTCACATTTTGGTATAAGAGATGACACTCCAACCACACCAGTCAGGGCTAGACTCTGCTTTTAAAGCATTTCCCATATAGTTGGGGAGATTAAACCCACGTGACCTAGGTAGAACACTATATACAATTACTATATTTCTAGAAGCCTGGTGCATGAAATTTGTGCATGGGTTGGATCCCTAGGCCTGGCTGGCAATCAGGGCCGATCAGGGTGGGCCGATTGGGGCCCAAAGGCCCCAGCAGGGTCAGCAGAGGAGGCAACAGTTGCCGGGCCAGGCGCAGAAGGAATGGACACCAGACGCCAAGGCCACCATCATTGGCGCCCCACCACTGCGCGGTTCCCCACCTCTCCCCCTCCGCCTTCCCTCACCGCCATGCTGCCACCACAGTGGGCGGGCAGTGGGCTGATCTGTGGTTGGCTGTGGGAGCGCACTGACCACCAGGGGACAGCTCCTATATTGAGCATCTGCCCTCTGGTGGTCAGTGCACGTCATAGCAACCGGTTGTTCCAGTTGTTTGGTCGTAACAGTCGCTTGGGCTTTTATATATATAGATGCTGTATTGTCAAAACTGTTAAGAGTTCAAAGAAGCACACTAATACTTCAAGATTTCTAGCAGCATCTCTAGAGATAACAATGAAGAAGTAAAGAGTGAAAAGTCAGGAGAGTGGTTAAAGAAGAAAATAGCAATGTATCTGAGGCACACTCCACTGACAGAAGGGTTGCATGGCAGCAGTTCCCAAAAGATTAAGCAAAAATGTTTTCAGCACAATGTGGCTTTGAACTTGGGACACCTTAGAAAAGAGACCTGGATTCCATGTGTGGCCATGACGCCATGATGCCTACAAAACTGTAATTCAAATTATCTGTAAAAGTAAATTAAATGAAATTTGCTTATTACCCTCCTAGTTTATAATGTGTTTAGCTCAGGGGTGGGCAAACTTTTTGACTCGAGGGCCACAATGGGTTCTTAAACTGGACCGGAGGGCCGGAACAAAAGCATGGATGGAGTGTTTGTGTGAACTAATACATGTTAACACTGCTGGTGGTGAAGGAGCCGAGGGGAGAACAAGAGAACCCTCCGCTCTTTCGGCTCCGCGGGCCGGATAGAACAGCCGAATGGGCCGGATCCGGCCCACGGGCCGTAGTTTGCCCACGGCTGGTTTAGCTCCTTTGGGTTATAGCAGGTATTATCTAAAAGCAAAATGACAGTTACAAAAGAGTCATGGGAATATAAAATACAGCATAGTGAATATAGTCAATAATCCTATAAAATAAAAGTGTAATATGCAAATAGACCGAACGGCTGAACAGTGGAATGACCATCCAGACAACCATCTGGATGGCCATCTGAGACCACGCTACAACACCCACTGGCACCAGGCCAGCCAAGGCGGGTGCGATGCGATTGGTTGGGGGCCCTGTAGAGGGAGGCCCAGGCCATTGGTGGGCTGTGGAGGGTGGGTGGGGCCTCCCTCTGCAAGGGAAGCCCGGGTCCCGGGTGCCAGAGGAAAGCCGGTGCTGGCAGCCGGGGGAAAGAAGGCCTACTCTTGCACAAATTTTGTGCATTGGGCCTCTAGTTTTATAATAACTACTAGAGTCCCAGTGCACGATTCGTGCATGGGTGGGGTCCAGCTGGCCAGCCCAAATGGGGGCCCATCGCGTCGGGCCAGTGGGGGTAAGGGGCTGTGGGCAGTTGGCCGGCTCTGCCCCCATCGGGGCATTGGGGGCCGATCAGGAGCCAGGCCAATCAGGGCCCAGATCAGGCTGGTTGGCTGCCGCAGTGCATGTCATAGCCACCGGTCATTCTGGTCATTCTGGTCCTTCTGCCATGCTGGTCACTGGGCTTTTGTATATATAGATGTATGGTACTAAGTGGGTAATAGACTTATTGGGGGAATCATTACATAAATATTTAACCACTAGGATATATACCCGAAACTAATATAATATTGAATGTCAACAGTAATTGCAAATAAATAAGTAGAAAAAAATAAAATTATATATTAAATGCCAATTTGGGCATGGCATTGGGGACTGAATTAATAGAACCCCATAAATTCTGTTATTGCCCTATAATAAAATACTACAACCTAAGGAAACATTGGTAATGAGAATAGCATCAGCACATTCTTTGAAAGATAACTGAAAAGGAGTTGCCTATGCTGAAACACCTGTGTTTTCAGTGACTTTTTTCTTTGTTCCTCATTATTCTCTTCTCAAACTGCCTGAGGGAACCTTGGCAGAAAGTTTAGCGAGCTGTAACTAACAGATAGCAAAGAGTGGCATTCAGGGATGTGGGAAGCTTTGAGTTTGGATTTTTTGAATCCTGAAGAGGTTCTGCTTTAAAGAGTGAAGGCCAACGCCGTTCTTGGAAATCTTTCACAGATAACTGCATTTATGTTATGATAGGACCAGAGTTTTCAATGAGAAGTAACTCAGTTGGTTAGAAGGAACGAGGAGACTGAGGGAGTTTCAGCCCCTCCCCAACACATCAGTCTATTTCTCTCTCAGAGAAGCCAGTGGCAACACTGTCACGTAGAGGAATTTTCTGTTACTTAATTTTAAAAAATAGTCTCAGATTATGGAGTGAAAATGACAAGAACCAGAGCCCACTTCCCTCAATTTTGACTTCTTATTTTGCTGTTGAATGTAGAATTTTGGGTACCCTCTGGACTCAGTGCAATGAAGGATCATCTGGTGTCGTGCAATCTACAGCAAGAACAGACTTGACTTGGAAATACTTGTTGGCTCGTAGGGAGTCATCTACAACTTTAACTTTGGAGGTAAATCGGGGACGATGTTACTGCTTGTATTTGTTATCTGGGTTTTATTAGTGAAAACTGATGTTGAATAAGAATTGCTTTAATATGAAAGCTTTGCTATTAATATAATTAACTGGGACTTGGAATTTTATGAAAACAAATACCCTCTCACCAGCTCTTGCTTTGAATACGTGTATCAGTCTAATGCTTACTTAAGAATTTAGGATTTTTTTCGCTATTGTTCTTTAGGATACTTTGAAGAAAATGTTGTATGAATCCATGAAATATATTAATGGCTGTTTTGTGAATACTTACATTTTTTCAGGAAGATCCAAGCTTGTTTGAAATTTATTTTTACCATTTTATTTTCTAAAATAGAGATTTCTGTATTGAAATGTATATAATTAATTACAAAGAACAGAAACATATGGAGGGATAAGGGTATCAGAATGAAGTGTGGGCTGAGATTCAGTAGGTATTTTCTCTAAGACATTGGAGAGATGAAGTGCTAGACAGTCCCTGGAACATGGCTACACCTTTGCTGTATTGTTTTGCGTTGATGAAATGATTGCCTTTCACAGTCAGAAGTGAACATAGGGTGTCAAAAGTCAACAAAGCCTGAAAGACCAGCTTGTACTGTAGCATTTAATGTTCTTTCTGTGACACCTCAGCCCTCACCCCCTGCCACCCTAGCCTGTTTCCTAAAGGCTCACTGTGAGCATGTATCCGGAGTAGTGAATAATGGGGTAGGTTAAAGAAGAGTGGTTCCATGTTTAATTACATAAATAATTTTCCAGGCCTGAGCATGGAAAAGAGAAAAGAAAGATGAGATCTGAAATGGGGTGGGACTCAGAGTTGGAAGCAAAAGTATATTTGTCAGTTAATTACGTGAGGAAAGTGGTATATTCTGTGGGACTAAAAAAAGCAATATAAGAAAAATAGAACTAAAGTCTAGAGATTTGGGTCCAATTTCTACAAACCATTGGCTTTTCCAATAGCAGCTCTGTGTCCCCAGCTCATGGCCAGGAAGAGGGTCCTGAGAGCCTCCAATCATTACTCACTCACTTGGGGCAGCAGGAACTCTGAGGAGATAAAGCAGGGACTGTGTCCTGAGCTTGTATATCCCTAAGCTCTTTGTTCCCTTTGATTTTCCCTTCCCTGCTAGGGTGGAGGGGCCATTTCTGTGAGATCAGCTGTTCTAGGATATCTAGGAATTGCTAATTATTGTTATAAACTATCATTAAAGCCTAATTAAAAATTTCTTTGGTCAGAGCTTATGGAAAACCAGATCCTAATGCCATTTCATAACTAGTGGGATAGTTGAAATATTAGAATAACAGCCTATGTGTGTCTCCACTGACTCTCTTAATAAATCAATCAATCTCTACTGATGTCCTGTTGTCAAGATTAAATGTGACCAAATATCTACAACACTTTGAGAGGAATAAGAAACAAGATGTGCATCTGAGCTGTAGAATTTATGTGATGCTTAGCATGAAAAGGGCCTCAGACCATGTGCCTGTGAATAAATTCTGAAGCATGTCCCTTGTGGAAAGCAAATCTTCAGGCTTGGCGCCTGTATTTATTTGTGAGAGGGACAAGGAAAGAGTACAGGAAATGGGAAAGGGACCAAGTAAGGTGAAATGATATTGAAAAAGATCAAAGCTTCCTCTTATGTGAGTCTCTTAAACATTACATCACATTATAGTTCAGTTTTCTACCTTAAAATAAAATGGATCTTTAAGGGGAACTTTCTTCCTTACAACATGGTTATTTACATCAATGTCTCTTCTCCTTTATTTACTTACTAGAGGCCCAGTGCATGAATTCATGCATGGGTGAGGTCCCTCAGCCTGGCCTGTGATCAGGGCTGATTGGGGCTGTCTTGCCCAGTCCGGGGAGAGGGACCACAGGAGGTTGTCCAGCTGCAGGAGGTTGACTGTGGGAGCGCACTGACCACCAGGGCAGCTCCTGTGTTGAGCATCTGCTCCCTGGTGATCAGTACTTGTCATAGTGACCAGTCGACCGATCATAATGGTCACTTAGGCTTTTATATATAGAGATTAACTACTTGAGATAGAAACTATGGCTCATATTTTCTGTCTGTATAAGATACAACATAGAGCTTTGCATATAGAATATCATTTGTTGATTTCCAGCTGTTATATGGAGATAAAGTTCTTTTCATACTTGACAGCTGTGGCAGCAGATAATAAAAGAGATGGGTAAGTGTTTCAGAGGGGGCATAGCTTCCATTTCCAACCATGCGCTTTGAAAGACAAAACATTTTAATAAGTGCCTAGAATTCATCATTTTTATCTGGCCATGAAGCATGTTTCTGAGAATTAAAAACAATTATTCACAAGTATATATTTCTGACAGTGGAGCCTATTTTCATCAACTGCAGGCACAGAATGCTAGTTTTTAAAAATGCTTTTGAAAGACAGCATGTTATGTAATTATGGTTGTAAAATTGTATCTCCTAGCTCAAGAACTGTTGAAAGAAACACAGCTGCTTTAGTTATCTAGAATATCAGTGTCATTATTTTTATGGGATGCTTTTGAGAAACACTAATTTGTGAAAGAAAAGCATCCCAGAAGGAAAATCTGACAGCTTAAATTCTCATGCCCAAAGTGTTCTCAGAATCCTAATTGAAAGGTTAAATACAGCTTTGTTTAACTTCTTCACAGAGCCAGTGAAGTGACTCTGAATGAAATCTGAAAGTTTACTATGCTTTAGACAGAAAACACAGGCTGACTGAGAAACCATGAAATGCTGATTGGCATTCTAATATGATTTTAACTGGTTCTAGACTGTCAGAATAAGCAAAATCTTTCTCACAGTGAAAAATGGGTACTTGTATATGGCATTCCATTTTTGAGACAGATTAAATAGCATGTTAGTTTATTATTGCCTGAAAGGTGATGCCAATGAAAAGCTGCCCATTTGGCCTTTTTAAAGAAATCAAAACTTAATCTTGTTTCATTGTCAATCATTTTTGGTAGGTTTAAAAACTAAATTCATTTGTGGGCAAACCTTAGGAAATGGGATCTGTCATTTACTCTGTGGAGGAGTTTCAAGAACAAAAATGCAGCTGTAGTTAAAATCAAGGAAAAACCATGAACTTCAGGAGCTAGATTCCATTATACTACCAGGATAATTTATTTTTAAGGGCTTTTGGAGGAGATAGTATTTTGGACATTTCTCTAGTTATTATTGGCCCTTGCCTCTCACCCCTTGCTACCAGTAAAAAAACAAAACAAAAAAACCCAAATATATATATATATATATATATATATATATATATATATATATATATATATATCACTTTCTTTGGAGACATTTAACTTCGGGGAGAAATTGAATATAAATTATCTTATGTGGTTCAAGACAGTGATAGGAAGAAAGTTAGTAGTAGTAAAAATATTGTTGGTAGGAAACAAATGGAAGAAACCAGTAGTAGTAAAAATATTGTTGGTAGGAAACAAATGGAAGAAACCAGCTTGAGTCTGAGAAGTATCTCTGGATATAGGCCTTGCTAAAGTCATGGAAGTATTTCCAATGACAGGAGGTGAGGATGCCCACAGGCAACCACCTGGAAGGTGGCAGGAAGTGTCTGGTCTACTTAGCGCTTCTGTGTGAGAGGATTTCACGACTCTGACTATATATTTTCCTGAAGGAAATCAGCACTACAGTACCTTTAAAAAAGAAAGTGATGAAAATTATAAGTTCAGTGAATGAGTAAGTGAATGAATAGAGATATTCCACTCCACCCACCCATGGGAATTCAATTCTCTTCTATTAGGATAATTTTATATAGTCAATTGAGGTGTAGAATGTACTTTAAATATATTCTGCATGCTCTCTTAAATAGTCTGAGAGTTCACTCAGTGTGGATGACATTACAAATAGCAACCACTGAGTTTTAAATAACCGACTTAAAAACAGAATTTTGCAAATATTAACAACTGTAATAACTGTGATTTGAATACTAAGTTTCATATTCTGTTTTGCCTTGGACATGCATCATTTCTTTTTGTGCTCACAAAGAACCAATGAGGTCAGTATTAACATCCCGAATTTATACAGGAAACAGAGGCTCAGGATGTTAAATCACATGTTCAAAATTGCACAGCTAGGAAGGGGCTCTGCAGGGGCTCTGAGTAAGAGACAGGGAGTCGGTTCCCAGGCACACCTTAACCTTTAATTTGTCTTATGAACACAATCAATGAACACAGTCAATAAACATTTTTTGAGACACAAACTCATTTCAGAGTATAGATCCCTTCCTGAGATTAACTATGCATGTGTACATTGATATAAAATTTCCAGGACATAGACATACATGCTGCCAACCTCTGTACATATTATGAATTCCATGTTTAATTACATAAATACCAGACTTAAGAAGCCCAAAAAAAAAATCTATGAAATTATATTAAAACTAGAGGCCTGGTGCATAAAATTTGTGCACTCGAAGGGGGGGACCCATCAGCCCAGACTGCACCCTCTCACAGTCCGGGAGCCCTCAGGGGATGTCCATAGGGAGCGGGCCTAAGCCATCAGCCATCAGTCGGACATCCTTAGCACTGCCCACGGAGGCGGGAGAGGCTCCCACCACCGCTGTTGCACTAGCCAGCCATGAGCCCATCTTTTGGCTGAGCAGCGCTCCTCCTGTAGGAGCACACTGACCACCAGGGGACAGCTCCTGCTTTGAGCATCTGCCCCCTGGTGGTCAGTGCATGTCATAGAGACCAGTCGTTCTGCTGTTCGGTCAATTTGCATATTAGCCTTTATTATATAGGATAATGTCTTATTATGGGCAACGCCTCTAATTCAAATTTTTTTAGGTAGTTAAAGGGAGGGGCAAAATTTTCACTTGAGCCTGAAGCTAAAATTGCCCTTAGCTCAAAAATCTGCATACCTCTGAGACACACCTTGGTGCGACTCATTCTGAACCCCCACACTGTTCTATTATGTGTATAAGTATTGGAACTATCTTATCTCTTTAGTGAAAGGAACCTTTTTTTAAAAAATATATTTTATTGATTTTTTACAGAGAGGAAGGGAGAAGGAGAGGGATAGAGAATTAGAAACATCGATAAGAGAGAAACATCAATCAGCTGCCTCCTGCACATCTCCTACTGGGGATGTGCCTGCAACCAAGGTACATGCCTTTGACTGGAATTGAACCTGGGACCTTTCAGTCTGCAGGCCGACGCTCTATCCACTGAGCCAAACCGGTCAGGGCATAACATTTTTTATGTTCCAATGACTAACTTTATCTCACGAGTTGTGTTTTGACTTCAAGCCTCTATCCAGTACTCATGCAGCAATTTCAGCTCTTCTGTTCAATATTTACCTGGCATATCTTTTATTTTATTTTCTCTAAATCTTTCTAGATTTTTATGTATTAGATAGGAATAGCCCATGGACACAGACAATAGTCTGGCGAAGGCCTGGAAGGGGTGGGTGCAGGGTGGAGGAGATCAATGGGGAAAAAAAAAACTAAAACAAAGGGACATCTGTAATACTTTCAACAACAAAGATACATTTTTAATAAAGGAAAATATCTTAGTTGAAAAGAGTTTTATGTGAAATAATATAAGTAATTGCTCTACACTGTACTTTATATTTTCAACTCCTCTCAAAGTGAACCCTATGTTCACTTAATATTAATTGACCCTATGTTCACTGACTGCAGGACTGACTTCCGCCACGCCGACCCAGCACTGCCACCGGGGCTGTGATCAGACCCTGCTTTTTTCTCCGGGCCTGATTGCAGCCCCCCTCAGCAGTCAGTGCTGGGTCGATGAGGAGCCCGCAGAGCGGCAGCCATGGCACTGACTGCAGGACTGACTTCCGGTGTTCGGTGGAGCCTTTGGTCATTTTGGATGTTATGGACCCTGGCTCTTTATATAGATTGGAAAGACATATGAGAATCGCAATAAAAAATCTTGGAAAGGGCTTACTATAGAATTAAACAAACATGTGCCTGGCACTGTTGTGGGTGTTTGTGATACACCAGATCCATGTATTCTCCCTTGGGGAACACAGCATCATATAATAGCTGATGACTTAGGGTGTGCTCTTCATCCTGGAGGATAAAGGTGTGCACCATATTCTTGCAGAATATAATATCCAAGCTGCCACTTTAGGTGTGTCTTCAAAAAGCCATTCCATCATGCTATCAGGCTGGCAGAATCAGGGTAGTAGGTTATGTGACAGGAACAGTGAGTCTTGTGATCAGGTTTCTGTCACACCTTGTTTGCAATAAAACCGCATTGCCTGATTCAATGCAGTTTATGTAGGGCCATGTGTTGGTAGATCAAACATTGTGTCTGCTCTTGGATGATAGTGCTGCCTAATGAGTAGGAAAGTCAATCACATAGAGAATGCCACTCCAAATAAATTTCTGTCTCCCAAGATGGAATGGACACAATGTAATCAACTTTGTCTGATTGATCCACTCAAGAGATGGTGCCATCGTAGAGGGTCAGCCTTAGTCCTGCTGCTGGCAGATTAGATGACTGGTAGCATCAGTACTAGGTCCACCTTGGAGAGAGACGGGTCATATTGTCGGGCCCGTGCACAGCTCTGTTCCTGAATCCTTCTCCCGAACAAATCCTTTGTGCAACATTGGGGTGACTTTTGACAAAGACTGTCTATTGTTAATTGGTTACGTTATTCTATGTAGTTATTTAGTGCCCTTTTAATAGCAGATTCTTTCTAGTGGGCATTATGATGTAAATCAAAGCTATTCACACTTCATGCCTATGTTTATGTGTCAATTCACATGTCTCCTCCTCAGACATCTTTGGTCGCCTTCCAAGCCCCTGACCAATAAGCGTTGGCAACCATTTATCACTGCTAAAGAGTCCACATATAAGCTTATATCAATGTACTCCTCTTTTGACACAAAATAGATGATCTTGCAGCCTACCCAAACCTCTGCCAATGGGAGAGACTGCCCCTCACTGCTGTCTTTCAAGGCAACCCCTGAGTGAGGCCATTGTGTGAGTCCAAATAATATATCTGTTATCCACTGTTGTGTAACAAACCACCCCAAACTGTTTTAAAACAACAACAGTTAATTATTTCTTAAAGAGAGATGACAAACATGGTCAAGAATGGATTCAAGTGAAGTGGAATGAAGGAGAAAGCCATGAAATGAGATTGTTACAATAGTGATTGTGATATTACCACCGATAAACAATGGCAGGACATGAGATAAAGGGATTGTGAGCTACACAATAAGGTTTTAAATAAATATAGGAGATAAACTATAAAATGTATTATGCTTTCTACTGTTCAAAATCAGAAATCCTTACCTTGGTCTTCAGACCTCTCTCCACGCTGGACTCCATTGCCTGTGAAATATTCTCCTCTGGCTACAACTTTAAAAGATCCTATCAGAAACTGTTGTAAGAAAATGTTCTACTTACTGCCTCCACGTTATTATTTCAATCTGCAATTTTCCTCCCACCCCATCATACTCTAGCCCTCAATGAAATACTTAATTACTTCTTATAAACCAACTCAAATAAATTATTTTTGGAAGTGAGCACTTAAACAAACAAATTGAGTCTCCATGAGAAAACTCCTGTCAAGAACAGGTCTTTCCTTCCCTGAACACACTGAACTCCTTACTGCCAGGACACACATCTTACTGATCTTTATACTGCTGTACAAAGCACATACAGATGCTTAAGATTTGATGGATGAATGCCTTAGCACCTTTTTCTTAGGCCACACAGTATTATATTTTGGAGTCATTTATCATTTCTATAATTTAAAATGTCCTCCAAGTCAGAGACAATGTCATAATTTTGATTTTCATAGCGGCTAGCAAAGCATTTTAATATCAAGTTAGTCTCATATTTAAGTTAGTTGGTTAAGGAAATTGCCGCTTGTTTGGGACACATGAGAAGCAAAGCTCATCTGTGATGTAATTACAAGAACAGCCACAGTCAACCCATGAGGATCTCTGCAGGTGGAGTGGCCCTTTAGCGATGTCTTGAATGGAGGCAAGGCGGACAAACCTTGAACCAAGATCATTTTTTAAAGGACACAGATGTGATCCATCAGCATTCAAAATGGTGGTCAATGAGCAGAATGACTATTTTAATTCTAAAAGGGGATCCGGAGAGTATATGACAGCATCAAATACAGCATCCCCGAGAGGGAAAAATGCAGTCTCTTGCTCACCTTCTATAAAAATCCTGTTCCTGAGCTTTGGGTGAAAAGATAAGATGGAATTCACTTTTAGCACACAAGCCTTGAACTCCTCTTCTAAGCCCCCAAACTCCATTTGCTCTTTGAGGATTTGAACTGGCCCCTCAGGTATTTATTTCTGCCTCCTGTTGCCTGGATACTGGAAAAGTTTCTCACACTCACACAGTGCTAGTCACCCATGTCAACACAGCCCCTGCCCCAGCCTCCTCAGGCAGGGTCTCCCTGCCTCAGCAGACATCTCCGTGGACTATGGCCTCCCGGGAGCACACTGTTGTTCCTAGCTTGAAGATCACAGCATTAGAGAATATGACCCTGAGAAAATATTCTCACCACTGTCCTCTATTTCTTTCACCTTCAGAATCAAGGCTTATTTCTTAGTTAATGACTTCTATATGTAGGTATATCTCTGAGGTATTGTAGGTTTGGTTCCAGACTACTACAATAAAGTGAGAATAGCTATTAAGCGAGTCACAATCTTTTTTTTACTGGTGGAGGGTCTTGCCTTGAATTTGCAAAAAATGCAACCTTGATGAAATGCAATAAAATGAACTTCAATCAAATGAGGTACGTCTGTACAAGGAAGGAGCATCAACTTCTTTTCAACCCCGACATGCATGATCTCTGCGTCCTCCAAGAAGGAGCTAGAATATCTGTTGGGCAAGTTTGCTTGCAAGGATGACTTGTCTCCTTGGTTCCTCCTTGTTGATCTTAATTTTTGGATGGCTAAGGAAAGTCTCCCATAACAAGTGTTGTTTTCTAGAAAATACTCATCTTTCTATAACTAAATTTTAAAAGGAGAGGAGTGGGAAGTACTTCCCTTTCACCTGGCAACCCAATGCATTGAATATACATTACATAAATGAGTAGGTTCTAAAGGTGGTTTGTACTTGATTGGTTCCAGCTGCTCTGAGATCAGACCTCATACACTAAAGTCAAGTTAATGGACACAGTCTCTCACCAGAGCTCCCACTGTTGCTGGGTTTCAGATCAGAAATGGAGGTTGGAGACCACTCCTTGTGACCTTATTTGCAGAAAAGTTGATTTACTAGGAAAACTGATAAACCAGCATGATCAACTATATCTCTCCAAGTATCAAACAAGGCCTCGAGTTCAACTCTGTCATTTAGTTGGGCTCCATAAAGACATCTGTCACCTCTCTTTCTCTTCTTAACTAAAGCTTTGCTAAGAAGGACAATATAGATCTCCTGTGAATTAAAAATCTTCTTGAATAATGCCCTACTGTATTTTACTCTTGTAATAACATGCTTTAACTGAATCTGATTTTCCAAACTGTTCAATAGCACCTTGTTATTTGGCTCATTGCAAAAGACTCTCTAGTATTAACACATTTTCCAGGGAACTTTTCTGCTTCCTGTTGGTGCATGGTGGGGGCATGGATGTGCGAGTCCCAGCAACTCTCCACCATTATCAGGTGAGCTTTACGATGCTGTCAAGTATTTCATCACAAAGATGAAGTTCTGACAGGACTGAGGTCATGTGTACCTATTAATGCCAAGCCCATACACTTTAATCTCCTTCACATCTCTGCCTCTGCAACCTGCCACTACTGCTATGCAGCAAGTTCTCTTCAGACTCAAAAATCCCCTTGTCTGTTCAGTAAAATCGGACTATCTGAGAATGTAATCTAGTGTACACTTACTAGGTTAGCAGCCTCTACTGAGGGTTCCAAAGCTTGCTGATAACTGCTTCAACAGTAGATGTCCTGCATCTGAGGGATTCTGTCTCAACAAATGGAGCTTGGTAGGGGCCTTGGGTCAGCAAAATCACAATGGCCATGTATGAGCTTCCCCTTCCAAAGAGAATGTTATATTTTAGAATATCTTGAGGTAAACTTAAAAAAAAAAACACAACAAACCCTCACCTGTGACTTGGATGGTTTTGGCTTATGGTTTTGCTTTTTGCTTAAAATATTCAATCTTGAACAGTGTGTCTCTCTGCACAAACTGAAAATCAGAGTAGATCTCTACCTTGGATTCTCTATGACACTATTGTGGATCTATTCCTTTAAGATTCTTATAAAGGCTATTGTTCAATTGAAAATAGAGAGTCTACGAGGCACATCCTGAATATCCATAGAAGGCTTTTTGAAAAGATCACCTTAAATCTTCCAATGTCTTTAAAAGGGTCTTGCAGTCACACACTTTGCTTTATATTTACTCCAAATTCCCTTTATCTTCCTTCATATTTAACCTAACAGTACCCTAAATATTTACCCTTCATATTTACCTTTTCCTGACAGCACCCTGGATTTGACCTTTGCCCTAAGGCTCCTTGCTTTTGAGAGTCTTTCGAATCTTATTTTCAAACAAGGGCCATTCTTATTTGCTCTACATTCTGCTTGGAAGTGGAATGTCAGTAGAGGCTGCTCACCTAGTAACTGTACACTAGATTACATTCTCTAATTTCTTCTTTAGCTCATATCTGTTTATCTTCATTTTATGACATGCAGCTAAAAGAAATTAGCCTAGAAATATCCTTAGCCAGATCAATTCATTCATAGAGACATTTCTATTTTATGCAGGTGATGATTTTCCCAAACTTTCCACCACTATATATCCAACATCTTATTCTATCTTCTAGCCCCCAATAACATTTCTCTTACCCTCCTTCAAGCCTTCACTGATAGCTACATTGCAGCTCAATGGTCGTGGTAATACCTACTTTCGGGTAACAAAATATTACTCCTGCTACATAGCAAATTCACCTAAAATTGTTCAGTAAAAAATAACATTCATTCTGTTTTGCTCATGATTTTGTATGACAGTAATTTGGGGCAGGGCTCAGGTGAACAGATCCCACCTGAAGGACTACAGACATTTGAAGGCTCGACTAGGCTGGATGTCCAAGAAGGCTCACTCTCATGGCTGGCAGTTGATGCTAGCTGTCCACTGGGAGCCCAGCTCAGCTGTCAGCCAGAACATACAGAGATGGCCCCTACATACGACATAGCTTCCTCAACATCTTGGTGACTTTGGATAGTTGGATTTCTTACATGGAAACTCAGGACCCCAAAAGTCAGTGTTCTCATGAGTAGGGTGAAAGCTGTATCACCTTCTGTGATTTGGCCTCAGAGGTCACATAACATCAGTTGTACTCTAGTAGTCAAAGTAGTTACAAACCCATGGAGATTCAAAGTGAGGGAATGTATACCCACCTCTCAATGTGAGGAAAGTCTAAGAAGTTTGCAGCCATTTTAAAAAACCCACAAGGGGCCTTGCTGTCTTGCTTTCTCTTGTATCATCACCCCTTATGGTAATGCCAGAAACGCAAAGGGTGCTCTATAAGTGTTTGTTGAAATCATGGATTTTGGTAAAGAAAGGAAAGGAATTATGCGGGTGATACTACAACTAGTGAGACAACATTGAGGTCTTTATCCCTGGGATGTTCAAGAAGAGAAGAGACACTATTGGCTACTTGGGGTGATGTAAGCACTCATTTGTCTAAAAGCAAAGGGCTGACCTCGTGTATATTCCTTTTTGGTCCTTTTCATTTTTTGAATATTCTAGGCCCAAGGGAAATTCATAATTATCAGAATTTTTATTTGAATTTTTGAATAACAGTCAGGTTCCCATACTCCGAAAGCATGTAGAGTTATGATAACCTGATAGCAGTCTCAAGAAACATCTGGCAAGCAAGTGATCTGGAAGAACTATGGATGCTCTCCCAGTTCTTTATTCCAGGGAGCAACATGGGTATACAGTTGAACATCTTTTTCTGTTCCATGTTATTTTGTGTATAGAGTAGAGTGTTTTTATTATCTTGTGCCACAAAATACAGAGAAATCCTTCATGTGGATGGGAGGAGCTATAGGAATATTATATACCAAGGCCAACTACCTAGACTCTGAGCTAGGATTAGATTCAGTAAATGTCCTTCTTACATATCATAAGATTAAAAAAAACCCTTAAAAACATTGGTTATTGTTCCTTAGTATCCCCACCTAACAAGTTACCATATTTATAAGTGGAAATATCTTCTGAGAAATGTCAGGCATCTTGTTTGAATTCTTTGAAACAAAACAATTTCTGTGATGCAAGTATAGTGATGCCAAGAAGTCCATCTGCCCCCCAGAATTCCATCCTTTAAATACTTTGTTATGGCAGCATAAAAGAACACAATGAGTTATGTTTAGAGTGTCAGTCTTCCATCTCTGGGCTAAAAGGATTAGGTCTAAATGGCACATCATTACATAAGACTGCATGAAAATGTTTCTTTTGTCCTTGAAATACTTCATGGTATTTTATAAATAGGCAAAAATATTAATTGGACTGAAAAAAAAAACATTCAGAAGGCCTTAAATAGTACATGTGTCAGGCATTCTAATTTATGTGATTATTTTTCACCCAAAAGTCAGGGAACTCTTCAAGTACAATCATTTGTTGGACATGGTAGGGGTTGAGGAGAGGCCGTATATGTGGCGGTCAAAAGCATAGATTTTGGAGTCAGTCAGATCTGGTATAGCCTCTCTGGTCACTAAGTGTGACTAGGAAATTTACTTAACTTTTCTGTGGCTTATTTTCCTCATCTGTAACATGGAGAGAAAAATATTCACCATCTAGAGTTGACTTAAGGGTTAAATGGGATAACATAAGTAATCCACTTATCTGTGCTTGGCACAGAATATCTGCACAGTTAACAAGTCAGATAAGAGTGAGCATATATTTTTGATAAGTAGAGTGTGTGCGCGCGCGCGTCTGTGCGCGCGCGCGTCTGTGTGTGTGTGTGCGTTTGTGTGTGTGTGTGCGTGTGTGTGTGTGTGTGTGTGTGTGTGTGCGTGTGTGTGTGTGAAAGGAGGAGGGAGGGGAGAAAGGAAGGAGAAGGAAGGGTGAGAAAGGTAAAGAGACTGATGGAGAGGAAGAGAGAATATTTTGGTAAGGGTGTATAGAGAACCTTGTTAGGAACAGTGTGGATGTGATGATGGTTATTTGCTGATGCTAATGTATTTGATGAAGGGATCTTGAATGCTGAATATGTTGGAATGGAACAGGAATGGAATATGAGGAAACATTTGTAGATTTATGTTACTTTGAGACAGTCACTTGTCTCCTATACACAGAACAAAGCAGAAAGTCAGAAACATTTCCCACTTCCTGCTCCCCATTCTGTTCCCATTTCAACCATACTTTCGTACCCCTTCCAGCACTTGTCCCCACCCAATGTCAGAGGTCTGTCCTTTGAACAAGATTCAGCTGTCCACTAGGTGAAAGAGTTGGAAAGCCAGCAGGCCATAGTGATGCCACTGCAAATAACAGAGATATTTTCACATTATTATGGGAGGAAAGTCCAGTGTAATATACAAATAAAAATGGACTTTCCTAAGGAACAAGAGTTGGAGAAGGAGTGAAAGAAAGATTTTGAGGTGTGCAAAGTCTTTCCTTCCTTTTTAAATAAACTGGTAAGGTAATTTCTTCCTTTTTAAAAATATTTTTTTTATTGATTTCAGAGAGGAAGGGAGAGGAAGAGAGAGATAGAAACATCAATGATGAGAGAAAATCATTGATTGGCTGCCTCCTGCACACTCTAAGCTGGGGATTGAGCCCACATCCCGGGCATGTGTCCTTGACCAGAATTGAACCGTGACCTCCTGGTTCATAGGTCGATGCTCAACCACTGAGTCACGCCAGACGGGCAGGTCATTTCTATTTTTAACATTATATGTTGGGCCATTTGGAAAAAATACATTCAGTGATATAATGCAGTAATCTTGGCATTATTAATTAGAATAATAATTTCCATTGCTTAAGGATAATTTATATAATGGTTTTGTTTAAGTTCTGGGTTTTTCGATGCTTTCTGAAAAAAGAAATAGATTTGTATATTACCTTAACACAAGTCTGCTTGAAAGCAATTCTAACACCCTTCAAATAACCTTTTAAAATATTACTTATGAATCTAGGCACTTCAATAAAATGTTTCCTGTTTTTCATTTCCCTAAGGCTAAAGTGACACAATTATTAGCTTTTAATAGAGTTAAACAATAACCACCTATGCTTACCTTTGTGAAGAATGGAAAACAAATATACCTTGAAGCGTTGTAACAGTTGAAAAGATTCCCATACTTCAGCTCTTTCTTACTTTTCTTTTTTCCTGGAAGAGCACAAAAGAATTAAAAACTAAATTTCTAAATACATTTTTTCTCTACTTCAGTGCTGAATAAAGTTCTTTCTGTCTCAGAATGTTAACATTATCATACTTTCCAATGGGGACCATTTTTGATTCTGTATAGTAGTTACAAT
Source organism: Myotis myotis (assembly GCF_014108235.1). Lineage (NCBI taxonomy): Eukaryota > Metazoa > Chordata > Mammalia > Chiroptera > Vespertilionidae > Myotis > Myotis myotis. The sequence goes on along the minus strand of NW_023416390.1, from coordinate 38,226,403 downwards.
GTGCCAGGTAACATTCTAAATGCTGGGGATGTTCCAGAAAACAAAACACCAAAATCCCTGCCATCATGGAGTTTGTAGTCCAGTGGGAGGAGACAGAAGAGGACCAATATTTATAAATATAGAATGTGGTAATAAATAAGGAGAAAATTAAGGCAGGAAGAGACTAGGGAGTGTCAGTGGGGTTGGGCAGGGATTGTGATTTCGGATAGGATGGTCAGAGAAGGGCTCTTGAGAAGATGGCATTTAAGGAAAGATGTGAAGGAAGTAGAGGAGGATGCCATGCTTTAAGTAACAGCAGGCCAAAGTGGAGTCAGTCAAGGGCAGAGTAGTGAGAAATGAGAAGTAAGAGGTGGCCAGTCTGAGAGTCTATTATAAGAACTTCGGCTTTTATGCCATTACATTAAATGGCATTATCAGTAGAAAATGAGAAGCCATTATAGGTATGTCTACATCTGCTTGTCTCTCAAGATTTGTTCACCACTCTTGTCCATCCAGTTCTCTGACCAGGGGAAGCTGAACGGTATTTTCCTGTTTCTCCTCACCACCAATCACATTTCTTCCTTTTGACTACCTTCCCCCTCTTTCAATAATCCATGTGTCCCTCCTGCCAGGGAAGCAGAGACCAGATACCTGTGTTTCTCAGCAGGTCTCAACAGTGGACCTGAGCTTGCCTGTGTCAGCGCTAGGAACCTACTAAAATGCAGATTCCTTGGCCTCACTCAATTTCATCAGGATTGCTGGGATCGGGGTCCAAGAATCTGCATGTTTAAACACTTCCTAGGTGAGTTCTTTCTTTCTTTCTTAGTATATTTTATTGATTTTTTTACAGAAAGGAAGGGAGAGAGAGTTAGAAACATCGATGAGAGAGAAACATCAATCAGCTGCCTCCTGCACACTCCCTCCCCGCAACCAAGGTACATGCCCTTGACCAGAATCGAACCTGGGACCCTTCAGTCGGAAAGCCAATGCTCTATCCACTGAGCCAAACCAGTTAGGGCCCTACGTCAGTTCTTTCTTAATGTGAGGCTTAAACATTACAATCCTAGATCATAGTAACAGCAGCCTTTTGATGGGTATCCAATAAACTGTACTCATTTTTTTTTCTTAGCTCCAAATACAGAAACTTAGAAATATTTGGTTTGGCTCTACTATATTTTGACTATTACCATCTGCTAAATTGGTTTATCTTTATTCAATGCTTATAAAATACTTTATTTTGTGAAATATTTCATCATTAAGTATAGCCATAAGAACCATTTTTCACACTCCTCATCTACTTGTGTCTTATGAGACTTAATAACTGGTTTCCAAATTTATAAACTGTGAAAGAATTATCTGTGCTGTCTATGTATTTTTGTTTAACAGCACTGATTTTATTTTTATTTAAATTCTAATTTTCCCAAGATGAATCATTTTCAACGTTATATTTGAATCAGAAATAAAGGTACCCTAAAGTTACTTATAAATGTCATATATTTTCAACTGTTCAAGTTGGCAGCACTGAACTTTGAAAACCTTCAGAGTTATGGAAGGAAAATGCGTCTGTGACTTAGACTGTTGCAGAATTTGTGGCGAGGAATCCACATTTCCCAGTAGTTTGTACAGCGTTGCTCTCACATTACGCCCAGTCTTCTGTGAAGAGACACTAGATTGATGTTTCCCAGAGTATTTCTGTTACAGACTCCAGAGTTTGATGCTTTTAAACAAATACTGTCCTTTCTTTTTGCAGATTTCATAGGTTAATTTCCTTGTACCAAAATTTGCTATTTTAAGATACTGAGGCAAACAAGACTGTCAGAAATAAAGAACAAGGGAGGCACTGCCATGTACTAAGCAGATAATAATAAATATCTACCTGAGTAGCTGAATCTAATCCCTCTGAAGACTGGTTCATTTGGCCTCTTACTAATAATTTAAAATTCTTTCCTAGCAGAGAGAGGGTGTGGTATTTTGATTGAGGGAGCTGCATAATGGATTTGGCTGAGACCAAAGGTTAAACTTGCCTTTTAAGCTGGAAAGGATCAGATGGAGTCTTTATGGCCCATTCTGGCTGGACTGTGTATACAACGAATACTCAAAAGCATGCATTTCCTCTCAAATATTAGGGTTTGCAGCTGCTGGTTAAAAAAACATCCAAATGGATACCAAAAGCTGAAGCAAATAGTCCATACATTTTAAGGATATGAGAAGAAAGGCTTGTGAATCTTTTAAATATATGTTTTATTGATATTTTTACAGAGAGGAAGGGAGAGGGATAGAGAGTTAGAAACACTGATGAGAGAGAAACATCGATCAGCTGCCTCCTGCACACCCCCTACTGAGGATATGCCCACAACCAAGGTACATGCCCTTGAACAGAATCGAACCTGGGACCCTTGAGTTTGCAGGCTGATGCTCTATCCACTGAGCCAAACCAGTTAGGGCAGTGAATCTTTTAATAATTACGTTGCACATAACACAATGTCTTATAATAAAAGAAATTCTTGCAGAATTTCTGTTTCTCTATGCTTTTGGTTAAATTGCTTAAGTCAATGTGTTAAACATGAGTGCATTTTTCAGAAAGATAAATTTCCCACTTTTAAAAAATAATTGCACATTTTTGTTAGTAAAAGGGCATATAAAAGCTCTAAATATTAGATGTACTAGATGGTAGATGAAGATTAATCTATACAAAAAGAAAGAACATTTTGTATTATGTACCTCAGGAGGCTTTGTTTACATTACTTTACATTGTTATATAAGGGTTATATTGGATTTTGGAAATCCTAAGTCTGAAAAGAGCCCTGAAAGTTTTTTAATTCAGGAACACTATAGTCAACAGCAATGCTAATAATATAGCTAAGCTTTGTACATTTACCATCTGCTGGGCACTGTTTTAAGAAGCTTCACCTATGTGATCTAAGTGAACCCTTATGACGTAAATATTAACTTCATTTGACAGATAAGGGAACTGAGACACAAAATGTTTAACAAATCTGCCTGAAGTTAGCGTTGGCACGTGGAAGACTCGGCACAAGAGCTGAAGAAACACTTGTGAAATGATCCCAGCCAGTTCTACCCATGAAAAGTGTACACAGCTGTTGAGAGTGTGATTTGAAGGTGCCAAAAGGTCTAACCAAATACATTGCCTTCAACAGTTTACAACACTGTTTTAAATTCCCACCAATAGAGAGTGCTTTGTATGAAGACAATGCCTTCAAAAGGCTGTATCTTTAAAAATGTTACCTAAGAATTGCCCGTTAATGATAGCAAGACAAAGTTGACACATTTTAGGGAGATCTGGATGATAAAAGGAGAAAACAAAAGAGTTGTTGAAGGCAAATACCACAATATACATACACTCTTGGTTAACCTTGGCAAGTGGAGGGGTGGTAAAGACAAAATTCACCCCCTTGGCTTCAGCTATAGATGGAAATTATCCATTTTAAGCTGTCTTCTCATTTGGGAGATAGAACCATACCAGAAAGTTAAAACTTTACTATTTGCAATGGTAAAACTGGGCTAACAGCAAAAATTATGTATATTTTCCTCACCACTTCCCTTTTTTAACAAAGATTCCTATTAGATGTCTCACATATGAATCCTAATTGATATTTGAAATTTCCAATATATATGTGAGAATGCATTGACCCTAAGCACTGTCCAAAGATTTCATCATATTCTCATAAGTATATATGAACCCACAAAACAGCACAAATTGAACCTAGCCCATCTGCACTTCTTACATATTCTCTAAAATTAGTGTCTGCTTTAACAGCTAAGAGAGCATGTAAGTGTTTTGAATGATGTATCCTAATGAGTATCCAGAGCTACGTTCATGTTGATATTTTAGATAGCCAAATATGGTATGCAAAATGACCACGACCAGGATAACATTACATGCCACAGGCTTGCTATAATTATCTTGCACATTTTTACTGTGTTTCTGCAACAATGGATGCAACTATTCAGGATTGGAGCTTTAAGTAAATAATATGCTACGGGGAAGTGAGACAGGCATGTGGATAAAAGTTCTTGGGTTAGGCAATTGGAATGAATAGTCAGTTAATAAAAAATGCTTTTCAAAATGAACATACTGATCTGACATTCTCACTGAGCTATTAGCAGGTTCATTTGAGTTCTTAAAAAATTTTCTTTACTCTGTGTTTAACAACAAATGTGGGCCAATTGCTGAGTTAATTGAAAAGGATTGTTTTCTTGTTGCCAAGAAACGGCACTTTCTTACATTATGCAGGCCATTATGTGCACAGATCAAGCCTCCTGATTTTTCTTTGAGGGTTTAAGAATATAGGCTGCTCTGATTTAGTTCTGTCTGGAAGAGAGAAGCGCAAATCAAGAACACTTTCAGGGGTGTTGTGTTGTTCCAGTTCCATTTACCAGGTAAGCTTTGGATTTGAAAGTACTACCTTGTTCCTCATGCTTAACTTTTCCTAAATCACTTAAATGCTTTTATGTTGAGTGAATGAGTAGATCTAAATGAGGCTTTACTTGGGAGAATTTAGAATCATTCTAAGTTGATTTTTTTTTTCCTAGCTGAATGTTCTGAGGGGAAAAAAATGTAAAGATCATAATAGACGTCCGTGAAACTGGCTGCAGAGTTTTTTTTTCTTCTTGATTTCAGAGTAGTAAATACATGCAAAGCAAGAAGCTGTGAGTGTGTTTAGAGTTGAAATAGCAAATCATTGCTATGGGAGCAAATGTTATTTCTGTTTGGAGCAAAAATTTCAAATCTTGTCTGACTAGTTCCAACGGAGAAATGAGCTTTATATTTGTTAACTTCTTAAGGAAAATTTGTTTATCTTATGTAGAACTACATCACATGTCTCTCTTTTTTAAAAAAAAACTATATTTATCTCTGTTGGCTATTTTCTTTATGATTTTTGCCTTGAAGATGAAGATACATCAGGGTCCTTATATTTGGATAGTGCTGGGTCCTTGTACTCTGTTCGTGAAGTTCACACCTTACCTGGAAACAAATACACAGTTCCCACAAAAATGGTAGTAAGTCACACCAGGTATACATACAGACAAAAAGTCACTCTTCTTCCTCAGGAAGGAAAATAGCATTTCTTGATTCAGTTAGTTACTCCCAGGCTCACCAATGCAGGGCTCATTCTATCTAGGTAATAATGCGGGGCAAGTGCTTGAAAAGAATTTCGTGAGACGTTTACTGAATCAAATCATCCTCCCACTCTTAGTAGTTCCTACTCACATAGGCTTAGGTTGAACTCTGCAACCCCATGAATGTACACTTACAACATCACACAGTTTATACACTATATGTTGAAAACAAGTGTTTTCCAATTTGCAGAGGAACCTAGTTGAGTGCTGTTATTGGCCCTTTCTTTCAGTCATATTTTACCTCTTCTCTTCCTTGGTTCTGGGTTTCGTAGGAATATATTTCCTTTACAGAGAAGAGCATCAAAATGGATACAAGTCAGGTCAAATATTTGTTGTCTCATTAGGCAAGTTTCCATTTGTTCAGAGTTTGAAGAAACATGAGTATAAATATGACCTGAGTAATACGAATCCTGGTTGAAGCTGGAAAGAAATTATAGCATGCCTTTACCTGACAAATGATTTGGGTTTTCCACAATGAACCGATGCTCTGGTAAGCAAACTATTATGTGAAATACTGTCGATGAAGTAATAGTTGAATATGACTTGCAATCCATCTATTTATTTTTAATCTGTCAAATTGGAGTCTTTCTTTAACTCCTATATATTTTTTAATTAACTGAAAGAATCACAGTATCATCAGCTATCACAAATCCAATATTTACATAGCAGTAACATTGAAGCAGCCCATTTAAATAAGTGCACGGTTTGTAGTTATGAATACCTGGTGTGACTTAGTACCATTTTTGTTGGAACTTTGTATTTCTTTCCAGGTAAGATATAATTAGACAATTCTGTTCTGGTTTACATTCCTTTACCTTGTCAAAAGTGTTCTTTGCCCTGAAAATATACTTTGATATTATTGGTACTATGGTGCTTAAAATATCTATGCCAGTAAAATTTTTGCTTAGTCATCTTTGCAATTATTGGAGCAAAGTGGCAGGTGAATATGTGGGATAGGTGTACTGGAGCAAAAGTCAGACTGATACAGTATCTTATAGGTAGATTTCTGAACAGACCTAGCACACCATTTCTTCTGTGTCATGTTAACTAACTATAAAGGAAATATTTAATAGTGAACAAAATCTTGACTTTATCTGATTACTATTTTTAATTAAACAAATATTAGGTATTTGTTGAAATATTGATTTGCTTCTCTGTGGATTAAAAATTATGCAAAAATAATGATGTCCATTTAGGTTAGTATGAAAATCAGTCTATAAAATTTTTGTTCAACCTTAATTAAGAAGATACCGAATTGCATTGATTTAGATCTCAGTGACTGAAATACCATGAAATGTTAGACTTGTAAGGTCACTTATTGATTATTGAATCTAATGGCTCTGAAACTTTATTTTGAGGAGACCTATAACAATGGTGAGTGTGTGAAGGTGGGGGCAGATGATTAAATGGTGATGTAGGAAAATAAACTATTTCAAACAGCCTATACTTTTTGAGTTTGTCTGCAAGAACACAGCCAAAGAGTATTTCCTTTGTGGAAATAAAGATGCACTATATTAATAGGAATGTTCGCATCTACAATTCAAGAAACCTAGTAGAATAGAAGATTGATTTGCCATATCTCAGAAGGTTTTAGACAGTCAATTCTTCTATTGCAGGCACTCATCATTTTTTAAAATTTAAATTCTTTATTGCTTAATGCATTACATAAGTCTCCTTTTTCCCCCCCGTTGACCTCTCCCCGGCTGCCCCCAACCCCCAGCACATGCGCCCCCCCCCCCCCCCCCGGTCTGTGTCCATTGGTTATGCTCAGATGCATGCATACAAGTCCTTTGGTTGATCTCTTACCCCATTTCTTTCATTGTTGTAGAATTATTTTAGGGATCTTTACTAAGTAGCTTAGTAATTTTTTTTAACATCACCTATTTTTTAAAAATTGGTATTATTTTATGGTACAACTCTTCAACATCATATCAAAGATTTCTAAAAACTTTGTACTTTTGATTGCTATTTTTCCCATACTCTTTTGATATGAGATTTACCTAACTTTAGGAGTTCAGAATAATATATAAAATAATACTTTCTTACTCTCTTCTTAACTAAAATGGACTTCCTAATGTTAGGTCATTTGTCTACATGGAGAAGATATACACAAGATATTTTAGTAATTTTAATTCTGTTGTTTATTTATACACAGTCAGCACCAAACTTTATCTTGCTCTTTAAGCCACAAGGAACATTATTTCCTTTTGTCCTTAACATTTTTGTCCATGTGGGATTTTTAACTCCTCACCAGGATTGATATGATTTTTTTTTAAAATTATTCTGGTAAGTTCTTTTTTCTACATTTGTGTGGGGAAGGGAAAATTTTTCCCTCTTTTCATTCTTACTTATGCTAGCTAGTCTAATAGTAAAATGAGATGAGACAGACTTAGAGAAGAACATAGCCAAACTTAATTATGTATGTACATATGGGGGTTCCATAAAAATATGGGGCAGTTGAGGCTTATCTGCCATCTTGAGCTAAGGAGAAAAGTGGGGGTTAGTGGTTTGGGACTTCAAAGGGGAGGAAGGCAATTTACATGGAGATGGAAAAGCAAATGTTTGGTAAATACATGTTTGCTGGGCCATCTTTAACAATGGGACCCAGAGAGGATCTTGATCAAATGAACCTTGCTAGGTTCCTCCCTGTCTATCACACTTAGTTCATATTAAACTACAGTTATCTGTGATGATAGCTCCCTTTCTGGAGCAGGTCCTGCATCTAAATTCTTTAAGGCAGTTAGGGGGGAGATGAAAGGTTCTTCTTGAGTCTTTCCTTTCTTAAAAGTAACCAGCTTAAGATAATTAAGATCTCCCAAAGGCACATTTTGAGGTGGTAAACTATGCCCCTCTCCCTGATTTATCTATAAATTTCTAAAACCTGAAAATGTAATCTTTCTCCTGTTCCTTCTTTTTGGACAGTTGTTCTCGGTTTTGGAATGTCTGAAATTTTTATATTTTGGTTGCAACCACAAGGTTGGGTACTTCTGGCGTCCAGTGGGTAGAGGACAGGGATGCTGCTAACCATCCTACAATGCACAGGACAGCCCCACACAAAGAAGCATCAGATTCCAAATGTCAATAATGCCGAGATTGAGAAACCCAGCTTCACAGGCCTCATATACTGTATCATGGCCAAATGCATGATTACGGGTTAGAATTTTTGTTTTAGAACATCCTGAAATCTCATGTGCCTTCATTCCTTTTGTTTATAATTTTGGCCTATAGGATCACACCTAATTTTTAATTGACCTTTCTGGAATCTGCCTATATAAAGTCTAGGAATCATGATCTTACTGGATTTTCCAGTAATCCCATCTTTGATTGTTATCAGTACCAAAATGACAATGGTCGAATTATCTTTAAGCTCATGTCACGTCATAATTACTAAGTAACCGTTAGTCTAAATGACTCATAGAGTATTTCCCTCATTGCTTTTACTTGTGGCTAAGGAAGGGCTCATTAGGACAAGACAATACTATCATGTTTAATTACTGTGCTCCTGATTTCATGTCCAAACTCACTCTTCAATAATCATTTGTTTATTCTAGAGCTATTTATTCAACACCTATCATATTCCAGAAACCATGTTATGTTGGGAATTTAGCAGTGACTAAGACAGAAACCTATTTTTGTAGTGATTGCATTCTAGTGGAAGCAGAAGATCCAAAATCCCATTCCTTCAACCATTTTTCATCCTGGTCTATTATATGCTCAAAACAAAACAAAGCAGCAGAATCTGGTGCATTATAAATAGTTGCAAAAGCTTGTTGTTGTTGTTGTTTTTCCCATGTAAACCCTCTATTTTTGATGGAATGCTCAAAACCTTTTCATTGATTTCTTTTTTTTTTTTTTTAATCCACACCCAAGGATCTTTTTCCATTGATTTTCAGAGAGAATGAAAGGGAAGCAGGAGGAGGAGGAGGAGGAGGAGGAGGAGGAGGAGGAGGAGCAGGAGCAGGAGCAGGAGCAGGAGGAGGAGAAGAGAGCTATGTGAGAGAGACATATCAACTGGTTGCCCCCTGCATGTGACCCCACCAGGGGTGGGGAGCAAACCTGCAATCGAGTTATGTGCCCTTGACCAGATATTGAACCTGTGACCCTTTGGTCCATGGACTGATGCTCTAACCACTTAGCAAAACTTGCCAGGACTTCATTTATTTTTAACCTTCACTTTTTGGCAGATGTCTCTATTCTTAACTTGCTCATTGTGCATTCTAGAGAAGACTGACTTTGAGGTAAATTTTGAATGAATGAAAATAGAATGTTTGATGAATTAAAATGATGTTAGTATGAAAAGTGTCTGGCATTTAGGAAGAAAAAGACATAGAAGTAAAGATGGAAAATTGTGAGAGGAAGAGACCAATTGTGCCTGAAATCTATTTCATTTGCTAAGTCAAAGAAAAAGGGAAAAGGAAAGAGAAGAAAGGGAAAAGAAATAACAAAAATAAGGAAAGAATATTTCCAGTTTAACTGTACCTCTGAGTAATTCTTTTCCTCTGCTGGATATTTCTGTCTCTGTTGAATTCTTTAGAATTCCTTACTTATTTTATAATTTACTCCTCAATAGTTAGGTAGTAAATTGGTCAATATTGGCCAATTTCATATGATCCAACCTAGTATATATATTATAAAAAACAAATCTTATTTTCCCAAACATAATTTCATATGATAAAAGTCTGACATAACTTAATACTGTTGAAATGTAAATGTATTGGCTGTTTAAAAGAATTATAAAAAGATACCACTAGAAAAATAGTTTAGTCATTAAGAGCCTTGAGCAGAGGTCAACAAACTACTCTGCGGGCCAAATCCAGCCTACCACATGGTGGTGTACAACCCATAGGGTAAGAATTGTTTTTACATTTTTTAAATATTGAAAAACAATAAAAGAAGAATACTTCATGACATGAAAAATATATGAAATTCAAATTTCAGTGTCCTTGAATAAAGTTTTTTTAAGAACAAACCAAGCACGTTCATTTACATATTGTCTTAGGCTGCTTTCCTTCTGCAAAGACAGAGTTGAGTATTAACACAAACTTTATGGCATAAAATACTTATTACTTGTCCCTTTGCAGTTGACCACCCATGTCCTAGAGTCAACATTCAAATACCAATGCCACCACTTCTTAGTCTGTGATTTAAGTAAGTTACTTAACCTTCGTGAGCTTCAGTTTACACGTTTTAAACTAGGCATACTTATAATACCTTATAAGATAATTATGAGTGTCTGGTACATCATAAGTACTCTATAAATGTTACTATAATTATTAATATTCTTCCAGGGTGCCATTGTAAATTATTGGAAAAAAATCTACAGAAGCTCATAGCTTGGTCAGTGGGGCTCAGTGATTGAGCATGGACCTATGAACCATGAGACCACTGTTAGATTCTGGGTCAGGGCACATGCCTGGGCTGCAGGCTAGATCCCCAGTGTGGGGTAAGCAGGAGGCAGCCAATCAATGATTCCCTCTCATCACTGATGGTTCTATCTCTCTCTCTCCCTTCCTCTCTGCAATAAAAAAATACATATATATATATATTTTTTAAAAAAGCTCATGAAGCTCAGATGGGCAACAATTGCTCCGTCATCATTTAATGATATAACAACAGTGCCAGCGTTCTGTGGACTTAATATAAAATGCAACCACTTGCTCATTTGTTCATTTGTTCATATAAATGATTATACTATTTACATCTCACTCATGCCACATGGGCCATTTCAAGTTAAAAATATTAAAGTTTCTAAATGTGCAAGTGTTAAGCTGCAAAGTAGGAGCTGTTTTCTCCCTGGGATAATGAACATCTGCTGAAACAATTTGTCCAACAGAGCATTTGCTTCTGCTGGCCTTTTTTTTTTTTAAGAAATGGAAAAAGGATCATTGTTTAACTTCAACTCTCCTCATCTTCTACACCAAGAAACAGTTTCTCTTAGGACTAGATAGTTCTAGGATTTAGAAAAATAAAGGGGCTTCAACTTTGTATTTATTTTTTCCTCTTTTCAAGTAAGGGTAAGTCGAATCTTACTTTGAGTGTCACACTCTTTATGTTCCCTTCTAATTTGAATCCTGTTTGAAAGACCACAGGCTTTTCTACACAACTTACGATTTCCGCAGTGACTGAGCCCTACAGCACCTTCTGAGAGAGGCTGGGAAGGTGGGGTAGTGGTTTATCACACAGCAGGAAATGGGTCAAGTTTTAAATTCAAAAGGCTTTTCAGGGAATAGCTCAGATCTATTACTTTCTGTGTGCAAAGTCAGAGGGGTCTGGAGGGAAGATGATCCAAAGTCTTGAAAATGAAATAAGATGCTCCCCACACTAAAATCCACCAGCATCCTAGAGATAATGGGTGGTTAAATAGCACCACTGATAAACTTCAAGTCTAGGATTTATCAGTCAGGTTACCCCTCCAGCTTTTCTCCATTGGTTTCCCCCAGGGAAAGCAGAAGAGAGGACACTTCAAGCACTTAGCTTTACAATGTGTGCTTAAGAAGTCAGTGGGTAATAACTATTAGAGTTCTCTGGGTAAAGCAGCTTCAATGAAAGGTGCTTCTTTTGTTTCCTTACTTTGAAGTAGAGCTTCTGGTCCTTGGGGGATTAAACCATGAGTCACATCTGAAATGAGGAAGGAAAAGTGTTGTCAAATTTCATGTTGATTCATAACAATAAATGCGACGAGTGGTTCACAGTATTTCACTGGGGCAGGGAGAAACAGGGGAGACCAGGGAATTAAATTTGAGCATGGAAGAGTTGCTCATTGTTATAAAAGGTGGCAGAACCTTGCTGTTTTTCACACAGAATGAATTCTATTATATAGAAATTATTCCTGATTTTTTTTTTGTTTTTTTCAATTACTGTTTTTGTTCATAAAATGGTATAAAAAGAAAAGGTTCACCTACCAAGTGCAAAATATTTTTCCACCTGCTATGTATTTTGCCAGCTAGTTAAAATCTTTAGCATTCTTCAGTACAAAGCCCTAAGATGATGGTGGGGAGGAGGGAAATTTTCCTCTGTTAGAATCTTTTGGATGATAGTCAAACACTTCTGTAATTTCCTTTACCATTTTTAGCTCCTTTTGGCATCACTTATTTCAAGTATGCCTCTGGAATGTCAAGAAGATGCCAGATATTATTTTGAATGTTGTATTTTAATATAATATCAATCTCAAGTTGTTCCTAGAGACTTCAAAATTAGACTGCTTCTTTCTTATCTTTTAGCTAAAAGAAAAGCTTTAAATAAAACCGAATGGAGCTTTGGGTCAGTCTCCTACCTGTGAAAGTAGATTAGAAAGGAATTTTTATCCTCCAGCCACAGGCAGGAGCAGATTGACATGTGTGGACATGAGGAGGGTTGAGGATTGAGGAAAACCAGAGGCAGTCTTACCACTTTAGGTATCAAATGGTCCAAATATTTGGACCAAAGCCATGACTTCATTGGACTTGTTTTGTGCTGGATATTGGCCTTTGAGTCTTCTTTATTTAAACTGTTTAGAATAATGATTCTGGCAATACTTTGGAATAATTTCTATGGTTATTTCCTCAGTGAAATAAGCCTACCATTAGAAATTCTAGCATGGCTGGCTGGCTATTCTAATTCTCTGAAACAAGCATGTGAGATTTGCTGTGTTGGCACCTAGAAGGAAAGAATGATAGAGCAGGGAGAGACCTTATTCTAATGTATTCGAAAGTCATTCAAAATAGGTGGTTCTTTAGTCAAAGGTTTCCAAGGGATTTGTTATACAGGCAATTGCAGTATGACTAGGCCCATAACAATAAAAGAGGGTTGCTTGCCTTTCTAATCAAGAATCATAGCAATATCAAACAAAGGAGGAATTCTTTCCTAAGAAGCTTATGACTAATTCAGGTCTCTACAGGCATTCCAGGAACAAGATTCTTTCTGGTTACCAAGATCATAAGTGTGATTTTGGCCCAGAGGCTTTAAAACCAAAGCATGTTATGTTGTGTCTCACTTGTTCTGTGGGTCAGTTCCTCTTTTCTTTCCTATGCTCTAGATTTTGTCTTCTATCCTTATTATATTGAGAAACAACAAGTACAAGTATTTTCAGTTGGTTTACCTGAATTCATCTCTTATAGGACCAACATATTTGAACTAACAATCACGAAAAAATAAGTAACATAGAAAACATCCCTGCTCTATATTTTCTAGCTCTTCTCCCATTTTTTTTAAATTTTTATTTTTAGCTTTGCGAACTTGGAAAAGTCATTTAAATTCTCTGGGTTTCAATTTCCTCTTCTGTATAAAACAAGAAATTGAGTCTAGATGACTGAAAGAGTCACTTTTAGTCCCTACTGTCTATAATCCAATCTATTATAAAGCAAAATTGTGACCTTTATTATGAAGAAAAGACAGTGGGAGGGAAACACGTTAGGAATTTTTTCTCAATTCTCCCACTGCCACAAATGCCTCAAACGACTGAAATTGGTGACTTAAAACTTTATTAGCTATTTTAATTATTTGGGTAAAGTTGCACGCAAAGCTTATGTATTTGAAAGGGAGAGAGAACCTAAGCTACAATCTTATTTTTTCCATTTTTGACCAGTTTCAAGATTTGGAACCTGTTTTATTTTAGAATAAAATGCTTAATAATATCATGTGCTAGTTTCTTAGGAAAGAACAGCTAACTAAAATTAACATTAGTTTTGATGTCTTCCTTCTAATTAATAAAATATAACTTTTCATTTTTTTCTCCCATATTTTTGTGATAAACGTGCTCACTCTTGCAAATGCCCAACATTTCTTTCTAAAAGTTCTTCATTGAAATCCACCCCCAAATTTCAAAATACTCAGGGAGAAAATATTGCTAAAGATTTACTTTTAATGATTCCATTCCATACACAAACACAAAGAATATTTTTCTCTTAGAGTCCAACTCCTTACCTATGGCTCTGAGGGTAAAGAAAGGAGACTATTTTATTGCTATTCTTGAGATTTCCTCAAATTCTAGAGATAATGTTGATATGAGAAAACCATTGGAGAGCTCGGATAATGAAATATCAAATTTTGGTTAGACCGTGAAATTAACAGACTGGGAAAAGGAGCTAATATAAAAGGACTGGTTATGTTTCATTTCCTGAATTTTTATGTCTAAAAACAAAAACATCTGTCCACTTCCCATTTTGTAAAGCTATTGCAAAAATTATCTGCCAATGAAAATCTTAAAGATGTGAGTTTTACTTTAAAGTTGTAGGTGGAAAGGCTACTAAATTTATACCAAATTGCCACTGTCGACTTGGTTTCCTGGGAAAGATCAAGGGGCATATCTTGTCTATTAGATGATGTTAGAATCAGCCTTAGTGACAAGTTAAATCTTTCAATTTCATTTCAATTGTCACCTGCTTAGTAGGGCAGTGCTGACAGGTTTGGGTTAGCTCACTGACACCACGGACCTTTGCAAATAATTGTGCATGGACAGATAAGAGTTGCAAGAAGAGCTGGTAGCTAATTACAATGCTCATGTTTGTATTTTTCTATCACAACTGAAAAAGTACATTTAATTTTAAAATTTCCACCAAATCTATAAAAACCTGACTTATGCAAAGTTAAAAAAATCATATCCAAGGTATAAAATCAACATAATGTAAATAGGTTTATACCTTTTCCTGGTAGAATACACAAATTCAGAGGATAATCTAAACCAAGCATCTGCAACTTTAAACTTAAAAAAGCCACTCATTTTCCAGTTTGTTTTTATGGTATATTCTATTAAGTCTTATTTGAAATTTAAGAGAATACTACAGATCACATTGATCTCAACAGGAGAAAAGAAACAATCTAATTTTTCATTAGCATTGCTGGTGGTAACCATAGAGCCAATAACATAGCAAATACAATAATGTCTGTGAAAATCACAAATGAAAGACATAATTTTTAAAAGGTTAGCCCATGAGGATAATTTTCAGGTACAATCATTTATCTTTTAAACTACTCTGCTTCTAGGAGGTCTCTTTGGAGAATAATTCAAATAAGAAAACAAACTTTAAAAAATTAGATAACTCATTCCAATATATGTTTCTTCACAATATATTTTACTGCTTATTAGATATTCCAGGTAAGAATGTATAGTTTTTTAACACTAGGATTTAGACATTTTCATTAGTTCAAGAGTCTTAATTAAGAAAAACCTATACCTTGCTGAGCATTAAGAAGTCAATATTAAAAATTGTACAGTATTATTTTCTTTTCCAGGCAGTATTACTGTCCTGTGTTCCAACACTCAGCTCTTCCCCCTAATCCGGACATCTCAGATATGATACAGATAATAGCAATTTTAATTCTCTGAATACTGGGTGTGTATCTGAGATAACCTACATTCCCAAGTAGAGAAGTGCTTTCATTTTTGCATAGAAATGAAGAAAAAGAATGGGGAAATTCAGAAGTTAGATTTCTGAAAAGATAATTTAAAAGATTCTCATTTAGGTGTTTACTCATGCATCAGCTGCCTGGGGGCCCTAGCCATCCAGTTTGCTCAGAACTGCCTTGTCCTACAATAGCTGGACAGAAATGCCCTGCTTTTGCCCCTACAGTGAGTCTCATAGAACATGAAAAATAACTTTCTTGTTTCCCTGCTGCTACTTCCCATCTTCCACCCCACTTCCCAGTAGATGTGGTAAATGTCAGGAGGTTTGTCCTCCCTCTTTACTCTTTGTTCTCAGTTCCCACTGCTGTTGAATTATCTCTCCCACGTCCTTCCTCTTACAGCCGCCCTCTTTTGTCCATTCTGCATGGACCCAACTATGAAACACATGTTTTTATTTATTTCCCTGAAACACATTCACACCAAGCAGTTGGGTTAAATATTTGGGTGTATATTTTGGAATACGAGGACATTATATAACAGCACAGCAGGGCAAGTAATGATAAAGTGAACTTCGGACATCCTGTTCATTGGTAGTACTTGCCACTAGGCACACTTTGCTCAGGACTGAGCTCCTGATGTCTTGCTGGACCATCTTCCCTACCTCCTGTTAGGCCCCACTGCTTTTCCTGGTCTTGGAACACTTGAAGCATCCATCTCTGGCTGGAGCAAAACACTGTTCTTACCTTATTATGCAAGCAATATTTTTTTGTCCAATTTTTAGCTCATTTTAGACAAGTTCCAAATGCAGAATCAAAGATGGCTCACCAAGATGTTTTTGCTAAACAAGGCATTTTTTTTCATGAGGACTTCTGTTGCTTGCTTTGGAGTTATCTGCCCGCCCCACCACCTACACACACACACACACACACACACACACACACACACACACACAGGATTTTGTAGTACCTTTTACATTTTGAAGGCCATTCAGCCAACAGAGTATTAGGTTTTGAAGGGCCCTGGACAGAGATCTGGGATTCATTCCCATGTTTCCTTAATCCCTGCTAACCATATTCAAATTCCAAGTCCTGGGTGATTTTACTTGATACATCTTCCTTCTCTCTGCTGCTACCCTAATCCAAACCAGCACTGCCTTTTCACCGGGGTTAGTATAACAGCCCCCTAACCTACCGCTGGGAGGAAAATTTAGCCTCTACTGATTTAGGTCTGAGTTCCCTGGGGCCTTCAAAGTAATTGAAAGTAGATTAACAGGAGAAAAGTCTATTTTCACATTCAGGTGGGAGCACCCCATAAGAAGTAATTCCCTGAACAGCGGAGGAATAGGGTTACTATACCAGCTCAATGAAGGGGATGGGGTCAGGGCTCAAAGGATGGGAGGTTCTGAAGAGGCTTGTTGACACAGTTTTTTGGAATGTCCCAGTGCCCAAGACCAGTCACCTCCCTAACTCTCATAAAGCCCTGCTTTAGTCAGATAAGGGAAGTTCAGAGCAGATCTCTTTCTGCAGATATTTTCACTTTGGAGTAATCTTCATACCATTTTGGTGAGCTGTTGGTCCTTATACTATCTCCCTACATCTAGTCTTGTTCCACAAATCTGTTCTCCATGCTGTAACCACAATGATATTTCTAAAACACCAGATCATGAGACTCCATTTCTTAAAAATAGTTCAGTGACTTTGTGCTGCCAAGGATTATGATTTATAATCCCAGATTTACCACGTGCCTTAAAGCTTAAAGAACAAAAGAGTCAAATCATATACATCTAGCCTATATGGCCAGAGATTTACATGGCTGGAAAGGTAAGGCAAGATGGGTAAATTATGACCTATAAAAAAATTAGTCTTTAGAGCCATCTCACATTTTCTATTTATATTTTTCAGATTTTACTACTAAAATCAGTGCTTTGGGCACTGTGCCAGGTACCAAATCTGTCCCTCTTTCCCTTAGTTTTAATTAACATTTCATCCCTTTAGGGCCTTACTGAAATGCCTGGCTAAGGAAGTTCATAAGCTTATTCTTACGGGTGTTAATAAGTTAATGTACTATGCATTTCCATACAGTGTTTCTATTTTAATTAGGTCCTTCATGACTTATTCCACAGGATGTCCTAGGAAAGTCATTGCAGACCCTGAGGCCACAAGCTGAGGAAATTTGAGCAAATGGGCTTTTGAAAATCTCTAAAACCCCAGGCTCTTGCTTGGCCTAGGAAGAGAACTGGCCCTGAAGGGAAGAATTCTATTGCCTTTGTATAGTCGGCAGGAGAGGGTTTTGTGCTACTCTGGATAACTTGTTATGTAGCACCATTCAGTGCACCAACACTGATATTTCCTGTCCAGCTGTGTTTAGTTACTTACTTGAATCATCCGTGTGCATTTTTAAAAATAGCTTTATTCAGATATTATTTACATATCGTAAAATTTACCCATTTAAAGTGTACCACTGAGTAATTTTTAGTAAAACTCGAACTTGTGCAACTGTCACCACTATCTAATTTTCAAACATTCTCAGCAGCCTGTACATATCAGTGGTCATTCCCCATTCTTACCTCTGCTACGCCAACCTAACTTTAGGTAACAGATCATCTATTTTCTGGCTATAGAGATTTGCCTATTCTGGACCTTTCATATAAATGAAGTCATACAATATGTGACCTTTTACTACTGGCCTCCTTTACCTAGCGTATTGTTTTCAAGATTCATCTACGTTGTAGCATGTATTGTAATACTTCACTCCTTTTTATTTCCAACTGATATTTAATTACATGGATTCACCATCATTTTTTATCCATTTATCAGATGATGGACATTTGGGTTGTTTCCACTTTTTGTCTATTATGAATAACAATGCTTTGAACATTAATGTACACATTTTTATGTGAACATATGTTTCCAATTCTCTTGGGTATATATCTCTTTGTGGAATTGCTGGGTCATATGAAAATTCTGTTTAACATATTGATAACCTACCAAACTGTTTCTAAAAGGGCTACACCAGTTCATACTCCCACCAATAATGTGTGAGGGTTCCAATTTCTCCACATCTTTGCCAACCCTTGTTATTGCCATCCTAGTGGGTGTGAAGTGGTATCTCATTATACTTTTGATTTTCCTTTTCCTAATGACTAATGATGTTGATTATTTTTTCATGTGCTTATTGGCTATTTATATATCTTCTCTGGAGAAATATCTATTTACATCATTTGCCCATTTTAATTGTGTTATCTTTTTATTATTGAGTTGTAAGAGTTCTTCATATGTTCTGGATATAAGTTGTTTGTCAGATTCATAACTTGCAAATATTTTCTCCCATTCTGCGCGTTGTCTAGTCACTGTTTTGTTGGCTTCTTTAGAAGAATAACAGTTTTAAATTTGAGAAAGTCCAATTTGTCTGTTTTTTCTTTTGTTGCTTATTCTTTGAGAGGCATAGCCAGGAAAGCAGTGCCCTAACCCAAGGACACAAAGGTTTACTGTGTGTTTTCTTTTAAGAGTTTTATAACTTTAGCTTTTATTTTTAGTTCTAGGATTAATTTTAGATTAATTTTTGTATATGGAATGAAATCAGAGTCTAACTTCATTCTTTTTCATGTAGATATCCAGCATCACTTGTTGAAATTGCATGTGATTTTTCAACTACACTATGAGCCTGTTATGTTAGCTCCCTTTCACTGTCTTAGTAAGCAAACTCACCTCTGAAAGGCTTCAGATATCAGTACTTGGTTCTGTACATTTGTGTACACTCTACATCTCTTCATGCTTCTGAATATTTTGTGAGTTTTGTTCTGTTGACTATCTCAGATGTTCAGTTGTATTTCTCTTCTCCAAAGCAAAGATAGCACTTACTATATTTCAGGTAAAAATGGGTGGCAACTGTTATAAGTAATTAACATTAACATTAACATTAACATAAGCAATCTACATAGAGCTAAAAATTCGTCCATTTATTTCCTCAAGAAAAATTTATTGAGTACCTATTACGTGCTATAGATATAATACTGGGAATATAGTAATGAAGAAAACATAGACCGTGTCCTCAAGGAACATGTTCTAGAAAGAAGAAGCAAAAAAAAAGTACACAAATAAATGTACAATATGTGAGGTATTGATACATGTTAAGAAAATTAAAGCAGAGTATGAGGATAGAGACTGATGCAGAAAGGGATTGCCAGTTTATATAGAATGGTCAGAGAACTCTTTGATTAAGTCAATATTTATTTAGAGTTGCAGGGAACTATCTATGTAGTGGGAATAGCAAGTACAATGACCTGAGGTGGAATATGTTTGGCTTAGCTCAAATTTTCCCTCTCCCTCTGTACTTCTAATGCAAACAGCTTAATTTCTGTATACCTCCCAATTTTATCACAGTTTCTTTTCTAAAAATATTTTGCCATAATGGGCTATACATAGTACCATACCTAAAAAGATTCAGTTTAGAAAATGTTTCAAAATTAGATAAATTTAAAACTAATATAAAAACAAAAACTATATTTGACATTACATTTTGCTTTCTTGCTGAAGCATTATTTCTGATGTTGTGACTTCAATCTAATTCAGCAAATTTAATTGAATGCCTATGGTGATATTTCTCCAATCATAATTTGTGGACTACACGTTTGTGGTTCAGAACTTTCACCAGGGACTTCACAATGGCTAACATAATGAAAGATAGTCAGGCCTAAGGAATTTATGATGCCCATAATTGTATTCTGACAATACAGAATGCAGTAAACTCCACTGGGCTGACTTACTTCCAAAGATGCTATATGTTGAGGAATCTGGATGGCTTATGAATAGCCTACCTTGAGTGTCCTCAGCTATGAATCACCAGGTGTGTATCATGGGGTCAGTTCATCATTGATCCATATATGGCTGTGGTAATTCAATGACTTACTGGAGTTAATGTTAGAAAATCAGATGTTTCCTATATTCTATATTTCCACTGAATATCAATATCCAAAGAGAAGATAAAATTTTCAATGCATTTTACAGCCATCACTTTTCTTAAAAAGTCATCACTTTTCAGAAATAATGCCCTGAAAATAAATGCCCAACCTTTGTCTATTTCTCCTGCCCATGTTTGTGATCTTTATGTCAGATTACCTTAGGCCAGTGATGGCGAACCTTTTGAGCTCGGTGTGTCAGCATTTTGAAAAACCCTAACTTAACTCTGGTGCCGTGTCACATATAGAAATTTTTTGATATTTGCAACCATAGTAAAACAAAGACTTATATTTTTGATATTTATTTTATATATTTAAATGCCATTTAACAAAGAAAAATCAACCAAAAATATGAGTTCGTGTGTCACCTCTGACACGCGTGTCATAGGTTCGCCATCATTGCCTTAGGCAGTTGGCAAATCTGAAGTGTCCTGGATATGTGAAGGAAAGATGCTTTAACGCCTTCAATACTTAAACTTGGAATATTCCAGAAGGCTCTGAACTAAATTAAAATGCAATTATGGAATGCCCTCTTGCCTTTTGCCAAATATATTTAATTCCTACCCACTGCCTAAAATAAAATAATCCTTCCTGCCCCTGCCCTTACATTGAGACTTTTTTCACTTGCCTGGCATTTCTTATGTCTTGTTTTCCACACTGTCTTATACATACATCCCTTGACTGCCAACACTCAGAAGCATAACCTATGGCTATAGAGGGTTCTCAATAAATATTTACTAGTGTATTATTATTGTGGCTTGGAAGTATTAGGGAAATTAATATTAGAATGACCCCATGGGGTTTAACCGTGTTTCTATTTTGTTATGTGTGTTTTTTAGTTTTATTTGTTTAGTTTGTATGGCTTTGGTTAAAAATAAATAGGAGAGGATGAGTGAGAAGAAAAGTTTAAAGTATGTTATTCTTCTAGGGATATTTTTCTTTGGTTTTACCTGCCTTGTGGTCAGAAAT
The DNA here is from genome assembly GCF_014108235.1 of Myotis myotis. Classification (NCBI taxonomy): domain Eukaryota; kingdom Metazoa; phylum Chordata; class Mammalia; order Chiroptera; family Vespertilionidae; genus Myotis; species Myotis myotis. The sequence goes on along the minus strand of NW_023416390.1, from coordinate 38,205,035 downwards.
AGAATTAAACTTAAAACAAAACAGAACATTGTATTGAATTGTAATGGCTATTTCTTTTAGATGTGGTTAGAATAATGGTCTTTAAAGGGTGTTACCAGATTAAATCTTTGCCAAGTAAGGAAGGTGGAGCTGTGTGGGAATTAGGCTTTGTTTAACCAGGTTGTCTAATGTTTTGCTGAGACATGTTAGGAAAAGCAATCCAAAGTAATGTGGACTCAGTATGAAATCAGTCTGAAGCACACCTTACAAAGTTTAAAGATTTTTTGCCATTCTCTTAGAAATTCATATACCAGAAATGCTAGGCAAACTAACTCTACTTACTACACACATATTGTCCCTTTCCTAACATTTGTGGGACCTGAAAAAGTATCAATAAAGGCCCACATACAATATACCAAGTTATCAATCATGGTAAATATCTTCAAATGAAGTCTCCTCCATCCTCCTACCTTAAAAAGTACACCTTCAAGCAAAATTCAAATACAAAGACCTTGGATATCTTGGAGCTTCATGTTTAAAAAGTGAGGGTATTAGTAGAGTCTGCTCCAAATCCCACAGCCTAGCCCTTTTCTCTTCCCATCCCCAGCTCCATCCCACAAGGTAAAGAGGTCTCAAGACTATGCCTGTGGCCACATCTTTTCACACATATGCATCAGACCCCTTGCAAACACCTGCTGGTTTGGGCATCCCTCAGGCCATACTGTTAGAATAATAAATGCCTGGGAACAGAATTAGGGAAGAAGATAAAGCAGACTCATGGCCAGTTGGATGGGGATTTCAGGGATTCCTGATCACCAGAGAGGCATAAAAAAGGAGGGCATGACTCAGGCTCTGAGTGGGGACAGTCCTTCAGTTTCTGGATTCTTTATGTTGGGCATAGGTCTATAGTTAGAGAGATTCTCTAAGCATAAGGTCCGTGACAGAGCCCCCAAGAGTCATACTCTGTGGGTGTACATATATATGTGTGTGTATGCCAAGCACTGTTGCCTATATATCTTTTAAAGATACAGAAAATTTAGCATGTAATCACATATCGATTATCTTATCTAAAGGAGAGGTATAACCTTATGGATGATCTAAAAGGATGAGCAATACAACACATTTGTCTTTGGATGTACTACAATAATTAGTTGACTGTGGATATCTAAATGCTTCAAACAAATAATGATACGTTATGCAATAATGAGATTAAAGCCCTTCTCAGAAAGGCCTGGAAAGCTGTCAAGTTTCCTTCATCTGTGTACTGAAGGATCAACTTCATCCCATTCCTTGTTGCACTGCTCTGTACTGGGGGGAAAATGAGCAGCATTATCTCTTGCTGAGTAAAACCTAGCAGCGGGCTGACTAGATGCTGCCTTCAGCTGAGTCCCTCCCTTCTCATTGGTGGCTTCACATCCTTTTCTCTTTAGTGCCCTTGCTCTTCATGTATGCACTTTAGACGGAATTCTCCTAAAACCTCATCTCCTTAGCCTCATGGCAAGTGAGAATTGAAGCTCAATCTTTAGTCTTTTAAACAAAAAATACTGAAGCCCTAACTAAATTTACTTTTGTGGTTCAGTGATATTGAAAAGTCATAATCAACAAAATGAAGCATGTGAATAAGAAAAAATTACACTCTATGTGTCAATATGGCTTTTAATTTTTTAAGAGGTCATGTTTCAGCTTGTGTTTGTATTTCGGAGGCGAAGAAGTCAAAGACTTGAGAGTAAAGGAGATGCCATCGAGGTATACAAGATGCAGTAAAGCAATTCTAAGTAAAATGAATCAGTTGTTTGAACAAATATTACAGATACATGTATGTGAATTACTCAGGTTTAATACTGTATTTAATAGTTTTGGATAACTTGAAGTAGTGAGTTTAATCTATTGTGATCCAATTTGCCATAATTTGTAATGAGGCAAGATATTTTAAGTGCTCAACACCGTGGTTCATCATCATTATAACTATTTGAGGGTTTCCTTATCTCCTAACCTTGTTCTCTAATATTGTATTACTCTGTGAAGAAGAAAGTGGGTAATTGGAATCCATAAACAGGAAGTGTGTAAGAGAGCAAGCTCCCTGGGGACAAGGACATCTTACTGGCTCACTGACCTGTGTCCATAACCAAGAATCTGGAATGGCCCATGGTAGGCCATTAGTAATTTTTGTTGGCTAACAAAAGAATATGTAAAATAATGTAATTATATCATATACTGACCATGGCCCAGGGATTAGTATTTTAGTTTGATTAGTATTTTGTATATTGTATAGCATGAAATCTTCTGTTATAGGTGAAAAAAAATGAGAATCCATGAGGTTATATAACCTGCCTAAGAACACACAGCTTGTCAAATGATGGACTTACCTACCAACTACTGTCATTTTATTATTTCTATTCCCTCATAGTTATCTGTATCAGAAATTTAAATTTCCTTAGCTTTAATTGGCATATCAAGAGTATGAAATGTACCAATAGTCAGTAACTTCCTTTCAAGGCTCACAGTGTAGTTTGAAATAGGGACCTCAGTAATCTGAGATCCAACACGGCAAAGCCCTGTGCTCTAAGTGATCCGGGTTCCTTGGCCTCAGCCAGAGGCCGACTTCCCAGGAGGACTTCCGACCTCTTTCTGGTAGCAGTCAATAGTCAGGGACCTGTCAAGGCCACACACAGCAGGAAGAACAAAGTGTCACCTGTTCTCCAGAACCTTTCTTTCCAACTTGCTCTGACTTCCTGGACTCTGGGAACCTTGGTTATCTAGAACGATGGCACTTGCCAGCTACGCTTGGCCTTACCTGACTTCCCTGGACTCCAGCCTAAAGTATAACAACTTTTCACCCCTCCCAGCCTGTGTCTACCTCCCATGGCCTTCCTGAGGCTCTTCAAGTATGGTATCTGCTAGAACCTACCTGGCTAGTTTAGACACCTTCGTGTGTTTTCTTCGCTTGCATAACTTCAAAAACCATTTAAGCAATAAACTGCAGAAAGCCTCAAGAGTTTTAAAAAATCATTGGAAAATAAATTAGATCTTATTCTAAAATGCCTTCTCTGCCACTGGATTATAATAATTATGCTGGTTTCTCTGTTCAGATAGACCAGAGAGATGAATCCTCAATAATATAATGAGTATCGGGTGACCCTTTTGTTTTGTCTGCAGGCTTCTAATATTTGTAAAAGGCCTGTAGAATGTGTGTGTGTGTGTGGGGGGGGGGTATGTAGGGATGTGTGGGGGTCTGTGTGTATTGGGGGGGGTGTACTGGAACAACATTGGGCTGTTTTGCTAAGGTGGTGTTAAATGTTAGTTTGAACTGATATAAAAGGTCTTATAAAAAATAAAATGAAATCTAAACTGTAAATACTGATAAAAACCAAACAAACCCATATCAGATATTGTTCCCACCATGAGCAATGGCCTCTTTACATAGGATAACATAGTGAATACCATGATTTAAAGAGATCAGTTAAAAAATTGTTACATGTTTTAATGTATTGGGGGAATTGTTTCACTTGTCATGTACAGAGACAAAGAGGCAGAGAGAGAGAGAAAATGTTAACTTAGCATTCCCTGACAGAACTTGATCTAATGTTCCTTACAGTGTTTTACTATAAAATGATGTGTATTTTAAAAGGTATTAGTTTTTAAATGTAAACTGTATTAATTATTAAAACCCTTTCAAAGTCCTCATGAGAAAGGTAAAGTGTTTTCTAGTTTCTAACCTGTGAAACTAAACAACAGGCAGATAAGATCTGGGAAGCTGTTCAACTGAACTAATTTGTTTTAAACATTTGATATTAAAGATTTGATTAAAATTTTGCTTATCATGACTCAGTTTGGAATAGTAGAAAAAGTTAATTCCAAAATGTCTCAGACACTAAAGGGACTTGCAAGTTGTATATATGATGTTTTTAGACTATACCAGAGCTAAAACTATTGGCACCTGTAATTTCTGTGAATTAGCATGAAGGCCATATGGCTTATAAAATAAGGAGGGTCCTGGGAACAAGAATTACATTTGCCTCCTGGTTCTAGCTCTGCCAGTAACTAGTTTGGTGAGCTTGGGTGGGTCATCTGACCTACTTTGGCCTTAAATTTTTTTCAGTGTAAAGGAGGGCCTAGACCAGTGATGATGAACCTTTTGAGCTCGGCGTGTCAGCATTTTGAAAAACCCTAACTTAACTCTGGTGCCGTGTCACATATAGAAATTTTTTTATATTTGCAACCATAGTAAAACAAAGACTTATACTTTTGATATTTATTTTATATATTTAAATGCCATTTAACAAAGAAAAATCAACCAGAGAAATGAGTTCGCGTGTCACCTCTGACACGCGTGTCATAGGTTCGCCATCACTGGTCTAGGCTCTGATCTCTAAGGACATTATTAAAGCTATAAAATCCTGTAATACTTCTACAGCTTTCTTTCAAGCTACACATTGCTTTTTTATTTATGCCTGGACCTATCCTAAAAGTATTACTGGAACTTATCCAATCATAGCTTCGGCAAACAATACAGCCACAGAAAAGCTACTTGCGTCACTTGATTTTATTTTTTCACACTCAAACAATACCTGGCAAATAAAGAAAGGTTCCTGAATTGTGATTGGCACAATAATGCATGGTCAGCTGCACTGAGAATTTAAGCAAACTTTATATATTGTCAGGGTGCAGAATGAAGGTGAGGGCTGATCTGCAATTACCTGTATTTGTGAACCAAACCAATGCTGTAAATTGTGGGTATGGGACAAATGCCAAAAACACAACTGTACAACAGTTTCTTTACCCATATATCCAGTTTTGTTATGTTAGCACAATTTCTACCCTCTCCCACTTACTGGCTTTTTCACTAGAATGCACACATAATCAGCAACTTTTTTTAGCCTTCTCACTCCTAGGTCTTTTATTGGATTTACCATCATAGTCCACTCTTTATACTTTGCAATTTCTTATTTATCTCATTCTTCTCTCCATACTGTAAATTTAGTTGTAATACAAGATATATTCCTAGACCATTTGCTCTTCTGTATTGGATCTCATTCTTTTAGGGTTTTCTTGACGAATTTTCACTAATATCTGGACAGCTCCCAAGTTAGTATCTTTATTTTTTATTAGTTTTTAACCAACTGCCACTGGCTATATTCTCATCCATCCATCCATTCATTCATTCAATAGATAGAGCACTTACTATGAATGGGCTATTTTAGGGCCACTGGAGTATTTGAGGGATTTTTTTAAAGTATGTAATTTCTATAAAGAAGTGTTGTGATATACCTCAGTACTTGCTGGATTTAACAGGCACTCTCAGGTTTTCGTAGGACTAAATTAGATGCCCTATTTTTTAGAAGTTAATGACTCATGTTTTTTATAATTTAGAAATTACTTAGAAGAAACAGAATTCAGGAATAAGACTTTTGAGTCCGCAGAATATATTAATTTTCAACTCAAAGAATTTTGCCCTTGTATGTAAAATATAAGATGCAGTTATACTGCCATTATATGAAACGTAAGTGTAGCGAAATCACTCATCCTCTTCTTTTTCTCTCGTCCAGCTCCCTAAACCACTTCCTATGCCTGCTGCCGAAATCAGCTCCCCCCCATCTATGTTATATCATCCTTTCTTTGGTCACCCAGCCTTAAAACAGAGGAACCCATGGCTTCTTCTTTACTCCATTCCCCTGGAGGCCTACATTCTATCAAACATTGCATGGATTCCTGCTTCACATTATTTTCAGAAGCATCCCTCTGCATTCTCTCTGCCCCTTCCAAAGTGAGAACACCTGCATCCGCAATAATGCAACAGTCTACTAGCCTCAGTCTCAATTTTCTAACTCCCTTCTACTAGTAAATCCCCTACATCTGCCAGCAGAATCTTTGGAAAGCCTTTTGCACCTTACTTAGATCATCAGTAGCTCTCCAATGACTACAGAATGAAGTCTAAACCCTTTATATTCAAGGTTCACCCCCAACTATCTGATCTCTTCAAGAAAAGTTAAACTGCTATGTTTTGAAAAAGAAAAAGGGTTATTTAGAACTGGTCATTTTAATGGAAGGAGAGTTTTGATCTTAGCATAGTTTGTCTAATCTCCTATCTGCAGATCTGTTGGGAAATAATCTTTCTCTGCAAACAGAAATAAGAATAAACAACTTTGGAAATAGATTTTTAGAAAAAATACAGTAACAAAAGGAATAGATGGGCAGAAAACAGAGGGGTTTGACTTTCTGTCTGAGTGAGCTTATGGGCCTCCTAGACACACTAGGATGCCTTGGGAGCCTAAGGAGGTGATATCTTAAATGAGAGCATTTAGTATCAAGGTCAGATTGGAAGTGAAGCAAGAATTTCATGTATTTATGTATTAAGGTCTAAGAGAAAGACTTATGTGTTAAGGCAAGAAAACTGTAATTATTCTATTTGATATTGCTCCTCCAATTGAAGTAAAATACACATTTTGAGAAGGAATTATCTACTGAACAACCAGTGGGTCAAAGAAGAAATCAAAAGAGAAACAAAAAAAAAATACCTTGAGACACATGAAAATGGAACTGGAACAAAGCAAAGTTTATGGGATGTCGCAGTTCTAAGAGGGAAGTTCATAGTGATAAGTACAATCCCTTTTTAACCTATATGATTTAGTTTAAATTTATTCTAAATAGAAAGCACAAGTACTGCCTCAGGAGACTTTCTGAAAATACATGAAAATGAAGATCCTCAAATACAATATTCTTATGCTGCAGAATGGAACTGTCCACTCAATCCAACTATTTCATCCAGACTCTAGCACAGGGGTGGGCAAACTTTTTGACTCGAGGGCCACAATGGGTTCTTAAACTGGACCGGAGGGCCGGAACAAAAGCATGGATGGAGTGTTTGTGTGAACTAATATAAATTCAAAGTAAACATCATTACATAAAAGGGTACGGTCTTTTTTTTTTTTTTTTTTTTTTTTTTTAGTTTTATTCATTTCAAACGGGCCGGATCTGGCCCGAGGGCCGTAGTTTGCCCACGGCTGCTCTAGAAGTTAGGAAAGAAAGTGAAATGTAGTATAGACTTATAAGTGCTCTGGAGTCAGACTGCCCAGGTTCAAATCCTGGTTATGTTCTTATTAACTAGCTATTTGTAGGCAAGTTACTTATCTTTCTATGTTTCCTTACTTATAAAATATGAGTAATAACCTCATAGGCTTATGCTGAGGAATATATGAGATCATGCATGTAAAGTGCTTAGAAAGTAGACAGTAATATATCTATTTTATCCGACAGAATAAAAGCCTAATATACTAAGTGTCTGGTCGTCCAGTTGTCTGTTCAACCAATCAAAGTGTAATATGCTAATGATATGCTAAGGCTGCTCAACCACTTGCTATGACATGCACTGACCACCAGGGGCAGATGCTCCAACCGGTAGGTTAGCTTGCTGCTGGGGTCTGGCCTATCTGGACTGTGAGACGGGCCAGACACACCCTGGAGCCCTCCTGCGGTCCCTCTCCGGCTGGCCAACTTCCCACGTCCCTCCCCAGCCCTGATCATGCACCAGTGGGGTCCCTCGGCCTGGCCTGTGCCCTCTAACTATCCAGGCTGAGGGACCCGCCCCTCCCCCCCCAGTTCACAAATTTTGTGCACCTGGACTCTAGTAGATGATAAAACCAAGACACAGAAATATTGGAACTTACCTAAAGTAACACCACTACTAAGTCCTATAGCCTCAGCAACTCCAAATTCTTGCTCTTTCTCCACACTGCCTCCTTCATTTTGGATTCTGGGAGATATGGACATGGATAAGACATTGGCCCTGTCTTCAAGAACAACACTTTAAAAAGGGAGAAAAACAAGAAGTGGACAATTCTGTATAGGCACTCCAGATTAAAGACACTTAATCCAGGCTGGAAGGCCTGGGATTGGTTTCCATTGAAGTTTACAGCTAAACCAGGTCTTGAAGTGGACAGGAATTAGATCATGGGCTTAGATAGGGTGGAGAGTGTCCCAAGCAGAGGAAACAGCAGGCAAAGGAGTGGAGAGGATGCTCTGCCTGCAAAGCTGCAGGGCGGTGAGAGGACACACAACACTTAGTATTTACAATAGATCAGCTCAGCTGGAAAGTGGAATTTGGGGTAGGGCGAGGCCTGGTTTTAAGGGGAAGAAGTTGAAGCAGTTCTCCTCCACCAGCCATGAAAATACAAGTCAGGAAGAGGCAGCTCAAATGCTTGTACACAATGATGTATATTCACTGGCCCCAAACACTCAGCACCTGAAATACAGGCTGGTGCTCATTTACTTTGAGGCATAGGTCGGACTCCTTTTAAATATAATGTTTGCCCCAGGCCTGGGAGGTCAGCTGTCTCTATAGGTACTGTATATTTTTTTTAGGGAAAATAACCTCATTAACAATTGAGAGAAATCTCCCAAACTTCCCTCTTCCAGGTATTCTTTCCTAAGGAAACTTATCTACATTAGAATTACATATTCAAATTCCTTTGTTTCTAATGGAAAAGCATCTTGCTGACCTCTTGTGTGAGAAGTATTTTTAGTGTTAATCTGACCATTCTCACGGCAGTGGATAATGTATAGAACAGGTTACACTCAATGCTCTATGTACTAGTATAGATGGGTTTACAGAAAAGTGCTGATTTAAGGGTCTTTTTAAATTCTACTCCTAACAATAGATTATTTCAGGATAACTGGGGATTTCAATTGTCAGTGCAAGTTTTTACTAAAAAACATTTATTAAAAAGTAATTAAAATATAAGCTAATTAGGCACCTGAGGAAATTTCAGCACAGTACCTTCTTTACTCTGTAAGACAATTTATCCATCTAAGGCCTCCCTGGATACTTTGCAGAAAAGTTACTTGTACGATGCAAGCATGTTGGGAAACCATCGATCTTAACAATGTCACTATCAATGACAGTGGACTCCTGGTGGTATAATCTTTAATTCAGCTTAACCAATAAAGTATGACTAAGTGCCAGGGATACTGTGAGTTAAGTACTAGGGGTGTTATGAGTAAGATATAGTACTGTCCTTAAATAACTCATTTTACAGGTTTAAAACATAAAATCTCCATGATGTAATATAAGTAATAACATAGAAGTATGCATCAAGTCTACAACACACTTGAGAATCTAGAGAGAACATCAGCAAACCTGGAGAAAAAATAAAAGATAATTCAGCAAGTTAGTGATTTTTTTTCTCTAACTGGATATGGGAGGGTTGAATCATTTTATATAGGTCAGGAAAACTTCAGATTAGTACGAACTTGTCTAGTGTTTGATCATTCTTCAAGTGAGTGATAATGTTAAACTGGAATTGTTAGTCCCCTTATCTTTTAAAACACCTCGTCTCCCTTTCAAGTGTCCTAAAAATGCAAATCATGCAATATGCACCTGTTTAACTAGAAACGTTTCCTTAGATTATGTACTATATCATAAAATAATGTTAAAGTCAAGTCACTACCTAACGTATGATAGTATTCCTAAGAACACAATGTGGATATCATAATTTATGAGACTGAAAGCTACAAAACAGATTTCTTTAAAACTGTGAAGTAATATTTTTGTTGCCTTTGAGGCAGAAAAGTTTCCATGTGAATCTGTGAACTATTTGTCACTGTAATCTGAATTCTTTACTCTCTTATGAATAATTTATTATAGATAAATCACAGCTTCTAACTGAACAATCTTTACATTAAAATGATTTAAAGGAAACTTTAGTCTTGCCTGGGTCAGAACTTATAGTTCCCAATTTACATGGAGAATTTCAGGTTTAGTGTCTTTTATTTTTCCTTGTGAAGGTGTCATTAGCTTCCATTGTCAACAGTGCTGTTACTGTCATTTCCTTAACTTATATTTTTTCCCTAACTTCACCATCACCAATAATCATATCACAGTGACACTGATTTTATAGTAAATTAATGGGATTATTAGATATGTGCTTTATATTTCATTTTAAAAATTATTAACTTCCTCTTTTTTAGTGTAGAAAAAAATAGTGGAGGTTCCACGTATTAAAAATGTAATTTTAAAATGCACCATACAATTTCCTATTTATAATAGAATTAACTAGAATAGAGGGTCATAAATAATAGATATTTCTAAATATCCCCAACTAATAGAAACATGAAAAATTTTTCATCCATTGTAATATTAGAAAAGGTATCATTTTACATGTGAATATTTCATATTTATTATCGCATTGCCTTTCACTTCCCTTCTTTCATTTTTTATTTTATTGATTTGGGTCCTTTCTCTTTTTTTCTTGATGAGTCTGGTTAAAGGTTTTTCAATCTTGTTTATCTTTTCAAAGAACCAGTTCTTGGTTTCATTAATCTTTTTTTAAAAAAATATATTTTATTGATTCTTTACAGAGAGGAAGGGAGAGAGACAGAGAGTTAGAAACATCGATGAGAGAGAAACATCGATCAGCTGCCTCCTGCACACCTCCTACTGGGGATGTGCCCACAACCAAGGTATATGCCCTTGACTGGAATTGAACGCCGGATCCTTGAGTCCGCAGGCTGACACTCTATCCACTGAGGCAAACCAGTCAGGGCTCATTAATCTTTTGTACTGTTTTTTTTTTTAAGTCTTTATGTCATTTATTTCCACTCTAATCTTTATTATTTCATTAGTTCTACTGATTTCTAGTTTTTAAAATGATTTTCCATGTATTTTTATTTTGATCCTTACAAATACCAATATGTCATGTACTATATATTATATTAATATAACAATATATAATATATAATGATAGAGTAGGAATTGTGCTTCAATCATCTTTGTAAAACAAAGAAAATGTAAAAAAATCTGTATGTTCTAAAACAGTGGTCAGCAAACTATGGCCTAGAGGCCAAATTTGACTTGACCACCTGTTTTTCAAAATAAAGTTATATTGAAAAACAGCCCTGCTCATTAATTTACGTCTTACCTAAGGCAGCTTTTGTGCTGCAATGGCAAAACTGAGTAGTGACAGAGATCAGAGGACTCACAAAGCCCAAAACATTTACTAACTGGCCTCTTAACAGAAGCAACAAAAATGTCCTGACGCTGTCCTACTATGTCCTTAAGAGTCATATTTAAATAGCCACACTTAAATAACTTTTTCTTCCTTAATGATGCCAAAAAATGTGTGATATATTATATGTACATTTTTATGAAAAATCTGCATACTACTGAGGTGAAATATAGAATTTCACAGCATTTAGTGTTAATATTTTATTTTATAATATAGGAAGCAGAATATAAAAATGTGCATGTTGACAAGAAAATAATTAGGAAAATTCTGACTTTCTGATGTGACTAGCATGCACTCAGAGAAGTGCCAAAAAAAAAAAAAGTCTCCTCTTAAAGTGAACCTAATATAGTTCTAATTTAGTTTGGCATGCAATTCCATTCCTATTAATACTTCAGCTTAGCTTGTCTTAGCTAGCTTTTAACAGAAATAATTACCAAGTAATTTTTACAGCTTTAAAATATGCACTAAGGCTATTTTAATCTTACTTTTAGACATTTCCTATTAGGGAATTTTATACTTGAGCACAAATATCTGTTTTTTTCTTTAAAAACATCCTCTTCAGACAAGATGTGCTATAATCCTATGATATATAATAAAATTGTACCAATGATAATGCATTCTGACCAAACATTTAAATAAACTAAATATAGATTTTCTAGAAGTCATACATAACTTCACATTATTGCCTGCCCCTGGTTTTCCTGCTCTAAAGTTTAACTGTAGAGAAATTGGAAAAACCAGACTTCCCTTTATTATTGCTAGCAATTTGAGGGTAATTTAATTGAGGGCATAAAAAACCAATGTAGGTAAATGAAACACAAATGTATATTAAAGTTAGAGATTATTTTTAAAAAATTAAATTACAGCATTTTAATTGTAGAATGCTTTGCTTTGGTTTTTATTTTGGTATATTTACACTATTGAAAAGTAATGGGATCTTTTACTTCAAGACACCAAAACTCAACATCTTTCTAAAAAGAATAATGTGCCCTAGATGGTTTGGCTCAGTGGATAGAGCATGGGCCATGGACTGAAGGGTCCTGGGTTCAATTCTGGTCAAGGGCACATACCTCAGTTGCAGGCTCTGGGCCCTGGCTGGGGGCATGCGGGAGGCAACCAATCAGCATGTCTCTCTCACAGCAGTGTTTCTGTCTCCCCCTCTCTCCTTTCCACTCTTTCTAAAAAAAAAAATCAATGAAAAAATAACCTCAGGTGAGGATTAAATAAATAGAAATATGCAATAAACTTTCAAGTGTCTTTTCATGGCTATACTATACTTCTTGTGGGCCATATCAATAGCAATAGTATATTTAACTGCCTGTGTGTGGCATTTATTCAAAAAACTTATTCCATAAATATATGTTACATCTTCTGAGCATTACCTTTATTTGCTCATTTTCCTTGTAACTTACAGCTTAATGAAACCCCATAAAAATGCTGATATACTAAATTTAAGGCATGAATACAGCTTGAAAGAAAATCGTATTTGAAATTCTCCATTAGTTTGGTGCTAGACACTCTTCCTTCAAGGACTGTGAATAGAGTCATGATAAAAAAATTTTACTCTATTTGTCCAGTTTCTAGTCCTACTATACCTCAGTGGTTTTGATAGCTTTTTACCTGGTTCCCTTTAAGAAGAAACATAATCTCATAATAGAAATAAAAGCTCAATTGCTAAGTACTCCATAAATGTTAGTTCCCTTTCTTTCTTATCTTACTTCTTTACCCATTCTCTCTCCCTCAGGCTTTCCCAAGTCAAAATCACTCTTCTCACCCATGCCAGACTTTTTTTTTTTTTTTTTTTAAATAACAGTGCTTTTAAAGCTGGTTGTGTGGGTTCTGTAGGAGGAGGGAAAGTGTAAGCAGGACTCTCTCACTGCTTTTCCAGGCAAAAAAAAAGTTCCCCTGTGATACATTTCAGACCTTATTCACTTTTTTTAAAACATTTTTAAAAAGTGATATTTTAAAACACTTGCCTGTAATTAAAATGACAATTACCCTATAATGCAATTCCTCATTATGGTCCTCATTAGTTTTCAGGTTTCTGGGTATCAGAAACAAAATCTCAGTACTCACTTTCTATCTGGGTCAAGTTAATCTCCTTGTATAAAAAGCACAATGCAACTATTTATTGACTGAATAATAATGTGCATGGACTGAATGATTCCTAATTGAAGTGTATTTAAAATCTTACATAACTTTTCAGTAAAAAGGACACTATGATAAAATTAAATTTTTAGTAACTTGTATAAATGTATTACTGTATTTGCAAAGTTTAATTCACTGGAAATAACTTTAACAATACATATTTCTAAAATTATATGTGTATACAGATATATGTGCACATGCATACATCCACATAGATAAACTGAGGTTTTTATTGAGATTTTCATGTTATAAATCTATTTTTTAAATAAAAATTTCTGGTAAAAAGATTGTAGTAGCAAAAGTTCTTTTGATCAAGCCATATTGACAGCTAAGGCAATCATATTAATAGTCAAGTTTATCTGATGGAAAAACCAGGAATTCTAAAAAAATATTACAGACATTGGCAGTTATATTCAAGTATTCTACAGTTAAAAGCAGCAACAGTTTATTTAACAGGTTGCTCAGAATCAAGTGGAACTTACTGTTTTGGTGTTTTGCCTAACTTTTTCCCCATTTACAAATGAATCAGTGCCCCATAGAAATAGTTTTAAAATGTAGTAAAAATGTAATGTCCTAATTGCACCAATATAATTTACTAACTGGAATGATAGTACTCCTCAATGGTATTTGTCTGACACTGGGTTTGCGTATTTCTTCACACATTTTATTAAATGAACACCTGCCAAAGCAAATATCTGAATGATATTTATTCCAGATTGTTTCTATGTAGGAACACAGTGTTACACCGCTTGCTTCCTTGAAAGAATATAGAAGATTAGAAGTTATGAATGTTGAAAACAAAATTGAGTTTCTGTTTTTTGAAATGCTACCTCCAAGTAGAATTTTAAAAACTGAAATTTACCACTAATAATAGGTACTCACAAACCAGAATCTAAATAAACCAAAAAGATTGTTCAAATCTTTAATCAACCCTCAAGACTCATTTTTATCAAACATTAACCAATTTTTTCTAAGAAAGTGCCTAAGCATACTGATCCAATAAAATAATAGATCACCAAAATAGTTTAGGCATAAATCTTTTCTTCATTTAAGTCCTGCTTGCATTGAGGCTTTGTAGTTTATATGAATGGTCTCTGAAGATCAAGTTCATTATTTTTAAGGTTGTGGAAAGACACTTGTTGGAGCCCTTGACCAGAGGGAAGAAAGCAGAGCCAAGGCCAGAGTTTCTGCTCTTTCTTTAAAGCGCTTTCAGAATTCTTCCAAAGAGCCACAGGAGCTACTGTTGGGGCTGTGGAAGGGCCAAGCAGGTTGGACCCTCACCTCTGCCTCACACACTACACTCTGCAACAGAGTTGCTCCATTTGCATCTTTTTTACATATCTGAAATTCTGGGTAAGAATGAGTTTGGAAAAAAATGAATTCTGTTCCTAAAAAAAAAAATTTGAAAACCATTGCATTACCTTGTGTACCGTGAGGGAAAAGAGGGAGAAATATTATGGGGACTCCAATCTGAAACAATGTCATTGTTAGCAGCTATCATGGAAATGCCTAGAAATTGCATGCCTACAGAATGGAAACAGGATTCTGAATATAGTTGTTTTTTTAAATACAACTAAAACCCTGTTCATTTTTTCCCTTGAACTCAGGCTGTTTACTTAGGTTTTTAGAAATATGAATTGTACAGAAATGAACAATGAATAAACACAGGTTAGTAGAGAAACTTCCAATGTGTCTCAGAGTGCAGGGACAGGTGGGGCATACTGAAAGGCATAAGGATAAACTCGCTAACAACAATGAGAACAATGGAATCCTAAATGGACTTCCTGAAAGTAAGAGCACCATATGGGCCAAAAGACTTAGGAGAGCTTTCTGGAAAAGAGGTGCTTGAGTAAGAATAGAAGATGAAGGAGCTGGCATTCCTGGTGAAGAGAACAACAGAGCATATTCATCAGAAAGAACTAAGATGCAAATGGAGAGGAGTGTTGTGCCAGGGGGATGTCAGCTTGAATTGGTAAAGGGCGGTTACATGGCGGAAGATTTTAAAGGCAATAGATGTTGAGTTGAAAGTATGCAGAAGGGCATACTTCTGATAGTCAACAAAAGAAGGCCTTTGGTGCTGGTTGGCTGGCAGTGTATTCTGAATATAAAAGAGGCTTTTTTTATTGTATGAAATTACTGGTAGAAAAATTTAGATGATACTTCAAAAGATGCTAGATTGCTTTCATAGATTTAAAATCACATATGTAATAGTAGACCTACATAGACACTTTATACTGCTGTTTCCATTGAGTTGGCAATAAATAAATAAATACATAGATAAATAAAAACTTAGGAAGAATACACCATCCCCCACTCCACCTAATTCAGGTCAGATTTATATAATGACTATAATTTTTCATTTTTATTGTTCCTTTTAAAATAATTTAGATACTAATTAAAAATTTTTGCTTAATGTAAGTTTACTGTTTGAGATGATATGTGAAATAAAATAGTCTCTCAAGGTAGTATAGATATATTATTTAGATACATTAGAAATCATGGTTATTACTAGATAATTAAAATTGAGAAAAGAACTTTTCTTAGGAAGATTTGAATTAAATGACCCTGAAGAAGTATTCTTTTTTCATTTATAGCTTTTATTTCTGTTTCTTTACTATGAAAGACATGGACACAAAATTTTACCCAAGATAAATAAATCAATAAGTAATATAAAAAAGGATCAACTAGAAAGATCCTTCCAAGGTCAATTCAGTGAATGGTCCTTAGAAAGAATTTATTGCATGATTATTAATTAGGGAAGAAGCAGATAGACCAACCATTTTTTTTTAAAGTAGCACATTCTATTTTATAAATTAAAATAGATCTCAAAAATTGTCCTACAAAAAGATTTTTGACTTCTAAATGTATTTCTTTAATCTCCAATATCTTCAGACCACCCAATTGAAATGTTAAATGTCCCCCTTTTCCATTTCTTTTTCTTTCCCAAGTTCCTGATTTTGTTGGATAAATACTATGAGGTACTTGTTGAGGGTTGTACATGGGAAGTCTGTTAAGAGGTATGTTTGAATGGAGCAGTGGTAACTGGGCAGTATCCTAAAATTGTACGCTTATATAACTGCAGTGTTTTTGTTTTTCTTAGTATACAAGCTTAGAAAAAGAACTGAAATACACTTAAATAAGACTGTTAAGAAAAGGAAAGTAAAAAAATGATGAGATGGCTAGTTTTAGACCAGAGCATAATTCTGAAGAGTATTAATATGCCAGATAACAATGTCCATTATATACTTTTTCTTGGTAGGCCCCCTCCATTTACCAGTCTTGGAAATCTTTAGTAAAAATGACCTCCCCTGCTCTGATATTGTGCAGCTTATTCTGTCTAGAGCAGCGGTTCTCAACCTGTGGGTCGAGACCCCTTTGGCAGTCGAACAACCCTTTCACAGGGGTCGCCTAAGACCATCCTGCATTTCAGATATTTACATTACAATTCATAACAGTAGCAACACTACAGTTATGAAGTAGCAACAAAAATAATGTTATGGTTGGGTCACAGCATGAGGAACTGTATTTAAAGGGCCAGAAGGTTGAGAACCACTGGTCTAGAGGCTAGACATGGGGGAAAAGGCAGAGGATTTTGATCTAATTATCTCTGGATCACTCACAAGCTAAGTGTGCACACACATTCACAGACATGTGCATACAGTTGCAGATTTGCACACCTATGCACACAAATGTATATCACCACTCAGAAAGGTTCCTACCTGTCAGCTTGAGCTATTTCCCCATTGCCCAGGGGAGCTCATTTCATGTAAAACTTACTCTGTTCTTGAAACACTGAGGTTGTGCTCAATGGTAGAAATTATAACTTGAAGATCTAACAAACTGATTTGATCTTCCGATAAGCCATTGGAAATGGATGGAAAATGTCAACTTTTGGTGCTTCCAGAGCCTATGAATAAAATTATTTAGAAATTTTCCATCATTTATCTTGTTTTACTTTAACTGAGGTTTGTACTTTTAGGATATTATGAATCAAAACTATATATTTATATGGATAAAGGACTTCATTCTAATTTGTATTTATAACTCAAGAAACACCATGTGAAGTTGTGAACTGCTGCTTTCAGGTGGTGGTACTATGAATATAACTCTGTTAACTCTTAAAACAAGTGACTACTGTCAATAGAACCTCTTGTTATAAAATTAACACCGGATGATGTCTGGTGTACGGCCTTATTGCTAGGTGCCTTACCCATCTTTAAATCACATTTTATTTGTCCCATATTAACTAATATTTTGTGAACTAGAATAGGCCTTAAATATCATCCAATCCAGCTAAACTATACAGAGGAAAATGTTATATGTTATGCATTTCACAAAAATAATTTTTATGTAGCACACAAATATCTAAAACTATGAGTTCCAAAAAAATAGGTGTATTTCATAGTGAAGAATTTTCACAAAGAGACTTTTGAAAATACTAGTTAGCATTTATAAGTTGATACTTAGGGATGAGCAATATGAGTTACTGACTTGCTCAATGAGAGGGGTGATAAAACTGTACTCATTAGCATGATTTTGGCTGTAAGTAACAGAAAATGCAACAAGAACTGGCTTAACAGTAAGGAACATGTCCTCAATATTAAAATGTTTTGAGTTAAAGAGTGCCCAGAGTTGGCGAATTCAGCAGCACAGTTACTTCATCAATGACTGAACATCTATTCAACTTTCCATTTTGTCATCCTGGGTATCTATCTAGGCTGGTCTGATTTAATATAGGCCATCCAATTACATTTGAATTTTAGTTGAACATTGTATGTCCTGTGCAATATTATTCATTATCTAAATTTCAAATTTAACTGGGTTCCTGCATTACTATTTCCAAAGTCTAGGAAACGTATCAGCATCTAGGTTTTTCTTTGTAGGCTAACTCCACATATGGTCACATGGTGTCTGCCAGTCTCTTAGTGTTAGGTATAGATGCCAATAGCCAGTGACATCAAAGGAATTCTGTTGGTAAGGAAGATAGTGGAGGAGTGGTGGTTTGGCAGACAATGTAAGTCACCAAGGCAAATCTCAATTTTTGTTGACTAAAACATAATTTCCTCTAATATTTGCCAGTTAGTTCTATAATAGTGTGTAATTTATCCTGCCTTCTGATCCAGGGATAGGATTTTTTTTCTAGTAAACTTTATTATTTTTTAATTGAATTTATTGGGGTGACACTAGTTAGCAAAACCATACATTTCAAGTGCACAACTCAATAAAATATCATCAGCACACTGTATCTTATGCCCATCATCCCAAGCAAAGTCTTCTTCCATCTATTTTCCTCATTCTCCCCCCCCACTTACCCACCTCCACCTACCCCTCATATATACAGGGTTTTGCTTAATCCCTTCACCTTTTTCAACCAGTCCACCAAACCTCTCTGCAACAGCTCTCTGTACCATATACTTATGCGTCTATTTCTATTTTGTTCATCAGAATATTTTATTTATTAGAGTCAACATATAAGTGAGATTATTTGATATTTGTTTTTCTCTGACTGGCTTATTTCACTTAGCATAATACTCTCCAGGTCTATCCATGCAGTCAAAAATGGTAAGACTTCCCCCCCTTTTTTTTAGTGGCCCAGTAGTCATCCATTGTATAAATGTACCACAGCTTCTTTATCCATTCATCTACTGATGGGCACTTGGGCTATTTCCATATCTTGGCTATTGTAAATAATGCTACAATGAACATAGTGGTGCATATATTCTTTTGAATTCGTGTTTTGGGTTTCTTAATATATATTTCCAGAAGGGAAATCACTGGGTCATAAATCAGTTCCATTATTAATTTTTGCGGTAACTCCCTACTGTTTTCCACAGAGGCTACACCAGACTACATTCCCACCACAGTGTAGGAGGGTTCACTTTTCTCCACATCCTGGCCAGCACTTGTTTGTTGATTTATTGATGATAGCCCTTCTGACAGGTGTGAGGTGATATCTTATTATGGCTTTAATTTTCACCTCTCTGATGATTAGTGATATTGAGTATTTTTTCATTTGTCTATTGGCAATCTGTATGTCCTCTTTGGAGAAATGTCTATTCAAGTCTTTGTTCATTTTTAAATTGGTTGTTTGTCTTCCTGGTTTTGAGTTGTATATTCTTTATATGTTTTGGAAATTAACCCCTTATCAGATGTATCATTGGCTAATATGTCCTCCCATTCAATGGGTTCCCTTTTTATTTTGTTGATAGTTTCTTTTCTGTGCAGAAGCTTCTCAATTTGATGCAGTCCAATTTGCTTAGTTTTTCCCTTTGTTTTCCTTGCCTGAGGAGATAGATATATCAGCAAAATATTGCTGCAAGGGATGTCTGAAATTTTATTGCCCCTGTTTTCTTCAAGGATTTTTATGGTTTTAAGCCTTTTATCCATTTTGAATTTATTCTTGTGTATGGTGTCAGTTGGTGGTCTAGAATCAATATAGTAAAGGAAGTCCTAGCCACAGCAATCAAACAACAAGAAGAAATAAAAGGCATCCGAATTGGAAAGGAGGAAGTAAAACTGTCATTATTTGTAAATGATATGATATTGTATACAGAAAATCCTAAAGACTCCACCAAAAACTCCTAGATTTGATAAACGAATTTGACAAAGTAGTAGGATACAAAATTAATACTCAGAAATAAGTGGCATTCTTATATACCAGTAATTAACTATCCACAAAGAGAAATTAAAAAAACAATCCATTTACTATTACAACAAAAAATAAGTTACCTAGGAATAACCAAGGAGGTAAAGGACCTGTACTTGGAAGATTATAAAATACTCAAGAAAGAAACTGAGGAAGACACAAATAAGTGGAAGAACACACTGTGTTCATGGACTGGAAGAATTAACATAATTAAAATATCCCATACTATTCAAAGCAATACGTAGATTCAACATAAACCCTATTAAAATACCAATGGCATATCTCACAGATCTAGAACAAATATTCTAAAA
Source organism: Myotis myotis (assembly GCF_014108235.1). Classification (NCBI taxonomy): domain Eukaryota; kingdom Metazoa; phylum Chordata; class Mammalia; order Chiroptera; family Vespertilionidae; genus Myotis; species Myotis myotis. The sequence goes on along the minus strand of NW_023416390.1, from coordinate 38,184,951 downwards.
ACTTATATGGAACCAAAAAAGACCTCTAACAGCCTCAGCAATCTTCAGAAAGAATAAAATTAGAAGTATCAAATACCTGATATCAAACTATATTACAAGGTTATTGTAATCAAAACAGCCTGGTCGTGGTATAAGAATAGGCAAATGGATCAATTGAACAGAACAGGGAGCCCAGAAATAAACCCACACCTTTCTGGTCACTTAATATTTGGCAAAGAAGGCAAGAGCACACAATGGGGTAAAGACAGTCTCTTTAATAAATGGTGCTGGAAAAACTCGACAGGTACATGCAAAAAATATTTTTTGTCTTTGAGGGTCTTAACTTTGTTAGAATGGGGAATATCCATATCACTGCATCTGAAATAATTAAAACAATTTCTTATTGAGTATTCTGAACCGAGGGAAGAATATGCCTCACATTTCCCCTTTTCCACATTATTCCCAGGGCATGCATTGATTAGACGCAGTGGTTCTCAAACTTCTGGCCCTTTAAATACAGTTCCTCATGCTGTGACCCAACCATAAAATTATTTTCGTTGCTACTTCATAACTGTAATGTTGCTACTGTTATAAATCATAATGTAAGTATCTGATATGCAGGATGGTCTTAGGCGGCCCCTGTGAAAGGTTCGACCGCCAAAGGGGTCGCGACCCACAGGTTGAGAACCGCTGCATTAGAGGCTCTCTCTCTCTCTGAGGCTGCTGGTTCCTTTCTCCTCCTTTATGTTAGTTCACATTACTCATGGCCAAATCAAACCTCAGTTTCCTGTGTTCCCTTCCTCCTCCTACTCCCCTACCCTTTAAAACTTATCCATATCCTTAGGGCCCTATTTGTACTTAAATGATAATGGTTTTGTGTGGGCTAGGGAAAGTAATGTGTGTTAATATTTACTTTGCTAATGTGTTGGACCTCTGAGTAATTTAAGGCTTTAATCATTTCAACAATTCAACCCCTTTGAAAAGCTCTTCAGAAATGCTGCCAGTTTAGGCATTGTAGTGGTATGGGCACTTTTGGCTTCCTTAACACACTCAGGGGCAGATAGTTAGTTACGAGAAAGTTTGGCCTATGACTCCATTGCCTCCTGGTCTCTAATCTTACTCACACTGCAATCAACTGGTTTCTGGAGCCATTTTCTCCCCACCCCTCTTCCTGTCTCCTCTTGAGTGATTCATATGTGACTTCAATATTTATAGAGATGCCCCACCCAACACCCTAAACTCATCATTTCTTGATCTCAGCTGCTACACAGGCCTTTAGACTTCAGCACCACACCCCAGTGCTACCTAGTCATCCAGCAACTCCTCACCTCTCTTAATTACACTTTACAATTGTACTGTCTTACTATGAATTCCTGATCCTTTCATCTATCCTTCTTCCTCACTTCTATCAAACTAACTCTTTGACTTCATAAGGAATCTAAAACCTTAGTCAAATAGCAAACATTCAAATCTCTGAGCCCTTCTATAAGCTGCTTCCTTCCCTCTTGCATGACCTTTTCCATCTAGTCTGCATTCCATGGTTTAACTCATTAACTAATCCCTTAACGTCCATCATACTCAACCTCTGAACTCCTATCCTGAATGAATCTAAAATTGTATCTTTTGAAGTTCAATACTTGCATACCTACTAGGAAGCCTTCAAAATAAAGTCATATATCATTGTCCTCAGCATTGTGAAGTGGTTAAGAGAATGGAGTCTGGAGCCAGACTACTGAGGTACCTCCCCTTACTAGCTTGGGTGCCCAATAGGAAAATAGCATGACCACTTTATGCCTCATTTTCTTCATCTGCAAAAAGGGGATAATAATCAAGCATATCCCATGAGTATATTATAATGAATAAATGAGCTAATATTTATAAGATGTTTCCGGCATTGGTTCTCAGCCTTCCTAATGCCGTGACCCTTTCACAGTTCCTCATGTTGTGGTGACCCCCAACCATAAAATTATTTTCGTTGCTACTTCATAACTGTAATTATGCTACTGTTATGAATCGTCATGTAAATATCTGATAAGCAGGATGTATTTTCGTTGTTCGCGACCCACAGGTTGAGAACCGCTGGTTTAGAGGAATATATAACTGCCAAACAAATATTTTACTTCTTCCTTGTAGTTTTGTTTCCATTTTTAATAATAGCTATTCTAAACTCTTTTTAATTCCCCAAACAGCTTACGTTCCATCACTTCAGCAGATGACCTGGCCTAATTCTCTGAGTACAAATAGGATATTAGGTGTGAACTCCTTTAAATTATCTCCCCCCAACCCGAAAATTTAACTACATTGGTGGAAATACATTTGTATTTCCTTCCCATCTACGACAAAGATATGACATTCTTCTATTAATTTTCCTCTTTTTCTCAAGATCTTATCCCTTCAAATACCTAACCTTTTCTGTATACATTTAACCTTTCTCTGTCTACTTGTTCTTGTTTTATTTCCATTCATTTCTCCTAAAAAATAATTCAAGTCCTTTTTCAACCTCACATTTCTTTTCAGCTATTTTCCTATCTTTGTTCTTTCCTTCATCAGATGTCTACATTTACTGTGTCTGCCTTTACCTCGCTCATGCTGCTTTACCGAGAAATGATAGCATATCACTGTAAGGTCTAATATTAAAATTAACTGGGAATAAGTTCAGAGGGGTCAAAGCATTAGAACTGGTTTTTTTCCCCCCAGCCTTATCCAAGAAACAATATTTATTATTTTGAATGGCTATATAATGGTTTTCCTGCTTTTTTGTTCAACTTAACAAATTGATTGTTCTAGTTTTGAGTACCATTGCTACTTCCTATTTCACTCTTCTAAAAGGAATCAGTCCCACAGATTCTTGCTGTAATCAAGGCTTCACTTTTCACTACTCCCCACAATTATATTCAAGGTCAGCAATAACATCTGTATTGCCAAATACAGAGGTCACTTCTCAGTCTTCATTTTAATCAATTAATCAGGAAGTTGGTAGAATTGACCATTTCCTCCTTTTTTGAAACCTTTTTTTTTTCTTCAGTTGCCTCTGATCACCACTTTCTCTTAATTCTCTTCCTGCCTTTCTCCTGGGCTTTCTCAGCCTCTGTTGCTGGTTCTTCTCATTTATCTGCCTCTAAAATGTGAAGTACCCCAAGACACTGGCCTTGGATATCTCTTCATTCTTTACCAATTTGCCCCCGGAGACCACAACAGTTTTTTGTTTGTTTTGTTTTGTTTTTATCTTTAGATACCATCTATAGGTTGATGACTTCTAAATGTATACATATTCCAGTCCAGATTTTCCCCTTGAACTCTATATTCATATATCCAAATGCCTACTCAACATATCCACTTGGATGTCTAACAGGCTTTTCAAACTTCACATATTCAACAAACTGTTGTTCCTCCCAAAATTCCTCCATCTGAAGCCTTTGCCGTCTCAGTCAGAGAGAGTGTGTGGAATGTGTGAACACAAGAGAGGGAAACTCTCAGGAACACAATGATAAAGCTGGTAAAAGAATGAAACCCAGTGAAGGAGACTGAAATGTTGGAGAACCAAAAATTATAAAATCAAGAAAGAAATGAGAACAGTCAGTCCTGGCAAGAGCTCTACAAGAATACCTATAAAATGAGGGCTGAAAAGCATCTGCTGGATTTGGCATTTTAGGGGTCATTGACGACTACGGCCTCAATAGGTTTAGTTTAGAATCGTTTTCTTGGAAAATAGGAAAAGGGCTGCTCTCTGGTACTAATGATCCCCAGTATCCCACATGCACACACCCCTACAATATCTAAACCAAACTTTATCCAGAGTTCAGCACTGCACTGTATTTCTGAATGCTTGGAGCTACATTTCCATCAGTGTGTCATATAAACACCTCCTATCTAATAGGCCCAATAATAAACTCATTTTCTTTCTTCCTCTTGTTCTCTTTACTCTCAAACAAATTAACATAAAATACCCAATTCTCACACATTCTCTCTCATGTTGAAACACCAATACCTACCAATTTCTACCTACTAAGTAGAAAACATATCTTGGGCATGTTCTGTTTCTTCCTCCAGGCCCAGTTCTAATTTGTCAAATCTAATTGTAGCCCCTACCTCCACTGTTCTAACTCACTGAAGTCTTTATCAACCTCCTTTTCTATACTATTAAGCCACCCTTGCCTGAGGACTTAACATTTCCCACTCTTTCAACTATATTGTTACTGGTTAAGCGAGTCAGAAAAAGATAATTACCATACAATTTCACTCACATGTGGAATCTAATAAAAAAAAATGAACTTATAAGCAAAAGAGTGACAGACTTATAGACAGAGAACAGGCTGATAGCTGTTAGGGGCGAGTGGGGGGGGGGCTGGGAGAGGAGGGTGGAGAGAGGGAGAGAGGGAGGGAGGGAGGGAGGGAGAGAGAGAGAGAGAGAGAGAGAGAGAGAGAGAGAGAGAGAGAGAGAGAGAGAGAGAAACTCTTGGGCATGGACAAAAGTGTGGTGATTGCTGCGGTGGAGGGGGGGCATGAAGAGAGGTGAAACAGGGTATAGTGGGATAAATGGTGATGGACAGAGACTTGACTTGGAGTGATGCACACACAATACAGTGTACAGATGATATGTTGTAGAATTGTGCACCTGAAACCTGTCCATTTTGTTAACCAATGGCACCCCAATAAAAAGGAAAAAACTTCCAATAAAGAACATTAGTTAAAAACTGAAAGCTGCGTACATCTTCCCACCGGCAATAATACAATCCCTTAGAATAGCACATTATGGCCTTTAAAATTTGGTTCTCATCTACCATTCCAACCTCACTTTATCACAGTCCCCCACTTGCCCTAACATAATCATGGGGTCATGCACATACTTCCCATACTTCTTCTACCTCTGGAATAAATAACTACAGTTTTCAAAGTTGAAATCACTTTTCCTCCTTAAATTATAAATACAATTTCTAAAAGTTTGTAAAATCAAAGAAAAAAAGTAGGCATAACATTGCCTTTCTAACAAAACATATTTATTTCCCTCCTAATATTCTGCTATAAATATAAATATTTGTACATTAAGCATAATTTTGAATAATATTCTAACATATTTTATTTAGTTATTTTCTTTCCCCTGTTGCAGAGAAGAAATATAAAAAAATTACACAAGATTATTTCGAGAAAAAGAAAAACTGAAAGAACAAAAAACAAGGGTGGGGACAAATTAGAGCTGTGAATAAGGTTTAAGATGCATACCATGATGGCCTACTCATCTACCATGAGTGAGCCACACATCTGGCTCTCAATTTTCTAGCAACCAATGTAAAAACAGAAACATTGTCATTTATCCAAGTCCCAGTGCCCTTGAGATTGTTTTTTTAGAAAGTCTCAGTAATTTTGACTCTTCTTGGAACACACATTGTAAAAAGATATTTCTACTGACATCCTCCTAAAGAGAATACAGGGTGATATGCTTAACTTTGGGGAGATTCTCTATTAGAGACAGTGCATTTCAATCCATGGCATTGCCCATACTGAAAATCAATATAGACGGATGCCATCGCATGAATTACAGAGTGATTTTGTAAAAACTAGCTTTTTGGAAATCATTTGATCTTATCAAGGCACCCTGCTCTTTGCAGGTCTGCTTTAAGTCACAGGTAAGTCTTAATATATTGAAATAATCACATAGAATATATATTAGTCACAGTAATAGCTGGATTTTTATCCTTAAGAAAAACTTTATGAATATTGTTTCTCTTTGAAATTGAGTTTCAAATAATTCTTAGGTAAAATCTTAAAACTCCAGGTCCCATATTGAGCAGTTGAGGGTTGCTTCGAAGACCAGATTTTAGGTTGAAAAGTAAAAAAAATCTCACTTTTTGATGATGAACATTGTTCCCTTTGGGAAAGTCCTCTGAGTACAAGAATGTGGCTGGACCAGGAATGTCTCCTCAGAGTTCTGGGGTGCTCTAAAAGAAATATGTGTACCACAGCACCTGATCATCTTGATATGTAACCTGTATTGTGGACAGGAAGTCACTGTAGGACAGAATATGGAAGGACAGAATGGTTTCCGATAGGCAAAGGTGTCATAAAAGGGTGTGTTTTATGTCTCTATTTGTTTAATCTGTACGCAGAACAAATCATATTAAAAACTGGGCTACACTCAGAGGAAGGAGGAGTGAAAATTGGTAAAATAAATAACAAGATATGCAGATGATACCATCATACTGGCAGTAAGCAGCAATAAATTGAAATGACTTCTGATGAAAGAGTAAGAAGAAACTGCCAAAGCAGAATTGCATTTGAACATCAAGACAAATATCATGACTACTGAAGAAATATACAACTTTTGCATAGATAATGGAAATACCAAAATTGTTAAGGATTTTGCTTACTTTGGTTCAGTCAATTCAAATGGAGGCTGCAGCCAACAAATGAAGAGAAGGCTGAGATTAGAAAGGGCAGCAACAGAAGAATAGGAAAGATCGAGAGCAAAGATGTGTCATTAGGGACCAAGGCTAAAACCATTCACACCCTCCTATTCCCAAGTACTACGGATGCATGCGGGAGTTGAATAGCAAGAAATCTGATAGGCAAAAAGTCGATTCATTTGAAATACAGTGTTGGAAAAGAGCTCTGTGGCTACCCTGGACCAACAGAAAGGTGAACAAGTAGGTCCTAGAGCACATTAAGCTTGAAACCACTAGAGGCAAAAATGACAAAACTGAAGGTGTCCTACTTTGGGCACATCATGAGAAGGCAGGGTTCTTTGGAAAAGATAACAATGCTGGGAAAAATAGAAGGTAGCAGGAAAAGAGACAAACCAAATAGGAGATGGATAAATCCATAAAAGAAGCAAGAGGCATGAGTCTATAGGACCTGACCAAGGCTGCTGAGGACAGGACTCTGTGGACATCACTCAATCCTAGGGTGGCCAGGTGTCCAAGAGGACTCAACTGACATGTAACACTGAAGAAGCTTGGCTAATAAACTCTGTTTTTACAGTCTCTAGAGTTTTTCATGTTTGATAAAATAGAAGCAGTTTTTCTAGCTTTGCTTTTATTAATATTTGTAGGGCTGTTGAGATGTGGACTCTTGTTCCTAATGAATTCTATCACTAACTAGGTGGCTGACCTCATGCAGGCTATTTAAAGTTTTTGAGCGCAGTTTTCCTCCTGTAAAATGAGGACATTGTAGTAGTTCATCACTTTCCTAGAACTCCTTCCACTTGTAAGTCACGCTGACCCTCTGCCCAACAGTGGACCTGGAATACTCCCAGGCAGTCACACATCTTAGGTAAGAGCACGCAGGGGCTTTGCAGAGCAAAAGTCCTGGTTCCACTCTGCAACTTCCTAGTATGTGGCTTGGGCAAGTGTTCGCCTTCATAAAGCTCAGTTTTCCTCTCTGTAAAGTGAGAATAACACAAGCCCTTACAGAGTTGTTGTATTAAAGGAGACTAAATCCAGCTCTAAATACAGTGTCTGGCACACAACAAGTACTCCATCAAAATCATCTATTTTTAACATTGTTATTTCCTTGGGTCCACTGACATAATTGCTCTTCTAACAGCATTTCTCCAAATTGAATATCAGCACTATTATAATTACAGTATTTAAAGGTTTGAAGGTGCCAACTTGGGCTGACTTGTTTAGAAAAAGTTGGAAAGACATGGGCTCAGAGGATTTTTTAAAAATAAACAAAACAACCTGTGTGCTGACCTTTACCCTGTAGTTCTTTTATTTAATAACAGTCTATTAATAAACATAACTTTAAGCTGTTTGATTTGTACTACTGTAATCTAGGCCAAACATGCTACCTGAAAGTAATAATAAACTTTCTCCAAAGAAATTATAATGGAAGTTTGCTTCACTTTTCTGCCTGCTTTGAAACAAGATTGTGGGGAAGTTCTTAGCATTGAGTTCCCATCAACAGATATTTAATCACTTTAACTTTTGATCATATGTAGGTTATATTTAAATGCAACTAAATGTGATAAAAATCATTCTTAGATGGGTGAGATAAGCTTTGAAGGCTGTGTAACTACTGCATTTTATATTTTAAAAACAATTGCTTAACCAGAAAAGAAAAATTCCCCCACATGTGGGAAACCAGAGTTCTTTGCTATGCTCTTAACTACAGCAGGAAATATGTGTTTGTTTATTATAACCCTAGTGCTTCCATAGCCAAATGAACTTTCAAACACTGCATTTTCATTCTGTATAACCAACAATTGTCACCCTGCCTTGTGGAAACTGATAATCCTAAGGGAGTTCAAGAATACTTGCATAATTACACCTAGTAAGGCCAACTGTGTCCCCACAGTGTGGAGACAGACCCTTTGTGAATGGGAACACTTATAACTAAAGGGCCCCCTACAGGATGGGTTAATTAGCCCATAGTAACTGGCTGAGTTAAAGGTGACTTTCGGGGACTATCAGATTTTATAGCAAAATAGATCTGAATTACCATTACATGTTTAAGACTGTCTCCATCTTGATTCCAGGTTTCTCCTCACTCATGAGATGTGAACCTCAACAAATTTATACCAGGTTGTAGAAGAGTGATCACTTCTATTGTTGCTAAAAAAAGTTCTCTGCAGGATAAAGGGTGAGTAATATGTTCTGTAGATACCTGCATGTTAAATATCCAAAATTTATCAAGACACTGTATAGACTTTGATTATAGCAATTCAATTTTTAAAGTTTCTTAGGAAGTAGCTTATTTTCTGTCTCTATAGCTCTGTTTCTTTTAATATTTCGATTAACTCTCATGAACTTCACTTACTTTAAAAGCAATTTTAAAGGACTGCATACTGAATTTTTAACAACTTTCTAAATGCCTATAGCCTGACCGGTGTTACTCAATGGTTAAGTTCAATTCCCAGTAAGAACACATGCCTGGTTGAGGGCTCAATCCCCAGTAGGGCGTGTGCAGGAGAGGCAGCTGATCAATGATTCTCTCTCATCATTGCTGCTCCTATTTCTTTTCCCCTCTCCTTGTCCTTTCCTCTCTGAAATAAATACAAATATATTTTAAAAATAAAGATAAAAATTGCCTATAAGCATTACTAATTGGCCAAATTGATTTAATCAGAAGAAAGAGATTACTGAGTGGATACATCTTATAGCTTCTGAATTAAAGAATGAAAAAAAAAAGGGGGATTTAAAGCTGTGGCTGCACTATAGTAGATCTGGTTTTGCTCACCATCAGTGCTGGTTGAAATGGAGTGTCCCTGCTTCCTACTTGTTCAATCTTGCACTTTTTGTTTAGTGATGGTAAAAGAAACTGGTGGAGGTACATATAAATAGCCAAAAAGGTTTAGCAGAATCCTATCTGAGTCTGGCAGAAACCCTGCCCTCTCCCCATTCTGTCCACCTTCAAACTTGCCAAGCCTTGTTCGCTTTGGCTTAATTTAAAAAATGCACTTCTGGCGAGTGAGGAAAGGTTTTGTACTGTGTTTTCAATGACTCACCCAAAATAACTCCATTCAACTTGTAAAGGGTCCTGTTCTGAATGCAGATTGTGTTTGTTCTGAGATGGGCATGAAGGGGCTGCAGAAGGCAGATTAGAGAAGGGAAATGTGATGGGAGAGGCAGTGTGGTTCAGGCACACATCAGAATTATTTTTAAAAAAGACATTGTGTGTATGTTTTCAAGAACCATTTATAAGATCTGCACCATTTAAAGCTTTTAAAGATACATTAATAGTAGATAGATACATGGTTCATATAGTCACAAACTTCTTTTTTTCTGATCCTCATAAAATATAGGAGATATTTACATGTAAATATATAATTCCAAAGATATGCATAGTGAAATGATAAAAATTTTAATAGTTCTAATGGCTGCATATGGTAAGTAATCACATACATAAGAGCTAGCAATAATCTTAAATTGGGAAACAAATGTGTATCAATAATTGATCACAGGACAGTTTTAAAACTGAGAAATACAATATTGACATCCCCCTGTTGTGTACTGCAGAAAAATGTTTACTCTCAAGTGGCACAGATTGAGCACTTGATAGCAATAGATACACCTTAAAAGCGTTTATGATTCATAATGTCAGAGATCTTTAATAGCAATATTTTAGGACAGGACTAAAAAGAAAAATAATAAAGGACTGACCTAATCTTGAGCATTAAGACTTCACAGCTGAATTAAAAATATTTTGGCTTTCCTATGTGTAACTATGTCCAGTTATGAGGATATAAAAACCTCTTTTGAGTTGTTTCATTAATTCATGAAACAGACCAAATAAAGCTTATTCTGTTATATAATCGTGCTTCATGCCATTATTGATGAAGAATAGATGAGCCATTCTTACCTGTTGCTCAGAAACACCAGAGAATTGAGCCACTGAGAAGAAATCAAGCTCTCTACAAGGTTTACCACAGAGAGAGTCAATTTCACATTATGTAGCAAGTGGAAAAATCGTGATCTGGGAGTGATGAAGTGAGGGATGAAATTACAAGTTTTCAACATGCACAAAATCAGACAGTATAAAACTTTTCCAGATTATGTAAATAATGTTCAAGGTAAAGTTCCTGTGGTATTGACACCTGCTTCTCCTTTTAATACGTACTTGGGAAAATATGGGAAATTAAAATACTGTATTGTTATACTATATTAATGCTCCCTTATGAAACATTTATAGGACAATGAACTAGTATCATAACCCTTGATTTTTTTGCTAAGGTGAAAGAATAATAGGTGTAATTATACACCTTAAATATACAATTTTATTACTTTCAAATATATACAAAAACCAGAAATACTCTAATGCAGTGGTTCTCAACCTTCCTAATGCCGCGACCCTTTAATACAGTTCCTCATGTTGTGGTGACCCCCAACCATAAAATTATTTTCGTTGCTACTTCATAACTGTAATTTTGCTACTGTTATGAATCGTAATGTAAATATCTGATATGCAGGATGTATTTTCATTGTTACAAATTGAACATAATTAAAGCATAGTGATTAATCACAAAAACGATATGTAATTATATATGTGTTTTCTGATGGTTTTAGGCAACCCCTGTGAAAGGGTCATTCGACCCACAAAGGGGTCACGACCCACAGGTTGAGAACCACTGCTCTAATGATTAATAATGACAATAAAATATATATATACATAAAAAAACAATCTAAGTTAGACAAACCACTTTTCCTCAGAGTTCAATAATATGATTTATAAATAAATCTTTAAACATTTTTGAAGTATTCATTTGCTGAGTAACATTTTCCTTTCATTATCTTTTATACTATGGCAAATGATTCCACTGTTATTCTTGGAAATGTTAATAGTTATATTGAGAGGCCCAAATGATTTCATGTTGAAATACATTTTAGAAACAGTGAGTTAAACAAAGGTAAGTCTTTTTTTTTTTTTTAAGTAAATTTTGAGGACTTATCAAGTCTTTAACATTCATTATGACTGGGTTGGGATAAGGGACGATGAGGATATAACATGCAGTGTTTTCCAACCTTATTTCATATAGAATTTTTCTCTCCAGGTAATCGTAGATATAATAATCAAAGTGTAATATGCTAATTAGACTGGACAGCCCGATGTCCTTCCAGACGAAGCCGGGGCTGTGAGGGCCAAGTCCTTTGCACGAATTTCGTGCATCGGGCTTCTATTTGAAATATAAAATGGTGCTCTCTTTGTTTAATCTGCACTCTACTTACCTAATAGCTCCCAGCTCCCCTTTGTCTTAATAAAGGTTGAAAATTTGGTAAGCTGCATCATTATCACTCTCTGATCAGATTCTGAATTATTAAGATTTAGATGCATAAAAGAACATTTTTGATCTTGTAAATATTGAAGAAACAATACCATAACTAGAACTGAAATGCTTTAGTCTACCTAATAGTAAATCTTGTTTTCTAATTTTGAGATATGTGTTAAAATCTGGGAAAACAAAAAAATAACTGAAGTAATTGAACTGAGCATAATGTTGCAGTTTTGATATAAGCTTTTCTATTTATAACTGCCTAATTTAACTAGAGTGTTTTCTGTCCTAGCCTGAATTTATGGCATTTTAAAAATTCAGCTGCATAAGCATGAAGACACATGCCATTTACTAGTATAAGAATAACTGCCCCATATGAAATTGATTTTTGCCTTCTGCAATATAATAATTCCAATAGCTATACTGAGTACCTACCGTATTCTATGTCATCCTCACATCACCTTAGATCGTCATCATGATTGCTATTTCACAGATGAGGAATGTGATGACCAGAGAGATATTAGCTGTCTTGCTCTAAGCCATACAACTAGAGAGAGACAGAAACAGATTTCAAACTTCAGTCTGACACCAAAGACCCTACTGTTTCCATTACATCATGCTGGATGGAATTATCCACATCCTATATAATAAAAGCATAGTATGCAAATTGTCCCCTCAACCAACCTGGAGTTTTTCCCGGAGTTTGGCCAGGGGGCGGGGCCGGCCTGGGAAAGGGAGGGAGTACCCGGCTGTCCACAGCCAGCTGCTAGGGACCCTACCAGTGCACAAAGTTTGTGCACTGGGCCTCTAGTGTAATATAAATGTGTTTCTCCATCTTGTAAGCATCAGTAGCTCAGATATTATCCTTTATGTAGAATTTCTGCAATGTGGATGTACAGTTGGTCTACAATACAGTACCTGTTTGGAAAAAAAACTTTGAAGAAGCAAATAGCTAGAGACTCTCCTCATGTGTGATAGGGCATTCATTATTGAATAAATAAAACACCTTGGGCACTTTTTAAAATCTCAAAGTTGAGAATATAATGATAACCCCAGCTATTTCAAGGATTTCCCTCTCATTATTTCTGTATTTAACATTTTGCATTAAAAATCAGCATGTAGAAGAAAACAGAGGATTGTGCTATTGTAAACTCAACAACTGTTGTTACCCGCTGACAATTTTTCTTCCTTTATTAACTCTGGTGGTTTAGTTTTTAAATGTAAATTATGGTTCATTATTGCTTTTCTCAAGAATTCTTTATTGTCTAAAAGTGTGTTTAAACAACAATAAAACTAAGTAAAAGACAACAGGTCTTAGAGAAACAACATAAAGCAAGTATCTTACCATTCCACCGTCCTTCTGAAGGACATAAAGTATAGAAAATTTACTTCAAAAGAACTCACTGCTCCTTGTGGGACTGGCACTGTACTAAAAGTGTAAGAGGTATAGGAAGACTACTGAGAAATGCTCTTTATTCTCTCACAGTTTACAATTTGGCTGGAAAGTCAAACATACCCTCAGAGGCCAGTCATATTATTTACTGTACAATTTAGTCCCCACGTAAAGGATGTAGACATTATTCAGTTGCATATCAGAAAATTGCGGGAGAGATGTGACTGGGAGCGGTGGAAAGATACAGTGAAGGAAAAGTTCTGGCTCCACCAGATCTTGAAGATCATGAAGTTATTGTACGGAAAGACCAGGAACAAACTGAGAAGCAAGGATATAGAGTCAGCAACAGTCTGTGGAGATGATGGAATGGAAGCTGGGAAAAGTCGGGTAAGGTGGAGTCCACTAGGGCCCTGAATGATACTGAAGGCAGTGTACTTTATGGTCTTTTGACCAGAACCTTGGGTATCTCCTCCCTCATTCTCCCTCCTTACCTTTCCTACAGGCAGCTAGACTCTGGCCTATTTTTGAGGGCCTCTAAACTGCTAGCTGCTTTTTGCCATAGGACTCTTGAAGGCTGAAACGTCTTTAAAATCCAAAGAAAAGAGTAATAGTGAAGTTTCAAACGAATAAGAGAAAATAAAAGTATCACTGTTCTAGTTCCCTGAATATTTCGTGGAATACGTAAGGTCCAGATGATAGCAGGATGGTACTGGAAAGTGAGTATGGACTTTGGATGTGATTTTATAGAGACTGTACTGGCAAACCATTAGAAAGAAGTTCGTGCCTGATTTTGAATGGGATCTTATAGTCTTCCTCGCGAGATTTTTAAAAACAACAAAAGGGTATGCCCAAACTCATTTGGAAATTAGTTCCGAACCTTGACATCATTGGTTTCCCGTAGCATCTTGCTGCACCAACCTCCGAGCACATTTCCCCCGGCTAGTCCGTGCTCTATTTTTCTTTCCCTCTCCATGTCCAACCTCAGTGTGGAATTTCCAGCTTAAGTGTTCTTTGTCAACCCACCTGCATCCCTCACACAACCTTCACCAACAACTCTCTTAAGCGTGCATGCGGCCCTGCACGCAGCGTGGCCTTTTCCAGCTCGGACACGCGGACGAGACGAGGACCATGGGCCGCGCCCCTGCCTTTCATCTTTTTGCAGAGTCGCCGGGACACCGTGCTTGGGTCTCCCCGGGGAACTTGCTGCGGGCCGAGCGGACGCCTGTTTGACGCGGTGAGCAGTCTCGAGACCTCGTTGCCGCCTTTTCCTGCTCTGAATGGAGACAAAAGTTGCGGGGAAGAGAACACTAACAAACGAGCAAACCCATCTCGCCCACTCGGCGGGCGGCGGGGCCAGCCTCGCGCTCCCGCCGCGCCCCGCCCCGAGCGCCCCCGGCCGGAAGGGGGCGTGGGACGCCGGCGAGGGAGGGGCGCGCTGACGCCGGCGGCCGGGAGGCGGGAGGCGGAGGCGGGGGCGGGAGGCGGGGGGCGGGGGCGGGACCTGGGAGCGGGGCCTGCCCGGCGCTCGGCTCCCGGCGGCGCACGTTCGGGCCACTCGCGCTCCCGCGCCCGCCGACTTCATGTGAAGCGCCGGCCCTCCGCCTCCTCCCTCCCCTTCCTTCCCTCCCTCCCTCCCGTCCCCTCCTCCTCCTACTCCTCCTCCTTCTCCTCCTCCGGCGCCCTCTGCCCGGGGCCCCCAGCCCGGCCGGGCGCTGACAGCAGGGGCGGGGGTCTCCGCCGCCGCCTGGTCTCGCGCAGGCTCCGGCTGGGGCGCGGGAGCCCCCGGGGCGGCCATGGACCGGCCCCTGGTGGCGTCGGCGGAGGCGGAGGAGGAACTGGAGTGGCAAGTGGCGAGTCGCCGGAGGAAGGCCTGGGCCAAGTGCCGCGGGTCCTGGCAGGCGTCGGAGACGGAGGACCTGTCCACAGAAGCGACGACGCAGGACGAGGACGAGGACGACGAGGAGGACCTCCCGGGCGCGAAGCTGCCGGCGGCCGCGGGGAGAGGTCGGTGCGCCCCGCGGGCTGCGGCGGGGGGCGCGGGGCGATGCGGGCAGGCGGCGGGGGGAGGTCTCGTGCGCCCCGGGCGACGGCGGTGAGCGGTGGACGATCCTCCCGGGCTGGAGAGGCCGAGAGGAGAGGAGGCGCTCCCGACCTTTAAACGCGCGCGCTCAGCCGGGCGTCTCCAGCGCCCACCGAGCCCACCCGGTGCCGTCTCGTTTCTCTTCGGAGGGGCCCGAGGACTGGTGCCCGGGCTGCACGGTGACCCCAGCAGACTTTCCTGCGTGGAAGTGCCCCGGTTCTCCCCGCCGCGGGAGCCCTCCTGCCTGGTGTCGGTGACGAGCTGTCCCTCTCCCCTCTGCCCCGCAGGAAACGTGCCCAACGAGAAGATCGCGATATGGCTCAAGGACTGCCGGTGAGTCCTCGCCGGCGCCGCCGGCCTCGCGGAGGGAGACCCGGGCAGAGGGGACGCCGTCCCTGCGGGTCCCGTGGTCGCTGTAAACTAAACCGGAAAGTGAGCCTGCGGATCGCTTCCTCCTTTAAGCGCTTAGAAATGGAAGCACTGCGACCGCCGGTGACTCGGGGACCGCGTTAGCTCTGCGGTTGTTAGGGCTCGAGCTCCCGTGCGGGATGCTGGTTTAGCATCAGGGATCGCAGACCTAAAGCAGACCATCGTGCCATGCTGTTAGGCCTGCCTGGTTTTTTATTCGAAAGGATTTTCACACGATATTTCATTTTGCTTTTGTTTTGACATCTTTACATCTGGCCTCAAATCATTTCCCTTTCAAATGTGTTTTAGGTGAGTTTTGAAGCTGCACTGCAGTCTCTGGACTTGAATATTTTTGTGCGTGCCCCGATTCTGTTTGGAGAGCTAGGAAAACTAGCTAACTTTGTTCTTGTAATTTACTTCTTGGAAATGCATTTGTCAGATGGCGCTGGAATTCACGGAAGGGAAATAGAGCTTTGAAGGCATTCAGACTGCATAAATCTGTTTAATTACATGTTTTGGCAACTGGTACAAAAATGTTTGATAAAGTACGGAGGAGATGAATCATATTGCAATTAAATCTTATGACAGTGAAATGTGCTTGTTAATTCTTTTTTTCCCCAATTTATTGCTACTTATAATATCTCCAGTGAAGAATGTTGCTTTTTAAGATGTTTGTTTCTGCACGTATCCCCCCCCGCCCCCCCCCCCGCCCCCCCCCCCGCCCCGACATTTGGGGCTTTTCTTAATCTTGTGTTCAAGTACCAGAGTTTGGGAAGTGGTTTTTGGGGAGGGAGAAGTGATTCTCATATATGTCAGTTTATAGATAAAATATTGGCCACTAGACTATTGATGTCCTACTTTGATGAATTGCCTGGAGCCTTCCTGAGCACTTTATTACAGATCTCCTTAACCTTTACTGGGGGTGTCATAGACCCTTCTGAAATATGATAAAATACGTGCAACCTTTCTCTAAAGAGACACCAACAAAATGTTTAAGAGCAAGAGAAGAATCACATCTTTATGATGTAAAGGAATTAAGTTTGTATAAGAGATTATAGCAGGTATGGGGTAGATCTCCTTGATTATATCAAGTAGGTAGTAAATAAGTGCATCTTTTAAGATAAATGCAATAAGCAAATGTTAGTGTTCAGCAGGGTGCATCGTGCCTGACCATTTGCGAACTTTTATTGCTAATCTCGATGGACGTAGGCAGATTCTGTAGTCTGCCACTCCTTTGCTTCTTTTTCTTCTCTGCAGTGGCACCTGTTCTGTTCAAAAGTGGCATTCACCTGTACCTGGGAGAGGTAGAACAGGTCTTTTACCGTTGGCTTTATTATCACAGATTTGACTTCTAGGATATATGCAACTGTATTTTTTTTTTCTATAACAATTTAGGTTCCTTCCCAGAGTTGAGCATCTAGCTCCTTTGTACATTATAAACAAATTATCTGAAGGCAGCATTTTTTTCCTCAGTAAGTTCTCAAATAGTCATTGTTTTCTTATTTCTCTCCATATCCTGAGTAAAAATGCCACATGGTGTTTTCTTAAAGTAAATATTTAATTTGATAACCATTTATTTTACTTTATTTTATTTTTGGCTAAGTGGAAACAAATTGCTTGAATTACCACCTAAGACAGGACAGAGTTTTTGATAGAATTTGGAAGAGAGCAATTATAAGAGTGAGAGACTTGTGTTTGAAGGAGAATGCCAGTTATCTTCTGCTTATTTGACACTTTGTGTCAGTGCACAGACCAGTGGATACATCTGCGCAAGGAGTAATAGTGTTTTGTCCTAAGAAAGGAGCCATTGAAAAGAATGACCTTTTTTATGGCATAAATTAGAGTTTTATTAAAACATACGCAACTGCCCTGGCTGGTTTTGCTCTGTGGATAGAGCGTCGGCCTGCGGACTGAAGAGGCCCAGGTTCGATTCCGGCCAAGGGCACATGCCTGGGTTGTGGGCTCAATCCCCAGTAGGTGATGTGCAGGAGGCAGCTGATCGATGATTCTCTCTCATCATTGATGTTTCTATCTCTCTCTCTCTCTCTCCCTTCCTCTCTGAAATCAATTAAAATAAATTAAAAAAAATAAAACATATGCAACAACTTAGCTCGAAGGTTTTATTAATATCTATGGTAGTTTATGATTCTTTTACTAAAAAAATCACAAAAAGCACAAATTTACTAAAAAAAAAATCACTAATTTCCAAAGAGCTGCCTTTGCTATGTATTTGTTTGCAGAAAATCAATGTTTAATCGGCATTTCAATAACATTTATTTGAAACTGATATTTTTATGTTGATACTACATCTGAGGGAATTTTTAACAGGTATAAATTGTTATGAAAGTAGAACTTTCAAACTAAAACAATCTGTTTCTTTAACATAGTTTTGAGAAAGAAGTGGAAAACTTTTTTGCATTGAAAAAGAGATTTCTAAGTTATCTGTGACCTACAAGAATGTGAAAGGATTTTAGTAATGGCTAGTTCTTGATTCTCAAGCCGACTTTTTAGTAATTTTCTTTTCAGAGTTAAATGAAGACTACGTGTACTTTTTAGTTTAAAAGCAGAAAATAAATCTCCAGCCTCATCATTTATATCAATAAAGATAGTAGTTGGGATAAAGGAGGTGCCCAGTGCTCTAAAATGCTAGTGATAGGTTTAACAGATAAGGTTTAAGATAACTCTTGAGCCTTATTTCTAACTAGTCTCTGACTTTTAGTTTTATCGAGATAATGATTTGCTTTCTTTTAATTCTGTTTCCTGTTTCTAGGGAGCAGACTGAGGGAAGCAGACATTTTCTTAATTCCTACTGTCATTCTCTCTTTCTGTTTCTGTAAAGAAAGTGCCAGTTCATATCATTTATAATTGCCATTCTTGCTCTTAATTGCTGGCAGATCAGACGTGTGATTAAATCATTCCTGGTAAACTGACTTGACACAGGTATTTGCTTAGTTCGTAGCCTGTTACTTATGTAATCCACTTGCATTCCTTGTGTGTTTGGGAGGAGAGTTACACTGTGATTAGAAGCTTGCTTAGCTATAACCCAGTAAGCATGAGGCTTGCAGTGACAGCTCTCCAGACAGCGTTTCAAGACTAAGGTTTATATGTTTGTGTGGTTTCAGTACCCCTTTGGGAGCCTCACTGGATGAGCAGAACAGTAGTACGCTGAAAGGTAAGAAAAAGTTGCCTTTCTAAATCTCTTCTTTTCGAGGGTCCTGCTTCATTTGTCCTGTAAGTGAAAATATATCTTGTTAATAAACTTTTAAAAGGTGGTGAGCTTAAGCAAATTACCAAACGTTTCTATAATGTGAAACTCATATTTTTATTGTCCAGAGAAAGATATACTAATCAAGTATATCTTTATTCTTGATGTATGTGAACATAAGGAAAACATATATTGTGTGAGGTAGATCAGCCTTAGTGCAGCATTTCTTTGCTTACATTAACTGAAATGGCCACACCTGAAATTTTACCACCTTTGCAAGACAGAATTCTAAAGTTCAAAGTACGACAAGAATGTGCAGGTAGTGGCAAGGCATATAAGAAACATTTACAGTATTGGGAAAATCTAGCTTGAGCTCCTGATTTAATATGAGGGGTGTGTGAAAGGAATGATTGCTCCAAGATCTGGTTTTCCATGAAAACCTTAGGTAAGATATATTACCTATATGAATATCTAAAAGGCATATAAGTATTAAATAGCCTGTAAGTTGGCTTCTAAGAACTTCACCTGCCTGCAAATCATGGTTTCTTTATGATAAAGTTTTACTTAATCATAATCAATAATTTTTGAGGGCATTCGGGTCTGAAACACTTTACTGTATCATATCTTTTGCTTGGTCAGTTTGGTTTACTAAGACAGTGATTTTACATGGGGCTCAGGAGGAACAGAACAGTAGAATGAATCTTCTAATGTTTCTTTCAGGTGCGCTGGTGAGAAATGGAGGAAGTTTTGAAGATGATTTGTCACTTGGAGCTGAAGGTACGTTTGTATGTATTTTCACATAGTTTTTAAAATAACAAAACAAAGGAGAGCAAGTTGATTGCTTTCAGATCCTTAGAGCTAAACTTAAAGGTCTTGAAAATGGCTCAGACACATTTTATAGGACCTTTTATATGTTAATAATCTAGTCAGAGCATATATGATACATACAAGAATGCCTCTGAAAACCTTTGTGAAATGTCCATGCGTCTTCTTTGGACTTAAATGCTTAAATGAACTGTTTGGAGGCAAATAATGGTGATATAACTGGGGAAGAATTGTCCTGCAGAAGGAAGGAAACTTAAATATGTGAGAAAACTAAATTGAAGCAAATTTATTTTTAGTATGAGGTAGCCTTATGTCAGTCTTCCAGCTGCAGTATGTCTTTCTTTGCATTCAGGTGTTTTCTGTCTTTCCCTTTCCTCTTTTTTCAGATTTTTAGGAGATTAAAGGATAAATAACTTCATCCTTTGCCAAAATTTTATTGGAAACAATTATACTGATGTCTATTCCACACTGCATTAGCATTTTAAGTGTATTGTGCTATGCTTAAATTTTCACAGATTATATAATCTTTTCCTGTGAGTTGATAAATCTTTCCATAATGTAAAATTAAGAATTTTTAAATTATTTTACTGTATTTTTTTTAAGATTATTGGTAGCTGTAGAGTTGGTTTAATAATACAGTATGCTTTTTATAATAAAAGAATTAAGAATTTTTTTTTAAGAATTAAGAATTTTATTAAATTTTTAAAAATTATAATTTGATTAATAGTGAATTTTCCCCACTGAATTTAATATCCTTGATCTTGCTGTTTTAAATCAATCTGTATGATGTAGAACCTTCTACTAAATATTGAAAAGTCTAGAATAAATTATTACCACTCAGTATGCTTTCAAGGGATAAACTCTATGTAGGACCTTAAACTTATTGCTTTTCAATTACTACAGTTGAAAATGTTGTCAGCCCATTTTTAAATGCCTTTCAGTATTATTGTAAATAATGCTTGGTATTTGTCTTAGTAGTTTCTTCAAAATATGGAATTATTTTTTAAGATTTTATGTTTTTAGAGCAATTTTAGGTTCACAAAAATATTGAGGGGAAGGTACAGAGATTTCCCATGTATTTCTGTTCCTGTTATGTATAGTTTCCCCCATTATAAACATCCCCACCACAGGGGTACATTTGTTACAATTGATGAACCTACAATGAAGCATCATAATAACCCAAAGTGCATAGTTCACCTTAGGATTCACTCTTGGTCTTTTGTTCATTCTATGGGCTTGGACAAATGTATAATTACATATAGCTATCACTGTAATATCATATAGCGTATTTTCACTGCCCTAAAAATCCTATCTGCTCTGCCTGTTCATCCATATTAAATGATTTCATGGGAAACCAGACCCTAAAAGAGTGTCCCAGAAAAGAGTGGAGTTATGCCCTGGCGGGTGTTGCTCAGTGATTAGAGCATTGGCCATAGCTCTGAAGGGTCTCTGGTTCAATTCCCAGTCAAGGGCATGTACCTGGGTTTCAGGTTTGCTCCCTCCCCCCTGTGGGGTGCATGTGGGAGGCAACCAGTTGATGTCTTTCTATGTCTCTCTCCATCCCTCCCCCCTCCCCCCTCCCCCCTCCTTCACTTCCACTCTCTCTCTGAAAAGCAATGGAAAATTTATCCTCAGGTGAGCCCAGCTGATGTGCCTCAGTGGTTGGGCATCGACCTGTGAACCAGGAGGTCACCATTCAATTCCTGGTCAGGGTACATGCCTGGGTTTTGCCTTGATCCCCAGTAGGAGGCGTGCACAAGGCAGCCAATCAATGATTCTTTCTCATCATTGATGTTTCTAACTCTCCCTCTCACTTCCTCTCTGCAATCAGTAAAGATATATTTTAAAAAATATCCTCGGGTGATGATTAAAAAAAATTAAAAAAGAAAAAAAGGAAAGAGTGGAGTTATGTTGTTTTACTAAAAATTATTTCAAATTTATTTTCATTCATTCAGTAAATATTGAGTCACTATGTGTTAATGTACAAAGAAACAAGAAATTACTATGACTTTGCAGATCAGAAATGAAAAAATAAATGGGGTATGCTGGAATAGATGTTTTAAATTAATTTCATTCTTTATGTTTGTCTAAAAAAGTTAAATGCAGTAAATTTAACTTACTCTAAACTTCACAGTAAAGACATTTATCTGTTTAGGACTTGTAAGTCTGGGATAAACTTGAAAGGCAATTTTAAAAAGAAAACTTACGTTGAAATGAGTAGAAATTTTCCAAGTATATGCATTAAAAAGTGGTTGTAACTGGAGTTTCCAGCCTTAAAAAAATCACAGTAGAAATTGATGCATACTGTTGTCAAGCTTATATAAATAATGCTGAATCATGTTTTTGTTTTAAGATATTCTTTATTAACAGCTTTTAAATTTAATAATTAAAATTGCATATACCACATATGCTGTATATCTTCTTACCACTTATTTCTAAATTGTTACAGAAGTTTAATTGGTTATCTATATATCTTTTTATTTTAAACATTCAGTAGAAGTAGTTTTAAATTGCTAACTCACACACAAAAAAAAAACAACCTCCAAAAGCTACTGGTTCTGTTTTTACTTATCTGGCATATTAGGCATTTAGCAATAATATTGTGGCTAATTTGCTAATTTTGCATCATAGTAGTTACTGTCCTACTAACAATTGTACTTCACATTTATTCTTTTTACCTGTAGCCAACCAACTCCATGAAACTGATGCTCAAATTGAAAACAGGTATGTAACTGTGTTTGTTTTCTTCTTTTTTAAAAATGAGGGACATTTAGGAAAATAAGATTTTATATAATCTATTTATTTTATTTTATTTTATTTTATAGCAGTAATATCTTGGCCAAAGAGAGAAGACTACAGTTTCATCAAAAAGGGAGAAGTATGAATTCCACTGGATCTGGAAAAAGTAGTGGGACAGTCTCAAGGTAACTTATTATGAAATTATGCTGCGATTACTTTGTGCTGTGGAGGCCCTTCTCTTGCCACTTCTTCAAACTTGGATTTGGTGTCATAGTATGAAATTGAAAGGAATCCGAAGTGTTTCGTGGTTCAGCATGACTGACAGGAGCAGCTGCTTTCCTAAAAAATGAAGAGTAAATAAAGAGCAACAACTATGTTTATGGTGCTGTTGGAATTTGTTAATAAGTATTTTGAACCCTATCAGCAACTTGAAAGAGGAACTGCATAGTGGAGTAACTTCTGCTTCCAAAATTCTTCCTTCTGTTAGGGTCTTGAGTTACTCTGACATAGAAATCAGAACAAACCTTTCTAATTTAAAGCTTGATATTTAAGCATAGGTTTTTCTTCCTACTAAACTAAAGATTATTATTGAGAGAGACAGGATAATAAATGTTCAGTTCCCAGTGAATTAGAGTAAGAAGTTGCCTTTGTGTAACCCATACTCACCTTACTCCTCCTACTTCCTGAATGGAAGTGGTTGGGAAAAGTTGAAAGTAAGCTCCTCCTCCTCTTTCCTGAGATCAGGTTGTTACCTGTGCTGCCTCTTAGAGGAGAGCCAAAGATGGGAGAGAAGCTCAAGTTCTACCAATGTCACTTGGTACCAGAGTTCTACCAACTTCCTAGTGTGTTTTCCCTTTTCATTTTGTTTTAGCTGCTTTACTGGGAATTTTTTAAAATGACAAAAAAAATAAGGTGAGAAATCACTAGAGAATCTCTGAGTGTCTTCTTAGGGGTTAACTCTTTTCCCAATGCTGACAGCTTGAGAGAGTGGACATTTTCTAAGGGTTATCACATTTAAGACATGGTGTAGAAAGATACTGAAATAATGGTTTAAAGCTGTAGAAAAAGGTTTTTTTCATAGGAAAGCAGGAATATGAATTTATTTATAATGTAATATGGACTATAAACTTATTTTATGTCTCGGTATTTCTTTTTTTTCCTGTTTTGTAGTGTTTCAGAATTGTTGGAACTTTATGAGGAAGATCCTGAAGAAATTCTTTATAATCTTGGATTTGGACGAGATGAACCGGATATTGCATCTAAAATTCCTCCCAGATTTTTCAGTTCATCATCGTTTGCCAGAGGAATAGATATTAAAGTATTTTTGAGTGCTCAAATGCAACGGATGGAAGTTGAAAACCCAAATTATGCTTTAACAAGTAAGGTTTTTAAATATTAGTGTATTATTTTCAAAATTAGAGCATCTATAGCAAGATGGCCTTATTTTCAAAGCCTTACTGATTTCTAGGAATAGCACTGGAGATTTAATTATTGAGGTTAACACAATAGCTATTTTACTTATTTGGAAATTTTATTCTATTTATAGAAGTTAATTTACCTAGTACCCCCCCAAATTCTTGACTTAAGTGTTACCTTACAGAGTGACACATGCTACCTTGTGGAGCAGAACCTTAGACTTACACCAATCTCCAGAAGGCTTTGTTCAGGAAGGAAAGAAGTAGGGGAGGGGCCTTGTTACTATTAAGTGAAGTCAATTTCAGGTGCTTTTTCTGTAAGTCTAAAATAGCATGGTGAATTTAGTAATTTTTATTCATATTATACCTTTGTTTACTTTTCTCTGTTGGCCAAAAGTTCCAAAAGAGGATCTCTAGGTAGTCCTTGGATTAGCTTTAAGAGATCTATAAATCTACCCCTCCCTCCCCAATTATGTACACTTTATTAGGAGAACATATTGAAGAGTCTTAGTGGAGTCCAAGACCTAAAAACAGAATCATAGCTTTAGACCACTACCTAGTCCTTTCTGTGTTATGTGGTGTTATGCTTTGTGCTTCTGATTTTCAAAACTAAATTCTAGTGCTTAGAGTGAAAAATCTCCACAGTAGATGTAGAAAAGTTTTAAGTATTCGGTAAGAGGAAAAATCTGGTTTCATGATCTTTCTGATCTAAGTGCAGTTATTGGAATTCTGAACAATAGTAATGGTTTAGTATGTAGGCATATATATATATATATGAAAGACAGACATAAATAAATAAATAAATAACACTTTTTTTTTTCTTTTTGTAGGTCGTTTTCGTCAAATTGAAGTGCTTACTACTGTGGCCAACGCTTTTTCTTCTTTGTATTCCCAAGTCTCTGGGACTCCTCTGCAGAGAATTGGAAGTATGGCCTCAGTAGCCTCTAGCAAGGAGACAGACTCTCCTCCACCGTTAACCCGAAGTAACACTGCAAATCGCTTAATGAAAACACTATCAAAACTGAATTTATGTGTTGATAAAACAGAGAAAGGAGAAGGTAGTACTCCTTCCCCAGCAACTGAAAAAGGAAAGATTCTGAATGTTTCTGCGAGTGAAGACAGTGGCAGTAAAAATGATCCAAAGTCTCAAAAAATTGTAAAGAAGAAAGACTCATCTTATATGTTGGCTACAGTTAAAGAAGAAGTATCAGTTAGTACATCAACTATTATGGAGAATGCTGACATTGATGATAGACTTTCTGATGAAGCAAACAGTAATTTTAACCAAGAAAGTGAAAGTGAACAAAGTAAAGAAACTCAAAGTCATGGTAAACTGGGTGAGGAATCTGGTATTATAGGATCCGATTTAGGTAGTGATTTCAGCATGGCCTGCCACAGCGAGCTGGAAGGGTGCAGTGAGTTGAAAAACATCCACGTGTCCTCAGCTGAAAAAGAGCCATGTGCCCCGCTGCCGATCCCATCCATAAGAAATATAATGGTACAACAGCAGAAGGACTCCTTCGAAATGGAAGAGGTAGGTAAAACGTTACTAAGACGTTTTCAAAGAGTAAGTTAGGGGGAAAAAGTGCCAAAAATGGCTTTAAAATGAAAGGTGGCTAATGGACTTAGACTAGAAAAAAATCCTAATTTTGTCTTTCCAGGTTTTTTTGTTTTGTGTTTCTCAAACCAGAAGTAATCACAGGAATATGTGAAGTCAAGGTCATAGTGCAGCTTATCAGCTCCTCTGGATCCTCTGTGGTCCACTGCTGATACAATACTTGAACTTGAACCCACTTTCTCTCAGGTTGAGATTTTGATGCCCTGAGAAAGTCCTGAGAGAATATTCATATTCAAGTTCATATTGCATAATAGTTAAAAACTCAGGCTATGAAATCAGACAGGTTTGAGTTCTGTCTCTGCCACCGAATTGCTGTGTGCTTTGGGGCAAGCTTTTGTATCTCAGTGGATAAGTTAAGTGTGAAGAAGACTGAGGATAGGTTTGATATGGGACTGGAAAGAACAGAAAGATAGGTACTTGAAGGGGAGGATAGGGAACCACAGGAAGGTTTGAAAGGCCACTGAAGGGGATTTCTGCAAGTCCAGAAGAGCAGGGTTTGATTACTTCTTTCTTTTACCTAGTGATAGTCCTGCTAGTGTATATAAATTTTGAATTGGACAAGGTAAGAATAATAATTTTGATGAGGTTCATATAACACTGCTTTTGAATAGTGGGAGCTGATATGAGTTGAAGCTATATAGCTTGTGGCAGGAAACGCCTTTATCAAGCACCTACCCTACCTTGTGTCAGGCACTGTACTAGGCCCTTGAAGTACTTTTCTCTCTCAGTCTGGGGGGCAGGCAGTGGTGGTCTCATTTTACATAGGAGCACATATGTACTGCTGAAGAGTTGTGGCTATAAGTTATGTGCAACTTTTCTTTTTGAAATTTATCGCAGAATAGCTTTAGTTATAGTTCACAGTGGTTTTAGAATCATGTCATTATATTAGGGAATTGGAAAATGGGATAATTGATTTTGCCCATAAATGCCCTGTTAGGTGAGTGTATATCTCTCACTTGCGAAGGTTTTCCATTTATTGCAAAATTTGGATTGTTGATATAGCTATTTACCTCTTTGTGGTCTTTGAATGTATCTTTTAATACTTTAATTTCAACTAAAAAGTGAACAAAACAGCAGCCCTTTGAAAAATTTTATATTTTTTTTGGTAAGCTTCTTTTCATCTTTTATATATGTTCATATTTATACTCTTTAATTCTTAGTATATTTCTTATTATGAATTTGGAAAATGACTGCTTTAATTAAAACTCCTTTTTTTTCATTTTGTTCAATTTCTTTTTTGACTTTCTTGTGATCAAAACTTGTCTAAGCACTCATAATTAAAGTGTAACTTCTTGCCTTCCAGTAGGGCCCTCTCTGTGACAATCAGATAAGATATGTTTCTTGTTTTAATACAATAGCAGAGTATAAAAATTTAAACAGATCATGTTAGATTCTTGAAAATCGCTTATCAGTGACTCAGATGTGATGACACTTTCTTATGCTATTTTTTAATTTATAGAATTCCTGAATTCTAAGCTATAGTTTTTAAAAAATTATTGATACCATACACATAAAAGGTCTTTAAAATGTTTATAAAGTGCTAGCTAGATGTGCTTTGGCCGCAAGTTAACATTTAACGGATAGACTGGGCTTTTTTTGCTCCCTCTGCTGGCAAAAAACACTTAACGAAAAGAAAGTAACATGACATTGAACTTTTTTTTGAAGTACAAGTTTATAGGCATGAGTGTTAAAGAATAGTGGAGTATTTTTTGTTTCTTTAAAAAAAGAAAGACTGTATGGTCAATCATAGCTACATTGTAAATATGGGGAATTTAAAAAGTGACGAATCCTTCTTCAGATATATATGAAATGTGGATAAAAAGCTCCTAGAAATGTTTTAATCTCTTTGGGAACTTTAAAGAGAGTTTGTAGAACAATGGATAAAGAAGGGAAATAATGTGTTTCTTTAATTTCCTCCCCTCCCAAGTATGATTTGAATCATACTGACAAATAGAGAACAGTCTTATTGAGGCAAACTTTTAGATCCCATTCAAAGTGTTACTATTTTTCTTTTGGATTCCTTTCCCTTGAGGTTTGATTCATATTGGGAAATTTCTTCCTGTAAAAACAGGGAATAAATATAAGTCAGAGCGCGCACTCTCTTCCTCAGTAAGCCAGTTTCCAGTCAGTAACTGCCTGCCAGCTGCTTCTGAGCTAGGTAGGAGAAAATGCTGCAGACGCGGCTCTGTGCGTGAAGCTGCCCGATCCCTTTGAGGCAGAAGGTAAGATCTGACAGTCACCAGGAGCAAAGAGAGGAAATATTTAATTGTCAACAATTAAGTAGATGACAAGAATGACCCTAGCCTTGGAGAATGAAAGTGACTGTTTCTTATGTTAAAAAAGGAAGGAAAAAAAGCCAGACTATTTTAAATTAAAAGTCAGCCTACCTTACAAAAAATGTCTATTTAACATGTTTCAGTGTGTTTAAAAGTTGTAAAATCTACTCTTGAGTTTTGTAATTCTTAATGACTTGCCTGGATAATTCTGTGGTTTTGAAATGGTTTATTTTGAATAAATACATCATGGTAACTCTCTACAACCATAGGTTGCTAGTATCAATGATTCTTAGTAAAACCAAAATGATTCTACTCATTAAGCAATTGTCTTCTTGTAGGTGTAAGAATTTTGCTGAGTAAGTTGGCAAAAGGATCCTGACTTTAATAGTAAAACTTTGTCATACATGTGAGAGGAAGGAGGACTTTTATCTGTACATTTCTGTAAATAGATTGTCCTGTGTCTTCTCACTCTATAAATGAATTTACATTCAGATATTAGTGGAAGTATATATACATAATTTTTAAGCTACCAGAGTTTTACTAAGTGTTTCTAATCCTGTCTTTACACTGATTGGTGATTTAACTAATGTACCTCATTTCATTGGGTCCTCGATTAACATAGTTTTATTTAACATCGTTTTGCTATGACATTGGTGAGGGGCCATGGGAATCTAATTTGTTTATATCACCTAGCCTGTGGTACATTGGGTTTTGTTATACACTGTTTTGTTTGAAGTAGCAAAACCTATTCACAATGTTAAGTGATTCTGGCCTTTTATTATGTTTATTGGCCTCAGTTAATCCCAAATCAGTCAGATACACAGTTAAGTTGTCCCTTTGACCTTTCAGATTGAACTGTATGTGTTTTGAAGGCAAGTATTATCTTCAAAACACATATTGTCTGCAATAGAATATGAGCTGATACATGACTTAATGAACAAATGTCTGTTACCTCATAGCCCAGTTAACCACTGTTCTGTTATGTGGTTTATCTAAAAGAGCAAGTTACCTTTTTTTTTTTTTTAAAAAAAAAAAAAAAGTATTTACCTAACAGTAAAAGTAAACCATATATATATGTATGTGTGTTTTTAAAACTTGAAAGATTTTTTAAGGTAAAAATCGCAACTAATTATAGAATCATAGGTTAGTAGAGAATGAGTTAGTTCTGTGAATCGTTTCCCTTTACAGGTGAGGAAGTGTTTTCCCCTCCCTAACATTTAATATTGCTTGATAGCAGTGGTTCTCCATCATCTTTTTGAGGGTAGTTATGTTCCCTTTGATATCAGCATCTCACTGAAGGGAGGGGCAAGGGGGTGTCAGTATAGGGAATTCCTGGAGGGTGGAAGAGAGAGAGAGAGAGATCTAGTCTAATCTTTCCCACTTTACTGTTTCAAAATACTTATAATCACATTTGATCATCCTAAGGACCTGTGAGGTAGGAGTTTCAGTGTTTATTTTTCAGTTAAGAAAACTGAGGTGATATCACAGACACTGGACAAGAACTCATGTCATTGGATGCGCAGCCCCATACTACTTGTTTGAAAAAATAATGTTTTCCTTTGATTTTTTAAAGAGATATCATTAAAAATTAGGTAGAATTGTAATTTCTAAAGCTCCAGGTTTCATTTTTCTTTTTTAAAAAACTGCCATACAGGTCTTTTTAAACCTTAGAGGAAGGGTTATTTGAGATAGAACATTCCACATATTGCTGCTCTATAAAACATAATGCAATAGTATTGTACCTAAGAGATATATGTGATAGATATTAAAAAAAAACCTGCCACAGTAGCAGGACATTTATTCGAAAGGTATGGTCTTTGTTTTATTAAACGTTTTTAAAATGAAGTAATGAGTAACTTCATTTTATGTATGGGTTACTTTTAAAGCTGTTTTATAATCTCAAAACACTGAGACCAAGTTATTTTGTCATTTTGCTTTAGTGGGGGCCTTGGGTTTTGGGGGTTTTTTGTAATTTTTATCATGAAAAGTTTCAAGCTTACCCAAAGATTAGAGAAAATAGTGTAATGAACACCCACTATCCATCACTCAGTTCAGTTATCATTATTGAGCTGTAGTTAATTCAACGAAAGGCAACCTGTAGCAAATGACCAGAATTCTACCTGGAATTGAAACCATTGAATAGGAAAAATAATGCACATAAATCTAAATTCTGTGTGTCATAGTTTTCTGTGGTGCAAACCATCTGGCATATGACTGCTTTCCTTTGCATACCTTTGACTAGTAATAAACATAATAAGCTATGAAATTCAGCCATTATCACTAGTGTGTCTGTTTCTGCCTTCAACAAAGAGATTGATGATTTTGCTAAATTGGCAAAAGGATCCTGACTTTAATAGTTTCATTAGTAAAATAGGACCTTCAGAACTTTTTTTCTGTAAGGGCCTTTTTCTTCCAGTCAGTTTACAGGGTTTGTGGTGAAGGGAGAGAGGGAGTTAGATGATTGATTGATTGACCAATTTTTGCCAGGAGAAGCTTCTTGAAGAATAGTATGCTGAGGATACATATTCATTAAAGTCATTGTTTTGTGACTAATTTTGTAAATCTAAGGTACATAATATTCTATATTAAAAATGAGCTTATTATTTTATTGAGAGCTTATAATTTGTCTCATTTTAGTGTGCGTAAATTGAGATTCCTAGAATATAATTAAAGAGACATTTGCATTTCTTTTATAGTTTCTGGTCTATTTGATATAAAACTCTTTGAAGTAGGTAGGCTTAAATAGAGACTAATAATAGACCCTTTGTTGATTATAAAAGGAAAATGCATTTTATTTCCTTGCACACAAAACAATGGTTTTCCTGTTGAACTTATGTCTGCTGCTTTGAAGAATATTTTATAATGTTTCAATAACAAAGAATAGTAGAAACTGGTTTATACGTGATTTATAGGTGATGGCTTTAAATGGCCAGTGTGATTTCAGTTTTCAAAAGCGTCGTAAACTTGGATTCATGGAACTGTTTCGAACAAAGATAAAACAAATCAGACCAATTTTTAAATTAGAAATAGCATCTTTAACCTTTTGGCTTTTTTTTCATGTTGATCATTCCACTCTGATTCAAATGGAATATTTCTTTTTCTAGAATGGATTCATAGCTTGAAACTACCAGTGTTCTACCTAAAACCTGTTTGCTATTTGCTCTCTGATTTTTTTCAAGATTGAAATCCCACGTGTTTGGCTAGTTTGCCCACATTGTTTGGATGTTATTTATTATTTTAAGCACTAATCATTATAGGGTGTAAAGTGTTGGGAATTAGTATTCCCCCCACCAATGGGCACAATGTTCAATCTTAGTATAGAGTTAGTTATGTTAGAATAGTGGGTGTGGCAAATAAGGAATCTGAAAATTCCTAAATTCTGTAGTTGTGCAGGTTGGGGGAAAAGACAGTGTAAGACACAACTTTTGTGGACAGAGTTTTCAGGGAAGATTTATGGTTAAGCATCTTTCAGCATTTTAGTTCTGTTATGAAACCTGCTTTTCCACTTAGGACTCCCAAGTTATGTCTTAAAAGATCAATTATGTCTGGACAAAGAAGTCTTACACACGAGCAGACTCGATGCCTGAAATTTGTGGGATTTTATATAATTTTGTAATGGGAGCATAATGTGCCATTTTTCAAAGACGCAGGACCTGTACCTGCCTCAGTGGTGTCAGCCATGCCATGGTCTGCTGCAGGGAATCTGTTAGCATTTCTCCTGGCACTGAGCAGTTTGAAGTTTAACATTGAGAGAACTTTTTATTATGGATCTATTTTTCATATGATAGCAACTTTTTAAAATGAGGTCGTTTATACATGTAGTCATTTTTCTTTGCTAGTTAAAAACTTACACTCCTATTGTTAACTTGAAAGTAATTTTGAAATAAGGTATCGTGCATTTTTTAAATATGTGAACCTTTGGTACCCTTTTAGTTAGGTTGATTTGTTGAATAAATGATTGTTAGGAGGAGTTCTTTGACATAGATTCTTTTAAGTTTTAATTACTTAAAATTCTTCTTTAGGTTCAAAGTACAGAGGGAGAAGTGCCTCATGTTCCAGCCACTTACCAGTTAGGTCTTAATAAGTCGAAAAGAGGTAAGTAGACCAATGTCCACTAGATCCCAAGCACATGACCGAAGTGTTGTCTGTTGGTTTGGAAAAGGGGTTTTGTCTACCAGTATTTGTAGAAGATAATAGTGTAAAACAATAATTAAGAACACAGATATGCATGCTTCATTATGGTTTGGTTATAGGATTTTTTTGTATTCTTCTTGAAGACTTTTGTGCTCATAAAGTAATTTTAGTTTGCTTATTTTGCAATGACCTCGTTACACAATTCTGTGCATTTTACATATTTTTCAGTTCTGCATAGGGCTAGGTGGGAAGTGATAGAGCAGCAGATTCAAGCCTTCGTTTTTATGTGGTTATGATTGAAATATACATCTGTATTATCCCCTCTGGGTTTTCATTATTTAAATGTGGCTCCTATGTCTAATACATGAATATGCTTCTGGCAAGAAAAAAACACAAAAAACCCATCAATGTCTCAGCAGTAGTTAAAGCTAGTTAAATTAAATTCAAACTATGGATCAAAGGTGAGTGCCTGGAGATGTCATTCTTCTCTTGAATTATTAATTATTGACCAAAGGACCTTTGAATCCGTTTCTTTCACTTTTCATTTACAACACAAAAAGCGTGTCTGATCTTCTTTAAAGTCACAAAGCTTTTGCGATTTAGAGAAAAAGAGAGAGGAAGTAAAGAAGTTAAAATGACCACTGAAGGTAGGACTGTTTATTTTTAAAACTTTACCCATGCCGAACCACCCTGCTTTTTTTAAGCAAAGATGCATATGTATGTTCCTAGAATAGGAAATTACATGTTTGTTTTCTGATCTCTGAAATGACTTTGTAAGAGATAATTTGCATAGAATTTTTCTTTTATTGCAATATGGTACTAAGAAACAAGAGCGCCACTTACTAGGTTACTATAGTTCTCGTTAGACATAGAATGATTTTTACTATTTAATTTTCTCCCTCATGTAAATCCATAATGCATGTACTTCTGAACTGTTAGGAAGAGTTCATAGGAATCTTTGTTTTAGATAGGTAGACAAGGGGTACATTGTGTCAGAAGGGGTAATGGTGTCTTTGACCTTTGAGCTTTTTTTCATGTTGGTCATTTCACTCTCATGCCTGTGAAATATTTCTTATTCTTGAATGGCTTCATAAGTAAAACTTAGAGGATTCTACCTAAAACCTGCTTGCTATTTGGTCTCTGATTTGTTCAAGATTGAAATCCCTTATGTTTGGCTGGTTTGCCCACATTACTAGGATGTGGGCGAATTTTATATATTTAAATAAAAACATTATAATTACTTTAAGATCTTCCAAGAGTAAGCTTCCTGTGGTAGGAAAGATGGAATGTGGTTTGTATTCACATCCGGGTTTCTCCCTCTTACTGACATAGGGTCTCTTATTTCTGGTGGCATAAGTAAGAATGTTAACATTTTTATGAGTCACGTTTTTATAAATTAACTAGAGGTCCGGTGCCTGAAATTCATGCATTGGCGGGCAGGAGGGTCCCTCAGCCCAGCCTGCCCCCTCTCATAGTCTGGGAGCCCTCAGGGGATGTCCCACTGACGGCCTCAGTCTGGCCTCCCTCTGTGGGAGGCAACCGGGCTGATCAGGGGAAGGCGCCACCTCCATCACCCCCGCTGCTGCTGCCACTGCTGGCTGCCCCAGCCGCCGAGGTGTTTTCATCAACACGGACTCCAGTCCTTTCACCACGAAAAAATGACAACTTTCTTTAGGCATTTTCAAGGTGTCTCTCTCATAGGATATGACATTTCTTTCTTTTTTTTTCATCCTCACAGGATATTTTCCCATTGATTTTTAGAGAGCATGGAAGAGAGAGGGAAAGACAGAGAGAAACATCAATGTGAGAGGCACACTTTAGTTGGTTGCATCCTGCATGAGCCCTGACCTGGGCCCCGGCCAGGGAGGAGCCTGCAACCTAAATACATGCCCGTGATCAGAATCAAACCCGGCCCCCCGTGTGTTGTTCTCTCCGGCTCCAGGGCCAGGCGCGGGCTGCCCTGTCTGTTGTTCTCTCAGGCTCTGGGCCGCGCCAAGCCCCTCTTCCTGAGCTGGCCATGACCATTACGGCTTCCCAGCCTAATTTGCAAATTACCCCCCCCATATATATATATATATATATATATATATATATATATATATATATATATGTATGTATGTATATATATATATGCGTGTGTGTATATATATAGTAAAATGGTTTTGTGTGTGCATGAAAGAGGGAGAGAGAACAATATAGTGTTTTAGTCATTTTGAAGATAGCCTATCAAATTTTGTTAACGCAAACATGTGAGTATCTTAGATTAATCATGATTGCAGAATTAGAATCACTGGTAATGCATTTATTTTGCAACTTTAGTAAAAATGCATATAATGTCTGTATAAAAATATTTCACACTTTTGCTAATAGGACTTTTGAGATTACAGTGATCTTAAACTCGAATCCAGCCTTGGGATTTACATACTGAAGCCCAGAGAGGCTTAGTGACTCAACTCATGTCACAAGCTAACATTCCATAATTATTTTGAGAGCAGTGCAAAATTTTCCTTAGTACAGAGGAGAAACAATATTTTCTAAAGTCTAGTAGAGTAGGCAGGTGTTCTGTTTTGTTTCTTTATGATACTAGTCAAATACAATGTCCAGATGTTTTGTTCTCACTTTAGTTTGTTCTAACTTCCCAGTTTTTAAATTAGAAATGTCTTATGTCTTCAGTTAGGACAGAAGTCTCTTTCTTTAAAGTTCCACCTTTTTCTTTGGAGACCAGTGCATTTTCTGAAACCAAATGTCTGACTCAGGAACCTAGACTGTGATTTCTAGGTTACAGAATAGTTTTACCTGCATTGCACTGAGTTCCTAAAGTGAGCCTGTAAAATACATAGGATTGTTATTCTGTCTTGCAGAGGAGAGACCTTATTGCTTTCAGAAATAAGCAGGAGCTTGAACCCAGGCCTCTTTGTTCTCCCCTCTGCCCGACACCTGCTCTGAGGGCTGAGCAGTCTGCACTCTGACCTGACCTGTGTGGACTCAGGCTGATCACGGAGAGGTCAGATCCGCACAGACTGCCCCGCTGCAGATAAAATGGATCTCAGCAGAGAGGCCCCGAGTGTGGCTGGGCATCAGGCTTCCCTGCACATACTGGCAGCTCTTTCACTTCATCGAAATCTGGCAGCTTTTGACATTACAGTGATCTTAATCTCAAATCCCAACCAGATAGGCAGTTTCACTTCTAAATCCTTTAGGTGATTGCTTAATTCTGTTGTTGCTTTAAGAAGATAGTTGTCATTGATTCATTCAGCATTTTTTTTTTATTGGTAACTTCTGCTAGATACTGGAATACAAAGAAGAATAAATAAGGTTCCTGCCCTCAGAATGCTCACATTGCAGTGTTTTTTTTTTAAAAAAAGGACATACAGTTACAAAATTTAGGTGATAACTGCTGTAATATAAGATGTTGTCTTCTCAATTAATATAATGTATAATGACTACCTATGGTAATTAACAGCTTATTCCAGTTCAGTTTCACAATTATTCCCGTTTATCGAGAATTTTCAAGGACATTAGTCAGTTTCTTATATTACATTATGCAGGATTATTAACTTCCAAATGATATTATAGAATTATTCCAAATTATTACTGAGAAAAAAATTACTCCATTCCATGATACTCTAGGTGAAACTGAGGCTACACTGGGGAATTTTTCAAAGTCAGGCAAACTTTAATTGATTTTGGATTTGATTCAAACATATTGTAGAGTTTTTTATTTCTAGATTCAAATCTGAAATGAATGTGGATTTGGCAAGCACACTTTACTTAGCCTGTTGCTTTTGGAGTTCTGAAGAACTTGACTATCTCATGAAGCGTCTTCCTTAGTAAATGTAACAGTGATAAAGTCTCTCCGACTGTGGTATTTGTAGTGTGGATGGGCATGTGATTCTGTTTATTGTACTTAGTTGGCCTTTTTACATAGAGTTAATGTTTGTTGTTGTTTTTAGGTTATATTAACTGGGAATTAGAGGTTTGGGACCAAAAACTAAATGGGGTTTTTATAAGATTAACAATATTATGTACTAGTTGAACCTATTTGACTGAGTTTCATGCAATTGTTACAAAAAAAAAAATTATTTCATAACTTACAAATGTTTGCATTACTTAAAACACCAGGGACATTTAGATACCTGCAAACAAGTTATTTAACTTATTGGCCTTAATTGTATTTTTATTTTATTAGGAAGGTAATAGACATTTTTGTACACTACATTTACATTTCTAATTTTACCAACTACATATTTCACCTTTATATTTTTACATAATAGAAATGGTTTATTTGGGGACTTTTATTTTCACTAGAGCCAATTTTTTAATTCAAGCAATTGTCCTCCAAGGTTAAGACATTCATTGGACCTACCAAAGTACATTATAATTAGAGCTTAATTAGCAACTGAACATTGAGAATTTCTGATCTGATTCAGTTTTTGTTTGAATTTGACTTAACTCCTGTGCTTTGAAGGCACAATTTTTAATAAGTGATGCATATTTTTCTAAGATAGAACCAATGTTTGCATATCCTACATCTGTTAGTATTTCACATATATGTTATAACATTGCTAAATATGACTTCAATGAGAACAGTTTTGTATAACTACACTTCTTTTGGTAGATCACCTGTTACGTACTGCCAGTCAGCATTCTGATAGCAGTGGTTTTGCTGAAGACTCAACAGATGGTGTCTCCCTTAATCATCTTCAGGTAAAATTTTCTATGTAGTAGGCACTATGATTAACTTCATATTTAGGTGATTTTTTAAAGTAGCTATGTATTTCAAGATTCAATCTGTGATATCTTTATTTTTCAAATGACAATAAGAATAAAACATTTTCTGGGGAGGCTAGGGGACTGTCTAGGGCAGGGGGATAAAATGGACACATATGTAATACCCTTTGTAATACTTTAAGCAATAAATTAAAAAAAATATATATATATATTTTTTTAAAAAATAAATTAAAAAAAAAGAATAAAACATTTTCTGGGATGCAGATGTAATCTAAGTGTTTGGCTACAGGTTTTAGGTTTCACTAATTCTTCATCTCTCTCTGACAAATATTTAACAACAGCAAAAAAAAAAAAAACACAAAAAAAATTATTTCTTTTTGGACTACCATTGAATAGGTTATTTTAATCATTATCCTAGTTTGTCTGTTATTTTTCTTATTTTTTACCATCATTGTGTTTTAGTATTTTCCAATAAGCATTTATTTAATAACCAACATTAAGTATGGATCCATAGCTTGCTGATTATTATATGACTTATGTGAGAGTATGTTAGATAACCCAAGAGTTAAACACATCTTTATTCTCAAGGAACATATAGTCTATGTGTGCAGTACACAGAATTTATGTGAAAAGTGTTTAAAACACCTATACACAAATTTTAAATAAAGTTAGATTAAAAGTAAAAGAGAACCCCCAAAAGAGCCTTTAGAAACAGCATTGGGGTAGAAATATAAAAGAAGTGTCTATGGTAACTCCAAAAGAATAATTCAGTGGGCAGAAAAATTGGGAGATGGAGGAGAAACTTTTCAAAGGAAAGCTATGGCCATCAGAGTGCAAAGATGAGAATTTGGTTGTTTGGAAATTGAGTAGTTGAGTGAGCAATTCTGATGCAGTAAATGAGGCAAAAGTGCGATTGGAGAGTAAATCGGTGATAAGGAAGAGAAGATATGAATGTTAACTGTCCTTTCAAATTACGATGATTGCTTAAGGGTGATAGATCTTTTTGTCTTTTTCATATGGCAGTGGCTTAGGGAAATTTTTAGGGAAGGGCCCTGCGAGAAGAGAGTTGGATGCAGAAAAATATGGGATGAAACTTTGGGGAAGTACCCTTGTCCCAGAGAGGATGTGATCAGAAGGACAGGTTGGAGGGTTTAGTTTTGAAAAAAGAGACACAGTTTCCTTTCAAAACAGAGAGGAGGCAAGAGGTATGGGGAAGTCTGTAGGTATTGGGGAGAAAGTTAAGCAATTTTTGTCCATTTTCTCTGAGTCAGTGTCATGTGCTGGAAGAAAATGAGATGGGTGTTGAAAAAGGAATTTAAGGGCGTTGTAAAGGTCTAGAATAATCTTGGTGAGAAATTGGAGGGATTGCTGACTAGGGTGGTTGGTATAAGCAGTTTTGAACAGCACCCGGGTCACAGCGGAGGTGGGAGACCCCCACATATAGACGCATCATATCTCTGGCATTTCGGGAATGATACTTATTTTAATATTTCATCCTTCCACCGGTTTTCCTCTCACAGGTTCACGAATCGTTGCAAGCCATGGGGAGTAGTGCTGATAGTTGTGACAGCGAGACAACAGTCACTTCATTTGGTGAAAACCTTGCCACACCAACGGCACGTGACCAGCCTTATTTTAATGAGCCTGAGGAGGAGTCTCTCATGCCTCTTCCCAAGGGAAGCGGGAAGGCAGCAGCAGTTGCTGACAAAAGGTCAGATAGCCAGGATTCCCCCCAGTGCGAGACAGTTGAGAATACAGGAAATAAGGAGTCCACCTGTAGTGCAGGGGATCACGTTACTGAAGTTACTGAAACGAAAGAGGATTCGTCTCCAGCACAGCCAGAGGAACTGCTGAGGGAGGAAAGTGCTGAAAGTGACGTGGATAAAAGCGTTGAATGTGAATTTGTGCAGTATACCACACACCATATCCTTAAATCATTGGCTTCTATTGAAGCTAAAGGCAGTGAGAAGGGCTCTGAAAAGAAAACTGGGCTTCCCTCTTCTGTGGACAGAGTTAACACAGCTTTGCAAAGAGCTCAAATGAAGATCTGTGGTCTGTCTAGTCAAAGAGCAGGGCGTAGCTTGATAAAATCAAAAGACCTGTTAAAACAGAGGTACTTACTTGCCAAAGCTGGCTACCCTCTTAGAAGGTCTCAGTCCTTACCAACCACCTTACTGAGCCCTGTCAGGGTTGTGTCCTCTGTCAATGTTCGATTGTCCCCAGGAAAAGAGACCCGATGCAGTCCACCCTCCTTCACCTATAAGTACACACCTGAAGAGGAACAGAAATTGGAAAACGAGGCGGTTGAGCATGATGGTCAGTCTGTAGTCAAATCCACTATTTTCATCTCTTCGTCCTCTGGGAAGAAAGATTCAGAAGCCTCTCCGAGGGAGGCGAGCCAGTCGGAGGAGTGTCTTCATCAAAGGACCCCCACCTGTTCCCTCTATGCTCCAGCACCTATATCTCAGTCCACCTGCTCCCTTCACTCCCTTCACTCCGAGTGGCAGGAGCGGCCCCTCTGTGAGCACATGAGGACTCTGAGCACTCGCAGTGTCCCCAACATATCCGGCGCCACCTGCAGTGCCTTCACGCCCCCTCTCGGGTGTGCTTACTCACATAGACACGCTGCCTACCCTTACCGATCGGGCTCTGTGAACCCTCCTTCTGCCATCGAAATGCAGTTGCGAAGAGTATTGCATGATATTAGAAACTCACTGCAGAATCTTTCACAGGTATGAGAAAAAGTGTATCTTATTTATTTTATTGATCTGAGCACCTCTTAATTCACTGAGAGGCTAAGACGCATTAGGCATGAACCTCCTCATCTTCATTGTCTTCCATGCCTATACTTATCTATACCTGCTCTCCTCCTATACTCCTTCCTCCTGTCTCAGAAACAGCTCTAACGCTGACCAAGGTTAATTTCTCTGCTCATAATCTCCCTTCTAAAGAGATTTTGTCCATTAGTGTCCTTCCTTCTTTAGCCTCTGCTCCATTGTTTTTGTCTTAGTCAGGTTGTCCCTGTTATTTAAAAAATCTTCCCTCTCAAGTACTCTCTCTCCTTCTCTCTGCCAGTGGACAGTGTTCACCACCTCTTCTTTCTAAGTGTGCGTGCCCTTGGCCTGAGTGTCGCCGTGTGCTCTGGTTCTGCTCGTAGCTCTCTGACTAAGCTTTCCCCTTCACCCACTGACTCCTGAGGCTGGTCTCCTGGCACAGCGTTAGTCTGCTTCCACTGGGTTCAAAGACCGAAACTACCCCAGAAAAGGAAAAAAAAGCAGGTAAACTGTGAATTTGAATTAAAATGGTCTGATGTGTCTTGTCACTTAAAGAACTGTTAGTGGGCTGGAAATAATTCCCCCTAAAAAGCTCTGAAAATAAGTAAATTGTCCTCAGGTTTGCCTTTCATATTTCACATTTCCTTTCTGAACTATTTACATTCAGACAGTTAAGGAAATGAAGAAAGCGACTGTAATGCAAGGATCAGAGTGTTCAGCAAGGCGTCAAGAGGTCTAGGATGTGCATAGTAGATCTCTACCATGGTGACTGTAGACAGGAAGCCACTTTGAAAGTAAAAACTGAAGTTGTGACTTTTGAAGTTATGTAGTAATGTACCGTCTCCAGTGATTTTCAGTCTAACCAGAATGTGGGTGTTTGTCTTCCTGTGTACAAAATGCAGTTCTGCCTGTGAGTGAGACATTTAACCTTTCAACTGTAATTGCGTGAAACTGGGGGTTCCCAGGGCCCTGTCTCCCTGCGACTTTCTTTCTAGGCCAGCTTGTTCTACCCTCGGTGTCGTCTTCTCCTCTCAGATGTCCCTTCAGTAACTCAATTAATTTCTACTCCCACCTCAGGAGACAGATGCTCTTCATGACCTGGACTCTGCCTGTATCTCCAGACTTATTCCTTATGTGTGAGCTCCAGCCGTTACTGGGCTGCATGCAGGCCCCTAAATAGTTGTGTCAGGTGTCAGCACCGTTGAGGCTGTGTACTCCCCTAATCTGGATTTTTGTATGCTTCTAACATGACACTCCCCTCCACTCCAGTAGTATAATTTGTTTAAGTTCTCTTTTCTTTCTTACTCTGTGAGAACGAACACTAAAAGGCTGGGAATGCCTTTTATCTTTTTTCTTCGCTGCCTGAAATAGTGACGTATAGCAGATGCTCAGATGTCTAAGAATGAGTGATGACGGATTGCTACTCTCTCCATTCAAATCAATAGTTCTGTTATTTCAGAATGACACTTGCTATTGCTTCTATGAGTTTTGTTTTTCTACTTAAGGCAAGAGGGAAGTCCTGTAAGACATAGATGAACTATATGTGTTCCTTTGCTTCAGCCTCATTCCAAATAGACTGACTTATTCCAGGGGGAACAGATGGGAGTAGTAGGTAGAATGAGAGCTGATTGATTTGGCTCTTGCTCACAATATGAAGTTTTGTTTTTATTATTTTTGCCTCAAAGAGAAAGACATAAAGGCCTCAAACTCATACTTTTAATACTTCAAATAAATTGGGAATAGTCACTTTGACATTGATTTGTAACCATCCTTTCACTTTTTTTGAAGTACCCTATGATGAGAGGACCTGATCTTGCTGCTGCTCCATACAGTCCTCAGAAATCATCTGTTCTACCTCTTTATGAAGTAAGTTCTTACTCTAATCACTGTGTACAAAATAACTTCTGTGATTTAGAAGTATAATTTTGTTTTGTTGTATTTTAGAATACTTTTCAGGAGCTCCAAGTAATGAGGCGGAGCCTGAATTTGTTTAGAACGCAAATGATGGACTTAGAATTGGCGATGCTGCGTCAGCAAACCATGGTTTATCATCATATGACTGAGGAGGAAAGGTAAAAGTTCATTTTGTCTTAATCTGACTCAAAATGTTTTCTATTCTAAAAAGCATTGCCAACTTTTCTCTTTAAAGCTAGGTTTTATTTCTACTGCTGTGTACCCTTTACCTATTTTGTGAACCAGTGTAAATAAAATTCCTAAGTACACTTCCCTGCTTTCAATGCGTTAAGGAAGGTAGTGGCTGTCATGTTTTCAGTGTTTGGGATATTTGTGAGAAAGGCTAAAGAGAGAAAGAACAGTTGTCCTGGTGGTCACACCTGTTGGC
The DNA here is from genome assembly GCF_014108235.1 of Myotis myotis. Lineage (NCBI taxonomy): Eukaryota > Metazoa > Chordata > Mammalia > Chiroptera > Vespertilionidae > Myotis > Myotis myotis. The sequence goes on along the minus strand of NW_023416390.1, from coordinate 38,143,329 downwards.
ATTTGCTGTTGCGCCAGTTTCTAGAACTTGGAATTTCACTGCCTTCTGATAGCCGGTGAGAGAGTGGTGACTGAATCCCCAGACTGCTTTATTCAAATGTTGTGCCTGTCCCCCTACCATTAGGTATGAAGTTGATCAGCTCCAGGGTTTGCGAAATTCAGTCCGAATGGAACTTGAAGACCTGGAGCTACAGCTGGAGGAGCGTCTGCTGGGCCTGGAGGAGCAGCTGCGCGCCAGGCACATTTCTTCTCCCTTCCGCTCCGCGGCACTGGTGGTAGGTACCCGGGCATTGTCAGTAGCTGTAGTAAGGATTTGCGTATAGTGTTCCACATCATTTCAGACAAATGCCTTAACTTAAAAACACTTATTTTAATGGCATTAGAAGCATGGAGTACGTTTAAGGAGTCTTCCCCAAATTAGTTGAATGTACACATTGTGATTACTTTCTTAAATAGTATATTTAGAAATACACTGAAAAATTTTAATCGTAATTTTTAATAATAGAAATAAGCATCAGTACAAAAGTTTAGGGGTTTTAAAGGAAAGTGATAGTGGGTTAATCTCTGACATTTAGCTTTTAGTGACTGCATGCGATTGTAAAGAACACAAATATATATTTCAGGTTTTTTGCCCTTTCTTGCCTTTGAATAAATAACTACTTTCTTTAAGCTTTTCCTTTATTTTGTGTCCTTTTCTATTCTTTATGTTTTTTTAAGGAATCACGTGAGGTCTTTGTAAAGGCAAAAAACGAATGAAAAGAAACACTTTATATTTATAAAAGTACCACTCTTTATACTTCTCATGTTCCTTTTATCAAATTTGAATTTCAAAAGTTGTAGTCTTATTTTTGCTGATACCTTTGTAGTTGTAGAATATATTGCTTTGAAATGCTGAAATAGTGAACTTTTCTCTTTCACCGGAACAACATATTTGATTTCTTATAACTAAGTGGATGATTACCACACACTCATGCATATGTGCACATATGGTAAAAATCAATAGAATAGGAATGTGTGTGTACACATATAAATGAATAGCATAGAATAAGAATATTCTTTATCAATGGTATCATTTTCTATAAAAGGTTTTGATTTATTATTCTGAGAAATGTGTGTTGGTGACAGTAGTGTGATGTATGCACCTTCAATTGCAGTAGCACATTTTATAGGTTCCCATGACAGTTGAGGGTGACATAGGAATGCATTAGAGTAATAATTAGCTAATTTATTTTATTATAAAACAGTTGCAGTTTGAAAAAAATATGTAAATGTGTATATATATATATATATATATATATATATATATATATATAATTGTTTTTACTTTTTCAGGGAATGTGTGGCAGTAGAAGCGCTGATAACTTGTCATGCCCTTCTCCATTGAATGTAATGGAACCAGTAAGCCTCTCTCCTTTAAATCACGGGGGAGGGGAACGATAGACCATTTCATAAACACACAACTTCCCTAGTGTAGATGAGATATTTTTTAAACACAGAATTTGATGAGTTATTTAAATTGATTGGAAGTGAGTTTGGGACTTCTGAAAGTCCCTTGCTACCTTAGGCCACTAGGAAGCCATTTAATTGCATAATTGATTTATCTTTATGGCCTACAGGAGATAATGCATTATAAAAATATTTAATTTATACTCCAGGGTAAATGTTCTTTTACAGTCTGATTCCATGTCCTTTAGTTAATTGGATCTCTAAGAATACTACTTTTTGAGCAAAAGTCTGATTTTTTAGCATACATTACACAAATTAGTTTATTTGGGGGCAAAAGCATAAGAAGCAATTTTGTTTTTCACTAGTTACTCTTCCTTATAAGTAATTTGGACACAGCCATGTGGTAACAAGTAAAATTTCATCCCACCAGTTATTCTAGTTATACATTTTATGGCTTGATCTCACTAAGAACTTAAATTTTCTTTGCTATTGTTGCAAATGAAATTAAGTAGTTACTAAATGAATGAGTTAGAATCATGCCTTACAAGTTAAGTGACTTTTGGCAATACAGCTAGGACTTTAATTTTTTTAACCAATGATCTTAATTTCAAGAGAGAAGAATTAATAATTTTTCTGATCTCCAGGTCACTGAACTGATGCGGGAACAGTCATACCTAAAGTCCGAATTGGGCCTGGGACTTGGAGAAATGAGATTTGACATTCCTCCTGGAGAAAGCTCAGAATCTGTTTTCTCCCAAGCAACATCAGAGTCATCTTCTGCATGTTCTAGTCCCTTTCATCCTAGTAGAAGAACTGGACTACCTTCTGGTGATGCAGCGCGCAAACCCAAGACCCATCGGGCACCAAGCAAGAAGGTATTCCGAGCATCAGTGGCCCTAACGCCAACTGCTCCTTCTAGAACAGGCTCTGTGCATTCGCCTCCAGAAGTGGAAAGTTCTGAGGAAGTTGGTGCAGCTGAAGAACCCTTAGAGGCTGTAGGACTTAAATCTGAAGTGGAAGAAGGGTATGGAAAAATCCCATTGATGCCAGCTGCTGAGGAAATGCATAAAAATGTAGAGCAAGATGAATTGCAGCAAGTCATACGGGAGGTGAGTAAAGTCCATGCTTTATTTATTTGGTGATGTATGTTGGAGGAGGTTGTATTTAAACATTAATTATTTATAAGATATTCCTTTGATTCACTGTATTCAGTAATTTTCATAGAGCTTTTAAATTAACCTTCCCTTTGGTCAGCTTATGTCTATTGAAGTATTTTTGTAATGTTTGTAATGGCATTTCTGTAAATCTCATTACTGCAGTGTGAAATAATTGCAATTCTGTGTTCACTCTGGCAAAGAAGGTGTTTTTAGAGTTCGAAATAGATAAACATGTGACATGCTCTTTAGATCTGTTTCTGCATTTGTGAAATGAGAGATAATTTAGGTCTCTTCCAGGATAATGTCAACTTACATGAGAAGTTGGTGTTGTGACTTTAATAAGTATAAATAATTTGGTCTGTTTGGTTTAGTGGGTGGAGAAATATGGAAATTATATGAGTTGCTCAAATATAGAAACACAGAATGAAAAGGTTTATCCTGAAGGATGACAGTGGTCAAACCTAAAGCATTTAACCATAGTTCTAGTAACCAAAAGGACCACAAAAAATTAGGAAGGTGAGTAGTCAGAGGTTGAAAGTTAATTAAGAAAATTAGCAAAAAAACTGTTTTGGGCACTAGGATCAGGTAGTAAAGAATTGTATATATATTTTAAAAGGGAGCCCTAGCTAGTTTGGATTAGTGGTTAGAGGAGGGGTGGGCAAACTTTTTGACTCGAGGGCCACAATGGGTTCTTAAACTAGACCGGAGGGCCAGGACAAAAGCATGGATGGAGTGTTTGTGTGAACTAATATAAATTCAAAGTAAACATCATTACATAAAAGGGTACAGTCTTTTTTTCTTTTTAGTTTTATTCATTTCAAACGGGCTGGATCCGGCCCGCGGGCCGTAGTTTGCCCACGGCTGGGTTAGAGCATCAGCCTGCAGACTAAAGGGTCCCAGGTTTGATTCCAGTCAAAGGCACATGCCTGGGTTGTGGACTCGATCCCCAGTAGGGGGCTTGCAGGAGGCAGCCATTCAATAATTCTCTCTCATCATTGATGTTTCTGTCTCTCTCTTCCTATCCCTTCCTCTCTGAAATCAATAAAAATATATTTAAAATAACAACAACAAACAAAAAAAGGGAGATCAAGTTGTTTCCTAATATTTCAGTCATGTGTGAGACAAACTCACATTTTCAGAACAAGCATAGCAGGAGACACTGGATGTATATAATTTCTTTTCCTGACATGAGGTAACGAATTAAAGTTTGAAAGATCTTAATTCTATAAAGTTACTTGTCCTACAGATGTAGTTATTTTTGTAAGTTGGTTGTGGCCAACTAGCGTTTATCAAGCTCTGTACATGCAACTTTCTCAGTTAGGTATGACCGATTACCTATTCTTATTTATATGTTTCATGTCAAAGTTCAATTTTTGAGTTAAATTAAGTAATTACTTTTCTTCACACTATTATTTGTTATCTAAGGAAGTAAGTTTTAAGGTACTTTTTTTCCACCTTAGAAATGTGATATTTTTGTTCCCTTTAGCTTGCCTTGGTTTGAAAGTTTTCCTTCATATTACTAATTTGTTACAAATACTCCCTTATTGCATATTTGTGTCCTCATTTTAAAAGTCATTAATGGATGGCCTGCTGTGTGCTGTGTAATTTCTTAGGAGTAAGTGATTCCTAGGCGAGAGCATTCATCTTTGACTCAGAACATAGCATGTAGGAAGTTGGTGGTGTTCTCTTGGTTCTAGAGAACTACTTAAACATCTATAAGAACCTCCCATGAAATGTAGAAGATTTTATAATTTGAAGATATTTAAACTGACATGCAAGGCAAATGCTTCAAAACTATTCAGAATTTGTTATTAAAACTGTTAATTAGACACTCCCTAAGTCAGAATTTGGAATGTTTGGAGGATATTGGGCTTAACATTTATCCTTATTGTCTACAAAAGAAGAAAAGAAAACAAAAAGCAACTTACTAAACAAAATGTATAGATCAAACAGTGTGAAAGAGGAATATTGGTGTATTTAAGAAAATAAACTGCCCTGTCCAGTGTGGCTCAACTGGTTGGGCGTCATCCCATGCACTGAAAGGTTGCTAGTTGGATTCCCGGTCAGGGCAGGTGCCCAGGTTTTGGGCTTGATGCCTGGTGGGTGTGTGGGAGGCAGCCATTCCCCACTGGGGGCTGTGCGAGAGGCAGCCAATCGATGTTACGCTCTCACACGCCAATGTTTCTTTTTTCTCCCTCCCTCTCTCTCCAAATATCAATAAACTACTTTAAAAAGAAAAACTATTTTGAAGCACTTTAATTTCAAATCCATATATTTTCACCTAAATTCACTTGGTACTGAATTCTAATTTTTTTTAAAGCTTATTGTTTTAGGTACCAAGAAAACTAAATTAGATTCTGTCTTCCAGTAAATTCTGGCCCCCCTACCCATTAACAAAGCCACTATTCAGGAAACAAGCCTTAAGCTTGTGTTGAACAGTTTTGCAGATGAGGATTAAGCATGTTTGGCAGACAACTTTCAGGGAAGTTTTCTTATTGCACTCTTGGGTGCATGAAAACAATGATGTCTGTCAGGCCTCTGCTTCCATCATTTCACCATATCTGAAGTTTTTAAAACAAGTGCTTTCATTACTTATAATGTGTTAATGCAGTGGAATTCTTATTTTGAAGGACAGTATGGAAGGTCCTTTCAAACAAATGTTTAATATGCTCCTTCAGTAACTAAGCTTTTGTCAGATTAAAGATACCCCTTATCTGTGCAGATTGTGTATGTTGTAGTGGGGGAACACCATGATGTATGTAGTCAGTAGCCTGAAACTGTTTACTTGCTTTTCTTTTAAGTAAATAAATAAAAAGATTACTGAATAGAATGAGTGAATATGTGCCCACAGTAGCAAATACAACAGAATTAAACGTCAAAGCGTAAACATAGATTGCTTTGTGTTTAGAGAGTTGTCCTTGGTTTATTGAAGTTCCTAGGCTTGATTTATGCCTTTTACTATCTTCATTACAGTTCATCTGACATGCTTTAAACATGTATTTTGGTAAATCCCCAGCTTGACTGTGTTCTTATTATAACTTGTGTTAGTGATCCCTTGAAATAATGGCTGCCATGAGGATCGTACTCAGAAGATGCATATTAAATGGATGTGTTGCCCCACACTTCAGACTGGCTGTCAGTCTGTTTATATTGCCAGTGAGCATTCCTTTCTTAATCTGTAGTAACCTACCTTCAGTCTGTCTCACTTTTTGGAAATTGTGCTCATAAAGGCAACTTGACCACTCATCCCAGCGTTTTCTCACTCCTAACCCTTCCAAACTCTCTGGAACACGGAGGACTTTAGAAATAATTTGTCTGTACATTAATTCCTTCGATAAATTGTTAAAGGAATTTTATTGTTTTCAGGGCTAGTCCATAGTCCTTTTGTTGCTACTTTCTGTTTCCTTTTGTGTGTGATATGGTCTCTCACTGTTGTGCTTTTTCCCTGTCTCTCTCGCTCTGTTATTGACTCATTCAAACATTTATTGAGCACTTATTTTATGCCAGCTACATTGATAAATGAGACCCAATCCTGCCCCTGAAGTAGCTCATAATAAACACTTTCCACTTGACCTCACCCTTTCTATTCTAATTTCCTAATTTCCACTCCCAGCAGGAACTAGCTTGTCAGCCAGGCTCCCGTTGGCTTGCACCCTCTTATCCAGGGTGCTCTTGCTACAATTTTCTATTCTGTCATCTGAGATTACCTTTCCATTTCATGATCTGTTACATTAAAGTCCGCCGTTCTCTGAGATGTTTTTTATTTTCTCCTCTTCTAGCCCAAAGTGGTCTCTCATTTTTCAAAATTTGTTCTGTTCTTATGTCATTAATGAATTAATAAATTACTTTTCCCGGTAGTATTTTAGGAAATAATAGTCATTTTGTGCCCATCTAGATAATGACATCCTTGATGGTGCAGACTTTAGGCTTTACTCCAGTAATGTCTATACTCCCCAGATAGCTGGCGCACATTTTTGGTTTGTAAATAATGCTTTTTAACAAGTTTGTCTTTTGAATGTAGAAGAATGACAAGATTTAATAAAATTGCATTATTGCATTGAACAAGGGAACTGGAGAGATGATGCCGCTCATTGTCTCCTGTTAAATACAGGTGTGCAGTGGTTTTGATTCAACACACATTGTGTTTGTGCTTGCATATTGTGGCTAAGAAATTCTGGGGTTTTTTTTTGTTTTTTTTTAAAATATATTTTATTGATTTTTTACAGAGAGGAAGGGAGAGAGATAGAGAGTTAGAAACATCGATGAGAGAGAAACATCTATCAGCTGCCTCCTGCACATCTCCTACTGGGGATGTGCCCGCAACCCAGGTACATGCCCTTGACCGGAATCGAACCTGGGACCTTTCAGTCCGCAGGCTGACGCTCTATCCACTGAGCCAAACCGGTTTCGGCGAAATTCTGGTTTTCATAATATTTGTGTCTTAGATGTATTCGTTTAAGAAATGAGTCTGAAATGCTATGAACTTCAAAAACTTTTGGTGATGTTTAAAGTTTAGAATATTGGTAGAAGACAAAATGAGAAGCTCATATTTATTTGAATATATTCCTGTGAAAATGGTTGGTAGCTAAGGAGCATTTGTTTCTTTGTATACTTATGTATAAATATATATATTGTGCATGTACCAGATTTTTTAAAAAATATGTTTTTATTGATTTCAGAGGAAGGGAGAGGGAGAAAGATAGAACCATCAATGAAAGCGAATCATTGATCAGCTGCCTTCTGCATACCCCTACTGGGGATTGAGCCCACAATCCAGGCCATTTGCTCTTAGCACCAACCTCTCATGAGCCACACTGGCCGGGCTGTACCAGTTTTCATGACAGATTAATTCAGAGCTATTTTTGGAAAGACTTCAATTGGAATGAGTTCAGGATGTACTTAGAAACATTTTAGGAAATAGATCAGGCTGACAGGAAACTGTGGAAATGTAGAATTTTTAAAAGCTGGGTGAGAGTGTCTCCAGTGCTAATTTAGGAAGGCATTATCAGTTTATTTCAGGAAATACACACTTAAAGTCTTTACAGAGGGCTATTTGGGGGTGATGCTATATCATAGGAGAGAAAAAGACAAGGATAGGCATTTGCAGTGTTTAGGCATCTGGAGAAGAAAATCTTGATGGAATTGCCATTGCCATAGTTTTATTTGCCCTTTCCACTAATAAAATGAGATGTATATCTTTTTTGAAGCTGAAGTTTTAGACAGGTGACAAACAGACCATACAACTAAAGAAAAAACTATTTTTTTAGAGTATATGGTCATTTATTTTCATGTTTTAAAGTAATCTGTGCTAAATGATCATTTCTTTCCACTTAAAACATGCGTGTTACATTTAGAACAACTTATAACTTCTTTAGATACTCCGCTTTCAGACCATATACCTGTATATTGTTTTGCCACTAATGGACCTTCATAACAATGAGAACACTTGACCATCCTGCTGACTACGATACAAAGGTGGACATTAATCAGAAACATAAAAGTGAATCTAACATTTAGTCACTTCTTTCAGGTTATTTTGTGTCGTGAAGCAAATTATTTAATAGAAGTTTTTAATCTATAAAGTAAAAATTTTTAATGTTCTCAACTTAAGAAATGTGATATTTTATAATGTAGTTGTCTGACTTTTGGTCGACCAGACCTAGAAGTCCGGTCTGAGTTGGAGGAGAGATGAACGTGATTGCCCTCTCCCTCCGCATTGCATCAAGTTTCACATGAATGTTGCCGCTTTCTTTATAGTTGGCGATTGCAGAAATGAAATGCTATTTATGTTTTTTTGAAAACAAGAAATGGATTACAGTTACATTGCCAAATTCTTATTTTCCTCTGTTTCTATTCTAGATTAAAGAGTCTATTGTTGGGGAAATCAGACGGGAAATTGTGAGTGGACTTCTGGCAGCAGTGTCTTCAAGTAAAGCATCAAATTCTAAGCAAGATAGTCATTAAATGGAATTAATAGGTAAATTTACTGATGTTCTTTGTTTAGATAAATGTAAAGTAGTTTTTAATGCTTTGTTTTCTTAGTACAGAGGTCTGCTTCTCTAACAAAATTTTAATTTTTAGAATGTATGCACTATATTGTCTTACAGTGTAAAAGCCACATACAGCCCCTTTTGAAATGTAGTCAAAATCATATTACTAACCTCCAAGGGATTGTTACACAGAGTGGGACAGACGTAACTTTACAGCCCTAACTGGTTTGGCTCAGTGGATAGAGCGTCGGCCTGAGGACTGAAAGATCCCAGGTTCGATTCCGGTCAAGGGCATGTACTTTGGTTGCGGGCACATCCCCAGTAGGGGATGTGCAGGAGGCAGCTGATCAATGGTTCTCTCTCATTGATGTTTCTAACTCTCTATCCCTCTCCCTTCTTCTCTGTAAAAAAATTAATAAAATATATTTATTATAATATGAGAAATAAATATATAATTTTATAATTGTTCATACGGAAAATAATACAAGATTTACCTCTGTGTTTACCATACTCACAACTGTAAATCTACTTTCACCCCGCCCTGTATTATGTCATTTTACTGAAATTTCATTATAGTAAACAAATTCTGGAATTGGGGAGATAAGGACCTTCAAACCTGAGTCTTATTTTAATTGCATTGGCTATAATGGTATTTCAGATGTATAATTTACGGACCACGATTTTGAGAATTAATCACAAATTCATAGTTATCTTTCTCAATTTTTGCCTTCTGATAAATATTTCCCATAGTTCCATATCTAGTCATGTCATAATATGTAGAATTGTTTTATGTGTTTTAGGTATAAAAATGAAGAACTTTAATTTTGTCTCATAACTCTAGTTACATTTTATAAAATATATATTAATAGTAATACTCAAATGCCAAAGTCCGTAATAAAATTCGGTAGAATAATGCCAGAATTAAAAATATTCATTTAGTAGAATATGAGAAATAAATATATAATTTGAAAAAATATATAAATGTAAGTATATAAATATTTATAATATAAAAATATAAATATATAATATAAAAATATACAAAAATAATTTCAGCTGTAGAAAATAGGAAAAATAGTTTCATAAACTATTTCATAAAATAACTAACAAGGCCTTTTTCAAAGCCAGGGATAAAAGAATTAGTTTTCAGGAAGACGGGGAGAGATCACAACAGGATTGTGTGTGTGTGTGTGTGTGTGTGTGTGTGTGTGTGTGTGGAGAACATTCTCATTTCACTTTTAAATAACCTTTTAGTAATAATATTTGAAAGAGTTTGATATTCTCTTTTTCTTTTCCAAGGTTGGCATGGATCATATTAGCTGAGTGAAGTTGGAGTTATGATATACACTGGTGGAGGTGTTATTTGTGCTTCAGAAGATACTTGCTGCTGAGCTGGGCTGCTGTATACAGTGTACAATGTTTATTTCTTCTATGCATATCTTTTTTAAAAACATACATAGAAACTTAGGCACTTTGCTGTCTTATTTCTCTCCTAAACTGTATCCATTCAAAAAGCCTAATATTTATTTGTATGTCAATATTTTCCAATGGATTCCCTATGTAGAATTAATTTTAAAACTTGAAAACGTCCAGATTTAACCAACGTATAAATAACATATTTCTTTAGACTAGCTTCCTTAAACACTGACCTCTATGAGGTATTTACTGTGCAATAACTGATTTGTTTTTTGAGAGCTTGAAACAACCAATGATTTTCCCTCTACTGCTGTTAATTAGTGTCTCTTCCAAGAAGAAAATTTGTTCTGTTGTGAAAGTTTGCTCTTAGTTCTTGAGGAAGTTACTAATAGCAGTAAGATAGAATTCTCATATGAGGTTTCCTGCCAACTACTTAATGTTCTTACACTGTAAGCATTGTTACTTTACCTAAGACAAATGTATTTTTATTATAGCTTATGTAGTATTTTTCTTTTGGAAATGTGTCTTATATTAAACACTATGTACTTTTTGCATTGTCCAGACTTCTTTATTGTAAGGAGATGTTTATTCTTCTGTCCTTTAGACTAAATAGTAGAGAATTTCCAAAAATAATGGGGCCTATGACTTGAATGGGTAGAAATAAATAAGCTGTTTTTGTTTTTGTTTTTGTTTCAAAATGGAAGTAATTTAGATTTGTTCTCCTTACAGTAGATGGTTTTAGTTCAGTTTAACCATTGAAAACTGTTGTTGTTTTTTCGGGGGGCGGGGGAGAGGACGATGGCTTCCTACTTGGTTATGTATGGGTTAATAAATAAATATGTAAGGTAACAACCAAATGTTATTAGAATTATTCCCTTGGCATTTATAATTTTCAACTCCTAGTCTATTTCTTTGTGTGAAATTTTAATCAAAAGTGGTCGAGATGTTAACAATACTCTTTGAAAAACTATCTAAAAGGTTTATAAATGTTTGAATTATCACACTAAGGCTGATTTCTTTAAAAAAAATTAAAACAATAAAGTATTTATTTTGCCTAACATGTTTTTAAGTGGTTTCTTTTCTGGAACTGCAGCATGAAGAAATAGGATTCGATTTGATGAGTAATGAATGAAGTCCAAAAGAATTACAGCATATAACCTAATAGGCTAATATTCTCTTTTCCTGAAGAAGTTGAAATGCAATTTAGACTAGACCACCCTGGGGAAAGATACATACTGAGGCTTCTTGGTCTCGTCTAGTTCTGTGGTCCTAATGATTGCCATCTGAGGCAAAATAAAACTTCTCTGTAAAAAATACTGTTAAACTATACAAAAAACATTAAAATATTATCTTATTTTGTGGTAAAATTACCCAGTAATTTAGTTGATTTTAATAATGATAAGGAAAAACCAAACACCCTATATTCTAAGCATACTAGAGGCCTGGTGCATGACATTCATGCACTGGAGCGGGGGATCCCCATAGCCCGGCCTGTGCCCTCTCGCAGTCCGGGACCCCTCGGGGGACGTCCGACTGCCGTGGGGAGCGGGCCTCCACCAGCAGAGTTGGACATCCCCCAAGGGGTCCTTAGTGCTGCCGCGAAGGCAGGAGAGGCTCCCCGCCACTGCTGCTACACTCGTCAGCTTCTGGCTGAGTGGTGCTCCCCCTGTGGGAGCACACTGACCACCAGGGGACAGCTTCTGCATTGAGCATCTGCCCCCTGATGGTCAGCGCGCATCGCCATTGGTCATTCTGCTGTTTGGTCAATTTGCATATTAGGGTTTTATTATATAGGATAATCATATCAGTGATTTTTACTACTCAGCATTGTAGCTATATTTAGTTCATTTCTGATAATACAAAATACCCAGAATTTGCTAATCAAAATTAAGAGATGTAACAGTTACAATAATAGGCTGAGCTAGTGGGAAAATCACTTAATAGTATACGAATAAAATAAAATGGAACTCAGCACTATTAATTTCATCTTTCCTCTCCCCATTTTAAACCTTTGTGTACTTGAACTGTTGAAAGCTACTATATTCAAGTCACCGTGCTAGCTGCTATCAACAAATGAATGAGAGATCCATACTTACTTGGCAGGGGAGATGCCATGATCAGGAAGGTGGTTTTTCCAGGTGGAGGCTTATCCCTTGCACTTGGGATTGGATCTCCCCAAATCTGGGATATTCGACTGCATAATTTGTGTTCGTGGGGGACTGTGTTCACTCTCTCCCCTGGGGGTGGGGGAATGAATAAGAGAGGGTCTACGAACTAAGTGGAAGAACAAGGCATACTTTTATTTATGGGTAAGTTTGGAAGCGCCAAATGGAAAGTATGCAGAAGAAGAATAAAAAGAATTCAAAAGACTCCTTGGATGGTCAGAGAAGTCTTTACCAAGGAGATGTGGATGGAGTAAAGTCTTAAAGAATGGGAAGTGGAAACGATGGGGTTCAAGTAGTTAGATTTCTGATTCACTGCTGAGCACGTTGACACTATGCAAGCTGTTATTCCAGTACCAAAGCATCAGCTGTGATAATGAGAACAAAGAAAACCAGGTAAAGGGCCTGCCTTCATAGTAACAAATATAAATTTAAAAACTGTATGAGAGGAGCTATTAATTAGATAAGACATAGTAACTTTATATATTTTGAATGCAGCCAGGATAAGTGAATTAAGTGCTTTCAATATTCATACATGATTCCAACAATCATATATTTAACACTACAAAATTTAGATCCTTAGGTTTAATTCTTTACTCTTTCCACTTCCTAAAGCTGCTATAAATTCTTCCTTTCCAAGGAAGGAAAATAGAAAAAAAAAAAAGAACCTATGCTTCTTCAGTTTGGGCTATTATTCTACTAAGCAACACTTCCATTTGGACAGGTGAGGGGTCTGGGCAATACTTATCTTCAAGAAACCCCCAAACATATTTTATCGTTATATTATTTTACATCCATTATTTTCCTTTAAAAAAAAACAAACGTGTCATAAACCTAACACTGTTCTAAAAATATAGTCTTAAAAAAAAGTTGAAGATGGCCAGCTGAATAAACAGTTTTAACTGACATAATGCATCATTTAAATGTTACTGAAATTCAACGGAATATTCTTGGAGGAACAATATGTACTTCAAGTCTGAGAAGCTGCCATTATTGACAATGTATATCATCATTCCAGTGAACCCCAATTTCCAAATCACTATCAAAAGATACTTTTGCTTCTATGCCTTCTTAATTCAAGCTCTTAGCACAATATGTGCAAGCTATAGACAACTTAGGTTCTAAAAATCATTCCTTTTATGATGCATATTGTAACTCACCCTGAGTTTATTCTGGGTGACCTATGCTAATGCTCTTGACTACTCAAACATAAACCCATCAACCAAATATTGGCCTATTTCCTCATGAGTGTCTATTTGGATGCCCCACGGAGACTAATCTTTTGTGAACAATGATTAGCTTACTTGCTCACTCCATTCACTCACTTATTAAATTTTACTGGATACCCTCCCTTAGGAAGGTGGATATAGAAAGAAAGAATGAATAGCAGCATGTTTTCAGAAAAGGTAATAAAGTACATTGTTTAGAACTCTGAAATAATCAATACAGTTAGGAATTAGATTGTCTCCTACTGGTAGCAAGGATTTAGAATAGCAGGTCTTACTATCTGTCTGCCAGATGCTTCGAAGGGAGAAATAAGTTAAGCAGAAAAAGGACATTTTACCACTAAGGAGATATCTTACAGGAAGCTTTTCATTATAGCCCATAGTTAAAGTAAAAAACAAAAGCAAGCATAGCACATAGGAAGGCAACCACAGGGGAACGACCTAAGTCCTCAGGGAAACAGAGTGGTCAAGAGAGGCCTGTGGCAGCAATAAGAGCATGAGCAGAGCTATTTTGTTGTTCATTGGAGCAGGTAATACGTATTTATATTGTGTTAACCGGACATTGAGAAAAGTAAAGACAGTCTGAGTGCTTCTAGAGTCAACCAGTCAAGAAAGAGAATGAAACCCATTAAGGAAAGAACTAGCTTTGGAGACGCTGCAGAAGGGAGTCAGCTAGCTGTAAGAATGGAATTGGTTTCAGTCGTTGGTATTTGGAGTTGCTTACCATCCCTTTGGGGAAGGGATTGGTGGTTAAAAAGAGTTATACCTGTGTTGAACACACTGTAATATGTTACTCGTGTTCTTGAGTTAATTGTTTAGTAAATCCATCCATAGACAATTCATGTTTTGTTTCAGTACATCATATATAATTCTTTTTATTATTTCTCAAATTCCCTTGAGGCATTGCAAAGCAGATGCTATCTGATGAGTCAGTTCACAAACATGTATCACAATCTTCTGCCTCTGCAGACATTGCTCGATTACTCACAAGGGACCATCAGGTAAACCTCAGTTGTGAATGTTTTTGTGTTTGGTTTTAAAGTACTTATACCACTATTATTGAGATACATAAAATAAGCTCACTCATATAAGCCTTCGAATACAAATGGAATTTTACCCAGGTCACACCAGCCTGTGAGGAGATGGGGGGTTGCATTAGTGATGATAGGCATTTGAAAATCTTGTTCCATCACCTGCTGAGGCATATCCTCTCCCAAATCTCATACATTTAGATTGAAGGGGATCCCCAATTATTTTTCCTATATCTTCACAACTGTTCTTAACTGTTGATTCCAAGTGATTTCCTCTTTACAATTATATTCATTCAACATATATTTAATGAACATCTGTTGAGTTCAAAGCACGAATGACAACGTTAATGTTTTTATAACCTTATTTTACTATTTGCTCATTCTACTAGCATTTGAGTAAAGTTTTTTTTTTTTTTACAATTCACAAGAGTTTTTATCTTGGTGCAACTTATTATTGTTGTTCTTGTTATCTTTCAGTTGCTCTATAGGAAGCCAAAAGTAGAACACAAATAATATCACAATTGTGTCAGGTGTAATCCTAAACCATTTTTTTGAATGGATATTAATTTCCTAGAAGAATCATAGCTTGGTTCATTCTGCCTGTAATGCCCATAATGGGAAAGGGAATGAATGGAATAACCCATATCTTGTGAGGTGTCTTAATTTTTTTTAAATCTAGATATACATTTTGACAGAAATTATTTGTAAAGAAGCACAACAGCAGTGAAGAAAACTTCATCCATCATCAAAAAAATGTGTGAGTTATAAACCACAGTCGAAGTATCACTCACAATTTTTCTAAAATAGGCTTAATGTCCCAAAGATTTTGGATTTGTGTCTACTCATAGGTAAATCCCCCCCCCCCCCCCCCGCCCCCCCAAAAAATCCAAGTGCTTGGCTTTATAAAAACAACAAGCTGAAACTCAATGTGGGACATCAGAGAAACTGATAACCATCCATTTACAACATGTCGTGATTTATGGACCATCTGAATTACAGCAAAGCTGGCAGCAAAGCAACTTTCTTTAAAGTACTTAATACTTTCCAATTAATAACAAAAATAAAGGGAAAAGAGGAGAAGGCAGTGGAGGAATCAGTAATAACCTGAATAGAAATTTTCTTGTGAGGAAATATTTCTATAATGGAAAAATCCCAGGTACTTGTAGAGTGATATGGATTTCTTTTATAGTGTGTTCTCAATTTCAGCATTTCTGTTCTGCTTTTCCTTTTCTTATCTCTATTTCTTCAAAACCTAGAAATTATTTCCTTCTGGAGAGATTTCTTAAACCCCAATTTTCTGCTCTGAGCACATTGTTTTCTTCCTCAAATCTGTACATCATAGTATCTGATAGAGCTGGATAAAAATACCACATTTTTCCAACAAATGTCCCTTTAAATGTCATTCTACTGTGAATGCTGTTAGATTGTACAGAACAAGTTAGTTCTGTATGTGACCCAACCTATACGTTTGAGTCTCTACTGAGTTTGCTAAAAACCAGAGACATTTATGTTCACGTCTTTTTACAAGAAAATATTGCTAAAGTATATATAACTGAAGGGAGTGGAAGAATGTAAACATTAAGAGGTCCAATCTAGAAGCAGATAAGCCTCAGATCCAGGCTTAGCTTTGCTGCTTTCTTACTTGTTTTGGCCTTACTCTCCTGAAAATAACAATAGCACCTACTCTGGTTCAGTGGGGAGATTAATAAGGTGTAATAAGGACATTTAACATACTGCGTAGCATTTGGGAAGAGCTCAATAAATATGAGCTATCAGCAAGAGGTAGTGATAATGACAATAATAGATGACAAAGCAAATATATATAGCAATGAATTAAAATATCAAGAAGATATTGGTTATCTGAGTCAAATCTAAGTGAAAATACAGTCATAATTCCAAGTTGATGTTAAATAAACCACTATCAAAATTGTGTGATTTGTTCTGCCTAAAACAGCTTTATTTAATTCAGAAAAGTTCAATGTTAGATACATTTGTCAGAAATTTATCTTTTCTAGTATTTTAAAGAACATATTTAATTGGCACCACAATAAAAGGTTAATCAGGATAATTGGCAATGATTAGATAGATGCATTACTCTGTATTGTTTACTTAAAGGATTTGGAGCTTCACAAAATGGGAATCCTTAGTTTTGGCTACTTGTAACCCCTTATTATTTTTTAATAACAATGCCCTTGACAATAATATTCTCTTAGCATTATTCTCCTGTGTCTTTTTCTTTGATTCTCATTTTTTAAAAATAATGAACAACTAAGCTGAGTTTTGAAAAACCCTCTAAGCATAGAGATTCTCAGTTGCGCAAGGGCAATTATTAGAGTGTGTGTGTGTGTGTGTGTGTGTGTGTGTGTGTGTGTACACGCAGAACGGATGAGTGTGTTCTTTTTATTCAGTTTCATAATTTTACAATTGGAGAAATATTCCTTTGAAATATAAACTACAGAAAGGACAGCCTTTTCAAATCATATGAACTGGTGGGGTATGGGTTAACAGAAGTTGAGAAAAACTGGCTAATAAATTAAGTCAATATATTATCAACATTGAAGTATTACAAATAAAATGTACTATATACAGAGTACATTACAATTATTTACTTCTGAGGGGTTCTTCCATGCAGAATACTAGAGATCTAATTGATATGCATCAACCAGATGATTTTCAAGTTAATATAATTCTGAAAAACAATCTAAAGTTAAATACTCAACTGGTAAAAACTGCAAATAATCTGTACAACAATATCTTAAGGCACTACAATGGGACGGTCAGCATCTTCTCTCTAATGGGAAGGATTTACAGCTCTGGGTCATGAGGGTTGCTAAGGAAATAGCACTTAACCACGACTTGTATATCTTAGAGACTGATGATCAGGAAGTGTGGACATCAGTATTTCATGACCTTGATATCTCATTACAGGCAAGAGGTGATGGCCACTGCCAACTTCCTGGTTTCTTCTTTTAAACAAGGAACATTTAGACATCTCCAACATATTCTGGTACAGTGCTAGAAAAACATCCCATATACTGAAGGTGCTTTTTTTCAGCCCACCTTTTTTTTAATTATTATTTATTGGTACAAAACTTCATAGCTATTTCTGTAAAAAAATTAAAAAGGCTTCCAATTAATGATGTTGTTGATCTCTAAGAGTGACTATTAAAAGACTTCATAGTATTCATAATAAGCCTCTGGTTTAGTGGTTGGGTAGTTTTTAAAATATATACTTGTGTAAACAGTTTTATATGTTTAAGGTTTTTTTTTAACTTATAGATTTTAAGCACATAAAAATACATTTATAGATTGTGCCATGTCATTTCTTTCCTTTCAAGGGAATATTATATGCAAAGCTTTTGTCATTTGAAACAGCCATTTTAGATTATGTTTTACATTTCCCCCCTGTTGAAATAGCTAAGTAAGAGCCCTACCAAACTTCCAGTTCTGCTTAACAAATCTTTATTGTCTTTTTTATGCCAGGTACCTTGCTGCTTTCCACCAAGCCCTGGTAGTTTAATTCCTTCGTATCTAATAATCTTCACTGCTAATATCTTAGTTCAGGCCCTCTTACTTATCTTAGCTATGGCACTATTTTCCAACGAGGCCTTCCTCCTATAGTAGTCTATCTGAAGTCCATATTCCCCCATATTGTTAGAGTGATAGTTCTACAAGCAAATATGGTTCTATCACCCCTTCGCCTCTATTGCTCAGACTTCCAATGACTCCCCATTGTTTTTGAGACTCTCTTTTTGCATCTCCATCAGTGATAAAAATATTCCCCTAAATATTAATTTCTTTATGCAATCCTGTTTTACTTAGCTTAACAGATTTTATTTTCCAACCATAGTTCCACATATTCTTATAAAACCTTGTGACTTCCCCCATCAAGAGCTAGAGTCTATATGTCTTCCCCTTTCAACTGGTTGAAACTTCTTGGCTACTTCAAACAATAGAGTGTGGTAGACGTGATTACCTATGATTCTCAAGGTTAGGGTATAAAAAATGCCATGTGCTGCTATTTGTTTTTTTCCTGTTGTTTAATCTCAGAACCCAGCCACCACGCTGTCAGGAAGGCCAACATACATACGGTACTTAGGAAGGAGGGGCCTGTGTGGAGAAAAACAGGAACTTCTAGCCTTTGATCCTGGCTGAACTCCCAGGCAATGAACAGCATCAAACTGCCAACCATGTGAGTAAGTTATCCTGATGCAGGTTCTCCAGTTGCCAGTCAAGCTACACCAGATGATCCCATGAGACAGGTTGTCCTTGCTAAGCCCCGCCCAAATTACAGGTTCATGAACAAAATAAATAATTATTGTTGCTTTAAGCCACTAAATTTTAAGGTTATGTATGTATCAATAGGTAATTGCTACTAATTTTGGTACCTATAAGTGGAATGTTGCCATAACAAAACCTAAACTTGTGGCAATGGCTTTGGAACTGTGTACTGTGGGATGGGGCCAGAATGGTGTGAAGGAGACTGAAAGCCAAAGGTCTCAAGAAGAGTGTTAGTGGAAGCCTGGAACACCTTAAGGAGGCTGCCAGCAAACCTTAAAGGAAAATATTATTGAAAATGAAGGAAAGGGGACCCTAGTTAGGTGAAGGCAGAGAGTTTGTCAAAACTCTGGTGATGTTTTGACAAACTCTCTGTGGTTAATGTGGTAAAGAGGAAATGCACCTGATAAACTCAATGATCTAGCTAAGGTATTTCCAGGCAGAATATTCCAAATGCCACCTGATTGTTTTGTATGTCATTGTCTATAATAAAATGTGAGGAGAATGAGAGAGAGAGAGAGAGAGAGAGAGAGAGAGAGAGAGAGAAGCTAAAGAATAAATCATTGAATATAAAAGGGTCAGAACTTGTGGGTTTGAAAGAAAATGATTTCTCTAAAACAATTACTAAATTGGAAAATGGCTTCTGGAAAAGATCAAATCCAGGGTGAATGGCTATACTCTTTGTTAATACCTTAGAAGGATCTAAGACTGTTGCTCATAAAACATTTCAGACAAAGGAAAGATTCTTTAAAAATTTTTTTTAAAATATATTTTTATTTATTTCAGAGAGGAAGGAAGAGGGAGAGAGAGATAGAAACATCCATGATGAGAGAGAATCATGGATCGCCTGCCTCCTGCAAGTCCCTCACTGGGGATCGAGCCCACAACCCGGGTATGTGCCCTTGACCGGAATCAAACCTGGGACCTTTCAGTTCTCAGGCTGACGCTCTATCCACTGAGCCAAACCAGCTAGGCAATTCTTTAAAAATCTTACTGCCTACTTGGCCACCTCATTTCAGTTAAATAACAGGGCTCCAAAGATTCTTAAGGGTGTTCTACTCTTTCTTAAAAATATATTTTATTGATTTTTTTACAGAGAGGAAGGGAGAGGGATAGAGAGTTAGAAACATCGATGAGAGAGAAACATCAATCAGCTGCCTCTTGCACACCCCCTACTGGGGATATGCCCACAACCAAGGTACATGCCCTTGACCGGAATCGAACCTGGGACCTTTCAGTCTGCAGGCCGACGCTCTATCCTCTGAGCCAAACCGGTTAGGACTCTACTCTTAATATTGCATTGAATATACACAATACTCTTCTGGGTGATCATGGAGATGCTAATTGACCTACTAAATTTGGTGTGATTAAAAAATTACATAAATATCTTTAGCTATACATCCCAGAGCAAGGAAATTACAGTGTTAACTGCCCCTACTAGAAAGGGTTCATGGACTATGGAAAATAAAGTAGGAAGCAAATATCATATCAAATGTGGCCAGCAGAAACAGTAAATATTGACAGAATCCTGTTTGAATAGTCATAGAGAATTATTCCATGTGTTTCCTCTATTCACTTCAACTTTAAGTTTAAGGAGGTGAATCAGAGTTTAGATGTATCTGAAATACTTCCCCTTGGATTTGGCATTTTGGAACTGAAGCTGGCATTGCAGCAGGTACATATTTGGTATTGTCCGGGCTCTGTGTGAAGTATGTTTTCCCTGTGCAGCCTGCATCGGCAAGGTCAGCAGTAACTAAGTAAGCACCAGTGAAGCTGCATTCCTTGAGAAACAATCTAATTATGGCGAGCCCAAAGTCCTTAGCCTGGTGATAATTTCCAGAGTAACATGTTCACAGGGTGAAATGGAAAAACATCAGCAGCTCATCCTTTTCTCTGTCATCTTGTTTATGGAAACCTAAATCTGTGAATGAGCTTTCCTTATTTGTTTCCCAAGCTTCATAGAGACATATATGGAATTCAACCCAGTGAGTTAGCATCTCTATGCAAGTTCCATACAAATGGCCTCCTATGGTTTGAACAACTAGTCACTTTTTCCGGATTCGAAGTCACTTCCTTACAAAGAAACAAACCCAATTTGATCAAATTGTTCATTAAAGACCTAATGTTGAGTGATGGTTGAATTTCACTTCTTAGCTGTTTGTCATTTGTATAATTTGAGAGAGCCAATGTCTGTCAGATCTTTATTCCTGATTTTGCTCTGGCAGGATAATTTTTTCATATTAATTTATGCTATTTCCTCGGGATTTTCCTCACTCCAATAAGAAGAGGGAGGAAAATACACTTCCTTGCTTCAAGGTTGTGATGCAAGGCTGATTCTCTGATACTAAAGGAGAGGCAGCTCTCCAGGACTCCTCACTGGAGAGGGCTCCACGAGGGCTCTCATCTTTGGACTGTGTTGGAGAAAATCCACTACCACCTGACAGCAACTGTAACTGTTCCATGTCAGGGTCCCTGGAGAAGGGATTATGGTGCAGGATTGGGTATTCTCAGATCAGACACTCACTGTTCAACTCTGACGACTAGAGGCCCACTGCACGAAATTTGTGCACGGCGGGGGGGGGATCCCCTCAGCCCAGCCTGCACCCTCTCCAATCTGGGACAGCCTTGGGGGACATCCCTCTCACAATCTTGGACCGCTGTCTCCTAATCACTCACCTGCCTGCCTGCCTGGTTGCCCCTAACTGCCTCTGTGTGCTGGCGTAATCACACCTAACTGCCCCCTCCCCGCCAGCCTGGTCGCCTCTTACTGCTCCCACTGCTGGCCCAGTTGCCCCCAACTGCCCCCCTCTGCTGGCCTGGTCGCCCCACGCAGCCTGCTGTTCAGTCGTTTGATTATCCCTCACTAACCCCCCTGCCAGTCTGGTCATAGGCAGCCATCTTGTGAGGGTGTGAGGGTTAATTTGCATATTTCCTCTTTATTATATAGGATGGGCTTTTACAGAAGAACTTCCTGTAGAAAGATGACTGACCACACACCCTTTGTCTAGGGATAACTTTTATGAATTTCAAAGTTCATGTAAAAGTAAACAGTCTAATAGGACTTCTTATCATTAGGTCAAAAGGAAGTTGGGGATTCTAGAAAAACGATGATGGAAATAATTTGAGGATTTCTTAAACCTGTTATTTTCTCATTTTTTACAAGTCCATTTGTTTTCCTAAAATAAACATCTGTGACACACATAAATTGTAAAAGGTCTTTGTACATCTCTTGGGGGAGGTCAGCTAATGAGATTGTGCCCAGTGTTTAGACATTCTTGGGAGATAAGACTAAGGGATAGCATGGAAAACACACTGATCTCTTGAACGTAGAAACTCCCATGCTGGTTGACTAATCCTGTGAAACAAATGAGGTGAGTTTTTAATTAATTTATTGTGATTTAATTTTGTAAAAATGCAGGTTTTAATTTCTCTAAAACTGTGATTGCTCACCAAATTTAATGCTTATCAAATTTTAATTTTCAAAAAATTAAAAACATGAGTCTTTTACAAATATAAAATTACAAGTGTCAAAGATTGATTTAGTTAATTAATGAGAGAACCAGAGGAATACGAATACTAATTTAAAAATCTACTGGTCAGGCAGAAATACTATATTTGAAAAAAAAGAAAGAATACCAGAATAAGATTGTTAAACTGAATTTTAAAACCTTGTGTTTTAACCTTTTCAACTACACAGGAAGAATCTACTCATCTACAGAATGAAATTCATTTGCAATGCTATTGGACAAAATTAATTTGAATTGCTATCAATTTTCTTGTTAATATTTATATTTTTACAGTTGTAAGGTAGCCTAATTAATAGGACTAATAGGTCAAAACAAAACTTTATATTCTTTTCTGGTTATCAATCTTTTGTTGCTATTTTTCTTTTTACTGTGATACAGTTAATTATATTTTCTTTCAAAATGAGAAATATAGAGTGATTCCTCCTGAGAAGTGATTCTCATAAGGGAGTGAAATTATGACACAAACCTTTTGGTATTTATGTAAAACTAAAAATTGATGTTATTATATTTTTAATTTTAAAAGTGTGCTTAGAAGTCAAAATAAAATAGTCAATGAAATAAAATGTTTAATATTAATAACTATGAAATTTATGAAAAGATTACTCATCATAAATTAAAAAATGAATTTATAAAAATATAAATCACACATTTTGTCACTCTATTATAAATTAACAGATAAAATGTAAGAAGAATAAAAATGTTATATAAAACAACTTGTAAAATGCTGAAAGTTTAATTTAATTCTTCTCTCTTTTGGCCATGTGAGGACACAAAGAGAAGGCAACCATCTGCAAGCCAGGAGGAGGGTCCTCACCAGGAATTCAATCAGATGATACCTTGATCTTGGACTTCCCAGCCTGAGAACTGTGAGAACTAGATTGCTGTTGTTTAGCCAGCAGTCTGTCATATTTTGTTATTGCAGCCCAGCAGCCTAAGACACCACACCTGAGGAAGATTTTGTTATTTTTTTTGTTTCCTTTTGGGGGGCTAGAAAACTGTCCCTCTGTCATCTCCTGTATTCTTCATATTTATAAGTTTTTGATAAAAACTCTATTTGCAGCCTTCCAGAATTTGTTTCTTGACATTTAAAGAAAAAATTGTGAAATAAAAACAAAAACCTTCTCTATCTCAATCTCTTGCCTGACTCTTGAAATTGAAAACTAAATTCAAGTCTGTCCTTACTGAAATTGATCTTAAGAACCTAATTTTGGAATCCAAAGCCAAACTCTGATTACTGACTTTTCTTTTTTAATTATAACAATACTAGAGTCCTGGTGCATAAAATTTATGCACTGGTGGTGGGGGGTGTCCCTCAGCCCAACCTGCACCCTCTCCAATCTGGGACCCCTCAGGGAATGTCCAACTGCCTGTAGGATCAGGCCTAACCAGCGGTTGGACATCCCTCTCACAATCTGGGACTGCTGGCTCCCAATCACTTGCCTGCCTACCTGCCTGATTTCCCCTAATCGCTTCTGCCTGCCAGCCTGATCACCCCCTAACCACTCCCTTGCCAGCTTGATCGATGCCTAACTGCTCCTCTGCTGGCCCAATGGACCCAACTGCCCTTCCCTGCTGGCCCGATCGCCCCCAAACGGCCTCCCCTGCCAGCCCGGTTGCCCCCAACTGCCCTCCCCTTCTGGCCTGGTTGCCCCTAACTGCCCTTCCCTGCTGGCCTGATTGCCCACAACTGCCCTCTCCTGCCAGCCATCTTGTGGCTGTGGGTGCTGCCATCTTTGAGGATGTGGCAGTCAATTAGCATATTCCCTCCTTATTGGCTATGGGTGCCACCATCTTTGCGATGGCATGAGGGTCAATTAGCATATTCCCTCTTTATTAGATAGGACTAGAGGCCCAGTGCATGAAATTCGTGTACGGGTGGGGGGGGGCGTAT
Source organism: Myotis myotis (assembly GCF_014108235.1). Lineage (NCBI taxonomy): Eukaryota > Metazoa > Chordata > Mammalia > Chiroptera > Vespertilionidae > Myotis > Myotis myotis. Next base: position 38,119,209 of record NW_023416390.1, on the reverse strand, counting down.
CCCTCAGCCTGGCTTGCACCCTCTCCAATCTGGGATCCCTCTCACAATCTGGGACTGCAGGCTCATAACCGCTTACCTGCCTGCCTGCCTGATTGCCCCTAACCCCTCTGCCTGCCTGCCTGATCACCCCTAACTTGGCTCCCTGCCAGTCTAATTGCCTCTACCTTGCCCCCTGCCAGCCTGATCACCCCTACCTTGCCCCCCTGCCAGCCTGATTGCCCCTAACTTGCTCCCCTGCCGGCCTGATCACCCCTAAGCAACTCTGCCTTGGCCCCCAGCCTAAGCTGCAGTCTGGACTCACTCTGCAGGAGGCAACCTGGTAGATCAAGGGAACTCACTGCCCCCATTACCCCACTGCTGCTGCCACTGCTGGCCTGAGCTTCGGCCCTTTGCAGCTGCACCTCGGCCCTCGCAGCCACTGCAGCCTTGTCTGGAAGGACGTCTGGTAGGTCATCCAGAAGATGTCTGCCCTAATTAGCATATTACCCTTTTATTAGTATAGACTAGAGGCCCGTTGCAGGAAGATTCCTACAAGAATAGGGCTTCCTGCAGCTGGAGCAAAGCAGAGAAGGGAGCGAAACCGCTGAGGCGGGTTTCGCTCCAGCTCCCAGCCACTCTGGCTGGGTTTCCCCTCCTGCTTCCAGCCACTGCGGTGGGTTTCCCCTCCCACTCCCAGCCACTGCAGCTGGGTTTCCCCTCCCACCTCCCACTTCCCGCCTCTCGCCTCCACAGCCTTGGCTCCGTTCCTGTCTCTGCCGCCTCTACTTAGCTCCCTTCTGTAGCGCTTCACTTCCATGTTGTCTTCAGTCTTCGCTCCCAGCCAGTATATGCAAATTAACTGCCATCTTTGTTTGTGGTTAATTTGCATATCACGCTGATTAGCCAATGGGAGGCATAGTGAAGGTATGGTCAATTCCCATGTTTGTCTATTATTAGGTGGGATTAATTGTCCCAGATGTAATGAAGAGCTCCAGTTGAAGAGTAAGGTGAAACAAAAAAAATAAGTAAGTACCAAAAAGAAAAGCATAATAATGTATTTCAAAATATTATTTCAAGTATAAAACAAGAATGTCTACCCTTGCATAAAAATATAATTAAGAAGAACTAGGTAACAAGGTAACATTAAACAATGTTTTTTTTAAAAAAAGTAGCATTCTGTTATAAGCTCTTGTCTTCCCTCTCTCTATCCTGTGGTACTGCTAGAACTCAGAGAAACTTCTCTTCCTTGGCAGGGTCTCTGGTTTGAAGTTCTGATGAGCAGTACATGCTTGGCCCCTACACTGGTCTCAGAATTGCCACCTGTCTGACATTCTTCAAGTCTTACCTTGGAATGTAAGTCTGGAATTTACTGAGGTCTCCCCATCTCCCCTTGGTTATGGGTCCTAGTGTTCAAGGGCTTCTCTAGATTGGACTTATTAAAGGTAGTAGAAACCTATACCTCCCTCCCCCCAATATTATTTTTTTACTAGAGGCCCTGTGCACAAATTAGTGCACTGGTGGGGTCTAGCCAGCCTGCCCGGATAGTGGCTGATCAGGCTGGCCGGTGGGGAGGAGATGCAGGGGTGGGGCAATCAGGGGTGGGGCCAGCTGGTGGAAGGGGCTGCAGGCGGTTGGCCAGCTGGCCCTGCCCCCTGGTAGAACTCCCAGTCAAACTCAGGTCCAGGGGACAATTTGCACATTAGCCTTTTATTATATAGAATTTGGTTTCTATGTAAAGTAGTCTTCCTTATTTTCTCAGGTAGCCCCAAGTGTTATTCACTTCTTGATGTTCACTTCAATTTCTTGAAAGATTTCAATATCCTCCATGGTAAGAGTCAGAGAACAATCCATATGGCATCACATGGGGTCACCTTGAAATAACATCTGTTAGTACAAAATCAGCCAGTTTACTATGATTCAATTCAAACATCTTCCAATACCTTTCCCTGAGTTTTTAACACAACTGTATTCCCTAAGAGGTCTTAGGTTGCCTTTATCCTAATATTCTTGGAGAGTTTAAATTCCCTTTTTTCCTAGAGTCCATTTACAACTTCCCCTCAGGGAATATCATAATCTTTTGCAAATATATGTTAGAATTGGGGATTAATATACAAATTAGATCTTTTGGGAATCCAATCCAAGCTAGTTAAAATGGCAGAGAGGATTTATTGGCTCATATAACTGGAAGTTGACATGTAAGTTGGCTTCAGGTTTGGTTTGAGTCAGTTGTTCAATTACATCTTCAAAGATTCAGTTTCCTTTCATCTCTTCTCTATCTCTTGTAAGTTCATCTTTTTCTTAAGTCTGGTTCTACTTGTGGTCTACTTTCATGGTTATGCCCACTCCCAGGGCAATGCGCTAGTCCATGCACATCTATGGAGGGAGAAAGGATCATTTCCAAGAGTGTTCTCAGAAGAGGGAGGGCATTTTTCTCCTGAAACCACTCCTCTGATCTCATCAGCCTGACATCAGTCATCCTGGGACAAATAACTGTGACCAGAGAGAGAGATTATGTTCATTAGTTTGGGCTTTAGCCACTTGCCCCACTGCTAGGGTGATATGCTTAAGGGAGGTGAAGATATTTGAATTAAAATGTGGGTAGAACTAAGGAAAGGGAGAGTAATGTTAGAGAATAACCACAATGTCCAGTATATCTAACTACTCAGAAGATAATAAATGTCTTGGAAGTGATGAAAAACATACTGTGCATTGACTACTAGGCCTTGTGCCAGGCAACATACGTGTGTCTGACACTGTTAGAGAGTATCTGCCCAGACTATTGCCTCTTTTCTTTGGGAATTTCCCCGCCCTCAGGAATGGGCTCTGGTAGCCTGTTAGACACCTGGTCCAGATTAGGCCAATTGCCTTCCTGCTCCAGGAGTTTTGTAGTGGGATTCCAACAAGTAGTCTCTTGTGGTCTGTGGGAGCAAATATATGAAACTGGAAGCTGTGGAGTGGCTGCTGTTGAATGTGCCTAGAGAAACAAAGAAAGCCAGTTCCGGAAAGAGAGGAGAAAGACGTAGATTATGAACAGAGGGAAGTAATAAAGGTAGTTGTTTGACCCTAGAGAGGGAAAGACAGAGAAAAGCTTCCTTGGTTCCTGATGACTTCACATTCAGCTACTGGTTCAGCTACTCCTTAGGCCCGTTAATCTGTGTAACAGGTTGTTAAAATGGAACCCGAAGACAAAGAACAATAGAACAGATTCCAGAGAACATTCTCTCCACCCTCCCTGCCCACTTCCCCAGATACTAAAGTGCTGGACCACCTGTGCATGCTTTAAGGGATAAAGAATCCTTCAGCAGCTTGATCACATACCCCAGCTGGTAGAAGAGGAAAAAGGAGAGTAGAGAGATTTCTTTGTGTGAACTTTATGAGGTATTCTCTGCTCCCTCCTCACGGGAATAGAATGATGTTTACCTTCACCTCAAGCCAATGAGGGAAAACTATGAGGGATTTTGAGATTGGTGTCCTGGAGATTGAGGGTAATAGACAATGGTGTTTGACTTAAGTCTGAGAGGTCTAAAGTCAAGAGACATGAAGACATTCTACTGGGGCAGTGTGCACTTCCACTCAGATTGGCTCATGGGGACAAAATGAGACACCTTCCAAAGATGAACTGACCTGGGTCATCTTAAACGGAAATCTATTCCAAAAGCACAGCCTCAGGGGGTTACGATACACGAAGAGATGGTGAGTGGTTGCTAGATACGCAGAACAGAGCTCCCCAGAAGAGGGCAATGCCAAGGGCAGGGGCACTTCATTGGTGATCTGAATAAGCATCTCCAGAGAATCAACAAAAGTGTCCAGAAGAGGAAGAATCAGCAATGCTTCAGTCCGAGGGCACTGAAGACAGTTTACATTGTACCAGCCATGTGACCTGTTCCCTTTCTTCTAGTCCCTCGCTTCCTAAGCTGACTTCCTTCCCAGAGGCCAGAACTGTGGCTTACACAGGGTTGAGGAGTCAGCGGAGAAACTGCCTAAGAAGCCAACCATGGCCCTCTCCCCTCCTTGCCCTGGGCCCCCATTCTGGGTATTGGGAAAGCTTGACATCAAATAATAGTTTAGATATTTTATTCTTTACTGGACTGGACTCTAGTTTTACAATTATTAGACTAGAGTGGATTGTTTAATGCTAAAATATTATCTAAGAGTGAGTATAAAAGCTATGGGCCTATAAAAGTTTTATCTTTCATATTGATAAATAATATACTTATTTTATTTTTACATTTTATTATTGGCTGAGGTGTCATATAATCATTTTAATGACGCTGCAAGGGAGATATGATTATTCTTGACTGAGGCTCAGAGAGCCTCATGGAAGGGGATGACTCATGAAATAGACTTTAAAAGGAGGAATAGGTTTTTGGTAACCAGAGATAAGAGAAAGGGAATTCTAGGAAAGAAAAGAATAAAGAAGCCGAGGCTGGAACTGTGGTAGTCTAATTTGAGTCTAATTTGGGTAGAGTATAAGATCCAGGCAGGGTTAGGGTAAGATAAGTCTAGAAACATTTTAGAGTAATAGTGTGGCCATTTTTAACATCACTTTTACCCCTTATCTTCCTCTACAACTTCCTTATTTTCATTCTCCAAAGAAAAATAAAGGTATCCTTTCTATTTGATCTATGTGAGAATGTGCAATTTGGGGTTATGTGAATAAAAGAAGGGGCTATGTGCTAGATCCCACAAGGTATAGGGGAAAATTGAAAGAGCTTTTGAAATAAGTAGACCTAGTTTTAAATCCATTACTATTGTAAGAACATACTATTTATAAAACTCAATTTCCTTGTCTGCAGAGCAGGGAAATCACTCCACAGGACTACTGATAAATAAAATAAGATGAAAATAAGGCAGATGCATAAAATAGCTTTGTGACCTTAAGTAAATCATAGGTGTTTCAAGTCTCGTCCCTCCATTTACCCATTCCATTCTGTTGGCAATAGTACTACTTGTCAACATTTGAAGTATGTCACAGTCAAGATATTTTTTTTTTTTTTTAGGATAGTAAGTTATAAATGCTGAGTATTTTAACTTCCTATGTCTCCAAAAATTAAACTTCTTGTTTTAGTTACATAAAAAGTTCCTTTTGGTGAGGGTAAGAAGGGCAACTAAACTGAAAGTTATATACTAAACATTGGGCCTGAAAATTTTTAATGGCCTTCATTTAAGATGAATAGAAAGGTACTTAAGGAAGGGCTTTCTTTTCTTAGGAAATCAATACTCATAAAACTGAAGGTTGGAATTGAGAATTAAAAACCACAGTGAGTTTATTTAAAAACACGTTCGCCTGTCATATTTATTTTCCCTTTGGATAACATAGTGTTTATACCCAGAGGTCTATTTATGTGGCTGCAACTCTTTCGCTGACTTTGAAGTGAACTTCCTAGGGTGTTAGAATCAGAACCTTCGGGCTTAGAGATCGCATAGGCCAACCCCCTCATTTAAAGAGAGTAAATTGAGGTCAGAGAGGAAAGTGAGTTGCGGACACCTCCTCCGTTTCCTCCGCGGTGTAAAACGGGACCTCTTGTTTGTTCTTCACCATCAGGTCCCGCTCTGGGAGGGCAGGACTCTCCTTTCCCTGCTCATCCGGACCGCAGTCCTTGCTCTCCCACTAATCCTTGACAGTGCCTGGCACGGAGTAGGCACTCTCTCCAGAGTTCTTGAAAAAAATAAAAGAATTGTGTTTAACCCAGGACAGCATATTTCCTTTTTATCAGAGCCCGATTAGGAACTCTGTGGCTTAGGTGAATCACTAACACTGGTTAAAGGGAATAAATAAATAAATCTCTGCTTCTTTACTCCCGGACACATGTTTCAGGGAGCTGCCTGTGTGAGAAACAGTTCCATAGCTGGTCACGCCTGCACTTTAAAGCATTCTACTCCTGTAACTTCTCATCTGCAGATTCATTTAAAAACGCCGTGTCCTCTAGGTCAGCTCACCACTCCAGCACCTCTCATCCACTGGCAAGCCCACAGGTTTACCAAAGCTCATTCTCAGAGGCAGAGCACTGCCTGATTCCTCAGTGTCCATTCAGGACCCAGAAAAAAAAGTCATTTATGTTTATGGGTTAAGTGTGGCTGTCCCAAACAAAGTTTCAGTATTTGGAAAAAAACGTGTTTGCCTTTTGGTGTGATTCAGAGACTGGTTGTATTTGCATAGTTCTCTTGAAGGCTATGTGGATTGGAGAATGATTCCTAGACAGTGAAAAAGTGCGTGGTTGAATCGAATGAATGAACTTCGATGGTTTGTAATTTTGGAGGAAGCTAAATCTGACAGCATTCGGCTTCCTGTATGTTCTATGTGGGAGAGACCAGCTGTTGCCCTTCTGTACTGGGGCACAGTAGTAATTAGGCATAAAGGATAGTAATTAGGAATTTTGATTAGAACCAGATAACTTTCCGGAGTCCCTATAATGAGAGAAAGACAGCTCCATAATGGAGGTGTTTGAGGGTAATAGACAATGGTGTTTGACTTAAGTCTGAGAGGTCTAAAGTCAAGAGGCATGAAGACATTCTACTGGGGCAGTGTGCACTTGTTTTCAAATCCCATCTACCAAGGCTGGTTGTGCTGCTCACTCCACCTTGTTTACAGGTGACTTAGAGCCATGGCTCCCAAACTGAGCCCAGGTGCCCTGGTGCCCCTCTCAGGGAACCCGCAGCAGCACGGGGCGTGTTTAACACTGTCCAGAGAAAGCACAGTGCCATCTGTTGGAAATCATGCCAACTGCTAATTAAATTGTTTGGACCGAGCAACTTAATAAATGGAGCTATTAGGTATTTCTTTTTCCCTGGGGATACTGTGAAAAATTTACTGAGACCTCAGGGAGCCATCAATGAAGGAAGTTTAAGGACCTCTGAACAAGTATTAAGAGACGCCAGAAAGATCACAATTCACAAAGAAATTAACCCCCCTCCGCCCCCCACCCCCGCCACCCTCCAAATTGCGAACATTCCACCTTTCAATTTATTGCCTGCAGACATCCCCATTCTGTTCTCAGCTATGTAAACAAAGGCAGATGTTCATGGTCAGAAACCAGCCTCCAACTTCTTGGCTTGGGATAAATTTACTGCCACATTACTGGCTATGAATTCTATGTTTATCCTCCTATCTGCATCTATAGATAGATGATGTTTATCTGTAAGTGCATATATAGATTTTTTTCCTAGAAAAGTCTTAAAAATTATCTTAAAAAGTTTTTAAAGAATAGTTTATTGATTTTTCAGAGAGAGAAGAAGGGAGAGAGAAACATTGATGTGATAGCAAAACATCGATAGGCTGCCCCTCACACACCCCCCACAGGGGATCAAGCCCACAACCTGGGCGTGTGCCCTTGACCAGGAATTGAACCAGCAACCTCCTGGTGCACATACGATGCCCAACCAACTGAGCAACACCAGCAAGGCTTAAAAATTATTTTTAAAAAGTTAAAGATATGGGTTTCATGTTACAGAATGTGCTAGAGTAGGAGCTGTGGAGTTCTCCAAATCCTAATTGAGGGCCATGAGACGTGTTGATATGAAATCAGTCTCATCCTAGGTGACCTCCATCAACTTTACAAGCTCTTTGATGTCTTATTCATCCATTTATAAAACAAAGAAAATAAGCAGATGTTATTGAGGTTTTTTTGTTTATAAAATAGTCTAAGATGCTCAGGTGAAAGGTGTGACTCACAGGAAATTTCAAGTATGAGATAAACTGTCCCATAGATTCACAGCTAATCCCTTTCTATGTGATGGAAATTTGAGTTTTGAAAAAATCCATTATAAGAATTCTGTTCTCATCAGTTGTGCCTTTCCTCTTATATTTGTTTCCTTTTTCTTTCCCCTTTATCATACCTTCAAATTGGTTTAGGTCATTGAGCAATTACTTAAGGAACACTTGCACAAATATAATGTCTTTTCTACCAAGGAAAGATCATGTGTGTGTTTAAATGTGTATATCCCTTCCCTGTCAGCATTTGTCCATCAAGAAAATTGATGTTAGCAAAAAGTTGATTGTCTAATCTCAACAGTATCAGCAAAAACAGTTCTGTTTTGGTCCGTTATTTTAAAATGAGAGCCCTGGTGCACGAATTTGTGCATGGGAGGGGTCCCCAGGGGAGTGGGGCGGGACACAATTGGCCCTCCCAGCTGGCGGTGGATCTGGATCTGTCCTGCTGACATTCGAGCTGGTTGTCAGGAGCCACCTGGCAGCCACTTTTATATTGTTTCTTCCTTGCAGAGGGTCTAGGGAGGGGAAGCGGCCATGGTGTCCAAGGCTGACTTCCAGAAGGCCAGCGGCATTGTCAGGATTGTGCTGGCAGTGCTGGTCGGTCAATCCCTGGCCCGTTCTCCTGAGATTGGACCTCCAGGGCTACTGAGGAAGTGAGTGCTTGCTGCCAGGCTGCTGGGCTGCTGGGACAGGTCAGTCAGTTGAGCGGTGCTCCTGCTGTGGGAGCGCACTGACCACCAGGGGGCAGCTCCTGCATTGAGCGTCTGAACCCTGGTGGTCAGTGTGCATCATAGCGACTGGTTGTTCTGGTCGTTCTGGTCATTCAGTTGCTTAGGCTTTTATATATATCAGTGTTTTCTAGGCAGTATGTACACAGTATTTCAAAGAGATCAAAGTAAATCTCTACTTAATTCACATAAGCCTTTATAACGTACTTTCATAATATTCTCATGCATAGGTGACATTCACCCACTAAACCTTTGAGAGAACATAAAATTATAGGGAGGATCTTATACATTATCTTTTCCATAAACAACACTTTTCCTGATGAAGAAAATAAAATGATCCTCAATCCTAGCACACAGAGATAAACATTATCAAAATGTTGGTGTGCTTCAGTCCAGCTTTTCATTTATATACATCTTTATGTTATATACATTTTTTATTTTATAATCTCATTGTGTGTCACAGTTATTTGGGTAATTTTGAATACCATTCACTCCAATTTAATCAATCATGTAATACTTAACACCTTTCTTTTTGCACAAGCTGTTTGCATAGCCAATTTAAGATTATTTTAGATACAAGTAAATTGAAGTAGTGAGATATAGATTTAAAATTTATTATCTTATAAATTTCCACCTGAAGTGTTACATAATTTTATGTTCATTGACTCACTCTGTAATTAATTCTAAAGCTCATGCCACCAGCTGTTCATATTTTTAAACCTTAAAATGGATTTTGAGCAAAAAATAATTCGATGAGATGTTTGAATTGGCATAAGTAGTATTAATGTGCTTTCCCATTGGATAACTGTGCTTTTGTCAAGCAAGCTCTTAAAATATCAATTTATAAAGCCATCTGGGTTTCATCTGGGACAAGTAGTAATTTCCCCATTCTCAACAACTTAAAAATATTATAAGTCCCTCTGATTGACTGAATCATAGCATGCATCCATTTCATTGTTTATAAATAGAATCAATAAATATTAATCAGTTGAGGGATAGCCCTAGATAAAATTCATGAAGTTAAATTGTCTTCTGCTCAAAATTGTTTAAGTCTTATTTCTTCCCTTCTTACGCTCCATATCTGTGACCGAAATCCAATATTGCTGCTTCTATCCTGAGGAATGTATCTCTCAGGCCCCACTCTGCTTCCCTCCCAGGCAAGGCTTGTGCTTTGGACCTTTTCTGGACATCTTTCCTTGTCTCAATAATCACCAGACAGGGGTAGGTCTCCTGGTAGCTGTGGGTCTTGTTAAATGATTGTATGGCTAATTGCGTTTGGGTAAAATGCAAATCATTGATAAATGTTTCAGGAATCATGATTCCAAGATTATGTGTCCGTATAATTAATGGAAACCTTTCAAGACCCTAATCCCTAAAAGGGACTATTTGGGGTATGAACTCTAGGGCCCCTTCAGTTCCAGGCCATCATGTGGGTAGGTTCTGGCCTGAGGACCCCCTGGTCCCAGGACAGCCCCTCTTCCAGTGGCCGAGGGGGCACGGTTTTTGAGGAGGCCACTTGTCTGAAAGAATAGCATTGCACCTTGTAGTCCAGGAGCTGGGTGACCCTGAGGTGGTGTAAGGTGGCATCCCAAGGCTAGTTTTTGTAACTTTCCCCTAATGTCTGGGGCTGCCTGCTGGATAAAATGCATCCCCGGAAATGCTCGGCCCTCAACAGACTTGGGGTCGGTGTCTGTGTACTTTTATAGAGCTTTTGTTAATTGGCCCCATCAAAAGGGCTGGGTTTTCATAGCCTTTGATAGCAGATTTATTCAATCACATGGTTTGTATATTAATTTTTCTCCTTACAACAGAAAAGAATGTCTTGAAAAATAAAAGATAATGCTTCATATTAATTGCTGCCTCAAAAAAAAAAAAAATGGTACAGTCATGTGCTGTTTAACCATGAGAACATGCTGTGAGAAATGTATCTTAGGCAGTTTTGTCCCTGTGAGAACATCATAGAGGTGAACTTACACAAGCCCAGTCGGTATGGCCTACTTCACACCTGGGCTATGGGAGAGCTGATTGCTCCCAGACTACCACGCTGTACAGCATGTTACTGGACTGAATACTGTAAGCAATTGTAACACAGTGGTATTTGTGTATATAAATCTAATCTGTTGAGGACCTGCCCCAGCAGGTCCAGGGGTTCCCAAAGGTGTGGATGGAGTCGGCGAAGAAGGAATGACACGGGAGACAGCATTCAGTTGATCAGCAGCCTAGCCAGGTTCTCTAACCAGGTTCTCCAGCCAGGTTCTCCAGCCAGGTTCTCCAGCCAGGTTCTGTCTTTACTCTCCTGTTACATCTGCATTTATACCATTTGATTTTAATCCTATCCATTCTATTCCAAAGGTTAGGGTGCTTGTTATCTCCATTCCAAGGTCACTACTCTACTGTTCTGTTAAGCTACAAGGAAGTAACTGAAGGAGATTATCCTAAGTAAAGATTATGTAGCTTAAGCGTGATTGTTCATAGTTAAAGTGCTTAACTACCCGCCTGGCACTTAGTTAAGGGGTTTTACTGATTTATTCCCTTCCTTAGTCCTGTTAATCCCTAACTCCAGGGAAAAATCCCCACCTGGGGAAACAACCTTTCTCGGAGAGGTGACCCTGGTTAGAACACATAGCACTAAGAAGGGGAGCTTACATATGCCATATACGCCAGGTCCCTTGAAACATATGCTGTGCAGGTGTTTCTTCCCTGCAGCGACTGTGTCAAGCAGCAAGGGTGGACCGGCTTCTGGCACCTATCTAAGTATAAAAAAGGCACAATAAAGTACAATATAAAAGATACAAATAGTACACCTGTCTAGGGCACTTACCATGAATGGAGCTCACAGGACTGGAAGTAGTTCTGGGTAAATCAGTAAGTGATGAGTGAATGTGAAGATCTAGAATATTACTGTATGCTACTGTAGACTTTACAAATACTGTACACTTAGGCTACACTCAATTTAGTTTAAAAATTCTTTCTTCAATAATAAATTAACTTTAGGTTACTATAACTTTTTTACTTTATAAACTTCTAAATTTTTAAAACATTTTACTCATAATAATGCTTAACTTAAAACACATACACATTGTACAGCTTTAAAAATATTTCTTTCTTTATATCCTTACTCTATATTAATGTGTCATGCTGCAGATGTTACTATGGCTGTGACTTTATGATAGCTGTGCCTTTACAACAATTACAATCTTACTAGGGCTACACCATTCCGACAGGTATGATGTCATCACTAAGCAATAGTGTGGGGCACGGCTACAGTGCTTTGGCCAGGTTCAAGCCTCGGACTAATGAAAGGATAGGGTCCTCTCATTGCAACATGCAAGTCCCAGCTGGAGGGCAGGGCCCCCCCAGCACAATTATAGCCAACGGCTGTGGTTGTAAGCTTGAACCTATGGTCCAAACACGTAGCCCGACGTGCCTTGGGCTAGAGTTCAGGTGCATGTAGTTGAGTAGGGTTGGAGCTCACGAGAATGCTGTAAACAACGTGATCACGCCCTTGCTTTGCCTCATGGCATCTGCTATAAAATAAAGACACGGCTTGTGGGCGCTGTCATTGTCTCCTCATCAGGGAGGCAGTGTCCCACCCAGACCCAGCTATTATTCTCTTGTCTGTCTTTTCCTTAATCCTTTCACCCCCCCCCCCCACACACACACACTCGGGATCACTATTGTGTGCAGCCACACAATAGAAAATTTTCAGCTCCATTGTAATCTTATTGGACCACCTCACATATACAGTTGTTATGCAATGGTGACTGTATATAACTCTATAAGGCCTCTGCCCTCAGACCTTATCAGCTAACACTTTTCTTATAAATTCCTTATCAGAGATTAGTAGGATCAGCCACAAGACAAATCATTGAAAAATGATGGATAAAAGAGAGAAAACCAAGGATAAATAAGAGTGTCTGAAGAGAGAGCTGCTCTAAAATCATAGAAAAGAAGAAAAAAAGCTTTGTCATTTTAGGGTGTGTTCAGACCATATGGCTTCTATCTGGAGGGTGCTGTGAGGATATCAGTGGTCTGGTAAGACCTATTATTTCCAATGTCTAATTTACAGAATCACACAGTGGTTAAACAGAAAAAGAATCTAGGTCATCTTATAGCCACATTCTCTTTCCCAAATAGGAGAACTGGGGCCCAGAAAAGGGTCAAGAACGAACTCAATGTAACACAAAAAGTTTCCTATCATTCTAGAGTTTCATTTGCTTCAGAGACCCACCTCCCCCTTCCCCCACCTCTCTTTCTCTCTCTCTTTCTCTCTCTCTCTCTGTCTCACCAGGTTCTACTGTTTTTCATTCACAGAAAAATCAGAATTCTCTCCTCCTTAAGTCCTTGCACTTTAAAAAAGTTTTGTGCCCTTAGTCATGTAGTCTCTTCACTTTCTTCACTTATAGATGACTGGGCTAGGCAATGGGATTATCAAGACATTTCTGCTGCCATCTGAAAGTCAATTTCTAGCAGGAAGAGAGGTAAACAGAGCACAATTACTCTAATATACAATGTAATATATTCATAACATTATGAATCAAGACATGCTCCCCTTCTGTGCCTATTGGAATTGCAGAAATTCTGTTGAAATGATAGAAAATATTTTAATAGGTAATAAATACATAATACACCCTAAGTAAAAAAGATGAACTTATTAGACCAGAAGTTCTGTGGAATTCTTTGATGGTAAAGAGCAGATAGGATCATTTTGCTAGAGAAATCAGAAGAGAGAGCACCCCAATATAAAAGGCTGTTGCTGGAGAAGGCTCTACATTGTCATAGCATTTCCTAAAGAAACTAGAAGAAACATTATGCTCAGATTGAACAAGTCAAAGAGAGCCAGGAGCCCTTGGGGGCAGTCAGGGCAGTTCATTAAAGACATCCTTTGAATAGAAGGACAACTGGCCTGCTCCTCTTCCCTACCCTCCACTCTCTATGCAAACACAATCCATAGCAGCAGTGTTCACCCTGGGACAAAACCTGGAGTGTTTCATATACAAATGAGGTACCTCCCTACAAGTGAGTCACTCATATCAAAGTTGGGGCTGGAGAAGGAGGGAAGCAGCGCCTAAGCTAACTTGGAACTTTCAAATCCAAAGCAAAGAGAGCAAATTTACCTACAGGATACATTTGGGAGTGGGATTCCCTGAGATTGGAGTTCTGGCACAGGATACTCCCAGAGTGGGCAGTGTACCAGGTAAGGTACCACAACCGGTGGGATGGGTGTCGTGTGCAAGGGAGCATCCAGGAAGGAGTCACTCACACACATTTGTGGTTTTCCACTATGCCGGGTTTATTAGGGGAGACCTCCCCAATGAGCCAATAGAGTCACGTGCAGGTTACACACACAGAGAGGGAGCTTATGTAGCGGAAGTAAGAGAGTGAGCATCCAGCACCAAGTCCCAGGCGGTGTCTGCGGGTGGGGAGGCAGGCGTTGGTCTCAAGCCGTCAGGCTGTGGTGATGGCACCCACCTGGTGGAGTGGAAGTCTGGCAGTGACCCGGGTACAGCCAAGCCCCAGCGTTGGGTGGTGGGAGCTTTGAGTTCTTATAACCCACAAGGGGTGGAGGTATATCAGTGTCCAGATGGAGTCCTTATCCAAGTGTCCAGATGCCGGGGTCCAACCCCAGCAGGTCCAGGGGTCCCCAAAGGTGTGGACGGAGTCGGCGAAGAAGGAAGGACATGGAGACAGTGTTCAGTTGATCAGCAGCCTAGCCAGGATCTCTAGCCAGGATCTCCAGCCAAGTTCTGGTCTGGATCTCCAGCGAAGTTCTGCTTAGGATCTCCAGCCAGGTTCTGTGTCCATGTTCTCTTGCTAGGTTCTCCAGCCAGGTTCTCCAGCCAGGTTCAGTCACCAGGTTCTAGTCAGGTTCTCTTGCCAGTTTCTGTAGTCAGGTTCAGTCCAGGATCTTTTGCCATGTTCTCTCGGTAGGTTCTGTCTCTAGGTTCTGAGGCCAGTTTCTGTCCAGGATCTTTTGCCATGTTCTTTCCAGGGAAGTTCTTCTGTCTCTAGAGAACGTTCTGTGTAGGTTCTGTGCCTAGGTTCTGTCTCTCCTGGTTCCGTATTCTAAGTTCTGTATTCTAAGTTCTGAGTCTTGCTGTCTTGTTACAACTGTATTTATACCAGTTGATTCAATCCTATCAATCTCTATTACAAAGGTTAGGGCGTTTCTTATCTCCATTCCAGGGAGTAAAGATTATGTAGCTTAAGCATGATTGTTCATAGTTAAAGTGATTAATTACCCACCTGGCACTTAGTTGAGGGGTTTTATTCCCTCCCTAACTTCAGGGGAAAATCCCTACCTGGGGAAACAACCTTTCTCAGAGAGGAGACCTTGGTTAAAACACAGTGCCAAGAAGGTGAGCAAACATATTAAGAACAGTATGCCATATATGCCAGGTCCCTTGAAACAGCAAGCATGGACCGGCTCCCGGCATCCAGACATGTGGTTTGGGGCCTTCCGGGCCCCTCCTAGAGGTTTTTTTTGTTACACCTCTTACCTCAGTCTTCACATAGCACTTGACAAAACTGTCATGTCTGACAGTGACTCCACATTGTGAAAGGAGTATTTTGGTAAAATAGGAATTTTTGGGGGGTGAAATAGGCAGGTTTAGGAAATTTTAAAAATTAAGTGGTCCATAGAAAAAACACAGGGCTGCAGAGTTGCAGAAAGGTACATTTCCATAAGACAAGGGAGCTGGGAGTAGCAAAATGTACACATGTACAGAATAAAGGGAAGGACGAAGAAAGCCCAGAGGGAATAGGAGAACAATAAAGAAGGAGGGGAAGAGAGCCTCCCATGTCCCATGTGAGGTTTGACCTTTGAGCTCTGGAGTTGCTATAGTGACCAAATCAGAAGGGGGTAGTGACCAATCAGAGGGTATATCAAGGCACAAAGATCTGCAGCCTTTATAAACAGTAGGAAAAGGGACTCAGAGGGACTCTTTTCCCCTCCCCACGTGGGAGTCTGTACTTGTTCTTCAATAAATTTCCACCTTTACTATACCATCTTCTGTCCATGGTTTCATTCTTTGACTCTGACGGTCAAAGAGCCCGGAAAAGCCATCCTGCCCAGGGGAACACCATGCGTTCCAGTTCAAAATTCCCGTGTCAATTGTATTTCCAAAGGTGTCCCAAAAGTCCCCTGTCCTCTTTATACATCTGGGGAGACGTCTGACCTTAAATAAAAGCTATTTGTACACCTTGCAAATTTTTCCAGCCTGAAACTCCTCCCAAGCCTCCAAGGCAGTCTTCTGTATTCAGACTATAAAGTCACTTACAGTAAAACAGTTTTCCTTTGATCTGCTGAAATACATTTCAACAATCCTGTTTGATAGATGCCCAACCACAAATATAAATGCAACCTGAAGCTACAAATTAATTGAAGAAACTTAACCATGAAAGTGAGTTATTCAAAATATTGAAAGGATCCTAAAAGTTTCTAAGTAGCATGATAAAACACACACACACACACACACACACCTACCCACATTTAGACACACCCTAGTATAACTTCAGCATGCCAAACATAAAGATAAAATCCTAAATGTTTCTCAAGTAAAAAAATCAGATGGCTTATGAAAAAGATTATCTCCCAATTAAAATCAGTAACACTGGATACAAGTTGGCAATGGAGAAATATTATCAACATTTTGAAAGAAAAAAATAATTAACCTAAGTTCTTTACCCAGCTAGACTTACTCATGTGGGAATGTGAAAAAAAGATCTACATTTTTAGACATGCAAAATGCAAAGACTTAGAAAGTTGATTGCCGGTGAATCATTTTTTTAAAAAAAAATCACCAAAGAACACGTTGAGTAAGACAGAGAATGAATTTAAGATGAAGAAGTGGCAAGTAGGAACAATGGTAGGTAAATAAGCCAAAACATATTGTAAATAAAACCCAAAAACCAAAAATTAAAAGATCATTTCACCATGTCGGGTGAATAGAGACTGGGGAAGGGGACATGCTAAGCTTGGAGCCAGATGTAGACAATGATTGTTGTTCATCTATTGCACTTATTATTAGTAGAATTAATTTTTAATAGAGCAGATAACACTGTATAAACAAAGTCCTGTGATATCAATAGGATTCAGGGAAGACATGTCTGAAAAGGGGGCATTTGAACTCAGTTCTAAAGGAAGGGGTTGTTTGTCAAGTAACAAAGGTGGTTAGAGAGATGCTCTGAGCAAAATGTCTGCATGTGGCAGCATTGTGCAAGGGCTTGGGTTATTCGTGATGGAATAAGAAGATGGTGGCTGCTGGGTACAGGGGTTGATGTGTTTAGAAAATAGGTTTTAAAATTTTTTTCTTCTATGAAGGGCCAGATGATGATCTAATAGACTTCCTTATCATACTTTCTTAATTATCTACTCCTGCCATTGATTTGCTTCATGACTCATTATTTGCTCTGGAAAATAAGGCCCAGCACATTACAACCTGCTAGAAATTATGTGTTCTTTCTGATTTAAGACTAATGTCTTTGCTTTCAAAATCATTATGCATATATTATACAAGCAGTCTAATGAGTCATATGTTAATTATATCTTTAAAACTAGGTGGTTATGGGATCATAAAAAAGCTTTATAATATTTCAAACTCTCAAGAACCAGACTATGGAATAGCATTAATAAAACCCCTAACAGGTCGCTATGAACTTAATGTCGTCAATAAGCAACTCTGTCTTAGAGACCAGACCAGAGTCACCACAGACCAACAGGAGCAAGAAACAATGGCGAACACCCTCAGGCATTCAATACAGGTTTCATGTTCTTACTAAGAATTTTGCTTTTACAGAAAGTGACTCAACCTAATCAGTGCAGTATTCTATTTTCTAATGTTCCATTACCTAAGACTATGCCTACGTTTTGCATGGAAACATAGGCAAGCAATGGAGAATAGCTATCATATTTCTTTCAAAGTTCACTCAGAACTAGAAGATTGCTAAATTGCAACAGCATGAAGCCAAAAGTTGCAATAATCTTATAAATAAAATTATTTCTTTAATAGAAGTCAGGCCAAAACCGGTTTGGCTCAGTGGATAGAGCGTCGGCTTGCGGACTGAAAGGTCCCAGGTTCGATTCCGGTCAAGGGCATGTACCTGGGTTGTGGGCACATCCCCAGTGGGAGATGTGCAGGAGGCAGCTGATCGATGTTTCTCTCTCATCGATGTTTCTAACTCTCTATCTCTCTCCCTTCCTCTCTGTAAAAAATTAATAAAATATATTAAAAAAAAAAAAATAGAAGTCAGAACAAAGGGAACATACACAAAGTACTAAATGTATAAATATCATTCACATAGTTGGAATGCAAGTGAGCAGAAAGAATAAGACAGAATTTATCAAGTTTTATAATAATCCATATATATAAAAGGCTAATATGCAAAGTGTCCCCTCTGGAGTTTGAACAGGAGACCGGGAGTTTGAGCACTCGATATGATGTGTGCTGACCACCAGAGGGTGGCACAGAGCGAAGGAAGGTCCTGGCCGGCAGCCAGAAGGCCCTGATCATCCCTCATCGTCTGCAGGCCTAGGGAGCCTACCATGCATGAATTTCATGCCCCGGGCCTCTAGTATAATAATAATGGCAAAATGATGACTGTTAAAGTATCAACTTAAGTTAATAATTTCTTGAGGTATATGTCGGAAGAAAAGGAATTTTTGGCAAAGTGGATCTTTCTCTGACATGAAGAGTACAAAGAAAATTGGTATTTTCTGCAGAGTTGTTCTAGTCAAATATATTTCTTGAAAAACATAATCTAAATATAGTATAAATTCATATAATACTACTAGAGGCCCAATGCATGAAATTCATGCAAGAGTAGGCCTTCCTTCCACCTGCTGCTGGCACTGGCTTCTCTCTCGCACCCAGGACCCTGGCTTCCCTCGCAGCCCCGGCTTTGTCCAGAAGGTCGTTTGGAAGGATGTCTGGTCTTATTAGCATATTATGCTTTTATTATTATAGATGGCCTGGTTGACACCTATATTGGATGAACCTGTTCTAATCACATTTATACGTAACTTAAATTTACATCCTGTTTTTTTAAAAAAAGATTTTGAGAAGCTTGTTAGATCAATTACTATTAACACCAACTTTCTGTTTCTGATGAATTAATTTGTGACTTATGTAGACATTTATCTCCAATTTTTCTTCCCTGTATCATGCCTTTAAGCAATCACCTAAGTATTAGTGTTTTAGCCATACAGAATATTACACTCTAAGAATATTTCTTACTACTTTTTTTTTTTTTTTTTTACCTCATCACAGAACTTAGATTCTATTCTTATTACAAATTGTAATTGGAAAAGACTGTGGTCATACCCCTTGCATAAAGATTTGGCGTCTACTCTGAGAAGGGTTTCCTCCAGAACTAAGATAAACCTGAAGCATCGCAGTCATAACCTCACACACAGGATGGGCCCTTCCTCTGGGGAACTCACATTTTCTAGCTGTGCCCCAGGGTAGGAAGAAACTAGTTGACACTGTCCACGCATGAAGGGGTGAAGGGGGAGACTCACCAAAGCACAAGCAGAAGGTCAGTTTGGGTTTGGGAGAAGCTCCGAGTCTGAGAACCACAAGTCAGAATTTTCACTGGTCTCTGGAGGTCAGAATTAGGCTGGCAGCAGCCCCTGGCTGGGATTTACCTGCTCTCCCACTAGTTACACCTGAGTACCCTCTAAAATGTCACTTGTATTTTAAAGTAAAGTACTTCACCATTTCAGGAGTGCAGCCATTGCCTGTCTTCTTCAATCATTTCAAAACAGTCAGCAGATAAAAGTAGTACATAAAATGCTTTTCCTCATACATGTAAAATGAATGAAAGGGTTTAAGAATCTACCAACATTTTGATTACTATAAAAATTGTGCCTGACATCAATCATATAAGGTTACAAGGCACAGATCTTAGGTGACTTACAAAATCCTGCCTTGAAAAATTATAAATTTAAAATCTTGGAGGTAATTGAGGTTGTTACCAGACTGAAGGGGTCCATTTGCCTCTGTGCATCAAAGCCCAATAAGTTAGGAACAGGAGTTTGCAACCAAGAAAGTAAGGGTTTATTATGGACATGGCTCCACACCCAGAATCACAGGCAGTTAATGCTGACTCCCCGATGGCTTTTAGGAGATGGATTATATAGGGAAAGTTTCATTAACCATGGGGACTAATGGAGCAGTCCAATTTTGCAAAGATTTGTTCTGTGGGATCATTCTGCTTTTTTGGGGGGGAGGGGGGGCGTCCAGAGCTAAAACGCAACTGAGGCCAAGATATTACGTTTAGTTTGATTGAAAACTGTCTCAATAGTCAATAGACCCAGGACCTTTTTCTATAACTACTGGGTGCTGACCAGACCTCGCTGTCCTGAGGGCTTAATGATTAAGCAAGGGAGAGGGAGGCGGGTGAGTCAAGGGCACTGGGTGAGGCCAGTTTGAGTCAAAGGAAATAAATTGAAATAAACGCCAGATTAGAGAAAATAAGGTTTCTGCGTGGTTACAGGATGAATGCTCTGTATCTGGCATTGAAGAACAAAACTAGAGATATATTAGCTGGGGAGTTGTTTTCTTCAGAATGCTTTGTGTATTTAAGTTTCTCTTTTGCAAAACATTTAAAAAATAAAGACTGGGCAGACCTTGGAGAGAACTTGTTCCTTCAAATCTTCTCTGACTGAAGAGCAGTACCAGAATATATTTCATACGTTGCCTGATCACATTTTTGTATTATGTAATGCCATTTACGATTTGAACATGTTTTCTGAGTAGAAGGCTTGGAGTTCCTTAAAGTTTAAAGAGCTTCATCGTCTGCCCTGTTAATTCTCTCTCTCTCTCTCTCTCTCTCTCTCTCTCTCTCTCTCTCTCTCATTCATTCTGTTTTAATTATGTGCCAGTAAAAGTAAGACTATGTTTTGCTATTCATAGCTTAGAGAAAGAATCAACAAAGCTAAGACAATAAGAAAATAATAGCTGTTTTCAAGGAAACTACAAGAAAACAAGAAATTCCAATTATTGTAGTTCCTATGCATTATATTACATGTATTAGCAAGTATATTGAAAGGCCCTCTGTGTACCTGCAGTTTACCCTGTTATATTGCTCTTAGAGGTAAACACAAGAGTGTTAAGAACAGTGTTCTTTTGCTTTTAATAGGTAAGGTAAATTCAATGTCTTATGGAAATAATGCTCTCATCCAACGCAGGTTGTCTTTAATTTAAAAACAAACAAACAAACATTTTTTTAAAAAAAATGACTCTATATTCATTTTTTTTATTTAAGGGAAGGTATAAAAATAATATCTTAATGAATGAAAATTAAGCCTTTTTATAGAAAGTATTATTTAAGCCCTAGCTGGTTTGGCTCAGTGGATAGAGTGTTGGCCCATGCACTGAAGGGTCCCAGGTTCGATTCCCGTCAAAGGCATGTACCTTGATTGCAAGTACCCCGCCCTGTTCGGGGTGCATGCAGGAGGCAACCAATTGATGTGTCTCTCTCACATCAATGTTTCTCTGTCTCTCCCTCTCCCTTCCACTTTCTCTAAAAATCAATGGAAAAATATCCTTGGGTGAGGATTAACAAAAAAACAACAACCAACCAAACAAAAAAAGAATGTATTATCTTTGTTATTCTGGAAGCTAATATTTTAATTATAAAATTAACACTTGCCCATTTTATAAAATAGAAAAGCATAAAGAACAAAGATATAACCTGTACTCCCACCATCCACAGATAATTCTTAGTAACATCTCAGAACAGGTCCTTTTAAACAGTTTTCTTAGATCACACACAAAAATATAAGTAAGTGTATATGTGTCTATCAGCATGTGTTTATGCATGAGTATGTGTGTGTATCCATAAAAATATGTAATGAAATTATACTAAACATACTGTTTAATAAACATAACTGTACTTAATACAATGTGAAAAAAAACTAAATTATTTGAAAACCATACTAACAATGAGGGGTGAGATTTTAGAAGTTATTCCAAATTCACACCCAATAAAATGGCATTATAACATCATTTTATCACATTATCAAAAATTGGTAAAATGCGAACACTTTTACAAATGAATTATTTCTTCATTGATTTGTTTATTTATATTTTTAAGAAAGAGAAACACATCTGTGGCATCCATAAAGAAGACTGCCCTACTATTCAGGAATCCAAAGTAGTAATTTCAGCACAGAAAACAGACATATAATCTGAAATAAATTGTGTGCACTTTATTTTCTTCAACTTAAAAAATTATATTTACATTTCCTTTTATAAATTCTCCTCCTCTCTTCTCTGTATCTTCTGTATATCATCCTCTCTGTTGAATGGCTACCTCCTTGCAGCCCAGGGCATACTCAAGTCTTGTTCATCTATAAGACATCCAGTCTCTTTCACACTCTCTACAATAAAGTCCTATGTATGAAGCAGACTTTCTTTTAATCGCCAAGATTTTTTCCCCACTTACCCATCTCCCAATCCTTTTTGTCATCCTAGCTACTAAAATTTAACAGATACATTTTAATGATCATAATTATGTTTTCTGCAGGTTTGTTGTTGTTATTTGTTTGTTTTTGTACTGATTACATGTTCCTAAAGAAACCTTCTTTACTAGTAACCTTGGCTTCCATGTTATGATTCTTTCCTGGTCTGTCTGAATAATTTTCGTTTGTTTCCATGCTGCCTTCTCTTTCCTTCCTTAACCTTTGGGTTCCTCAAAATTATATACTTCCTTCTCTTTGCATCCCACATACTGCTTGGATTAATTCATCTACCCCCATGTCTTCTCTTGTTTATTTGACAATGACTCATATTTTTATGCACATAGCTTTAAAGTACACTTCTCTTCTGAGTTATAAATAAATACATATAATACACACATATATATGTAATGGCCAGCTGTTACAAAAATAATTCTAATTTTAAGAGTAGCCAACAATTACTGAGTTTTGTCTATATTTGTCACGAAGGGGAGAGGAATTAGACTCCATTCTAAATGTGAGTGAGCCTGTTCCAAACTTAGTGGTATAAACAACAATCAGTTTACATGTTGCCGAATTCTGTAGGTCAAGAATTCAGACATGGCAAAGTGAGGATAGCTCCATGATGTCTGGGGCCTCAGGTGGAATACACAAACAGCTTGAGGTGACTCATATGGCCGGGGCTGAAGTCATCTGGAGGCTTCTTCACTCACATGTCTCATGGGATGGCTGTGATGACTCAAAGGCTCGCCTTCACTGGAATTGTTGTCTGGAGTCAACATATGACCTCTTCTTGTCACTTGGCCTTCTCACTGCACGTGGGTTCTGAAAGAAAGTGTCCCAAGAGCAAGCACCTGGAATGTAGGCAAGCACCTGGAATGTAGAGCAGGGATGCTTGTTGTTGTTGTTGCTGTTTTTTGCATCTTTATGTCATAAGCTCCAAAAACACAATGAGCTGGGATGACTTGACCACTTAAGGACTAGAATGTTCTGGGGGCTTCTTAACTTATATATCTGGTATCTTGGTAAGCATGACTCACAGGCTCAGTCGAGGCTGTAGACCAGAGTGCTTCCATGTATCTTCCAAGTGGCTTTGACTTTTTTAGGGTGATAGCTGGTTTCTAAGAGGGAGCAGTCCCAGATGGAAGGACTAGAGAGTAAATTGAAGTAAGAGTACTAAGTAAAATTTGTATAGCCTTTTATGACTTAGCTTCAGCAGTCATGTGGCATCACTTCCTCTGTAGTCTATTGGTTACAGATCAGTCACGAAGGAGAGAGGAATTAGACTCCATTCTAATTGTGAGTGAGTAGTTAGAGCACATTGCAGAAGAATAAGTGGAATAGGAGATGTTGTAGCCATTCTGGCAAAATACCATCCAGTCAGGCAATGTGGTAAGCACTTTTCATGGACTATGACTCTAACTGCTCACCTCTACCCTAAGAAATGGTTATAATTTTCATCTTTATTTTAAAAGTTGATTTTCACTAATTTTAATTATAATAAAATGTAAGGAGCGTTATGACTCACAGGGCTCACTGGTGCCAACCCAAATCTAAATAAAATATCATTGATTTTTGCTTTGTATCTTATCATCCTCACATTCTCTCTCAGTGAATGATATCCCGTATGCTAAGCTGCTAAATAAGATACCTTGGACCCATCATTCTTTCACCCCTCTGTTTATCACCATCCAATTTCATTAAATAACTATATTCTGTCCATCTACCTCTCTCCACCTTCACTGCTGCCACTTTAGTTAAGGCTTTTGTCATCTCTTGAGTAGATTATTATAATGTCTTCAGATGCTCTTGCCTCTGGTTTTGACTCCTTCAAGTCTATGCTCCACACAAGTACAACAGTGACCTTTCTAGGACTCAAATCCAGTGATGATACTCTCTTACTTAAATTTTTCTAGTTCTACCTATTGCCTTCACAGTACATCTTGCGTTTCTTTGCATGGTATAAAATGTTGTCATGCCTTTTCCTCTAGCTCAGGGATCGACTGGAACTAGCTAGTATGAATACCATGCCCACCCTATATTAGCCCTGATGAAATCTTTTGCTCTCTGTGGAAATCTCTGTCATGTTTACAGAAAGGAGCTCTATGTTGCTGCAGTTGATGGCGACCTTGTGGCTATGAGAACCCAGATTTTTCCAGACCTTCCACTTTATTAAGAGAAACGGGATGTCTTTGTTTTCATGAGCTTTAAAATGTCATCTCAATTTTTAAAAACACAGTGAAGGCAAACAAAAAGTGCCTGTGGCCCAGGGACAGCCATCACCCTCCTACCCAGGTCCCTTTTTATTTCCTATCACCACGTTCTACTACAGCATTTCTAGTTCTGTGATGCTTATTGGTTTAGGATTCTGCCTTCTCTTAATGGTAAGTTCTTTGAAATTTGGGACTTTATTTTGTGCATGTCTATATCCCAGTGTTTGGCATAGAATGAGATGTTCAATAAATATTTGTTGGATGAATGACTAATATTTATGAAATCATTTTGTAAACTTATATAAATTAGGTAAACACATTAATTACAATTCTATATTTCATGTAACAATCATCACTCCCAAATAAAAGGCAGGGAAAGGCTAAAATTAAACTATGACCATGAATAAAACTGAAAGATATGAAAACATATGAAAAGAGGGATGGGTAAGGAATAAATCTCATATCTTCTTCTTATTACCCCTGTGTCTTTGCTGGACCTGAACTAAAAATCTTTGTAACAGTCCACCTGGTCCAAAATTTCAAAGGTGTCTGGTCCATACTAGGCTGTGATGGACTGTGTCTCCGTATGACTCTCCCCAGCTCAGACTGCCTGATGAACTGCTTCCCCAATGGTGGCATCAACAAAGTCCCCCGGGTCCAAAGGTCCTTCAAAGCAGACTCTCTTTCTCTGATGGGAACTTACTGCTCTAGCCTCCCGGCTGATATGAACTTGCTGAAAACCTTTCTCCGATTTCTGGCTTCTTTAGTGAGCCTACATCCATACTTAACAAAGATAAAAAATAGTTGAGTGACGACCCAGAAAAATATTAAACAAAACACCATGTCCATAGTCAGGAGAAAAAAAAATCCTGAGTATTTATATAACTCAGTAGTAATTCTTCAATTCAACACATATTATAAACATAGCATTCATTGATATGAAGAGCCTAGAGTAAATCAACATTTGTTTGAGTTAGGGAAGACAAAATATGCAATCATGAAAAATTAAGAAACAACTTAAAAGGATATGTTAGGCACTAAATAAATATATGAATCAATGATGTCAGCTTTTAAGCATGAGGGTGACTACAGTGTACTTTTATACTGAAGTGCTGTGGGGGTTTAGAGTTTATTAAAGGTTGTTTAGTGAGTTTTGCCTGAGGAGTCTTCTTATAAGTGTAGAATGTGAAACAATATAAGATTTAAAGCGGCATAGGTGAACTTGGAAGCTATTCTGTTTGTTGTTATTGTTTTAAATCCTCACCCGGGGATATTTTTTTTAATTGATTTTAGAGAGGAGGGGGGGAGAGAGAGGAACATCGATGTGAGAAAGAAATATCAGTGTGAGAGAGGTTCTGGTGCCTTCTTTGTAGGCCTTATATTATAGTGGCCATCATGATTAAAAGTCCGGGTTCTAGGCCTGGTTTGAATCTTGGCCCTGCCATGCATTACCTGGATGACCTTGAGCAAATTGACTAAACTCTCAGATTCTCAGTTTCCTCATTTTAAATTAGGGACCGGGGTGGCACTGACATCTATCTCAAAGGGTTGTTAAGAGTTTTAGATAAATCAACTCAGTTAAAGCACTTATAATAGTGCCTGGTACACAGTAAATGTCATATGAGGGTTAGCTATTACTATTATCTCTAACAGGGAGAAAAACGTATACCTAATATTCAGTATAATTACACTCTCCACATAAACACATGAAAATTTTTAGATTATTTCAAATTTAAGTTGCATTTTACGTGATTCTTAGAAAAAGAATTTAGCTTTAAAATGACTTCACTCACCTTTGACCACAGTCTATCCTCTAATGCCATAGCAAAAGGCCTGGCTCAGAGTAGAGTCAACAAATACTTGCTAGGTGGCTGGATGGCATTTCAAAATGCTAACCAGTAAAAAGACAGTCATGTAGTTATTGTACTAAGTAGAGATATGCTGGGTGTTTTGGGAATACAGAAGAGGTGGGTCTAAGCCCAGTGTGAGTAGGAATAAACCTAGAAAAGCTTCTTCGAGGTGATAAACCTGAGCTGAGTCCCGCAGTATGCCCAGGAGCTGGCCTGGGGAAGAAGAAGCTTAAAGGGGCTAGGTAATCCCTTTATACTATATTATCTCTGGTCAAACTATTCAAAATAGAGCAGTTAGTTAATGAGAATCATTTAGTCAATATTTATATCATAGCTGAAACTGGTTTGGCTCAGTGGATAGAGCGTCGGCCTGTGGACTGAAAGGTCCCAGGTTCGGTTCCGGTCAAGGGCATGTACCTGGGTTGCAGGCACATCCCCAGTGGGAGATGTGCAGGAGGCAGCTGATCGATGTTTCTCTCTCATCGATGTCTCTAACTCTCTATCTCTCTCCCTTCCTCTCTGTAAAAAATCAATAAAAATATTTTTTAAAAAAAATAAAAAACGAGAATTGCTCTCTAAAAAAAAATATTTATATCATAATGCATACATAAAATTTCACTTTATCACCTTTTAGTCTGCTCTCTAATGAAGGAAAAGTAACAGCTATCTTTTACTGAGTGGCATCATGTGCTGAACATGTAATGAGCTTTTTAAAAAAATTAATTCATCTAAACCTCACAAGTAGAAAGTTCTATTCCTGCCCATGTGGATAAACTGAATAAGTATTAGAGCCAGGGTTTGAAATCTAGGCTGCCAAGTATATCAGGCTCTTAATCATTACTCTAAATAAAGTTTTGAATTAATTTCTCACTAAAAATACTTCCTTGTTTTCCTTGTATATAATTTGAAAACATATCCAGAGAAATAAGTTCGTTAAAGATATTGGTTCAGATTTTCTTTTAGAGCCTTTCTAACCTATTACACATAATGCAATTTGTAAGTTTTCCTTCGACACTACAAGGATGCACCCATCACAAAAGTTCTTGCTGGTCAGCACTGTTCTCCAACTGAAAGTGCTTTCACATCCACATCCGCATTTGTTTTTTTCCCTAGTGGGTGTAGAAATCTGTTTGAATAATGCATATTACTTTCTATGTTCTTTCAACAGAATGTTGCATGCTTAAATCATTAAGATGGTTTCCTGGTATGGGCTCAGAATTTTTTTAAAAAGGAAGAAAACTTCATTTGTTAGTAACTGGAATCATAGTCAATGTCTAAATGCATTATATAAATCCAAAAACATATAAGAAATCTAGTATTAATTAAACAATATATTTATTTTAAAATGTTTTTATTGATTATTTAGAGAGAAAGGGGAAGGGATAAAGAGACAGAAACATCATCCATCCTCTGCCTCCTGCATGCCCCCTACTGGAGATCTAGCCCGAAATCAGGGCATGTGCTCTGATCTAGAATCAAACCAGGACCTCCTTATTCCTAGAACAACACTCAACCACTGGGCAACATTGGCCGGGCAACAATACATTTCAAATAAGGAAGTAGAAAGCTAAGTACTTTCTTCCATGAAAGCTGCTTCATTGTCAGGCTTCCTTCACAAAAGGAGTCGAATGCATGAAGGTCATCTATGTTATTGCTTCCCCTTTAACATTCACAGGTGTGGAGAGCAGGCAGTGTTTCTCTACCTTGACCACCAGCCAATAGGACCACCATCTATCATTTTGGAGATTACACCTTTTATGAAATTTTTCCCCAAGTTCTTTCTTTATCTTTGCACATATCCCCACTATTGACAACAAAACACAATGTTGGATACCATTATGTTTCCACTAATGTTTTCTAGTCATTTCTGTATTCTTCCAAATCAGAGGGTATATCCAGCTCCACCAGGAAATGAAATAGAGGTCATTGCAGCAGCAGTGACCAAGCTGTTTGCTAAATTTAGCTATCCAATAATTTCCGCTCTAATGAAAATTGTAGAACTACAATTGTAGAATGTTGAAACAGAAAGGATCTTAAAGGTCATTGAGTCCAACCCCCCATTTTTCTAGTGAGAGTATGGGGGCCTAGCCGTAGCCTGCGGTTTGCTTCAGGCTACAGAGCTTGTTAATGGAAGAGATGGAACCTGAACCAAGATCTGCTCAGCGGGTGGCAATGCTGTCCTCACCACACCACAGATGCTCTGCCTGCTGTGGTTAATCTCACCTAACCAGATACAGCAGATATTATTGGTTGTGGCTCACCCTCTGTGGCCATTCATCTATTTGGTGGCTGAATGTAAAATAGCAAGGGTGTCTGAATTATAAGTTGCTGCAAGAGAAATGAAATGATCCCATACTCAGACCCTGCCCCCAACTCCAAAAACTTCCTGCTTTATATTCATCAATAATGAATGGCCCATCCCTGCAATACTCAGAGGGAGCTTACGTTGCACTTTTGAGCAGCCGGTTAGTAATGTGCAATGGATAGAGCCTTTCTTTCAAATCCCAGGGCAGCGAGTCCTTCAAGACTAGCATTGCATTTTCAATTAGCTGCTGAGTGAATGTTTGGCATGTGTATTAGTGAAGAGGCATACAATTAGCTTATTATTCCTTTCTGTCTTGTGCTGAGAAGATCCGAGAGGTTGGTGAGGAACAGTCAAACCAGACATCGGTGTGGATTTTAAGGAGGGAGTTACTCAGACCTCGGCGTCTTCACTTGCTCACGCTGGAATTACAGCTATTTATTACGAAGCGCTCTGTGTGGCTGGGTGGAGTGTGCCCGAGGAAACACATCCCAGACACCACTTGGGGTTAGTCCTTCTGAGTCCTTCACGTGTCTGACTAATTCTCATCATTGCCATGGAGCCCAACAGTCCCAAAAAGATACAGTTTGCTGTACCTCTGTTCCAGAGTCAGATTGCACCCGAAGCGGCGGAGCAGGTAAGCAGAATTGGGTGGGGACCAGTTATTGGATATAAAGTAACATGGACATACATTCTTGTTATTAATTGAAGGTTTCTCTACCTCTTGAATTTGCCCAACTTCGTGGATTTCCAGGATACATGAATGAGAAATAAATTGGTTTCCATATGCACTTGTATTTGAGTTGCACTGGGTGAACTATTGCAGCATTTCATGTGATGCAAAATTAGCATCTGTTAGGGAAAATGGTTATGTTAGCAATTCAGATTTGGATCCGAAAATATCTTTGCTTTTGCTTATTAAAATAGCAGGTTCAACATTTAGAGAAACTTAAAAATAAATTCTAAAATTTAACAACCTTTTATTTCATTATTTATGAAATAAAAAGATAAATAAAGATTCATTTAACAATGAAAGCATTAAATCTTGGAATGATTTCAGATTATAGACTTAATTTTTTATTTTAATGTTTTTTTTATTATATATCCAGAGCAGTAATTATAAATATATGTAACATATGATAGATAGGATGTGTAGGTATATGTATAATTTAAAAAACATTTAATTCAGATATTAAAGATAGTATTTTAACATTTCCTGAATTCCTTTTCCATCTATACTATGTCTATATGTATTTTTCTCTTTGTCTCTGTCTCTGACTCTCCCACATGTGATTGGTTTACATCTGTAATATTGCCTTTCATATTCAGAACCACTTAAAATATCATTTGTGGTAAAATTATAGCAGCGAGGAGGCAAAAGCAAAGAAATTTACAGGGTCATCAACTTAATTCATTAATTTCTTAAAACCTAAGTTATCCCCGAATCTTTTACCAAATATTATATACAAAGCTTTAAAAACAATTATTAAATCTGAGACTCATAATTTTCCACAAGGTTGAAGTAGATTCACCCAGGCTTGGGACAGTCAAATACAACCTTGAACATGCATCTGTGTTGAATGAGGCATTGGTTCTATCTTGGACAAGATGTCATTGGTAAATTTTGTCTACTCTCCTACTGACATGTACTTCAGGAATTTACCTATATATTCAAAGAATCATGGACATATTAGAGATTCTAATCATAATATACTCCTATAACTTAAATTAAGAAAAAAACCACACACTAAAACAATTAGTTTTAAATGAATAACATACCATCATAAGATCCATATTTATTTTTTATTTGTTGATTTATTCTAAATACTATACTAGAAAATAAGAAAACTTATAATATTAATTACAATTTAAAACTCATGCTGTTAAATTTAACCTGCTAGAAATTTGAGTTTTCTAAGCTTCTTTCATTTAGAAATAAGGACAATGGATCTTTAAAGCATCATTACTATTATGAAATTAGCAAGTCATCCCTCTACCTTCAGTGCATATTAATTTTCAGAGGCATCATTTGATTGTATACAACTACTTCTTTTTTGTGGAAGTGTAGTAGCTTTTTGGTAAACAAAGGTGATATTCATATATGACAGTTCCACTGTCTGACTTTCTGTGTTTCAAAATAAATTTAGTGAGCGAGCACCTACTGTGCACCCTCCAGATATTTGCTTTTGTATGTTGGGAAAGATGAGGATGGGACAGCTTTGCAAGCTGCAGGACAATCTGGAGCAGTGTCTGACTCTCACTGACCTCAGCTGGGCCTTTGTTGTTCACAGATCAGGAAAAGAAGACCTACACCGGCATCACTTGTGATTCTCAATGAACACAACCCGCCAGGTAAAGAAGCATGTTGTGTTTCACGCTCACTGATGGAACAGAATAGAATTGTTAGAATAACATCAAAGAGCATTTCAGTGCCAAAAGACTTTAATTCTGCGTTTCAATTAGCAACAATCTAACAGGTTCATCTCTACAGTGGATCATAAACAATAGCAGAAATAAATATAGAAACGGTCTCAGCCAACAGCCTGCTCTTCTTTTAGAATAACACACTGGTGATGCTGATATGCTATGAAATCTTTTGTTAGCATTTGCTGTCCTGTGTTCAGGTGTTTGTATAGAATTTGATTTAGTGCTTACTAATGAGGCTGGTAGAAAGTTATGTAATTAGGTTTCAAAGCTCAAATGACAGCTCTCGAGATGCTTATATCTTTACGGAACAGGTTTTTTATCTATGAAAGGCTGTCACGGGTGGGCAATGAGCCAGCATTGGCTATAGCTTTGCAGATGATGTCATCTCTGAATAATGCAATTGACAAGTAACCAGATCAATTTTCCTCTGTCCATTTGAGAGCCATTCTGAAGGATTGCATCCATTTGTTGAGGTTTTATTTTCCATTTCCTGTAAAGAAGTAAAGCTGATTATTATTTCTGATAAAGAACAATGATCTGCAATACCCAAACATTATTTAGTTATTAAATAAATGGAGGTGATTTTAATCTCACATTTAAGTGCTTTTTCTAATAACGTAAGATGGCAAAGGTCATTGGATTAATTGGTAGCCAGGCAGGACTTGGTGTTGGATTTTTGTAGGTATAAACAATAAGGATGGACAAAAGGAGTTTGAATAGTGGAAACAAGTCTAAGTATAGATTGGAGTAAGTGATCTGTTTTAAGAATATCAGGACAAAACAGACTGACTTTTTCAGATTCCTTTCTTATTAGAGAATATACATAAGAAAAGAAGGTAAAAATCGAATAGGATATTTATCATTGGGTCCAAAAATAAGAATGTGGTTAGCTGATAAAAAAACAAATAAGCAGCCTGGCCTGTATGGCTCAGTGGTTGTGTTGACCCATGAATCAAGAGGTCTCCGGTTCGATTCCCAGTTAGGGCACATGCCCGGTTTTCGGGCTCCATCCCCTCTAGGGGGCCTGCAGGAGGCAGCTGATCGATGATGTTTCTCTCTCATCAATGTTTCTATCTCTCTATCCCTCTCCTTCCTCTCTCTAACAAAATCAATAAAAACATATTTTTAAAAAACACAAAAAAACAAGCAAATTTATTTCTGCTGAAAACAAAGAATCATACTTTGATCCCACAATTTTAAAGTGCTATAGCATTTTAAAATCATTTTGAAATATATTATCTCACTTAAAAATGTTAACTTATATTTGGGTTAATAAGAGGTGCAGATGATATGCACTCATAGTTTACAAATAAATACAAGTAAGTAAATACAATAATGAAATCTCAGATTGGAGGTAATTTTATAGCAATTTTTCATCACTGTCTTTGTTCATAGTGGCAGACTTTTCCATAATGTCCTAGAACTTGCCTCCCTATGCCAACCTTGAAAAGGATTGCCCATCTTGATTTCTAGATGTCCTTTGACTACTAAAGAGCAGCTTTCAGAATTCTGCAGGCATTGTTACTGTTTGAACATAATATAGCCAGGGAACTCATTTGAGCTCCTGAAATAGTAACTACAGCTTCTTGAATGCCAAATATTTGCCATTTGTAATTGAGGAAAGTGTGCATCAGAGAGGTGAGGTGATTTTTGCAGAATTCCTTCCACTGGAAGTGACAGATTACACAAACACAGGTCATTCTGGTTCTAGAGCCCATGCGTTTCCTATGGCATGATTCTGGCCCTACAAATTTCAGTTTGCAATACACAGTGAAGGCTCTGTAAATGCGGCTAGGCATTCAGGTCCAACCTTCAAATAAGTCCATTGTCTCTAGACCACTTTGCTTAGTAGATAAGAAATTATATTTTAATATCCCTGTGAACAAAATTTATATTTTCTCCAGAAGCCTTTTCTTATCAGACCTCCTAATCACTAGATGGCAGTGTGCTAGTTCCCTTACAGACGCCATCATTTTCTCTTTTTATACGCACCTTTGGAGAGGACTTAGATGCAAATAGCATCTCGCGGAGAACTGTGTGGTTTTAGTAATGTCATCTCCCTGAATCTTCATCCTGCTTTTGGAAATGAGGATAGTTTAAAAGGACTGTCAGTCTTTGGCTGTGTATAGCAATGTGTATGGCAACCAGAGATTTGAACTATTGATTGGTTCTTGCAGCAAAACCCCAAATGCTTATATAGTTTTCTCAGTAAAAATGATCTAGAACCATGATTATTGAGGAAATAAGTATAAGGACCAAACAAACAAACAAACAAACAGCAACAAAAGAACATCATACGAAACCCAACCAACCCTGGATGCTAGTTTTTATGAGACGCGTGTTCTTGGGTAAAGGACCATATCTACAAGCTTTATTTTCTCATCTATAAAATAGGGATTATAAAGTCCACCCTTCCTACTTCACAGGGTTGTTGAAATGATTGAAAGAATTAATGTAAACACACTTTAAAAATTGCAAAGTGCAACAAATATTAGGTGTTGTTAGCTTATGTGTTCTGGAATACAAACTTTGCACATGATATTTAAGGTTAAGATATAAAAACTAGATTTCATTTGTAATCTTCATAATCTGATTTGTACCAAATATTTCTGCCCTATCCAACAATTCCTTATGTTTCAAATATTACCTGAGCACTCTCTATCAAACAAAACAAGACAAATAACAGCAATGACAACAAAAACCTTGTTAAATGTAAAATGACCTTTTTAAAGCAATTGCTTCTTTTAGCTCTCAATAGCAATATGTTCTTTGACAAATAAAAATTGATTGCAGCTTTCAATCCTGGCAAACTAAACAAATCTCTTTAATATATTGAAATTGCCCCAGGAAACAAGTGAGTGTTCTTTGAATCAGATATCATTAGTGCTGTTAAAAATCCCTGAAAAACCTTTCTTTATTGTCAATTAATGAAGCAAAGAAATTTTCCATATAGAGACATAATTAACAAACCTTTTCGACTTATATAATTAGATCGTGTATTGCAATCCTTGTTAAATGAGTTAAACGTAGCTTATTTTTTAAACCTTTTCAAGAGTTTGCATTCCAGCCAGTGTAGCTCAGTGCTTGAGCATCAACCTAAGAACCAGGAGGTCATGGTTTGATTCCCGGTCAGGGCACATGCTGGGTTGCTAGCTTGATCCCCAGTAGGAGGCATGCAGGAGGCAACCAATCAATGATTCTCTCTCATCATTGATGTTTCTATCTCTCTCTTCCTCTCCCGTCCTCTCTGAAATCAATAAAAATATATTTTAAAAAAGTTTTCAGAAATAATAATAAAATAATAGTATTTGAAATATTTAATTTTAAATTTAAAATTATACATTCTGTTTATATTTGATAGAGGAGAAAGAGAACAGAAAGATGTTTCAACATGTAAATCCAGATTGTTTACAAGTTCATCTGCGCTGGTCTAAACACATAGGTGAAGGGGGCACCTGACTGGTAGGATTGGAGGGGCAACAAAATGCCTGTCGATCCCTTTCTAACCAGTAGCCTAGGGTTCTCAGCAGGGGAAGCACTGCAGTAACAGATACGTAACCTGTTAAGGATCTATCATCCTCTGGCATAGATTTATCAGCTTAACTCAAAATAATGGAAAACAGTACAAAAATTTTTTAAATTGAAAACATCATGCCTAAAAAAATGTGATAGCAAAGGGTGTTTACAGTGGAGAGGGTGGAGAGGGTGGGACTATGTGATTGCTCCTAGGAATGACTCTGAACAGCCAGAGGCAATAAAAAGATCCTGGAAACTTGAGATGAGGGGGTAGAGAAGCGCAAAAGAAAACTTTCACCTTTTAAAATTCTTTTGGGGGGAGGGTTAATAATGTGAGTGACCTTGTAGAAAACTGATTTTTAGTGCATTTTCTGTTAAGGGCTTATTTACGATAAGTCCTCTGAGGCTATACAGTAGAGCTTATTGTCTATTCTTGTACTGTGTGCTCTTTGCTTTAACTCTTGGGAAATCTGTAGTTAAATAGTTTGGTTCCTGTGTTTTTATTTAGAGGGATGACATTTTCTCTATTCCGAAATAAATGCAATACCACTTTCTTCAGTTTATTTAATCACATTTCTGTATTTACTTAAACTTACTTGACTTTAAGTAGACTTATGAGAAGTTACATATTTGATCACCAGTATTAGAAATCTAGAATTGGAAAAGAACTTCAGAAAATACCTAATCTAACCACACATCTTCATGAAAGATACGTAAATCAACCCAAGTCCCAGAAACTCACTCTATTTTATATATCTCAGAGAAGAATCCATAGTTACCCCAATTTTTCAATTCTGGATCCAATCATTTTAGTTGTTAGAAAATTAGTTTGTTACCCCAAACTTGAGTAATGTCACACTTCATTCTAAAGTAACTCTTTATTTATTGTCTTCAATGGAAGTTTATTTACTCATCTTTTAAAATATATACAGTCTTTCTCATTTTCTCTTCTGGATGAATATTCCCGGGCCCCTCTAAGGCTTGAATGAACTGTATCCAAATTATCCTTGTCTGTTGGCCTTTGGAACCCAGAGCTGTACACAACCTTCCAGTAAAAAGCCAGCCTCGACCAGGCCTTCTGACTATTAAATTTTGTGGCCTCCATTCTTTTCCACTTACAGTTAAGCAGACAATATGGTTACAATTAAATTTAATGGGCCTGATGCCTGTTAAACACCAGTGAACCACAAAAGACCTGGATCTTAGTGAACATTTGGGTAAGGACCCAGGAGTTTTGGCATCATTTAAAATCGTTCTGTACATCTAAAAAGTGAGAGCAGAAATATAATGTAAAATGTTTTGGGGATGATATTTATTGCGCTTTCTATCACAGCCACATTTTGGGGCCATTGACTTTCCCTTTGGCACTTTTAGCTCCAAATATTCGTAGAACGGAGGAATAAAACAAAAACATTTTCTTTTTTTAAAATAATTTTTATTTCTTAAAGTATTACAAAGAGTACTACATATGTCTCCTTTTCCCCCCCTTGACTTTCCCCCGGCCTCCCCCTACCCCCCAGTGTTTTGTGTCCCTTGGTTATGCTTATGTGCATGCATACAAGTCCTTTGGTTGACCTCTTAACCCCCGCCCCCCACCCCAAGCCCTCCCCAGGCTTCCCACTGTAGTTTGACAGTCTGTTCAATGCTGCTCTGCCTCTGCATCTATGTTTGTTCATCAGTTTATATTAGTCTTTATTATCCGTTTCAACCTCACCGGGGCCATCCCCACCTCACTGGGGCCATTTCAACATCACCGGGGCCGTCCCGACCAAAAACCTTTTCTTATATGGATCAGGATCCTACACATTAGTTCATATGAGTTATATGAATTGAATATCACACTGTCTCTCTTCAATCTTGATAGTAAGTCTAGTCAGTAGAGAGAACTAGGCTCTCAAACTAACTGTGCTATTCAGGTCTACACACTGAAAAAGAATCCATAGTCCCTTCTGTAGCATATGACTTTCTAAATGAAACTTGCATTTTAGAACTCTAACACTAAGTTCACTAATGAGGTTTTGAGGGCTTTGTATTTGCAATCCTGAGAAACATTGGATGGTATCTAGAGAATAGTGCTGGACTCAGATTGAGTTGTTCAAACAGAGAGACTCCAGGAATTTCTGTTGATGGGAGGTTTTGCTGGGTCAACAAAGTTAAAGTGGAGATTTATTTCCAGTGTTGGGGCATTCGTATGCACACAATCTCTTTTCGTGGAGTCTGTGTAATGAAACGAATGATTTGTGATCGAAAGGCAGTGAGCACCTTGAGTGCAAGCTTCAGAAATCACACTGAAGATTTTTCTGGGACTCTTAAGGAATGATGGGTAAGACATCATAAGCCCAGACCTGGAGATGCCTGTCACCCTCAGGGACCTCCAATCAAATGTGTTCAAATAAAAGCTTTACTGGATCTATAGTCCAGGGAGTTTTGTTTCATTCTCGGTTTAGTCATCTTCTCTGAGAATGTGGTTGTAATTCATTCTGATCCTCAATCCCTGTTGATTGTTCAGCTTTTATTTTTCCTTCTTAGTATTAATGACAGTCAAAACAAAGAAATGTCAATGTTTGAAGGCCATTCAAGAATCAACTGGTATCAATTTCCAAGGAATTTCAGGAAAAATTGTATTTTTCTCCTCAGCATTTATTTTTATGAGTTATTGAATGCCAAACCATGCGAAATGATATAAAGACAAGTGATGCATGTAGCTTTCAGAGATACAATTGATTGGCATATTTTCCCATAACTATTTAATCTGTTCAGCCAAATAGCCCAATCAGTTGGAATAGTTGTGAGCCAAAGATGAGTTTCAGGTTCTTAGTCATGCCAAAATTTGCTATACTCTAAATATAATGAACTAGTCTACTCCTCAAATAAATGGAAAAAATGAAAGGGTCAGTTATAAAACTATGAAATAGTTCTACTTTATTTCAGCATGATTACTACTTTTGCTCATTTTGAGTAATATCCTATACTTTTCACTTTTATGTTGATTTTAACTAGAAATAGATTAGTGAAATATGACAGAATTGTGGGGGGGGGGGACAATTCACTTCATTTTTCTTGTTTTGGACATAACAGATGAAAATAACTCTGTGGTACTTTTGTGTGATAGAGAGGCAGTGTTTGTAATAGGTAAAGCGCTGGCTTTGACCGGGTTTAGAATGCCGGCTTTCCCAGTTACCAGCGGTGAGTCCTTAGGTGTGTACTTCATGTCTATGGGCTTGGTTTCCTCCTTTCTTAAATAGGATATTGAGGTATGAGACAGTGCATAGCATAGTGCCTGCAATCAAGTAATACTGAATACATGCAACCCCCCCGCTGAGAAAAGCTGAGTTCTCCCAAAGCCTGCATTTCTTACTGAAAGGTGGCTCAGCTCTTTTCCAATTCTGACTGCATTAGGCAGCGTCAAACAGTGTCCCCAAGAGATGGGGGTTTTTGATAAGACAAAAAGATGTACCATACTTCCTAATTCATCAGGATAATAATACACAATTAAGGAGATGTTATATATCTCATACTGTAGTATTTGTTCAACTGAGCATGTTTACAAATATAATTTTCATGAAATACGAGCTCTTTACAGTTTTTAAAATAAGCATGACATTGGTGTCTATAAAGTATGAACATACTATTGTAAGCATTAGAGATCTTTGTGGCAGATTTGTGTGTGACCAGAATTGAAATTCATATTCTAATAGTCTGTGGAAAGACAGAAGGTTGAGTATTGAGTATAAGAATCCTTTAGAGATATCTAACAAATACTCATTTTGGTCGCTTATATTTGATCCCACTTGTTCTCGCTTCCTTCCATACACAACCTCTGTGCTATATTCTGGCTAAGCTTTTTCTTTGATTCCTTCGTTTGGTTCTTTGCCAGCTCTTAAGATTAAGTCTAGACAGGCTCATTTGTGTAAATCAGTCTCCATGTTTTCCATCAATTTCTTTTATTTAAATTGTAGCATGAGACTCACTTACATTGTAAAAGTTTTCCTGACTAATCTGATCCATTGTCTGGCTTTGTTATTCCAATGCACTCCTGTCACCCCCAACACTTGAAGTTATTCATTAGCTTATACATTCAACTCAATTCAATAAATATTTATCAAATTCTTATTCTAATCCTCCAGGAACATGTGTTGTAGGTAGCAGAGAATAATATGTATGTCTGGATGAAGCAGGATGCAATTGTAATGATAGAAATCCCAGCTTCTCTCTCCATGGTAAGATGAATTCTGGCCAAGACACAGAAGCACTTATTTATTATGCTCACTGGCCTATAAAACATTTGTATGACGTATTTTGATCATTTTGCTTAAAGCCTTTAAGGATTGGAGTCAGAACTAAAATTTCATTACTTATTACAAACTAATAGAGTAGATATATCTATTCAAACTGGCAGAGTGAATATCTAGCAGAGTAGGTTCTATGGGTTATTAAATTTAAATGGATACAAAATAGATCCTTAAATCCAATTACCATCCATTAACATTTTGGGCACTTACTCTGACTAAAGCACAATGTTAAATCCTCTAGAGCAGTGGTTCTCAACCTTCCTAGTGCCGCGACCCTTTAATACAGTTCCTCATGTTGTGGTGACCCACAACCATAAAATTATTTTCGTTGCTACTTCATAACTGTAATTTTGCTACTGTTATGAATCGTAATGTAAATATCTAATATGCAGAATGAATTTTCATTGTTCGCGACCCACAGGTTGAGAACCGCTGGTCTAGAGGATAAAGTAGGTAAGCCACCATTGCTACCCTCATGGAGAAACCTACCTGAGACATATTTATAATTTAACACATGTATATTGTTAGTAAAATCAACAACGTGTGGCAAAAATACAAAACATAATTCAGTACAGAAATGTCTGCTGCAGG
The DNA here is from genome assembly GCF_014108235.1 of Myotis myotis. Taxonomy (NCBI): domain Eukaryota; kingdom Metazoa; phylum Chordata; class Mammalia; order Chiroptera; family Vespertilionidae; genus Myotis; species Myotis myotis. The sequence continues at coordinate 38,080,138 of NW_023416390.1, read as the reverse complement.
ATTCGATTATGATGTAAAGCACAATACAAAGACTATATATATGCTTGATAAGTGGCAAGTATTATTTCGGGGAGGCAGGCAGGTAGTACCTAGAGGCAGAGGTGTTGAAATCACTCAAGTCTGCAGGTCTGGATATGGATCTCAGTGGGCTGCTCACTACCTGTGCTACCCAGCAAAGTGGCTCAGCCTCCTAAGCTCCACTATGTGAGAAATCTAGGTTCTTGTGACTCTGAAATGCATGTTTTTTTCTCTAACACCACCATATTTCACTAAATATAAAATATATTCTTTAGAAAGAAGGCTACTTTATGTTTATTGAATAAATGGATGTGCATTTTTGTGTCCGCATAGTAATATGCATGGGCCACAACATTGTCAGCTGTTCTGGGGAGTTGAAGGGCACATTCAGTTTCAAATTTAAGATTAAAAAACTTACTAACAGCTCTTTCTAATTCTTTCTGGTTCATAGTTATATTCAAGAAAAACAGTAAATTGGTGGTAGTTGGCGACCTCTAAGAAAAAAAAAATCTCTCCAAGTTATGTAATTAACTGAGAAGTATTTTTTCCATATTTCTTTATTTTAGAACTAGAGGCCTGGTTCACAAATTCATGCATAGGTGGGGTCCCTCGACCTGGCCAGCGATCGGGGCCATCTTGCCCAGTCTCAATCAGGGCTGATCAGGGCCAGCTCGCCAGGGGTAGGGACTATGGGAGGTTGGCCAGCCATGGGAGGTTGGCTGTGGGAGCACACTGACCACCAGGGGGCAGCTCCTGTGCTGAGTGCCCATCATAGCCACCAGTCGTTCGATCATTTGGTCTGTTGGTTGCTTAGGCTTTTATATATATAGACTAGAGGCCCAGCACACAAAAATTTGTGCACTCGGAGGGGAGGGGGGTCCCTCAGCCTGGCCTGTGCCCTCTCGCAGTCTGGACCCCTCGGGAGATAATGACCTGCTGGCTTAGGCCTGCTCCCGGGTGGCAGAGGGCAGGCCCAGTCCCTAGGTGCAGCCCCTGGTCGGGCTCAGAGCAGGACCGATTGGGGAGTTGGGGAGCTGCCCCCTGTCATGCACAGAGCAAGGCGGATTGGGAGGTTGTTATGCCACCCTCAGTCACGCTCAGGATAGGGCCGATTGGGGGGTTGGGGCACCGCCCCCTGTCACACTCAAGGCAGGGTCGATGGGGAGGTTGCGGCGCCACCCCCTGTCACCCACAGAGCAGGGCCAATCAGGGGGTTGGGGCGCTGCCCCCTATCACGCACAGAGCAGGGCCCATCAGGGGTTTGGGGCTCTGCCCTCTGTCACACACAGAGCAGGGCTGATCAGGGGGTTGGGGCGCCGCACCCTGTCACAAACAGAGCCACAGGGCGATCATGGGGTTGGGGAGCTCCCCCTATCAGGCACAGAGCAGGGCTGATCAGGGGGTTGGGGTGCGTTCCCCTGTCACAAACAGAGCAGGGCGGATAGGGAGATTGTGGCCCCGTCCCCTGTCACACACAGAGCCGCAGGGCGATCAGGGGGTTTGGGTGCTGCCCCCTGTCACACTGATCCTGGTGCCGGGAGGCATATTACCCTTTTACTATATAGGATAGAGGCCTGGTGCACGGGTTGGGGCCGGCTGGTTTGCCCTGAAGGGTGTCCTGGATCAGGGTGGGGGTCCCCACTGGGATGCCTGGCCAGTCTGGGTGAGGGGCTGAGGGCTGTTTTCAGGCTGGCGAGTGACTGAAGCTCCCAACCGCTCCTTTTTTTCTTTTTTTTTATTCTGGGCCAGCTTTAGCTCTGGCTCCAGCTCTGAGGCCTCTGCTGCTGAAATCAGGTTTCTGGCCTTTGTTTACCTTCTGTATTTGAAACAATGTTGTGATCCTGCTGGCTGAAGCCCAACGGACTAAAGCAGGTTTCTGGGGTTTTGTTTAGCTTCTATATTTGTAACATAGTTGCTTAGAGTTGCAGCTCAGAGGCCTGCAGCAGCAGGCGAGGAATGTTGGAGTCCTCTGTCACTGAAGCAAGCAAGCCTCATGTTCACTTTAAGCTGCCTGGCTTCCGGCCGCCATCTTGGCTGGCAGTTAATATGCATATCGCCCTGATTAGCCAATGGGAAGTGTAGCGGTGGTACGCTAATTACCATGTTTCTCCTTTATTAGATAGGATTGCTCAGGAGCAAGTCTGAAAGTTTTGGGATATTCTACCTTTTCTTCCATCCTTTCCTAGTCATTACTTTGTTTCAGCAATTCCAGGCACATTTGGGAGCAGAATTTACTAAGGGCTTAAGTTAAAATGCCCCCAGGGCCCAGGCAGGTGACATATAGAGTGCCCTGGCTCTGTGTAGGTATGACATTGTGATGGGCCCTGTGGTCCATGTGGAGGATGCAATATTTTTATTGGCTGCTCAGTCTAGGGCACTATTGCTTTATTCCAAAATCATATAGTAACTTCCAAACTGCTTTCCCATGACTTTAACACTGCGAGTTAGCTTTGTGTAGAACTAAGAGCCCTAACCTTAGAATAACATGGTATATCTGAATCTCTGAGCTTTAGTTTCCAGTTCCATGAAGCACAGAGCATGATAACAGATCATGCTGGAATCAAGCAAGATGACATATGCCAGCAATCCTATTGATAGTGGATTTATTCTTGCCCAACTCTGGTTTATGTGAGAGGCTTTGGCAATCTTAATTATATATGGGTGATTCTCTAGGGAAGATTTACTTTCATAATTGGTTTGTTATGACCTTTGATTTGTATTCTATAATTTACCTGTCCTAGCTTTCAATTAGCTATGATAAGGCACATGAGGTCTTCCCATGAGAAGCTCATATATTTCATCACAATCTGCACATCATTATAATTTCTTGCTTTAAGTCATTCAGTCATTTCCTCCATAGTCTGTGGAACATTTGTTACACAAATTGTTGATAATTGTACCATAGCTAAGATTTAATTAAAGAAAAAATGAACAGAGCAAAGGAAAATAATTGTGTTTGACTATGGTTAACATTACTGTTTCATTTATTTATTTATTTTTTACTTGACTGCCGGGGTCCAGCCCCGGGGCTCCAGGGGTTCCCAAAGGTGTGGAAGGAGTCGGCGAAGAATGTTTTACACGGCATTTGACCTGTCCTAATTCCTTTCTTCCTTTTTTTCCTCTTCTTTTTTTTTTTTAGAAATATATTTTTATTGATTTCAGAGAGAAAGGGAGAGGGAGAGAGAAACATCAATGATGAGAGAAAATCATTGATTGGCTGCCTCCAGCATGCCACTACTGGGCATGGAGCCCATAACCTGGGCATGTGCCCTTTACCAGAATCAAACCCAGGACCCTTCAGTCTGCAAATCAATGCTCTATTCACTGAGCCAAACTAGCTAGGGCCCTAATTCCCACACCCCTTTTATTGAATGTATTTGGGTGACACTGGTTAACAAAATTATACAGGTTTCAATTGTACAATTCCACAACACACCATCTGTACCTCAAGTCAAGTCTCCTTCCATCACCATTTATCCCTCCTACACTGTCTGCGCCACCCCCCCCCCCCCCCGCAGTCACCACACTGTTGTCCATGTCCATGAAATTTTTTCTCTTTTTTCTTTTTCTTTTTTGCTCAATTTCTCCACACACCCGCAGCACACCCCCATTCCCAATGGCTGTCAGCCTGCTCTCTATCTATGAGTCTGTCTCTATTTTGCTTGTCAGTTCATTTTGCTCATTAGTCTATTTCCTCTAGTTTTGGCTGAGGGTTCTAAAGCTGAATACAGGAAACTTGCTCATTTGCCATAGGTATCTTCTTATTGAAAATAACTTTTCCATATGTCCAGGGATTTCAGAGCAAGCAGGACAGACTCGGAATGGATTTGCTTTTCAAAGGATTATTCATTCTCCCTTCTTGGATCCTAAGCACTGCCCACTTGCCCCAGTGATTAAAGGATTTTCAAGAAATAATTCCAGAGAGCTACTCACCATCACATTTCAGTGAAGAAAAATGTCATGAATGACTGAGCTAGAATGGCTCATCTCAAATTCTCCCACAGGTCATTTTACTTGGTGAATAGCCCAGAATTCCTGCTTTACTAAGCCAATAAAGGGCACTTTTTGCTTAAGGTCTTGGAGACAGTCAAAGATATTTTTATACTGTAGTTTTATAGTTCACAACCATAGTTGGAGTCAAGCCCAATACCAGCTGTACTGTTTATATGGATAGTTACATACAAGGAACATATTAAATACATATTTTGAGATACATCTAGTACATAAAAGAAAAATGCCTTTAAGCTACAATAAAATAATTTAAAAAATAATATAAGCTCAAAGGCAAATGTAAAGAGTTTAATCATAACTTATCTTATCTTTTATAGTTTTACTAGAGGCCCGGTGCACGTATTCGTGCACCACCGGTGGGGTTCCTTGGTCTGGCCTGCAGGGATCGGGCTGAAACCGGCTCTCTGACATCCCCCAAGGGGTCTTGGATTACAAGAGAGGGGTTCTCGGGTGACACACCCCAGAATCGGGCTCCCTCCTCTCTAGTTCCGGGTGCATCAACTGAGAATCGCAGCTGCCAAGTCACTGCAGCTTGGCAGCTCCTGTGTTGAGCATCTTCCCCCTGGTGGTCAGTGTACATCATAGCTACTGGTTGGAGCATCTGCTCCCTGGTGGTCATTGCGCATCATAGCTACTGCTCAGACAGTCGAATGGTTGGTCAGTCGCTTAGGTTTTTATATATATATGGATAGTTTGCAAACCTATTTCACCTATAATATATATCCTCAAAATGCTGTGAGATAAATATTACTTTCATTTTACAGAATGAGGGTGACAGGTGAGCTGCTCAAGATCAAAGAAGCTAGGAAGTTAGTAGGTCTGATATTTAAACATAGGTTGTCTATCCAAAGCCAATGGACTTCCCACTGTATTAATACATTTATCTTTCTACATATAAGCAACATCATACTCTTGTTGTTTTATTTCTATCTTCCTCATGGAAGTAATCATAAGCAAGTTCTTCACTGTAACTTAGCCACACGAGGTTCTATTTGATGTGATACCAGAATGTACTTTTTTCTATTCTATTTCAACTAGTGGCCCGGTGCACAAAATTTGTGCACGGGTCAGGGGGTTCCCCTCAGCCCAGCTTGCACCCTTTTCAATCGGGAACCCCTTGGGGAATTTCCAACTGCCGGTTTAGGCCCGATCCCAGGGACCGGGCCTAAACTGGCAGTCGGACATCCCTCTCGCAATCTGGGACCACTGGCTCCTCTAACCACTCACCTGCCTGCTTGCCTGATCATCCCTAATTGCCTCTGCCTGCCTGACTGCCCCTAACTGCCCTCCCCTGCTGGCCTAATCTCACCCCCAACTGCTCTCCCCTACTGGCCTGATCTCGCCTCCAACTGCCTCTGCCTGCCTGATACCCCTAACTGCCCTCCCCTGCCAGCCTGATCTCGCTCAGTCTCTGGCCCTCTTTGTTTTTCTCAGCAGTCCTCCAGGCCTCCCTGCCTCCCTGTCTCCCTCTTCCTCTTTCCCAGCTAGGAGGGGGTGGGGCCAGTGGGGGCCGCTCCACCTTCTGCCCTCCCTCCCTTTCATTCAGGCCCTGTCTGTTTTGTTTTCTTGTTCTGAGAGAGGCTCCTAGAGCAAGCTGTGAGAGAGAGAAAGAAAGGGAGAAAAGGCTGTGAGCTGGTGGGTGTTGTGTGTGTCTGTGCATGAGTGTGGTTGTGAGTGAGTGTGAGTGCTGGCCCCACCTCCCCTGTCCCCGTCTCTGCTGCCACAAGTCCCCACCCACCAGAGCCTGCTGGGTGCACAGCCTGGGCGTTAGGTCGAGCCTCCGGTCACTGTGGATGTGATGAACCTAGCGTTTTATATATCAGGATGTGAGTGATATTGTCTTAGAGTGTCAATTCTATATCTTTTCCTTTTTCTTTTCTTTGATAATGTATTAAATAAGATGACTTTAATATTTAGGGTTTTATTATATAAGCAAAAATTCAGATAATCAAACAAAAAGATAAATCTCAAGCATTTCCTTCTTAGAGTTAGACCCTGTTATTTATTTTGATGTCTGGTTTCCTACCTGTATATATGCACTTATTAAAAAAACTCTTGTCTTGACTTAGAACATAAGTTGGAAGGCCAACAGCTTAAAACTTTGGATTCTAGTTGACCAATATGAGTGATTTGTACACATATTGAGATGTCATCTTCCCTTTCCGTCTATTGCAGTTGTTCTTATCTTCCTAGACTCAGCTCAAATCTCCTTTTCCCTATGAGCCTTTCATCAACCATTCCAGCTGGAAGGCTTGAGTCCAGTAGAAGTAACAAATCACTGGGTCCATTGACTCATTTGCTCCAACTGATTGTCAATGACTTTCTGTCACCTTGTAATGCCCTGAAGGAATGGATTATGGAATCATTAAATTTTAATATGAGTTGGAAGAAATATCATGTCAGCAGACCCTTCCATGTGTATCAGGTGTTAGTTAAGTCCTCTCTGGGTAGCAGGTCTGAAGAACAGGGCTCTGGAGATATGAGCGAGTGACTAAGCAGAACCCTTATTCTGGAAGGAAAATGGAGACCACTTAAAACTTACCTGATTATTTCAGAAAGTTTATCTTTGCGCTCACATTTCACAACTACCTACACATGATAGCCCATTGAACCACAGGAGCTCTTACATTAAATATTTATAAGATAATTTAAAATGGCTTTTACAGCACATGAACAGGATGAAAAAAGTTGGAATCATCTCAGCACGGACAAATTCTATTAGCAGTGGATTGGAGCTGGTTGTGTCACTGTTTCAGTCTAGACATGCTCTTAATTAGCACCACACTCAGCTGATGACTGTGGGTAGACAATTTTGCATAATCATGATTTTGAGACTTAGGTCCCAAAGCCTGAGTGTGCTTGTCCAAGGACCAATTGCTCTCTTTAAATTATCTGAATCTGTTTTTAAAAAGTCAGTAAAATGGTGAGAGTAGAAAACTGAATATATAATCAATTTGGCTGCCTTCTTAGAGGAACATAGGAGTTCAAAAGTTCAATTCAATTCTGCCATATAATAGCAGTATCTGTCCTGTAATGGTCATTTACCTTTCTCCTAAGTTGATGAGTGTATGGGCCCACATAAATAGGGACTAAGCTTACTTTTCATTTCCTTTGAATTGAGAAGTAAACATTTTACCCAGTAATGCCCTGAAACTTTATTGTTCTTTGCAATAAGCTATCAGGGAATAGTTAGCAACTTGTAGTCATTACTGAAAATCAAACAGTTCATGACTTATCAAAAACATTTAAAATTACACACTTCATTCAAAAGTCCATTTTGGCTTGCATGTAAGATTAGATTTCAACATAGGTGGAAGGTAATGACTATAAGGAAACTAATTTTAGAGTGGACCTTGTACCTTATCCTCCCTTTTCCTCATTTTTTACAACAAGGCAGCCACAGAAACAACTTACTGTGGCCCCAGGGCATTATTTGTAAGCATATTGTAAGCACATAGCTTTGCATACAACATTCCAGCTGTTTTATTTTCTGATTCACATAAAACTGTGTTCTATATATTTCTTTTATCTGGGTACTTATTAAAATACTAGAGGTCTGGTGCACGAATTTGTGCACAGGTGGGGTCCAGCCAGCCCGCCCTGATCAGAGCCAATTGGGGCCGGGCCGGCCAGGGAGAGGGGCCGTGGGAGGTTGGCTGGCCTGCCCCAACCCCGATCAGGCCAGTTGGCTGGCCACAGTGCACGTCATAGTGATCCGTCATTCCAGTCGTTCTGGTCATTCCAGTCATTCCGGTCGCTTGGCTTTTATATATATAGATCTATAATTATGAGCATACTGGGGTTTATTACATAAAAATGAGCTTATTGCAGGCATCAGTTCATTTTCTTATTTCTAACTTAGTTTGACATTCTTCTTGGCAACTTTTCAGACATACCACAACCTAATTACTATCGTTATATTTCCCCTTTTAATATTAAATTTTTCTGTGCAATAGCTTGAATTTGAAATTGATCTCATTGTTTTTAGAAGTATAGGCCTACATTTCACTTCAGTGAAAAGCCTGAAAGGCTTTAGCATCAAACTCCTAATGAGAAAATATCTTTTTTAGATATAAAATAATCTTGACTCTTTCACATAAAATAAATTGAGAAAAAATAGAATATGACTTCCTATTCAAAATTTTATATTCTAAGGAACACATGCAAGTGGAAACAAAACAAGGCAAAACAAAAATCAAAATATTTAAAAATATTTGTGTATGTTATTAAATTTATAGTTTAATTAATAATGTAATTATTATATAATAATGAGTAAGACTCCTTTTTTAAAAATAGAATACTTGAATTTTACTTTTTATTAATAATTTTGATTGAATGTTTTGATGAAGGAAAAAACATGACAAAGACAAAAAGCCCCAAAATGATATTTCAAAGAATTGACATATAACATCTTATTAGTTTTTAACATTGCTTATGCTTCCTGATCTAGACTGATTTACATGCTCTAAACATTCCCAGTAAAATTTCAAACGCAGTAAGAGCACATAACCAGTTAGTAAATGCTTAACGGAGGGAAGAAGTTGTGCTGAAACCTGAAGGAAAAGGCAGGGAAGAATGTTCAAGACAATGGCAAAAACAGGGACAAAGTCTCAGAAGTAGGGCAAGGCCTTGCAGATTTGAGAAACTGTAAGAAGTCCAGTCAAAATCAACATAAAGTGGCATCAGGTGAGGGTGGAGGTTAGGTGGGCACCGTACAGGGGAACATTGTAAAAATGTTGAAGGAGTTATGATTAGGAACCCCCAAGTGGTTTCAAGCGAGGGGGCTTGTGTGCTCAGATTTTATTCTAAAATGGTCCCTGTGGTCACAGATAAAGAATAAATATGAGTGAAAAAGTCTGAGGCCATAGAGAATCAGTGGACTTGGTTAATTGGATGGCAGATGGGGAGATGGTGATACAAAAGAAGTTTGACTTAAGGCTACAGATACCAGGGCCTTTTCTAAGAAGGCAGAACACATTTGGAGAGGAGTGGGAAAGGTGATGAGTTTAGAATGAAGCACATTACTGTAGATAAAGTGGATAAAATCTCTCTTATTCTAATGTCATATGAAATATTTAAAACATTCCTGCAAGTAATGCCTCCCTAATGGAGCCACTGGAATTAAAATGCAATTTACTAGAGCCTTTTAAGAGTAAGCACAACGTGCTGATAAAAAGAAAATGTATGTTTACCTAGTATTATTACCTTAATAATGTTGGTAATTTATCTACGATAGGCTCAGTACAACTACCTGAAAAACCATTACTGCTCATAACCATTAAAGAACTCCATTTAGACACATACATAATTAGTCAAGCAATTAAGATTATCTACTCACATCTACTTTGCTGAGTCATAAACATGCTGCCAGACAATCTATCCTACCTCTGACAGATGCTCCATAAGTATGGGCTCAGGAAATAGCTAGTTAATTCTGAACTGTATGACCTCAATGCTATACAACCATTTAAATTCAAAATCCAACTGGAGCAAAATTTTCATTCTTCTTGAATGAGTGTTAGATCCTTCTCATTTTCAATGTTTAGTGAAGTGAGCATGTGTGGCTGAACAAGTTATCTAAGTATGGAATTTGGAAATTTTGAAGATTTATAAAGTCAGAAGCAGCATATTGTTTCAACCTGTAACTAAGGCATTTGTTATACTTTATATAAACACCCATATTTTCTATCATTTATGTTATTCATAGCATTATTTTCAGGTCTCAAATAAGTGCCTGACTACACTACCTACTTTGTCATTCTCTTTTCTCAGTCCCTCCTACCTCAATCTTAGGAAAACCCTAGTTCTAGCAATATGGTATAATCAAAAGGTATAACCTTTGGAAACAGACCGACCTAGGCCTGAATCCCAACTCTGCCCCTTGCTAGTTCTGTGACTTTAAGCAAGTCATCCATCCTCTTTGAGTTTCAGTTTGTTCATATATATAATATAATTAATAATATCTACTTTATAGAGTTGCTTTGAAGATGAAAATAATGAATAAAAATGTTTGGCATTATAGATCACAGTGTTAGAGCCCGTAGCAGTGAGAGTAAAACATTAATCTCTTGGAAATTATTGAAGCAAAGAGTTGTGCTCTTTCCTTTCCTCAACTGGAAATGCTGCCAATCTAGTCATTGCACTTGTTGATGGTGATTTTATGAGCTGTGGGATGAAGTGTCCACAGAGACCACTGATTGAAATTAAGAAACGGGCAACTTAAAAAGTACTGAAGGAAGATTAACCTAATATCTTTTTTATTGCCTAAGATTTTTACTAAACAAGATAAAAACAATGATATTTGAAAGTCAGGGTTTGGTATAAAACAGCGGTTCTCAACCTGTGGGTTGTGCCCTTTGGGGGTCGAATGACCCTTTCATAGGGGTTGCCTAAGACCATGGGAAAACACATATATAATTACATATTGTTTTTGTGATTAATCACTATGCTTTAATTATGTCCAATTTGTAACAATGAAATTGGGGGTCACCACAACATGAGGAACTATTAAAGGGTCGCAGCATTAGGAAGGTTGAGAACGACTGGTATAAAAGATCAAAGAAACTTACTTTGATCTTTACTGAAACCTTCTGAAAACTTAAAAATAAATTTATATTTTCTTAGTCATAAAATAAGAATTAGATGAGGGAGACTAAAAGTGGATTTCAAGTTAACCAGATCTGCACAAAAGGTGCAGAGCATCAAGAGAATAAGTGGATAAAATCTCTCTTAAAAAAGTGATGCTTAAGCCGATTTGTCTGCATCTGCTGGTGACACCCATTGGTTCTCAGGACTGAAGGATAAATGTTATTGTTGAATGTGGTTACCCTTCTGAGCAAAATTACAGGAACTAATTAAAAATTGTCTTTAAAATTTCCTGAAATCTTTTCTGTCTAATCTTTTCTTTTGTTAGCAGTGGCCTTGAGTTTTAAGTAGTTCCCTCTTCTAGGGAAGATGTGTTGAAACCTGCATGTGAAGCTGTGTGCCATTATTAGTGAAACACAAAGGAATGAAAGCCCAACCCTATGCATGAGCCATTACTGAAATATTTGAGGTATTACAAAAGAGTAAGACGTTTAAAGTTTTGAGCAAAGTTAAAACCATGGACTGAAAAAAAGATTGCAGCCTCAGGATTTGAACTGACTAACCTGGCTTCTCACTGCTTGTTAATGGTTTTCAGATTACTCATCATATTGTTCTTCAAAATTAGGATGTAAGGTAGGAATTTTTTTGTTTAAAAGGAATACTGATTATCATGATTTATCTATAGAAATTGCTTGCAGCAGCAGTATGAAAGTAGTTAAAAACAATAACTTGTGTATTGTTAGTCTCAAGTTTGCTATGGTGTAGCTATATAAAAGAATTAATCACCTCATGTCTTTGAGTATCATTTTCTGGATTTATGAAATGAGATTTGATGAGATAACTTTGCATGTATTGAAATTTTATAATTTATGCTTATTGTTGGATATGTACATGGGTACATACATGCACACACACACACACACAATCTTCAAACATACTGAATAACTGGTTGGTCATGATGCCCCATTATGCTATATCTGCATATTATGGTTTATTTATTTTATAAAATACCAATACTATTACTAATATTACTAATACTTTAGTTACATATCCTTTCAAATCTAAATGTCATTTAATATCCAGCTGAAATTCTACTCAAAGCCTGAGCTTCATAGGAGAGACTGCTTGAACACAGACCCCCAAATCTGTCTTGTACATAATGTGTTGTGTGGAATTCTATGCACATGGAGGCATGTGATAGAAAACTAGACCATTGGGTCTCTGGTCCTGATATCTACTGAGTTACCCAGGCAAAGGACTTCGCCTTTCTTTTCCCAGTGCCATTAACCCCCTACCCCCACCCATAGATCAATAAAGACATAGTGCCAGGGAATTATGAGTTTTACTGGACCTATTGAAAAACATAGGGCCTGGTCCTACTGGTGTGGCTCAGTAGTTGAGCATTGATCTAGGAAACCGGAGATAACAGTTGGATTCCCAGTCAGGGCACATGCCCAGGTTGTGAGCATGATCCCTAGTAGGGGACGCGCAGAGGCAGCCGATCATTGATGTTTCTATCACTCTCTCCCTTCCTCTCTGAAATCAATAAAAAAATATTTAAAACAAATAAACAACAACAAAAAACATAGGGCCTGAAAATTTTAAGTGGACTTAGCACTTTAAAAAATATTTCAAAATATAAATTAATGTTTCATAAAAATGTCTATAAAATAAGTTAGGCAGTTATTTGAAACTCAAAGAATGTAGTTATAAATCAATTCGATTTAATGTAAGCTATGAGTGCATTGTGACATGCTTGATATGATACAGGATAGGCCCCTCCAAGTCACGGCCTTTGCCTTTGGCGAGAACACGTTGGTAAAGAGGGACAGACTCAATACTTAAAGAGGACACTTTCATCTTGAACATCTTACAACATGTTCTTTTAAATGCTTTTTATTAAATGAATGGCTTCAAGCAAAGAAAACGTAGAAACTGTGCTTTTGTAATGACTTTACCTTTGAAGCAGTTGAGCAAAGCATAGGGTTTTGGGGGTAAGGTAAATGTGGGTTTGTATCTTAGTTTTAGCACTTAGCAGTTAAGAGCTCACAAAAGTGATACCATTTTCTTTGAGATCTAGTTTCTTCATCTGAAAAATATTACAGAGATATTCATCTCATGTGATTATTAAATGAGGGTTAAATGAAATAATACAGTTATTGGTACTATGTGGTAGTTTCTTACTGAAATGCTAGTTCTTTTCATTTTGAACATAAAAGCTGACATTTAAAAGAAATAATTATGTATATATTTGAAAGAGAAACTGATTCCTATTCTTTATAGCTAAAACATGTTAACATTCCAGCATCTTTAAACTATAGGCATTATTTAGTCAGACTTAAGTATCTAATTTTGCCTTTGTTTCTGGTAAAAAAAAAAATACACTAAACTATAAGAGTCTGGGTTCCTGATTATATAGTCAATGCACTTATCTCTCTATTAAATACTTAATAGTGGTTAGAAATCTGTTTAATTTTTGTTCATTTTATAGGCTAGGCTCTAAAATATTAAGTTTGTGTGATTCATAGCCAAATTTCCAATTACAGAACTAATGTTTAAATCTCACTTTCATTCATGATCCAAAAGAAATCTTTCCTTGTCATCACAAATACATGATAGTATATAGTTACCCCATCTTTGAAGAGGTTTAGCTATCTTTGAATTCTTTGCCAAATATGTGGTGGGCCAACAAGTTTTATAAGTTTCCACTAATGGTAGGTTTTCTAAATGGATTAACTACACCATTAGGGTGTTTATTTATTTATTCATTCACTTAGTATGAATTTAGCACTAGATTCATAAACTGATTTTAAAAAGCTACATTCTGGGAGGACATATGTAAAAATATATGTATATATTGTACATCTATATATATAAAAGCTGAAGCGACAAAACAACCAGTTGCTATGACATGCACTGACCACCAGGGGGCAGACACTCAAAAAGCAAGAGCTGCCCCCTGGTGGTCAGTGTGCTCCTACAGCGGAAGTGCCTCTCAGCTGACCAACTCATCTCGGTGGCCCTCCAACCCAGGGGCAGCCACTCCCTCCCTCCCTCAGTAATCCTGCAGGTCCAATCTCTGGAGAATGGGCTAGGCACCACCGGCACAATCCCAACAGCGCTGCAAGCCTCCTGGAAGTCAGCCTTGAGCACCATGGCTGCTTCCCTCCCTAGACATTTTGCAAGGAAGAAACGATATAAAAGTGGCTGCCAGTTGACTCCTGACAACTGGCACAGATGTCTGTGGGCACAAATGTCAGTGGGATGGATCTGGATCCCGGGCCTGCAAAAGCATCCCACCGCCAGCCAGGAGGGCTGATTGCATCCCACCCAACTCCGCCTCGGGACAGGTGCCAGACGCAGGGCTCACAGCTAGCGAGCACTGCTGTGGCGGTGCCAGCCTCTCCAGATCAGCACTGACTGAGTACGAGCCCACGACAGGCGCGGGGGGGTTGGGATGAGAAGGAGCAGCAGGCAGGAGCGGCAGGTGGCATTGGACTGCTGGTTTCAGCCCAATCCCCACAGGCCACGCTGATGGACCCCACCCATGCACAAATTCATGCACCGGGCCTCTAGTATGTATATAAATATAAATACATATGTGTATGCATATATAAATGTATGTAATCAAGATATGTCAATACATTTTGAAGTTAATAACTTATATTTTGATGTCAATACAGTTACTGGAGTTCTAATCTAAGTCTGTTTCCAATTTGTTATATTGCTTAGCAGGTTGAAAAACCTTTCTAGGCATTTTGTTTGTTGATACATAAAATGAAGGTGTGTCCTATCTATTGGCCTGAAAAGATGAGACAGTGTGGGCTTTCAGAGACAAGGCTAAGTCCAAATCAGTGTGGCTAGGGTTTAGATGCTAGGTGAGCATGAGAAAGATACTGGAAGCTTGTTCAACAGATTAGATTTAAGGTATGACCAAAATCAGATAGGAGAGAAAGCAAAACCTTTGTGCAAATCTGAGATCAAGGGTAAAACATGTGTGTGTGTGTGTGTGTGTGTGTGTGTGTGTGTGTGTGTCTGTGTACATGTGCAGGCATGCTTCACGGGCACTCAGGCACGCATAATCAGTCATATTCAGGAGATGAAATGAAAGGAGGAAAGAAATTTTATTCATCAATTATACCTAAAAAAAACCTGGGGGGTGGGGGCAGGGAAGCAATTGACAGAAGAAGAAAGAGGAGGGGGGGGAGGCAGAGGAGGTGGTAGTGGAGGAGGGTCAGGAGGAGGAAACTGGGGGCCTAGGTGAAGTTTTCCAGAGACTAAGGTACATCCTGCAAGTAGAAGTTACTTATTGCTTCTTAGTGAATGTCCTGATTTAGCTGTAGATGAAAAATAAGAACTTTTGTACAAAAACACATTGAAGAGCTTTGTAACATAAGGTAAATATGCCATGTAGAAGTTCTTTAGATAAATTCTCAGAGTTGTAACAAACTATTCTTGAATCTTTGACAGAACTATATATCTTAAGCATCATCCAATTACCTTTTCACTTTGCTGAAATTAGTATCATCAGGATATTTTTCTCATTTTATCCCAATTTTTTATACTACTTACTACAAAATTCATATAAATTTATTTTTTGCTCACTATTTTTGACCATGTGGCTTTAGATTTTTATACAAATTGAAAATGAGTGATGTTAGAATGAGATAGGGTCAAGGTCTTTTTATTGCTGAAATAGTCTGATTCTAGAACAGATTTTAATTAATTAAACTTGATTGTAAACTTCTGAGAAAGTTTTGTGTTCATAGAGACTAGCATGACACTTGCATTTTAGAATGTTAACATTTAAAGATAATGGATTGAATTTAAATAAATTTTACTTGCTCATTTATTCAATAAATTCATAGGCTTTGAGCACTGACTACATGTTCTAGGCACTTGGAGATGCAGTGGTGAAGAAAACAAAGTACTCATTCTTTTGATGCACATGTTCTAATGGGATCTACTGGGAGAGGGAGTCATTAATCACTAAGTTCTTATCTCCAACGTGAAAGTTTCTGTGAATATGTGTTTTGTCAAATAAGAGAAATGTTATAATGTATGTCTTGCACTATATTTAGCAGCATGTATTTAATAGTAGTTTACTACAGAGCATATAGTTTTCATTGAAACTGTCATGCTGCAAACCCTTTGTCATCTCAGTATAGATGTGTGATGCTAAAGCTCTACATTTCTGGGATAAATCAACAAAGAGAGGAAAATCATGCTCTTTTGTTTGGCACTGTAAAACAATGTGCCATTTATATTGATGAATAGTCATTATTCTAAATGTCAGTTAAAAGAACATGGGTAGAGTTCAAGTTTTTTTGAGACTTTATGTCCATTTAGAGTTAGACTAATCAATAATAACCATTTCTATTGATTTTCCTCAAATTCAATCTTTGTGATCCTATCTTCTTAAATATTTAAAGGGAAAAAAAGAACAGTATGTGAAAAAAAAATGACTTCATAGTGTATAGCTATACGCTGTAATAATGGGTCCAAATTAAGCCAAAGTAAAAATATTGAAAATCCAGTTTCTGTGCTAGGTGTGCTGATAAAATATATTGCAAGAATCTGATCTGTGAGCTTATAATCTAGTTTCAGGATACAAGTCAAGGTAACAAGAACAATTACTAGAGGCAAGAAACAGCATAAAGGAGTTATAGTAAGTTAGGTAACTTATTATTTAATGAATGACGTCAACAGTAAATGCTGCAAAAGTTCAGTGGAATGGCAACTCTCAGTATATTGGTGATTTAGAGTTGACTTTATGGAGGCAATAGAGTTTCATTCCAGGCATAGCTTCTGGAAAATTATGGAGGTAGAACATGCTAAGTTAATTGCTCAGGTCAATTGGAATGGAGCAGAAGGTTAATTAACATTGGAAACCAATGAGAATTTAGGTGTGTGGGAGCCAATGAGTGGAGGGACTAGAGGGAGAAGTCCTGAACTGGTCATGCTAAGTGGAAATTATTGACATTGTTTGAGCTAGAGCATGATGTGATCAAAAGAAACTCAGTCTTGCCCCATACAGTGTTGAATGAACAATGACAGTAAGGTCAGTAGGAAGAAAGATGGGATAGTCTAGGAATGAGTGATAAGGATCTAAACTGGGGGGAAGGGGAGGTGGCAAAGTAATGGCTTGCAAAAGACAAATGTGTGAGGCATTGAGAAAAATGAATCAATTTATTACCTGAATCACTGATTGCCCGAATAGGTATGAGTCAAGGAAGCTAAGAGAGTAAAGCAAGACTCTAAGAATAAGTAATAGGGGAATTGGGAAACAACCTGGAAGAGGGAAATAATTTTCTGGTAAAAAATTAAGTTGGTTAGAAATGTAAAAGTAATAGTTATGTAGCTACCTAATAGCACATTAAACAAATTCATATGGTATATATGATGTATTATTTTATATATGTTATAGGTATAACCATATTTACACGGTGAAAACATACTTATACAGAAAACACAACTTTAAAAATAAAACTAAGTGCCTAAACCGGTTTGGCTCAGTGGGTGGAGCGTCGGCCTGCGGACTGAAGGGTCCCAGGTTCGATTCCGGTCAAGGGCATGTACCTGGGTTGCGGGCACATCCCCGGTGGGGGATGTGCAGGAGGCGGCTGGTCGATGTTTCTCTCTCATCGATGTTTCTGACTCTCTATCTCTCTCCCTTCCTCTCTGTAAAAAATCAATAAAATATATTTAAAAAAAAAATAAAATAAAACTAAGTGATACCTCTATTTAAAAATGTTATATTTTTAAAGAGTGGAGGTGCATACCATCATAGATGCAACTTAAAGTGTCGTAGGTCTTGCCAACCTACAGATAGAGATATAATCTTATCTTATATATTAAAGAGCTAATATGCTAATTAGACCAGACAGCAGAACGACCGTCTGGACGACCTTCCAGGGGAAGCCAGGGCTGCGAGAGCCAGCCGGGGCTGCGAGGGGCTGCGAGGGGCTGCGAGAGATGAGCCCCTTGCATGAATTTTGTTTATAATATTGCTAAAGTACCCTGGTGTGGTAGCCATTACCTCCTAATGTGGCCTTCCAGCCCTCTACTAAATGTTTTCCCTAATCAGATATTTTCTTGACTCTCTTAGGTGAAGTATCACATTTTACCATTTCTCATTATTTTTACTGTTTTTTGGGCACAGCTGCTACTACTTTGAATCGTTTCAACCACCAGGCACATCATTTTTCACTTTGTAGCCCCTCCATCCTGGTGCTCTGGGTAATTTAGTGGCACCATGCTTTGGTCAAAAATGTCTCTCTCTCTCTTCTTGGTATTAGCCTATTAGTGGGGATCCAAAATACTGAGGAGCGATTTAGTACTGAGTATGGTGGTTTTACATATAGCTCCTGTCCCCATTTTTTGGATGAGGAATTGAGTTCAGAGAGGTTAAGTACTGTGGCAGATACCATATGACAAATCAGTGGCAGACCTGGGATTCAAACTTAGATCTATCTGACTGCAAAGTCTTAAACACAGAGTTTTAAAAAATAATTATGACTGATGCAGTCTCATAAGATAGCATTGAAGTAAACTCTGGGATCAGAGCCATTGTCTTATCAAATTAGTAAAACGTAAATAGGCATCTCTGAACTGAAGCCAAGCTTAGTAACTAATTTGGTGAAGTTTTATATAAAACAGGCAGTGGCATTTAGATATATTTCTATACCAGCAGCTTAAACTATCAATTATGTTAAATAATCGAGATGCTTAAAAAAATCAATTCCCTGGAAATATGAGCCTGTTGAAATTGGTTTAAACAAGTTAGATGTTTGTTTGCTATTTAATATTGAAAAGTCATTAGAAGCATAATTAGTTCTCAATTATTGCATGAGATTACTGACAACTGAAGGAAAAATTAAAATGACTGCAATACCTTATATATATTTAAATTAAAGAAGCATTTTGATTTTTTATTTAATAAGTTGTTTTAATGTACTTATAAATATTCATACTGTGAGTCATGATAGGAATAGCTGAGGTAAGTAGCTTATGTTTTAATTTCCATATTATCATTACATAGAATTAGGGGAAGGGAAAGTAGTAATTTAGGTAACAAAATGTTATTAGACATTACATAAATTCTGGATTTGGGGGATAAAGTATGTGGAAGAATATACAACCTGTGCTTTTCCCTTTCTCTCTCTGAGAACCATATAAGGGTTCTTCTTCACTAAGAGGGATCTCTGGGTGAAGTTAACTATGTGAAGAAAGCTAACATAGAATCTGTAGTCCCTTGAGGACCCTCCTGTCCTGAACACTAGTTTGCATGTGTTTCCCTTATAACCTCATCAAAAATCACTGCTCTTCTCAACATGTGGTTTCTCCTTCTATTCTTGGATTCTTTTTTCCTCTTTCCCTAAGAGTTTTTTTATTTTTTTAATTTTCCTTTTATTGATTAAGATATTCCCTAAGAGTTTTTGCTCCCCATCCTCTCCAGTATCTTTATCCTCTTCCCTTTTTCTGCCTTGTAATATGAATTGGAGCCTCTCTCTCAAAAAGAGAAAGAAGCCGGCTCATGTCCTGACCTTCACCGACCCCTCTATAATACTACTTGATTTCTCTGGCATTTATGACTCAGCTCTTCTAAGGTTAGCCTGTCCTTGCTTTTAGATTCTCACCAGTCACTCAACCCACTTCATTTTGGCTTTCACTAAACCTCCTCTCTCAAAGGTCACTTTATGAAGACAAACATCTCCTCTCTGTGCTTATCTTTCTTGATCTATCAGCTGCTTTTGAAACTGCTAACAATTCCCTTCTTGAAATGCTCTCCACCTTTGGCTTGTGTGATTCCATGCCTTCTGATTCCTCCAGCCAAGGTGACTTCTCAGTATTGCTGCCTAGTGGCTCCTTGTTCCCTCCACCTTCAGTGAGTGGTGGTTTTTCAGGGCTCAACTGTCCTTCCTCAGAACTAGTGTCATCAACTGCATGTCTGTCAGCTACCTCATATAGTTACTTTGCATCCTTTCAGCATTTACTGATTTAAATAACAATTATAGTTAATATTTAGAAGTTTTTACTAACTGTAAGAATCCATTAATATGGTCCAGGTCATCTAACTTCGTCTTGTGAATGAATGTTTGTTATTTCCCTTTTAATCACTGGTATAGGAAAACAGTTGTTAGTCATCTTCTGTGCTTTTTAAAAATTTCTCCTGTTAAGAAGAGCAATTTGATAAAAGGAAGCTAACGAGATAAAAAGGAAGTCAGATAAAGGGGAAAGCTCTGAAATATAAAGTATTGGTAAGCTCTAGAAAGTATAAAGAAGATATTTACCCTTTCCCAGAAAAAAGACAGAAAGTGGTTATTGCAAACAATTGGACCACTACTTTTGATATCAGAGCTACTCACATGACACATTGTAAGGGATCAATAAATATCTGTAGCCCAAACTGGATGACTTGGCTGGTTGGAGTGCCATCTGTAGACCGAAGGATTGTAGGTTCAATCCCCAGTCAGGACACTTATGGGAAGCAACCAACAGATGTTTCTCTCACATCAATGTTTCTCTTTCTCCTTTCCGTTCTTTCTAAAATCAATAAACATATCCTCAGGTGAGGATAAAAATAATTTAAAAAATAACTATTTGTAAATGAGACAGAAATAGCAAGAGGAGAGACCACAGTTGGAAAAGCCGTTAATATCTGTTACTATCAGGATTAGATGACAAACAGACTCTACAATGGTTGTCAGTGAATAACTTGTAAGTAGATGTTTCTTTTAGTCTGGATCTAAATTGCATGTTTTTTAAATAAATGGTAAGCAGAATTCATAGTCAGTGTTTAGCTGATTTATGCTATTATTTAAATGAGACAAATAAATTAGTTAAGAAATTCCCACCACATATTGTAGGAAACAAATTGATGAACTATTTTTTGGCTAATACAAATTTTACATTCATGTCAATTTACAATTTCAATTAAATTCAAAAGGTATTTTGAACCACTGTGCTATGCTCTAGGGGGAAATTAGAAATAAAGCATAACATAAATCTGTATAAAGACAATTTAATGGTGCTGTATTATAGACTCTCCCTCCTCAGTTCTTCATACTATATTTTTAAAAGTAAAACCGCAAGAAAATGATCAGATAAAAACTTAGCAGAACCCAAAGTAGTAAAAGGCTAAAATCACATACCATAAATTTTAAAAAGTGGTAGCCAAGGAAAGAAATAGATGATTCTTTCTCAACTCAAAGCAGCTCTTTACTTCTCCTTCATCCTCACTCCCAACCCAAAAGTAGTACAATATATCCTGTGAATTTTTATTTAAAACCTTTAGTTTTTAGAGACCTTTCTTTAGGAGTATCCAATAAAATCTTGGGGGAGAGGGAAATAATACCCTAAATAGTAGAAGCTCTTATCTACCACTATAAACTCTTAGGATCTTAGTAGAAGCTTGAAAACCCAATAGAAATCATCCTACCCAGGCTTCCATACTTAATGCAAAGAATAAGGGTATCCCTCTGATGAATAATGTACATCGCTAACGGGCAGAGTCAACACTAATGCAGGAAATTTAATAAGATGTTGAATAAATGGCAGAACCAATACCAATGGGCTATCTCTCCCCATCCCTCCCCTATTAAATCCTTAGGTTATGCAAAAGTGGACAGAAAAATACCAATTCCTCAATTGTAATTTGGCAAGGTGGCAAGAAGGCAAATAATTCCACTATAAAGTTGAAATTGTATCAAGAGTAATTCAGAGTTTATCATATAGAAAAAGAAATAGAATGGCAATTTTGTGGACATAACACAGAGAAAAAATAAACACCACACAATGCAGCTTGCTAAATACTGATGAAGAAGCCAGTATGGAAGAACATATTATGTAAGGGACAGAAAAAAATTTACTTATCAGTAACTCTGACACAAAAATACATTAACATTAGCAACATTAATATTATGGCCTCATAACTACAACTTGAGATGATGAGAGGGAATTAAGTAAATGGGAGACTGTAGGCCAAAATGACACCACTATAGAATTTATGAATAAATTACAAACAGAAATAAAACATAATAGACACACTAAAAGTGGAATCCTATATAATAAAAGCCTAATATACAAACTGTCCCCTCAGGTGGTTGTTCGACTGAGAGACCAGGAGTTCGACCACTCGCTATGATGTGCGCTGACCACCAGGGGGCGACAGTCAGTGATGTGCTGTGCCCTCTTGCCTGCTACCTGGGAGTGATGGGGATGGAGGTGTGATGAGAATGCGGGGTGTCTGCCGAGCTCGCTCTCACTCCCCCTGCTCCCCTCCCCTGGGATGCCAGGGCTCATGCACCAGGGGAGCCCATGTGCTCAGGTGCCAGGCGCCCATGAGGAGCCTGCCCTTCACTTGCACAGCCTCTTCTGGGTGAGCTGAGCCGCAGCCGTCCGTCAGGTTCCCTGTGGGTTTGCACTGGAGCCAGTCTATGAGGCCAGCTGGGAGAGAGCATGCTGCCTGTCCAGCTTCCATGAGGCGCCACTGGGCAGCCTAGAGGCCCACACTGCACCCTGGCCTGCAGCGTCCAGACGAGGTCACCACATCTCCGTGTGGAGACTTGGACACCGTGACTCAGGCAGAGGGGGGCGTGCAGGGGCATGGGTGCCCAGATGCTGCCCAGGGCCCAGACGTCAGCTGGGACCTGCCCTTCCGTGCCAGGCGCTCACACTTCAATCGTTGTCCAGGCCTAGGGACTGTACTCGTGCATGAATTTTGTGCACTGGGCCTCTAGTAACTGATATAAAAGAAAATTAGGATTAATTACAGAGGGAAAAGAGATTGAAACAACTAGAAAAAACATAGAGAGGGCAAAGAATCCAATTAAGGACAATTGGTCTCCCTTCCCTCCACCAAAGGAAAACAAAGAAATAAACAAACAAAACCCCCAAATTATAGTAGTGAATTTTAAATGATAATAATGAAAAACATGATTGACGATTAAAAGAGCATCTGACGAACCAACTCAAGCTTGTGTAGTGTGACTAAGATAAAATAATATTAATATCAAGTTATTAAAAGTTAATAATTATTTTTCAAATGTGCAGACAGAGAAAGCAAATTGCTCTTTTCCACAACACTAAATTACAGAAAACAGTAGGGGCCATATCTACGTAGTTCTAAAGGAAAGAGTAACCCAATATAGTTACATTAGCCAAATTACCTCAAAGTGTGGTTATTCTCAAACATGTAAGCATTCAGAAGAGTCTCCATGAGGTATGCTAAAATAAATAAATAAATAAATAAATAAATAAATAAATAAATAAATAAATGCTATTTAGCTAACCCAAAGGGAAATTCAAATGAACTATATTCAGGATGAAGAAACTGTTTCACATTGTGAGTATCTTACAATATAGTCTTACAAGTAAGGCTAAACCATTATGTTTTAGAAACTAACAACAATATTATAAATCTTGAATGTAAGTATTAGAACCCCAAAATTCAGAACTTAAGGAAGAAGTCTGATGAAAGATAAAAGTACTAGTTTCTTTATTTTTCATTGTATAGTCAATTAAAAATAACTAGAAATATTAGTTAAAATAATGTTTTTATTACTGTTTCCCTCCTATAATATTAGAGTTATCTTTAAAGTGCTGTTACCTCTTTGGTAAAAAATAAAAAATTTGTATGAACCTTATCAACTTCTAAAATTTTATCTCAGCACCTTTTCCTCCCTTTACATTTGAAGAAATATCAGAGTACTTTTTTAAAACTAGGAAACTGTCAAGCATGTACTGATGACTTCAAAATTTGTGTCTTGAGACAAAAATATTGCCTGATCTTTATGTTTAAAAATTGTTTGGACATTTTATTTTGGATGTCCCAAAGGCATAGCAAGCTTAGTGTGACAAAAAGTGAAAATATCACTTCCTTTTATTTCCCCAAATATTCCTCTTTTCATGTATTCTTTCACACCCACCGAAATCCCAATCACTGCCAATTATATCTTCTAAATATTCCTCAAATGCAGTCCACATCTTCATAGCTTCTACCATTGTTTCTTAACTCGGGCCCTTCTCACCTCTATTCTTTTGCAATAACCTTGTGTGACTCATTGTGCCAGCTTTAATTTTCTCTTCTTTTCCAACAGAGTGATATTCCTAAAATCTGACCAGATTCATGCCCTACTTAAACACTTTTAAAAATCCTCCCCCCAAATGCAGAAAACATTCCAAGTTCTTTTGCATGACATTAAAGGCTCCTTATGAGGAGAACTCTGCTGATCTTTTCATTCTCACCCCTGCTGAAAACCATTCTGAACTGCCTACAATTCTACCAACGTGGCCTTTTATTCATACTGTTCTCCATTCCCGAAGGGCTCACTCTTCTGATCTTCTTGATCTTCCGTCAAGATTCAGATTTGGAATCAAGAAGCTTTTTTTTCTTCACTCCAAGCTAGAGTACGTGTCTTTTTAAGATGTGTGTTTTTGACAACGTGTACACATCATAAGATACTTAATCATTGATATTTTCATGCAATGAAACATTTATGAGTGCCTACTGAGTTTAGGAAACTGTCCTAGTTGGGATGAGGCAAAGTCCCTGCCCTTATAGGGTGGGCTCTTTAGGAGCAGATGACAAATATTAAATACATCAGTACCAAAATAATTAACTAAAAAATCATGATAAATGCTATAGAGTATTAAGAAGTGCCCCCAGAATATATAACAAGACATAGGTGTAACCTTGTATAGAAATCAAAAAGACCTTCTTCATGGGGTTAATATTTGAAGTGTAAAATGGGAGTGATACAGAGTGCAAAGCTTTTTAAGTAGAAGAAAGAACATGTTAAAAGGCCTAGATTGGGAAATAGAGTAGTTTTTTGTGCAGGAAAAGTGTCATGAAACTGAGTGTTCACCATATACTGAAAGTATTTCTCCACACATGGACTTCATTTTGGAAGGACTGGTCTGATTGCATGTATACTTATTAGACTACTTTAATTATAAGCAATAAACACCAATTCTGGCAATTTAAATAAAACAGTTCAATTGGAAGATTATAAGGAAGTCACAGACGTGATGGAAATGCCAATGAATGGGTAGGATTCAAGTAGATCCTTAGAACTAGAAGGCAAATTGTAATCATTCCACATTTATCTACAGAGAAAAGACATAATTCCTCAAAATTTACCAGGTTGGTGTTGGAAAAGGAAAGGAGATTTTAGGCCACTGGAATCAGTAAATGTTCACACTTACCAAGGCCCTCGACACATATTAGGAATGCAATTAAAGTTTGTTGTATTACATGTGCTCCCATGGCCCCTCACGTACTTTAACAAATAAATCATCGCACTATATTGTGATGTTGTGGTCTGTGTCTTCTTGAGAAAAAGGACTGCACTGGATTTCAACGCTGCCATGAACAAAGAGGTACATATATTCTTTCTGATTGGTGTTTTGGGTTTTTTAGGATATATTCCAAGAAGTGGGAAGTTCCATTTTTAATTTTTTAAGGAAACTCCATACTGTTTTCCATAGTGGCTGCACCAGTCTGCATTCCCACCAGCAGTGCACGAGCGTTCCCTTTTCTCCACATCCTCGCCAGCACATGTTGAATAATTGCTCGACTTATTCTTATTTTTGAAGAATAAGCTTCTCACTAGTCATGTAAGTGCCTTAGTTATAAAAATAATTGCCATGAGAAATTAACTATAATTTTTTTCTGCATAGAGCTTATGTCTTGGCATTCTGACTGCCAACTCTAAATACCCTAGGGCTGTGGTCGGCAAACCGTGGCTTGCGAGCCACATGCGGCTCTTTGGCTCTTCCACAAAATACACGTGCAGGCGCGCATGTACAGTGCGATTGAAACTTCGTGGCCCATGCACAGAAGTTGGTATTTTGTGGAAGAGCCACACTGAAGGGGCCAAAGAGCCGCAGTTTGCCAACCACTGGCCTAGGGGAAAAAAGAAGTGACATTTGTTTCGGGCTAGTCCCACCATGGTTTACTGTGGAGGCCTATGCTCTACTCACTCACTTCCCTGTGCTTTGCAACACATCTTTATTTGCTTGTTCATGTACAAGGATTGTGACTAAGTGGTGGAAGGGAAAATAATCTCCAAAACAAGTCCTTTCAAGAAAAAGAGTTAGATGGCTGGAGCTACAAATTCAATGCAAATTGGCTTAAAATTATTTGATAACACAAAAGCCTCTCTTACCTCTCTTACAGTTTCTGTAACTCTAGACAGTTTCTCCTCTTAAGGACTCAATAGGTTTGCTCAGACCCCTGATTTCACCACTCACTGTTTGTCTCTTTTATTGCCTCTAAATTGAGGACAGTGAAAAATACTCAATAGTTGTTGAAAGGATTAAATAGGAAAACATATATTAAAAGGTTTAGCACAATTCTGACACAAAATAAATACTCATTAAGTAGTAGTTATTGGATTATTATTATTATACACTGCTCATTTCCATATGTATATTTGAAATTCACAAATATTTTAAAGATGAAGTTACTACACAGGCATACTAATACTTAATTCTGCTTCTCAGTATAAATATAATTTTTAGTATCTGGAAAGTTGTAATAATAAACTAGTTAGAACATATTTATCTAGGAGATGATCCTTAAGATGTTTATATTCATTCCACTATCAACATTTTATAATTCTAAATTACTGAGAATAAAGACAATTTAATAATTATAACTTACACTGGTTGGCAAAATACTTTACATAGACTCATAATGTATATTATCAAAACATTGCTTTAAAAAGACTACTACTGTGTGTGTGTGTGTGTGTGTGTGTGTGTGTGTGTGTGTAGTATTAAATGACATTCATAAGTACTTACATTTATAAGTTACATTTTCAAGGTAAACTCACTAGAGGCCTGGATTTTCATTCTATCATCTGTTATGTTAGCTGCTTTAATAAGAATAAAGTCTTACGTGCTTCTTTTTCAGAAATAACATAAAGATGAAAGAAGAAGCTTATAGCAACACATATTTTTCAAAGAGTTGTGTGGATTTGTAAGAATTATATCAGAGAGGCTAAACGGCAGGACAAGTTGAGGATTAAAAATAAAACACTTTGAAGCATACACATGAAATAGCTTTTAGTTCCTTTAGGAGTAAGAAATAAAGTGTATCCCAGTTGTTTTGTTCAGATGCTGTATTCCTAACTTAAAATCAAAAGCAAACAAAGACAGAGGTCTTTAACTTGTCTATTTCTTTCATCTCTTTGTACAAGGCAAATTTCCCCCCAAGGGAGAAGGCGCAGTGAGCATTGTTAAAAGAGACGTGAAGATAAGTTTACTATAACATTAAGAAAGCTTTTTGTCACTTTAAGTGCAGGTTCCCAGGCTCAGAAAAATAAAAGTATATCACAAGATAATAAAATAACAGCAATTATGATCAAAGAGCTATGGTTGTCAACATTTAAGATACAAGTAAAATAAGTGAGCTGCCAGAAGACTGTGGGGAGTCATGAAGTTTATGGCTGAGAAAACACTGGAGTTTAGAAACTGTGAAATGTTCATTTGAACTTGAAGCAAAATCTATTACAGACTTCTGAGTAATCTAAAATGTTGAGTCTTAGAAGCACAAGTAGGTTCATAAAAATAAATCATGTCCTCACAACTTTATTTCTACTATTTTATTAGATTATTACATTGATTGATCAAGGGAAAAGGGAATGCTGAAATCATATGTATGTCAATAAGATATTTGGCAAACAATTCCTGATATATATATATATATATATATATATATATATATATATATATATATGATGGAAAATAATTGGATTATAATGCATTATGACAATTCATAATTTTTAAACTAAAGATCAGTCATTATGTATGGGCCTAGAGTAAACTATCCTAGTGATTTGCCTCTTGTTGAGACATTTTGTTTGATATTTTTAATTAATAACTCTAAATGAAGTCCTGCTAATGCGCCAGAGCTGGATGGCAGAATCAAGGTCGAAGACATCCTGACAAAGTATATAGATGTGGTGAAAGCCTTCAAGATTAAATATATTAAAGAAGAATGTAAGATCCTGTATTTAACTATTCAGGGTCAAATACACAAAGAAGAAAGAAAAAGAGTTTATGGGAATCAAATCCATGGATTTGAAGGTATAATAGGTTGTATGAGCCTATCATGTATGGCAACTGATGTAGTGATTTGCAACATTAAGGGAATTATGATATACCCTCACTTGGAATGTAGTGCTTAGTTCTAAAAATTAGCTTTTATGAGGGTCATCAACTGAGTGATGTTTAAGAGAAAGAATGGACAGGACTTGGAGACTGGATGTGGGACGGAAATGACAGAGGAGAAAGGAGTCAAATATTTGATTTTTTTTATATGTGGCTTTTCTCTCTCTTCCCCTTACCTGTCAGCATACACTGTACTTAACACAACATTTTACTTATGTTTAATTGGACTATGTAATTATATTCACTGAAAAGGAATTTCTGGACTAGAATAAAAATATATACTCGTGTTTTTTTCCTACAAGTGTAGTGAAATTCCAATGCAAAATATAAGTGAATACTTCTTGATCTTTGTTTAAATCCAAGTATGTACTATTCCATGTCACAGATAAAATGCTAAATATAAATAACTTAGTTTGGATTCTCTGGAATGCAGGGCCTGGGAAAAGGATTTGGATGAAAGTACTTTATCTGAAATGTAATCCCAGTAAACAAGAATGAGTGATTCAGGGTGGTGGGGTGAAGGTCTGGGGGAGAAGGAAGAGACACTACCCAGGCCATTGCTGTGGAGTGGAGAGCCAGTGTGTTGGGATCTCTTGAGAATCACATAGAAAGCCCTTCTAAAGCTGCCTACCTGAAAAACAAGAAACCGGAGCTGGTATCCACTGCGTTTACTCCCCCAGGGCTTACACATTCTCCCCCAGGAGCATCAACTCGGACCAGCAGTTGGTTCTCCGAGAGCCAGAGAGTGCCCTGGGGAGGAAGAGGGAAGATGAAGGAGACATGCCTCTTGGAGGTGGGATGCAGAGAACAAGAGCATTACAGTCCATTACTACAATAACAGCCTTATAATGTCTTGTGCCTTGATCGGGAATGTTATGCTCAGTACTGTACACCAGCGTTTAAGAAGGTGCTTCACATGGTGAAAACAAATAGGGAAACGTAAGCTGTGGAAACCAAGTCACATGGAGAAGCACCAAGGAAGCTGAAGGTACTCGCTTTAAGCAGAGATAGGGGGGAAAGGATAGGTTCAACTGCTAGAGATGAGGCTGAGCTTCTCTGGAACTTGACTGCAGCCATGACTGAAACCAGGGGTGGGCTGATGTGATGAGATGCAGTCCATCTGAAGCATCTGGTGCAGTGATCAATCCTTGAGAAAACCTTAGCAAGAATATTTATGTTAATTTTCCTTTTAACCTTAAACTTATGTATGCTACTCCAAATAATGGGCCACTAGAGAAGTCAAAGAAAGAATTTACTAATAAAGGATGACTGCCAAATAGTAGAAGGGCAAAGGAACACAGAAATCAGCATTTGTTCAACTCAGTACTTATAGTCATTTTATTTAGATGAGGGCAAAATACATTTGGTTAACCATTCCTATTTAAGTTCATGCGACTGGAAGTAAATTTGATCCATCTGTTCCTGAATTATTTTCTTAAACCACCAACATTTTATTTTACAAGACCCGATTTCCAAGAGTCTTATGATACCCCAACTTCCTGCCAAACCTGCTAAAAAAGTCTGAAATATGGTTATTGTACAAACCTCCTCAATATACTGTTGTTTTAAAAATTAAAATAAGCAAGAAAACTAGCAAAAGAATTCTGATTTATCTGCTAAAATGCCAAACATGTTGAAATAAAATGTAAAACATAAAATAAGAAGGAAGACCTACACAGTATCTATTTTCACTATAGAAATACACCCAGATATGGTATAATACAAATAATCTCTCTAGATAGCAAGCCATGTGTAAGCAGTTTACACGTGTGCCACACATGTGGAGTGGATGACCCAGGACAAATTCATACCCACTCTGAAGAATGACTTCAGTCATAAGATTACCAATCAAGTTCCCCCATCTTCCTCTTGGATAAGTTTTTGTTTGCTTACAGGCCTCTTTTCCTCAGCCTAGCTGCTGCTATGACTCAGGGTTGCCACCTAGGCCTCCTGCTTCTCTAGTGCCCCCCTCTTCCTGAGCATTCTCATCCTTTCCCAAGGCATCACTGACCACCTGGAGGCTGATGACTCCCAGTCCTGAGTCTTCAGCTCTGCGTTCACTTCTGAGAGTGACTGTTTATGAACTCTTCCTGCTTGGACTGTCAATAAGGACCTCAAAATCAACAGTTCCATAAGTACTCATATTATGAGCCAGAAACTTGACATAATCTTTGACTCCCTTCTTCTTTGTCACTCCTGTCCCACAGGCAGTCTCCAAGTCCTGTCCGTGCTTTTCCTTAAACATCACTCTAACTTGGTTCAAACTATCATTTTCCAGCACCTGAATTACTGCAGTATCTTCCTCAGTGAACTACTTACATCCAGGGATGATCTCCTCCAATCAATTCTCAACAGGACTGTCAGAACAATCTTTCTACAAGGGGAATCTGATTGTTTCTTCTGGCTTAAAACATGTCAGTGGTTTCCCAACACTTTTAGAATAAAGTTCAAACTTCTTAATAAAGTCACAAAGCCCTAAATTAACCAGCTCCTTATTAAGTTCTTTATCTTCTTCTCTCTGACTTCGCCCCTGGCATATTCTGGTCCAAATATTTAAATTATGCTTCAATTTCTAAAACTGTTTCTTCTGATGAAAATCTCTTCAACTATGCTGTCCCATCAACTGCCCTTAGCCCATCTACCTTTGCTGGCCATGTCAACTTAGGTATCCTTTGCCCCAAGTTCCTTCCTGACTCTGCCAAGGCTAAGCTAGATGCCTTTGACATGTCCTTCTACCTTGCTCTGTGCTTCCTCTGCTACAGACATGATTTATTACATGGTAGTGTGGTTGTTTCTTTAACCAACTGTCTCTTTCAAAGAGTTTAAGCTCCCTAGGAGGGTTGGATCCAAGTTCCTAGCAGCATGCCCAGTACATATTATACAATTGATACATTATTGTTATGATACTAGATATTGATATGGGACTAGATTTTAGTCCCATGGTGACTGCCTTGTATACAAAACACAGGCAACCATAGGTGCTTACTTATAAACTGCATTCAATTATGTTTTTATCCCATTTTCTTCTTGTATCACCATTCATAAGAAAAAAATTAAATTTTGAGGCTCATACAAATATAGAGCTCTATTTTTCCTCCTGACATACACACATGTATAATTTTTTTCTATTTTCCTATCCTATCTAATAATAAGAAACATGGTAATTAACTGTAACTTTGCTACCCTTCCCATTGGCTAATCAGCAAGATATGCAAATTAACCGCCAACCAAGATGGCGGCCAGCAGCCAGGCAGCTGAAGCCAACAGGAGGCTTGCGTGCTCCAGTGATAGAGGAAGCCAAGGTTCCCCACCTGCCGCTGCCGGCCTCTGAGCTTGCACTCTAAGCAACTATGTTGCTATTATAGAAGTTAAACAATTCCCAGAAATCTGCTTTCAGCCGTCAGAGCTGGAAAAAGCAGGACTGCAACAGTGTTACAATTATAGAAGCCAAACAAACCCAGATACCTGCTTTCAGCAGCCGAGGTCTCAGAGCTGGAGCCAAGCCTCAGAGCTAAAGCCGGCTCTCAGCTCCAGTGACAGCCATAGAAAGTAAATAAATCCCAGGATAAAAAAAAAAAAAAAAAAAGGAGAGGTTGGGAGCTTCAGTCACCTGCCAGCCTGAAAACGGCCCTCAGCCCCTCACCCAGACTGGCCAGGCACCCCAGTGGGGACCCCCACCCTGAAGGGGGTGTGACCAGCTGCAAACAGCCATCATCCCCTCATCCAGGCTGGCCAGGCACCCAGGCGGGACCCCCACCCTGAATGGGGTGTGACCAGCTGCAAACAGCCATCATCCCCTCATCCAGGCTGGCCAGGCACCCAGGCAGGACCCCCACACTGAATGGGGTATGACCAACTGCAAATAGCCATCAGCCCCTCACCCAGGCTGGCCAGGCACCCAGGCGGGACCCCCACCCTGAATGGGGTGTGACCAGGTGCAAACAGCCATCATCCCCTCATCCAGGCTGGCCAGGCACCCCAGTGGGGACCCCCACCCTGAAGGGGGTGTGACCAGCTGCAAACAGCCATCATCCCCTCATCCAGGCTGGCCAGGCACCCAGGCAGGACCCCCACACTGAATGGGGTGTGACCAGCTGCAAATAGCCATCAGCCCCTCACCCAGGCTGGCCAGGCACCCAAGTGGGACCCCTACCCTGATCCAGGACACCCTTCAGGGAAAACCAGCCCCACCCATGCACCAGGCCTCTATCCTATATAGTAAAAGGGTAATATGAAAACTGACCCTAACAGCATAACAACTGGGAATGACTGGTCACTATGACACACACTGACCACCAGGGGGCAGACGCTCAATGCAGGAGCTGCCCTCTGGTGGTCAGGGCGCTCTCACATGGGAGGAGCTCTGCTCAGCCACAAGCCAGGCTGATGGCTGCCAGTACAGTGGTGGTGGTGGGAGCCTCTCCTGCCTCCTCAGCAGTGCTAAGGATGTCTGACTGCAGCTTAGGCCTGCTCCCGGCTGGCAAGTGGACATCCCCCGAGGGCTGTCGGGCTGCCAGAGGGATGTCTGATTGCCATCTTAGGCCCAATCCCCCAGGGAGTGGGCCTAAGCCAGCAGGTGGTCATCCCCTGAGGGGTTCCAGACTGCGAGAGAGCACAGGCCGGGC
Source organism: Myotis myotis (assembly GCF_014108235.1). Taxonomy (NCBI): domain Eukaryota; kingdom Metazoa; phylum Chordata; class Mammalia; order Chiroptera; family Vespertilionidae; genus Myotis; species Myotis myotis. Next base: position 38,047,721 of record NW_023416390.1, on the reverse strand, counting down.
TGAGGGATCCCCCTCCCCCCCGAGTGCACAAATTTTTGTGTACCGGGCCTCTAGTCAAATATATTGTTGCTACACATATGGACTAATTTCTGATTACAGTACTTTGTCTTTTAATAGTTCTTCCACATAGCTACTATAAATAATCATTGCCTTTTAGAACACACTGTGCAACCCTCAAGTAAATTTCATTTGAGACAAGAAAATTGGGAAATTGCATGAAGGTTATGATTTCCAAGACAGATAAAGTACCAAGAGATGGAAAGGGAACCTGATTCCACATATATTTAATCCTTCATTTTTGAAAACAGAATGAATAAAGCATAATTTTTCATATAAATTTTACTTATAATGTGAAGTAAATACTTATAGATAATTTAATGGCAAAAGCTAACACGTATTTTTTAAGCCTACAAAAAGTTATGTAGAGTAGGATTTTAAAGTTATAAAATTGACAGTGACTTATTAAATCAGCTTTGCAATTTGCATCAGTCAGTCAGAGAAAATGTAATGGTTTTTATTTCTAGAAAAGATATTGGGATATAAGGTAAACTTCTAAAATGTTTACTTATATATCATAAATTTAATTACTAATGACTATTCAATTTCAAATTATGATTAGTGCATTTCTTTCCTTTGCTAGCAGAAATATACTTATTATTGATGATGGGATACTTTTAGTTGATTAAATCATGAAAATTTTACCATGCTGCTTATATATAGGTATCCAGATATATTTAACTTCCATCTGTAGCAAAAAGGGGAAGTTTGCCTCTTGTTTTAGATTCTGGTAAAAGGAAACAGTTGCTTTACTTCATGTCATTTTATAATGGTTTACTCAGAACAGAGATACTCAGATAAAATTATTTTTAAATTCATAACAGTATGTCTACACAGTCCAAGATGCAAAAGGATTTGGTAAAAAACTATTTTTAATGGAGCATATCAACTAATATGGTTAGGAGATAAGAATATGATTTAAAGAAGAAATTCTTTAGTTTAATAGTTTGATCGAGTTAGAGACGCTCCAAAATGATCAAATATTCACGTGTATTTGTCTTCATAAGAATACACTGAAACCGAATTTTAACTTTATCTTTGCTTCCCAGTTTTTGTGAAAAGGCAGTCCCCCTATATTGACTATTAATTCAAATTAGAAATACATTCATTGATCATAATTTCAAGCTGAACAATCATTAGTAACTAAATATATAACATGTAAACAAACATTTTAGAAGTTTACCTTTATATTACAACTAGGAGCCCAGCGTGCGAATTCCCGCGGCACTGCCCACCCTAGATTTGCCTTCTCCCGCCTCCCTGCTTCTGCCCTGTCTCCCATCTCCGGAGCAACACCCTGAGGCATGCGCAGGCAGCCTCCTGATGATAGGAGCTAATAAAGAGGTAATATGCTAATGGTCCAGGCATGACACATTATGGCGTCCTGGCTAATTTGCATATTACCTCTTTATATGTATAGATATCTTTTCTAGGAATAAAAAGTATTACACTTTCTCTGAGTGTCTGGTGCAAATTATAAAGTAGATTAAATAAGACACTGTCAATTTTAGCAGCCAGTGTGGAAAAAGAGAAAGCAGTCAATGGGGTGTGAACAGTACTAAGTATTCCAAATATTGGTAGGCAGGTAATGCTAACTCCTGTGCCTCTCAGAACCACCTTTAAAATACGTGTTCTCAAAATTCCCTGGCATCACCATTAAATCATTAACCTCTGAATGATTTTCTCATGTTAACCTCAATCATTTCCCTTACTCTGACTTATAAGGCAACTGGATATGGGATTTCATTTGGGGACTCTGCTAAGAATAACTTTTTAATATCCTATGTAGTAGAATAATGAAATTGTAGTGTTTTAAACTGGTTAAAAATGAAATTATTCAAATCCTAACTATTAAAGGAGTTAGGTATATTTGGTCAAAATGACATAGAACACATTGTTGGGAAAGTATAGTAAGTCCTCATTAAATAATTTCTTGATGGTTGTCCACATTGCCTGAAACATTTAATCATTATTTTAAATAAATCTACAAAATTTATGTAAGAGGTATGCTTTGTAATCAGTTCTCTAGGTAAGTCTATGAAAAGGACATGGAATTTTTAAAATTAGAATTCCTGGAATAAGTGTGGCTGTTTACACTGATGTTATCCCCAAAGAAAACCCATGCTTTAAGTGAATCAATATACTTTCTTGGAAAAAATGTGAGAAATTCAAACTCCAAATAGGCAGAAAAACTTTACCAATGGTTGAAAATTACACCTAATAAGATGATGCAATAGTTCTTTGACCCTCATAAAAATTGGTTCTGTGGTAGGATAAAATAAGTTTTATAAGAGAAACTAAGTTTATAAAATCCAAGAATATTGATGAAAAGCAGACCTTTGTGGCTTTAAATGATCTGATTTTTCTGTTTTCTTATTGTGTTTGGAAGTGGCAGCAGAAATTATGAAATATAAGCATATTAGGATAGTTTGGAAGATATCTAATCCCTAGCACAAGACAATTACTGGTCGAGAGTTCTTTCTTAATAAACCAACACGATCTATCTTGTGCATTTCTTGTCATCGCCTTCACTATTTCCACATACCATAGAATGCTCTGCACCTGGCTGGTATTGACTGCCACTAAAATCCATTTCTAGGGGGCTCTGAGTGATCCAAATCTATTTGTTAACGGGGTTATGTCTTTCCTTTCCTCAGTTAAAAGTGGAAAACTATAAATAATATCATAAGAAAAATACAGCTGTGTGGGTATTGGCACAACAGGGTGAAACTATTCCTGCCGTTTGTTTCTTTTCCCCGTGTCCCCTTTTCAGTGCATATAAATTCATTGCTCTGGTGGTTTCAGTTTGGGCCCCAGTTATGACTAAATCTAAGGGCTCAAAGAAAAACACAGCTGAAACCACTGCCTGATGGCTTAACTCACGGCCCCAAATGACAGGCCTCCAACAAAGCCGGGCAGGCTTTCAGCAAAAAGGCTGATGACTAGACCTCATTTTAGAAAAGTGAGAGTTCGATAAGTTAGAAAGAGGGGCTTAAGAGGGGAAATAGCTCTTAGGATATTTTGCAGAGCCCTACTAAAAAGAAACACGAGTATTCTAGTCCCCTACTATACGTAAGAAACACATGATAGATTTCTCTGGCACTTGAAACTGGCTGATTCTATGCCTGAGTGCTAAAACCACAAGGCAATGACAAGTTTACATGTAAAATGAAGAGCTGAGCTGTGCACAGCAATTTCTCTCACTTGTATTTGATTTATTCTCATTCACTTCTGAAAACTTGTGGTCAGTGACTGTTCTTGAACTGTTAAACCTAAAGCCCACAGTTGTGGTCCAAGGGTCTCTGGAAAAAAAGATGCTTCTACCTTCGAAGATGTGAGCCATAAAAACCAAGAATCAGCGGAAATGTGATCATTTAGATTTCCCTGCTGTTTTCAGAAATCTGATGGTAAATTCCTTCTGAGAATGTCATGGATGGTGCTAATGTTCTTGTCTTTATATCTCCAGGGCACTTCAAAAAGAGGACTATAAATTGCTTTTCTCTGTTATGTTCCTTTACAGAACAGAATTAATTTTTTCTGCAAAGTAATGCCAGAAAAGATTAAAAAGAAGCTGAATGAAAATATATACTGACTTAGGAGAGTATCTCTATTTTCTGCCAATGTAGAGAATCCCACTTATTACACAGAGGGGTGGAACATACTAACTGAAAGATATGCTGAGCATTTTTTTTTTTTAAATTCTTGTATGAGGACTTTTTTTTTTTATTTTAGAGAGAGGAAGGGAGAGAGAAGAAATTTGATTGGTTGCCTCCTGTATGGGCCAACCAGGGATCAAACCTGCAACTAGGCATGTGCCCTGACCAGAAATGAAACTGGCAACCTTTGGTTGTTTGGGTCGATGCTCCAACCAACTGAGCCACCCAGCCAGGGCACCATTTTGTGATTTTTAAAAAAATGGATACACTTTCTTCTTTATCTCTTCTTGGGTCCCAAATATACTCTTTTTTTTTAAAAAAAAATCCTCACCCGAGGATATTATTTTCATTGCTTTTTAAAGAGAGTGGAAGGGAGGGAAGGAGGAAGGAGGGAAGAGAGAGAAACATCAAAGTGAAAAAAAGACATATCGATTGGTTGCCTCCCACACGAGAGCCCTGACTGGGGCCAGGGATGGAACCTGCAACCCAGGTAGGTGCCTTTGACCAGAAATCAAACCCACAACCCTTTGGCGCCTGGGCCTACGCACTAACCACTGAAAATACCAGCCAGGACCCAACTATACTCATTTAAAAACATTTTTACATTGCTCTGAAGTTTTCATTTTATCTGGAGGATTCATCTTCCAATTGCTTTTCTAGCAATCATTCTTAAAGGTTCCTTTTCTTCTTATGTTTTGATATTTTAATTTTCAAGTATTGTGAGTGAGAATCCCATCCCTCACCACCTGTGCTCACCTTTCCTTGTTAATGTTCTTGAGTCTTTCCCCATTCCATATGACAGTCCTCTAATCTAGAATCAGATCTGAATTTGGACCTCAGGTCTCCTGTTCCATGGTGATTTTATAAACAGAGCCGAAGTAGTCACGGAGCCCATGGTGGCTTGTTCCAAGTTGTCTGCTTCCTCCCGTCTTCCTGGACACAGAGACAATGTCCGTTCTCAGTGCAGGTGACAGAGCCCTGCTTCTAGTTTCGCTCAGCAAGCCTGGCCTCTGTCCCTTCCTTCTCCTGAGGTAAATCCCTTTCCTCAGGAAAAGAACCAGCTGTCTCTACCTTCTTCGGGGGCCGAAGTTTTCCAGGCCCATGATTTTTTACCTGCTTAGTTCATCTTGCTATTCTTATATTTATGGTCCAGAGAAATATTAGACTAAACTTTGACTATGGTGTATCACGTTAGTCATCTCTTTTTATATTTAATCTGTCATTGTTATTGCTTTTGAGCAGGGGAATCTTCAAAGCATGCTCTTTTTATTGGAAGTACACCAATTTCCTCTAAACTGACGTTCCTCCTCACATTTCCAATATAACTGCCTAAAATAAAGATTTAAGTGGCTCTCTGTTATCTAAATTCATCAGAAGTCTGTATCTTTTGGTGTATGCTAAGAAACTAAATCTGTCCTTATGAAAACATTCTGTATATGGATCAGTGGCTCTTGTGTAGCCAGTATTCTGAATAAATACTGCATTTTCAATCTTTTAGTTATTGTCTGAGGATGATACTGATAAAATAGTATATTAAATTTGACTTTATCTACCATTCATTTACTTATTTTTAATTTCTCTTATGATATATATTGTCCTTGACCCAGATATCTCCCCAATCTCTAGAAATCAATAAAACAAATGATATATATCCTTGTTTTACCTCCAAGATTACCCTTTAAATTACTTGAGCAGTATTTCCTGTAGTGCCTGTACCATGACCTTCGACCTGGTAAACAGATTTAAAGAAATAGAAGTCACAGCCTCTGTTTAACAAATTTGCAAATAAAATACTTATTTGTTTTCATTTATTTGTTTATATTTGATTCAATTACTGTTTATATTCAATATTATTTAGTATTAGTTTCAGGTGTATGCAAAGAGGTTAGACATCAAATACTTATATGTTAAAACTATTCATTTAGTATGACTAACTAATTGCACTATTATTGTATTTTGTAATATAGAGAAGCAGCAAACGGAAGATCTTGTTTTATAAAACATAAGCTATAACATATATTTATTTGACAACCTGTTATTATGTGTCAGCTATGCTACCGTGCTAAGAGCTGCGGAAAAATCAAACATGGAGGCTAATCCTCATTCCTTCAGAGATTATTTGAGGAGATAAAACAATAATGGCCTCAGTACAGCATTTATAATGATGAATACTACGTGACAGGCATAGAGAAAGTGCTGTGGTTATCGGCTGGAAGAAGGTGACTTCTAACTGAGATGAGGGAGACAGGAATTGGGTGAGAGTTGCCAGAGGAGATGGAACTTCGGGGAGTAGTAGTATTGAGGGAAGCAACACTTGGGTATGAGGAACAAACACACAGAAGCAGCAAGCCCAGGGCAGGTATAATCAAACAGGTACGACTAGTATTTTCTTTTACATTTTGTTCCTTCTCTTTCAACATTTAATCAGTAAACAAATAAAAGTAAAGAGCTCCCATTATCACTGGACTTGTTTAGAAATCATTTCACTCCTCATTTTCCACTAACATGCCCTTGCTTACATAACCTTTCAACAACTTTAATTGAACATTGAAAATTTCTCTTTCTAACCTTTATCTGTCTTTTTTATCTCATCTTTTTAATTAGTCCTGTATAACATTTTTTTTAATTATATTTTTTTTCATTAACTTCCTTTCAGTTACATTACTTACTTTTTAATAATGACTATCTGGTGTCATTCAAATCACATACAGAATCCCAACAGCAAGAGCAAAGCATAATCATAGGATGTTTTTTATTCATGCTTCCTGATTTTTCTTTATTTTATTTATTAACAGATGAAGAGTTTAGTTTTAGAGAAAAATTCCACAGAGGGCACACTGAGTTTCCATTTATCCCCCTCATCACACAGTTTCCCCTATTATTAACATTCTGCTTTAGTCATTACAGTGCTATAGTGTTACAACTAATCACCCAATATTGACATATTAACTGAAATCCACAGTTTATGCAGCTAGCCTTCGTTTTTACCCAACGCTCTTTTCCAGGATACCCCATTACATTTAGTTGTCATGCCTTCTTAGTCTCCTTTAGGCTATGACACTTTCCTCATTTTTGATGATTATATTAGTTAGGGTTCTCCAGAGAAACAGAACTAATAGGATATAAATAGATATATGGAAAGAGATTTATTAGGAAGGATAGGCTCACATTATTATAGAGACTACGATGTCCCATGATCTGTCATCTGCCAGTTGTGTAGCTCCAGTCCAAATCTGAAGGCCTGAGAACTGGGCGGCGGTGGCAATAGTAAGAATTCTGGTGTAAGCCGGAATGCTCAAGGGACTTGGACCAGGACTTATACTATCAATCTCCCTGGTTCTCAGGCCTTCAGATTTGCATTTAGTTTGTTATTTTTTTCTACTTCCTTAAATTATGAAGTTAAGTTTTTGATTTTAATTTTTTTTAATGTGGGAAGTGATAGCTATAAATTTTCCTCTTAACACTACCTTTGCTGTATCCTTTGAGCCCTGGTATTCTGTGTTTATGATTTTTTTCTTTGATCCATTGGTTGTTTAAGAGTGTGTTGTTTAATTTCTACACATTTCTAAATTTTCTAGTTTTACTGCTGTTATTGATTTCTAACTTAATCTTATTGTGGTTGGAGAAGATACTTTTTTGATATATATCTTTTTACATCTATTGAGATTTAATTTGTGGTCTATTCTGGAAAATATCCCATGTGCACTTGGGAAGAATTATGTATGCTATTATAGAGTAAATGTTCTGTTACTGTCTATTTTGCTTATTTCATTAATTAGGTTGTTAAAAACCTCTATTTTCTTACTTGTCTTCTTCCTGGTTACTCTACCCATTATTGAGAATGAGGTATCGAAATCTCCAACTTTAATTATTGTAGAACTATCCTTTTAATTCCATCAGTTTTTACTTTATATATTTCAATGATCTATTATTAGGTGTTTATAATATTATGCCTCCTTTCTCTATGTGCACCCCATACTTAAGGAGTGGGGCGTTATGCTCCAATTTGTTCACATTTTTTATTCCTAAAAACAAGCTTAGGATAAAATGAGGAAGGCAGAGATTTATTATGCTTTCCCAGCCCCATTTCACAGATAGGAAAAACCTCAAAGCTCATTAAATAAAGAGACTTGTCAATGGTCAAGACAGAAAAGTAGAAGAATCATATTAGGAAATATGTGTGCTCTCTAGTGCTTTCATCAAGAAACAAATTTCTTGGTCAGCTGCAATCAAGATTCTCTAGTCTTTCCTTGGTTCTCTATTTCTTTATATTTTGCCCACATCTTAGTTTTTGTAGTTCTCACTCTGTTGCTGTTCAGAAACTTTTCCTTATTCTTTGATCATGGTCTTCATTATTTCCTTCTCTTTTAGACTTTATTTTCATAAGCACTTTTTTATTACAACTAGTCTTCTCAAAATCAGAGCAGGCAGATAGCTCTGATGGAGGTGGGAAGGTGTTGAGGGGCATGGTGGGGGAATTGAGCAAAAAAGAAAAAGAAAGAGAATTCATGGACATGGACAACATGTGGCAGGAGAGTGGAAGAAGGCACAAAGGGGATAAATGGTGATGGAAAAAATTTAATTTAATTTAAAAAAGACAATTGTGTTTGCAGTTCATGTGCATATCTACATAACCTTCTCAATTTAATAACAATGTATTAAGGAAAATAGAAATGTACTTCACTGGATCTCAAAAAAATCTATGATCTATTCTTGGCTTGCTTTGTACTACATTTGTCTGAGTTGCTTTGACTTGAGTATGTCCTATTCCTTTCATGAATTTAAATGTCTCAAGAGTATTCTAACTAATCAATACTCAAACCTTCTAGGCTATTTTTATCCCCGTCTCCATCTTCAATGACAGCAGTATTCTTTGAAACATTATGCTTAGATGACTTATACAATTGTCTCTCAGAGCCAGGAATTTCTTCTTTCAGACCAAATGGCCCTTAAAAAAGGGAAAATATAGTTAAGAAAGCTAAAATAGGTACAATGGCATATTTCAGAATATTTTTAGTTTTAGATTATGTACCATCAGTTAACAAATCTCTCAGGTATTTACTGATTGTGCTCCACCCTACTCAATATGGTATTTATTTTTATTTAATGAGAAAGCTAAACAGTATTTAAAGACAGAAATATATTCTTATATTTCATTGATGACTTAGCTTTCTAAACATTTCTGGTATTAGCCAGGGAGTTAAAGTTGAGGCCCTGAAGAGAACATGGAGATATTATGAACTCTATTTAATGTTTTTGTAGAGAATAAAGAGCTGGAGAAGTGTGCATATGTATTTTTGGGGGTCTCCTCCTTCAGTTACAACCTCCTTGGTACAAATTAGAGAGAACATTGTGTTTGTGTCTGTATGTTGTGTCTCTATGTTTTCCCAGTGTACCTATGAGCATGCAGTGTGTGTGCGTGTGTGTGTGTATTTATATGAAGTGGCTGGAAGGCAGAAAAGATGAATCTTTCCAATTTAATAACAATCTAATTAAAGAAAATGGAAATTTACTTACATTAGTGGGTCTCAAAAACATCTATGGTCCATTCTTGGCTTGGCTTGTACTTTTGTCTGAGTTGCTTTGACTTAAAAGTCATGTAATTTTTACTCTTTAATTTCAAGAACACAGTTCTGAATTTTCTTGATCTTTGTATTTATGAAAAAATAGCCAACTTATGTCAATAAAATCACAAAGAATAGAAACCTTTTTCATTGAATTATGCAATGAGTAAAACCCACACACTTGCCTTAGAAAGCCACTGTTTTAGCGTACGTTATGCCTTATAAATAGACAGTAGGAAAGTATAAAGCTGGATGATTGGACTTCCTTTTGTTGCTTAAATAATAGTTTATGAGTCCTGGGTTAGATTTTTAAAATTGCTAAGGCATAAACAAAACATTAAGAAACTCCATTAGCATTTGATAATTCAATGGCTCACCATACATACATTGTTAGGGTAGATCATATTTGATATTTACTTAAAAGGTGTTAGTAAAGATTTCACATTACTAGCTAGAACTGTTCAATTCACAACTGCCTGATTATGAGCCAAATGCTTCTAGGGTTTACATTAAACAATTGTGATTGCTGTCCCCAACTAAGGAGTTCCTGTCTGCCTTCCCCTATACAAGAGATAAAAGTCACAAATTTTTAAAAGCTAGTGACCAAGATAATATTAGAATAAACAATAGTTATATATACTATTCATTCCAGTTGTTTGGCTATTTTGGTCTCTTACTATATAAAATAAAAAACTTTATATATCATGGACTTATATATAATTTTTACTATATATAAAAATTTTACTATATATCCATATACATTCAGATACATACTTACTGTAAAACCAGCAAACAATGCAGATAAAAATAAGACAAAATGTGTTATTCAAATACCCAGAGATAACTACATTTAACATATTGGTATATATCCTTTCTATATCTATGCATTTCTCTGTTATCTCTTTATTGATATTTTCTCTATCATTTATACATTAAAATGCCATAATATAGTTTCCAAATCCTTTTCATTTATATAGCACATGTTTTTATGTCCATAAACACAGATCTATATCATTAAGCAGATATTCTTTGATGAACTCCTCAATCAGTTTTGGATCAGTCTCTCAGCTTCAGGACGAACCTCAGAGGCAGGAAAGGGTAACCAGGTCAAGAGCCTAGAGGTGGAATCCGTGCAAAGTAGGTGAAGAGGCAGGAAAGAAGCTCAGCCTGGACTGCCCTCCCTTGGTGAAAGAGGGCTACGTGAGGACCTCTTTCTCCTCTCTTCCCTCCGAACCACTTGTTCACACAGACTATGTAGAAGTTGCCCTAACACTGTCATAAGAAATATTTCTGACAAAGTAACTGTGGCATATAGAGCCAGAGTAATTGGGCTGAATGAAAAGGGAGGTTTGTTCTGCTTAATGGCAAACTTGAGGACATTTGACAGAGGCAACAGTCCATAGACAGTAGCAACAAAATCCATGAGAAGAGCAGGTTGTTTATGCTTCAGCACTCTGAGGCTGATGACACCAATAGTTGTCTAAGAGTCATTTCCTTGGACACTTTCTGGACTACTGGAAGGTGGGAAATTTGGAATTTCAGGGGGATTTTTTTAATGCCTTTTTAAAAAAAACTTTGGAAAAAGATTATCTTAGAAGGAAACAACTCATTTCTGTTCCCCTTTCCTGTAGACTAAGCCACAAATGTTATATAAGCACCAGGGGCCCAGTGCATGAATTTGTGCACCTTGAAAGGAACTGTGGGCTGCGAGGCTGTGGTGGGCACAGGGGCGGTTCTAGGCCCCTCATCCTGAGATTCCCGGTCTCCTGCCTGCCGGCAGCCCTGCTCCTACCACCACCGCTCCCACATGCTGACGGTGCTGTCCCCGCTTGCACCCACTGATGGTGCTGAGCAATTGAGGCCAGCTCCAGCTGCAGGTAAGAGCAGGGCCAGCACTGTGAGCAGGTGTGAGCGAAGGCTGCTGCACCGATGGCCCCTCAGGAGCAGGGGGAGGTAGAGAAGCCCTCAGGGTAATTGGGGCTGGCAGATGCTGCTTACACCTGCTGACGGCACTGGCAGTGGGTGGGAGCGGCAGCTCTGGTGCCAGCAGCAGGTGCGAGCACCAGGTGAAACCGCAGTAACCACCAGAGGCTCACCCCGAAGACAGCGGCTGGTGCCCCACCTTGGTCTGGTACCATCCAGCCATGGCCGATGCCTGTCATGTTCCACACTCTGCCACCTGCTGCTGACACCTGCCATGTTCGCGCACACCCCCTGGTGGTCAGCGCACATCATAGCGACCTGTTGTTTGGTTGTTTGATTGTTCAGTTATTCCGCTGTTCAGTCTATTTGCATATTAGGGTTTTATATTTATCGATAGGCAATTATTAAATCATTTTGATCTGGGTTACTGAAAATATTAATGACATCCTAAGAAAGAATATCACCTTTCTAATAAATTACACCTGCTTCTCTTGCAGAAATAGATGACAAGAGGGTGACCAACACGCAAGCAGAAGTAAGTTTTCTTATAATTTGATTTTGTGATATAAAATGTGACATCAATATAATTGTGATGAACACATAGTAAAATGTGCCATTAAGTCTCTGCCTATAGGTTACCTTAATTCTCTATCTAGAAATACCCTTGAAAAAAGTTCTCAAATAGACTATTGCTTTTAGTGGCAAGATATGGTATCGATAATTTCAATTTAGTGACTGCTGGCATAGGACCATCACAGGCTGAGGACAGCCAATGTTGGAATTCTGGAGCAAAGAGAAGGGGGACAGGCACCTCTTAAAAGGTTCCAGTATATGAAGGCAAGAGCAGATCATGAGGCCAAAGTCTCCAAACACACATCGAGGAGTTCAAATAGAGAATAGGAGCCAAGAGAGGCTAAGGGAACTGGTGATGTAGAATATGTAGAATGCAAGGAAGTGAGTAAACTTGCACCCAGAAATGAGCCAAATATTTAATAAGCTGCATGCAGATTTAGAAGTCAATTTCCCAAAGGCTGCATAAGTAGGCATATAGTACATAATCAGAAAAATGTAGAAAAAACAAAATATCAAAATACTAAAAATGTAATGAAATTATACATGTGAAAATGTTTTGGAGACTGAACTCTCACATAAATATAGTTTTTATTACTTAAGTTTTACTACTGTTACAAAACAGACTTTTCTAAAGAGTTAATTTTCTACTTGATCTATGAATATGTGTGTGAAAATAAATATATAAGAAATCCTGGAAGAGGATCGAACTGAATACAGTAGAGGTACACCAGAAAAGTCAATCATTCACATGTTTACAATCCATTTTTGCAGAGTCCCCCCTGCCTGCACCTCTGCATAATGAACTGTTACCAAAACATTCCATTCTGGAGAAATTTGGTTATACCATTCCTTTGGTTGATATGGATTTGGCAATTATTTGTTTGAATTTTTTTACTTTTAAAAAATAATACTAGTATTTATTTAATATCCACTTAATTTGCTAATTTTCTAAGTGAGCTATTATGTTAAGACATTTTTCAATCTTTTTTTGTTTATTTTCAGTAGATTTTAGTTGTCAATATAGTTCTGTGTTCTATATTTCTACTCAAATATATCTTACAGTGTCAAAATATAATTTTAAAGTTAAAATATTAAAATGTAATTCATTCAATAAATTAAATTATTTCATTAAATTAAGTTTTGATACCTATATAATTTTGTTAACCAATAATTATTTTTTGCTTTTTAATAGGTTGTTTTTGCATCAGGTAAATACCAACATTGTGATGATACTTTAAGAACAATTAAGCTTTAGTATGTACCAGGAAAGATGCCTCAATTTCTATTTTAAACTTTGTGAAACAGTTTCTAGGTGTGTGTTTTTTTAAGACTGTACATTATGTTCTTTCTAATATACATGACAAGTGTAGAATAATTCCCCAAAAGTATCTTGTAACTATTTATACTTGAGCTTTTCAAAGCAAAAATAATTGCTCCAGACACTAAAAATTCTACATTTTACATATTAAGATACAAATTGACACACTATTAAAAAAGAGTCAGACATAGTCTGATTTGAGTATAGACCACATATATATTATTATAATAAATAATATTATATATATACACATACCCAGCATGGATATGAACTATGCGGGTCCATTTGTATGTGGATTTTCTTCAATGAATACAGATGACACTTCCAACCCACGGGTTTTGCATACACAGATTCAACCAACTGCAGGTTGCAAACAGTATTTTCTCATTCTCAAGCCAGTTTCCCAACTCCAGATTCCCCACCCTGAATCAAAAATATTTTTTTCCTTAAGTGGTTGGTTTAATCTGCTCATCTTAAAGGCTAATTACAGGTAAGTTTGGGGCAGTCAAGTCAACCGGGTAGGGCCTTTGGTGTCCATAACCCCTGCATTGTTCAAGAGTCATCTGAGAGAAAAAAATCCCAACCCAATATGCTTAGGTAAGAGTGTCATATAGCAGTTTTGTTAGAAAAGGATTTATCTTTTGAACATAGAAAAAAAATTATCTTAACATTGTAATACCAAGTAAACGTAGATATTAGATTGAGCTTATGAATCCCAGAGGGTTATAGATTGACTGGTATTACTGACCAATGCCTTATTATTCCACCAGAACCATTTGACAATCCTAGGAACAAGATAATCATCCCATGGACATACCTTTTGGAGTATATTTTGTCCTGGCACTTATGTTTTTCTTTCAAATAGGATTAGTGTCTCTTTTTCTCTTCCTTTTAGAAATAAAATCATGTTACTAGATGAAAAAATAAAAGACAGTTTTAAGACTGCAATGGACGAAGAATTTTATGGTAAAATATACCCCATAGCTTTATATATTTTTTAAGACTGTAATATCATTGAACATGTCTATAATTTCTCACTGATTAGAGTTCTCATTGATTAAATTTCCTGAGGAGGGAAATCAGAAAGCTCTTTGAAATGCAGCACAGTGTTTATTTCCCTCACAGGGCTGATGGCATTGTCTTTTTATCCAAATACAAGACTTTTACTTCTTCTCTTTGTCCACAGTCACAGAATGCATCTCCCAAGCAGAGGAAGCAGAGCGTGTACACAGCACCCACCATGAAAGGTACTGTGCAGGTACTGTTTCGGGTTGTGCGAGTGTTGAGTTCATAGCTCGCAGGCTGTCTGCTCTCAAGGACCATATGCTTGATAGTTACCTAGATTTCGCCTCAGCTCTACAACTCAGTAATGTGAATTTTAATAAGATGCTTTACCTACTGAAAACTTGGTTTCATCAAGATAAAATAGGTGGTTGAAGAGGGGATAACTAGAGATGTCTTAGAATCTGCCTGGAAATTCAGATTTTCCAAAATAATGACAAAGGTCTTTCTTTAACCCTTCCTCACATATTTTTCTGGAAGGTATTTTCCCAGAATCCCTAATTACTCTTGCCAGTATTGGCAGATGAGTGTCATTTTTTTTTCTTGGCTTAAACAAAGTAGAACTTTGGTCAGATTTAATGTAGGGTGCTGCCTCATTGCCTTGTGTCAGGAACAGCGCTAAGAAACCCAACCAGACAGCTATTAGCTGAACATATAACAGCTGTTGGAATAACAACTAAGAATGCTAACTCAGATTCTGGCGTTTCCCCAGAATTTCTCCCTAAAATTGGAACTGCTAAAAGAACAACTAAGTGTATCAGAATTTTGACCAACATCAATTCCAGGAAAGGCTTCTTTTATTTCTCACACCAAAATGTCCCTGACATAAGGCAGAATGTGTCCAGTCCAGTAGCTCATGCTCTAGTCTGGCCTTGAGCCGTTGGCCCAGGGGGTCGTCATGTCATCTCCAGCTCAGTTTCAGCCACAGCAGAAGCCAGCGAGCATCTTCCCCAGGAGCCTGGAGAGACGTCTAAATTGAGAGTGAAATTTTCCACTCTGTATTCTCTCTAGATTTGAGGCCTTTTCAGGGAGGTGGGATATAAATGGACACATTAAGAGCTACTTTTCAGTAAACTTCCTTCCTGTGTTGCTATAAAACACGATGTTTGCTGGTTCGCGAGACTGCAGTAAATAACACAACCATCAGCATTGTAGATTATGCCAGAGTAATTATTGAGGCTATCAGGCATTCTTCTCTGATGATAAATGTATCGTTTTTGAGATATTTTCTCTAACGTAAGACATCTTGTACTTTTAAGACATATCAGTTTTGACAAGAATGGGCCACACTGAAAGATATATGTTCACTCATTTAATGATTTCCTCTGTTCTATTTTTGGTTAGCTTACCCAAATAAAGTAATACTGTTCTCATGTCCTCAGAGAATAATAGCATTATTTTTAAAGAGAAATCTTAAAACCAAGGCCCCAAGGACTAGTGGTTTTCATTATATTTAGTTCTCAAATATCATAAGAATGTGGGATCCAAACATTTAGGAAATTTAGTTATATTGCACATTTTTACTTATAATTTTACTACTATCAAGCACTCCAGGGTGGTCATTCAATATTAGTCATTTTTGGTCATGAGTTAAAGGCTTGAGAAAGCACCGTAATTCTTTTAAGAGATTATGAGGGTGTTATTACAAACCACTTAGCTAGATCCTCATTTATAACTAGTAAATACCTAGGTAAGTTTCCTGCTTCTGATAAAAGAAAAGAGAAAGCTAAATCTACATGTTTTATTCAGCCTACCTGTCCCTAAGAACTAGAAATAAATATTCCAAGATAAAATTAAGCAATAAGAAACTTTAATAATAAGAAAGATGAATTAGCAAAGGAGATGTTATTGAGATGCTAAATACAATAGTACAATTGCCCTGAAGTGTATAATTCTTCAAATTGCATTGGAACATGCAATTATTGAGGGTAAAAGCATTTTCTGGGAGAGCAAAGCAGCAGCAGATATGACGAAGAGTTCTGAAAAAGAATCACCCTGACAAAATGGCCAACTGGGGCTTCATGAAGGACTCAGTGAGTAAGCTGCTTAGTAAAACAAAACAAAGACAAATAGCAAGACTCTTTTATTCTCCTCTCTTATTAGGTTATGAAGAGTTACTGGGGCCCTGGCTAGTTTGGCTCAGTGGATAGAGCATCGACCTGTGGACTGAGGGGTCACGGGTTTGATTCCAGTCAAGGGCACATGCCCGGGTTGCAGGCTCGATCCCCATTTGGGGGCATGCGGGAGGCAGCCGATCAATGATTCTCTCTCATCATTGATGTTCCTATTTCTCTCTTCCTCTCCCTTCCTCTCTGAAATCAATAATAATAAAAAAAGTTACTGGGTACAGAAGCCAAAGTGGAAGGAGGAGAGAGATACTACTAATCCCACCTATGCACAATTTCAAGTAATGCATACACAAGCTAGTATTCTAGCTCTTGCATTCATTTATTTTTATTTTTTTAGTTGCTATGTTACTTATGGCTCCACCAGGTTTCAGGAAACAGACCTGGCCAGGCTACCTCCTATAATTAGAGTTTCATATGAAGGTACAGCAGGGAGGAGGAGGGAAATAGAGCAGAGGAAACCATTTTAACAGGGACACTCTCAGGACTGATATGCTGATGACTCCCAAATTTATATTTGCAATTCTGACATATTTCCTGAACTTCAGACCCCATTTCCAACTAGCTACCAAATTTCTCCATTTGAATGTTATTAAGTTTCTCAAATTTAGTATGTCCAAAACCAAAGTCATTGGCTCTTTTTTTCCCCCCTGCTCAATGAATTGTATTTGGCTGCTGAGAATCAAAACCTTTGTGTAACCCTTGACTCCATTCCTTTATCCAACCCGCTGTCTACACTTGTTAGCTCTAATTTCATAATGCATTCCTTACCTGACTGCTTTCTATATTTTCTAATGCTTCTACTTGGTGCAAGGCACCATTCTTTCTTGCCTGGGCTTCTGGAGTAGCCTTCTTACTGGTCTCCCTGACTTCTCTCTTGCTCCTCTACCACCTCCAAATAGAAGCCGGAGTAATTCCTCTAACTCACAAATGTGATCATGCCATCCCCTTGATCAAAATCCTCAATGGCTTCCTGTTACATTCAGAATAAAGTTAAGGCTTCAACCATGGCTTACAAGTCCCTGAATGAGTTGCAGTAGCCTCGCTCTTTGACCTCATTTTCTTTCCCACTATCCCTTGTTTGTTGGTGCCCAACATTATGGACTATTTTGCTGTGAAACATTTCAACAGACTTGCATTTAAAAGCATTTGTACTTCTCATTTTTTTTGTCCTGAAATGCTCTTTATCTATTGTGGCTCAGCTAATGTTACCTTCTCAGAGAGGCCTTCCTTTCCTGAAAATTGCCCCTTCTACCGTCACTATCTATGTCCTTACATACTGCCTTATTTTTTCCCCATAGCACTCAATTTGATGTACGTAGAATTAGATGTCTATGACAACAGTTTTGTTCATTTAAACATGCCTAGTACCGAGAACAGTGCCAGGCACATAGTAGGTACTCAATAAATAATTGTTGAATAAATAAGCTGCAATGAACCGGGGAATCTAGCCACATTGTCATCTGATCGGAAGCAGGTGTCTCTTGACCTTTGTCCTATTAATTGTCACACCTGTGACTCTGCTTCTGTTTCTCCTTGCTTCTCTCTCTGCTTGATTCTCCCTTAACTTTTGTGTTTCTCCTTAGCCATATGTTTTTGTTTTTCCTGGTATCCTTTTTCCCACTCCCCTTTCCTCGGGTCAGGATAAAATCTGATTTGGTAAATTAGTTACCTTTCAAAATGATGCAACATTGGGCTGGATTCTTAAGAAAGATCATCTTACAGACCACTGGAACAATC
Organism: Myotis myotis; assembly: GCF_014108235.1. Lineage (NCBI taxonomy): Eukaryota > Metazoa > Chordata > Mammalia > Chiroptera > Vespertilionidae > Myotis > Myotis myotis. The sequence continues at coordinate 38,029,702 of NW_023416390.1, read as the reverse complement.
ATGTGGTTGCCTTTGGTTAGGACCTGGTTCCTGGATCAATTAGTTAATGGCCAAGGTGGCAGCATAATATGATACAAACATGGAAATGTAAATAGAAGGATCTAGATATAGCTTTCCTTTTCCAGGGTGTTTCATGGTTTGTGTAGCACATTCACTCCTAGAAAGTAATAACAGGTTTAATATTCAGTCTGGCCATCTTTCTAATCATAAATTTGTAGGCACTCAAGGTTGTCAGAAAGCTTAAAGCTTAACTAGTGCAACTATTTAGTGATAACTGAATATTTTCACCACATTTAACCTTGGGATATTAAGTTGGCTATCTCTCTTGAAGATTCTAATATATTAGTCCTGGGGTGGAGTCAGATAATCAAATGTTTAAAGTGATACTGTAGCAACAAATCTAAAGATTGATGGAACTCATATATCCAATCACCTACTTAACATGTGTTTCTTGTGTCATACATAGCTATCCCATAGAGATCAAAGAGATCATAAGACCAAAATTAACATGTTCAAAACTGACCTTTTGATCTTCTCCAAGACAAATTCTTTTGTCCTCCACTATTCACCTTCTCAGGAAGTGGAGTTTTCACCTTCCTAGGTATATTCCTGAGTCTGGGGGTTTCCAGTGACTCTCTCCAAGGTCTTGTGGATTGCACCCCATTAGTATCTCTTCATCTTTCCTCTTCTTTTATCCCCAGGGCAACCACCATTTCAAGTCACAATCGTCTCTTTGCCAGGATGTAATTGGTTACTCTCCATCTAGTCTTTTTCTTTTTGCCTCCCATTCATTTTCTACACTGTAGCCAACGTGAACTTTTAAAAAATCCTCACCCAAGGACGTTTTATTTATGAGAGAGAGAGAGAGAGAGAGAGAGAGAGAGAGAGAGAGAGAGAAGATAAATATCACTGGTTACCTGGACATGCCCCAACCAGTGATCAAATCCCCAACCTAGGTATGTACCCTGATCAGAATCAAACACATAACCTTCTGGTGCATGGGATGATGCTCCCACGCACTGAGCCACCAGGCCAGGGCTAAAATGAGCGTTTAACACATAAAAGTGCTTATGCTACTTTCCAGTTAAAACTTTTCAATAGCTCCCCATTAGATAAAATCCCTGTTCCAGAGCAAAGTTTTCAAAGCTTACTGCCCCCACCCCCAAACACACACACACACACACACACACACACACACACACACACACACACACACACGATCACAGCTATATGGGCATTTTCCCAGCTGCTGAATGCACCAAGCTCTTTGCTCATTCAGGAAAGACTTGCACATTTCTCCCTTCACCTAGAATATTCACCCTTGTCTACTCCTTGTCATCATTCCTCAGTTGGCTAACTCCTACTCATTATTCAAGCCCTGTCCTTAAAGGCCAGTTCCCGAAAGGAGCTTTCCTTAACCCTCCGCTCTAAAGTCTATGCTTCTCTATCAGTCGTTACAATTCCCTTGAGTTCTTCCATTGCAAGTAATCACAGTGTGAAATTTTTTATTTAGTGCCTGCCTCCCCAGCTAGACCAGAAGTGACCTCTGTGAGTGATCTATGTGGCAACAGTGGCAGTGTCTATTTTGTCCTCTATCTGCAGAGATTACCTATGCTTGAGACACAGCCATGTTTACAAATAGACTTTTAAATGAGTTTTTAAAAATATACTAACACTACTGTTGGCAAATGAATCATTTCCTTAGGAAAAGCACCTTGTCTCTAATCTGTCAGAAAGATCTTTTCTCTATTAAGTCACCTAGAAATTCTGTCCCTTAAAACCAGAGGATATTGTGACACTCTTAGTAGACACATTGCCATATTTCAGATATCTTGCACTCTCCACATTTTTCATCTATAGGGATGAGTCATAAATGTCTAATGCATGTTACATAAGCAATGACAGAAGTTGAAGTTTACATAGAAAATGACTCACTTCTCCATCACTCACTTTTCCATTAGAGTGCTTTATAATTATATAAGTAGAAAGTTCTGAAGATTATCAGAAAAATGATAGCTGACTACTGACTACCCATGTGCACTTCCCTGGTGTTTATGTGGTGGTCAGCCCTGTAATTTACAGAACAGCCAATTCAATTATTGTTGGATGGCTTGAGCCATGTTTTCAGAAAAGCAAAGTAGGTTTTAATCTTGGGACAGGAAATAACTGACTCATTTCCACCCCCATTCCGTGTTTATGTGTGTCTTACTGGAATGCAATTGCCTTCAAATTGAGGCAAGCAGAGCAAGTGCTATTGATTTAAAAGAAAATCTGAGGATGAACCAAAGCAGCTGACCGAAATGGCTTTGTAGAGCAGGGCCTCTTCATATTACATTACCACTGTTAATGCATAGCAAGTCAGACTTTTTTCCTTGCACTTCTGAAAAATATTTTCCTCCTCTCATTCTTCATAACTTCTCTCATAGAATAATAGTTCAGCTACTTCAGTGTCCAGAGGTTGTTCTTAGAATGCTTGTGGCATTGCAATTTCTACATTTTTTTTCTTCAAGGATGGTTGTGATCTTAATATTTTAAATCTCCATTTAGCATCTTTTCATAATAAAGCAATAAATGGGAAGAAGAAATAATGGCCCAGGCGGGGGTGGAGGGGTGGGGTGGGGGAGTCAAACTGGTCCAATAAGAAGTTGACTGGGGCAAGGATGTGAGCTGTAATGTTAACTGACTGAAGGGTAGTCTTCAAACCAGGAAGGCTGTTGATCATAATAATTTCATGGGACCCGACATAAAAGGACATGGACTTTGGGGGACAAGTGATCAGGGTTCAAACCTCAGCACCACCAACTTATTAACTGTTCTGCTTTACAAGTCAGTGAGTTTAACCTGCCTCTCTTCTCTCATCAGTAAAAAGGAGATGATACCTACCACTGCCGTGGGGACAAAATAAAGCAGGATGTGAGAAGAGAATGCTTAGACCAGGCATGCACTATGTGGGATATAATTTTGGAATGATTGGGTCCGGCACACCCCTCCTCCATTTCCACTGAGCCCAGCAGAATGGAGGGAGGAGCCTGGGGAAGCGATGAAGGAGGGATGAAAGGGCTTGGAGGAGAATGAAATACCTGATGGAGCTTTGCCCTCATCCCAGTGGGAACTGAGAAGTCAGGGTTAGAGCGCCTGCTCCTAAGAAGCACGTGGATTACCAAGCCTGGCCACATGCACTCCACTCTCCTTTGTGTGTCTCAGGTGGATTTGTGGATTTTATCTTTTACCTTTCACTTCCTCTCAGACATGGTGTCCCTTACTTCTCAGTGAACTAATAGCCCACTCAGAGGTGTTGATAGTTAAATAAATAAATCCTGTATTTCAAAAAAAAACTTAAGAACAAACTGATGGTTAATGATGAATTTGGGGGTGCTAAAGAAGATTATACAACAAATACTTCTAGCCAGAGGGGTGAGCAGGAAATCACATCATATAAATTCAGCTTATAATGAAGCAATGTAGGTAGATTAATGATAATGATATCAAGTTGTGACCATTTCACTTTCTGATTTTAAGTTTCTTATAATTGTGACTTAAAAAGTATTCAAAAGGAATAGACCAGCCTGCTCTCATCACTCCCTGCACATTAAACATTGAAGGCAGGGAGAGAAGGCGGCGACATCTTTGAGCTTGTCCGCCCTGCATTTCTTTTTTAAACGCCTCTGTCCCCCTGTGGGTGTTCTCCAGGAATTCATCACAGTTGCCTTTCTGAATCATGCTGTTTTGTTTGTGCTGGCTCTGTCTATTTACTGGGTAGGGTGGGGCTTATTTATGCAACTAGAGACACGTTTTAACAGATTTCTAGATAACAAGGAACATTCTAAATATATACAAGTCTTGTTTATTTTTTTAAAACCAAATATGCTTCTATTTCCAGATCTACTTCTTTCACTTCTGTCCAATTTCTTCCACTGAATTTTATGTTCGTCTTTCCTCCTATTTTTGAATGCAGAGGGCAGGGTCAGTCTGGAGACCTGATCTGCGAATGCACCTTCCTGAAAATCACTAAGATGTCCTTTTATTGGGAGATCCACACTGAGACGAAGCAAGAGGAAAATGCCAAGTCTGAGTGGACACTATATTTTAATATAGTTTTCATAGATTCTTAGGTTGGAAGGTCTAAAGAATCTGAAGATGAATGAAATTGCAAACTTCAAATTTGGGACGAGAAACTTAATTTCCTATAGTGCCATTTACATCTTGACAAGGAGACCACTCTTTGTTAATATAGTTCCATTCCCGTGTCTCTATATATTTACTTATTTCAAAATTAATCTTTTAAATTTTCAGCCCTATGTATAAATAGTACACACCTTTGAAAATTGCTTCCTACCTTAGAAGCAGGGAAAGAGATGAACTTCTGCATTTGGTTTAAACAGCGTCTTTAGGTCTTTCCCAGATATGCACATGGTAAAATCCAGTTGTGTAAGCACGAATAATAATCTGCCACAAATCACATATGAGCCTCCATGGTGGGTCAAGTGCTGCATTGGAGTGGTGTGGCCGCAGAGATGAAGAGTGGAGTCCCTGCCCCCTGGGAGACCCGCCTAGGAGACGCAACACTCAAACAGACAGGGAGAGCTCGCCATGAACCCTCGAATAAGGATTTGGCAGAGTTACCAGGGATGTGAGGAGACACACTAGCCCTTGGGGGATGGGAGGGTGAGGCCACTCTCAGATCACAGAGGGGGCAGTCATGTTTGCACATGTGTCCGAGAGTACAGTAAACCAAGTCGTGGAAAAGGGGGGCACACGGCTCGCCATCTTCCAGCCTCCAGCTCACAGTAACGTGCAAGGCACTTAAGATGACACCGTAATGTAGACAGTCAAGTCCTGCGTGAATCATCACAGAGGCCTCTGCTGCCATGCAAAGTCTAAACAGGCCCCACTAATGGACCAGGTAGACACCACTTTCCGAAGCATTTGCAAGTCCTTGTGCATTTGATGACATTTTAAAAGTTCTGGTTCGCAGCTTTGCCTTTGCTGTTAATCATATTACTTTTAAAACAGCTCACGTTATACTTTTTAAAAAGAAACGTTATACTCTAGAACAGTTTTAGGTTTACAGAAAAATAACGATGATGGTACAGAGAGTTCCCACACACCCTGCAGCCAGCTTCTCCTGTGAGTCTCCTGAGGATGGCACATTTGCCACAATTAAGAAACTGAGATGGATACCTTCTTATTAACTGAAGTCCATAGCTTGGTCCTGTTTGTTTAGCTTTTGCCTTTTTCTGTTTTAAAACCCCATCCGGGACACCACGTTACATTTAGCATCATGTCTCCTCAGGCTCCTCTTGGTTGTGCAGCTTCTCCTCTTTCCTTATTTTTGATGAACTTGACAGTTTTGTGTAGTGCTGGGCAGGTATTTTCTAGAATTTTCCTGTATTTGGGTTTGTCTGATGCTTTTTTCATAATGAGACTGAGGTTATGGGTTTTGGAGAGAAAGACCAGTTATAAAGCGACCTTTCCAGCGCATGATATGAAGGGCACGTACTGTCACATGACTTATTACTACTGATGTTGATCACCTGGCTGAGGTGGTGTCTGCCAAGTTTCTCTGCGATGAAGTTACTCTTTTCTGCCCCCTTCCCATGCTGTGCTCTTAGGAAGGAAGTCACCCTGTGTCACTCTCGCTTAAGGGGGAGGAATTGTGCTCCCCCTCCTCCAAGGATATGTATCTACAAAAATTATTTGGAATTCTGCACATTGATTTATTCAATCATTTACTTTTATTAGTTTAGACTCATGGATGTTTATTTTACACTTCGGGTTTTAACTCAATGCTATTTGTTGCTCAAATAGTTCCAGCTTTGGCCATTGGGAGCTTTTCCTATTGACTCCTATGTCCCTTTGATAAATCCATTATTACAGGTTTATTGTTTATTTGTTTTAGCATATCCCTTATGGCACTAAAGGATACTTAAGGCTCATTTGCATATTTCCTGTCCCAATCTTAGACTCAGCCATTTCTTCAAGGGGCCTTCAAATTACAATTTTAACTTCTCTGTGAGTCAGTTTACTGTAAAATATATGTTTGCATCAGCATATAGTTCCTTAAAATAGAAAAATCTATCTCTTGCTCTGCAGAAATGTAAGTGCATCATATCCATTAGTGCTTAGGAAGGTTAATGCTACACTATTAGCATGCTAAGATGTACACACTCCACTCTCATCAATGCTAATGGAGTTCCAGGAAGAAAAAACAATGGCTAATAGCAGAATAGGCAGATGTTGTCTTTATGGGCTTGCCTTCCTATCTTTAATACCGTGTTCCCTGATGATTTCTGGGATGAGATTTGTTTTGCCTCTTTATAGATGGAGAATTAGCTATAGGTATGCAGCCTTCTTGGAGATTGGTTGTTTGCTTTACTTAAATCAGGGATTAGAAAAAGTAACGTTTATAACACCTTATACTTGTGTAGTGCTTCAACATATGCAGTGTATTTTGTGTACTTTTTTTTTTTTTTTTTACAGAAAACCATTTAAAGTTAAATGGGATATTTTATTTTAGAGGACATTGAGGCTCAAGAAAAGCAGAGTTCCCATGTTAAACATCGCTGTTCTTTACAAGGCTACATTTTCACATGAGCCTTTCTTTGCTTTTCTATTGGAATAGCAATAGGTTTCATTTTTTCCTATTTACCCTCTATGCTGTTTGCCCTTTAAAATCCAGAGATCCTTCAACCTTATAACTTAATGGAAAAGTTTTACAAGATATTTTATACCAAAGGTCCCACAAAATGCTTAGCACCTTTGTTTCTAATCATTTTTGTATATTAAACTGACATTATAGGTCCATATGTAATAACAATTTTGTACTCAATCCAAGCTTGACTTTAATCTTCTCTCTCTCTAACCAGCTTCCCACTACCCTGACAGCTGAGCACACAAATCTGACCCTGTGTCTTTTTGTCTGACAGCACTCTCCACAGGCACCGATTCCTTCAGAATATGGCTCTGGAAACAATGTGCAAGGCTCTTCACAATCAGGCCCCTCAAACCTGTCCTGCCTTACCTCCTGCCACAGCCTTTTTATCTCCTGATGTGGCAATGCCCAACTGTGTTTGGTTGAAAATAACACTTGTGTTCTAGCCTGCACATTTTTGCTATAGCTTTATTCACAGAGAAGTCCTTTCTTTGCCCATTTTAATTCTAAATCCTTTGAGCTGTGCTACTTTGAGATTCAGAATGTATTATACATTCCTATTTGTGTTGTAAGGGAGGTAAGTGATTTTCTTTCTACCCTTCTAAATTTGCCTGGCTGGCCTAACTTAATCAAGTTAACAGGAGACAGGTTAACAGAAGAAAATAACTAAATTTATTATATATGTACATGGGAGCCTAGAACGAGTCTGGCAGTTGGGGCGTATATGCCACCTTGAGCTAAGAAGAAGGGGATGGGTGGGCTGTGGTTTGGAACTTCAAAAAGGAGGAGGGCAGTTTACATGCAGATGTTTCCTGGGCCATCTTAATAATGGGACACAGAGACGACCTTGGTCCAATGGGCCTTGCTAGGTTCCTATTAAACTGTAGTTAACTCTGATGATATCTCCCTTCCTGGAGCAGGTCCTCTATCTAACTTCTCTTAGGCAGTTAGGGGGAAGGTCAAGGGTTTTTCCTGAGTCATTCATGTCTTGAAAATAACTTGCTTAAAATAATCAATATCCCAAAAGTCATATTTTGGGGTGGAAAACTCTGCTTCCCCCACTCCTGAGTGTGTATCTGTAATCCCCACTAGATAGACTGGACTCCTAGAAGACAGGGCCAATGCCTCATTTGTCTTTGAGGTGTTTTCTTGTTTTCCATTTGTGTTGCAGAAGTCTCTTAGTAAAATGCTGAATCAATGAGTGAATAATCTTTCTGATTTAAAAATGTAGATTTAATGGCTTAATTTTAGCCATATTGAAAAAATATATATAATTTCTCACTCAATCAATCACTCACTCACTCACTCACTCATTCTACAAATATTTGTAACATGCTTACTATCTGCCAGGTCATGTATTAGACTCTTTTAGTTTAAGATGAGATAAAATGCAGTCTTTGTCCATAGGAAAATTGTAGTCAAATGAAAAAGAAAGTTGTGTAAAAAAGTATACGATTAACATAGACAAGGATATTTGAATGCCGAGATGGAAATCACTAGCGCTCCTTGTCACAGATAGTGAAGACATTACAGAAGAAATAAGCACCTGTCAGTAAGATTTTCAGAGAAGGCTGAAGGGTGAATTGCAAGTGAAGAGCTGAGCAGATGCAGAGGTGCCGACTGTGAAAGGGCACGTGAATCCGGAACATGGCGAGGCTGGTGGGAGAGCCTGTAGGGAGAGAACACTGAACAGGTGCTGGGGACTTGTCAGCCGTCCTGTGTGTTGTGTGCTTAGTATTCAGGATTTTATCCAGAGCATTTTTGGGCAATTTTTAAGATGACTTTATATGCTACAGAGTCCTCTTGAATGATTCATAAATATGGGGTATGGAAAAAGGACAAATAAGTTGATTCGCAGAGTTAGTTTTTAAAGATTATTCTACCTTGGATTGCATTTGCCTCATTTCATTTGCCTGTTTCCAATGCTCTTATTTATAAAAGAATAACTGCTAGTGCCAACCTCATTTTTCCCCCCTTTAATACATTTGGACTTTCTAAGTGATATTTATGACTTAGGAGAAGTTGAAATATTCATCATATTATCTTCCAAAATAAATGAAAGGAAATCCAATTAGAAATGTGTTACAATATATAAATGTCAAGATAAATTGAGAAATTGGTTTTCAGTGAGACAAATTTAAGATAGGATTACATTCTTTGAAAACTTGTTTTGGTCTATAAAACTTTTCTAAATATTTTCCCTTTTAAAACCTTATCTTCTTGTCTGAACCTCAAAATAAAGTCTGATTTACAGGACATTTTAAGAACAGTTTCATTAAGTGCTGTCTCAGTAGGTCCTCATGACAAAATACCCCACATTTCTGATTCCAGAACAGGCTGCCCTCTTTCTGTGGGGTGTTTATTATGGGATAATAAAGGTGTCAGCACTGCTGTCAATAGATATACAAATATTTATTAAACTCAAACTCTGGGCAAAGCTCTGAGCTGTTGTTATTTTACACAATGAACTATCAAGTTCTAAAACACCCTAGGTCAAATCTGAGGAAGGTTTACAAATTTGTGGGGGGTATTTTTGTTGTGTTTTTTTTTTTTTTTTTCATAAAAAGACAAAATACCAAGTAGAAGTAAGAGTGCCCAAATATTCACTTCAAGAAATTACTAGGCCCCCCAAGATAAAAATTACATGCTGAGCATTACATTTATGGTCTGTATTCTATATCCCTTTCTTTTTGCTGTTATTACCAAGGGAAGCCATCTATGCTTTCCTTATCCCTCACAGCTATGCTGAAGCTACCTTTTTTTTTTTTTTTTTAACAGAAATTGTATTCACTTAACACTTGAAAAACTTGCTAAAATATTTTTCTCAAAATGAAACTGAAAATTATCTCATTGACTTCCAACAAGTTGTCTTAGGACAAGGTTTTCACGCGTCCATCATTGTAACAACCACAAAGACACTTGAAGCTTTAGATACAGCAGGACTAAAATGGATACAGGTTAGAGAGCTGGAAATGGCGTCATCTTGCCTCTTCTGAATCGGAGGCCATAGCTCCGTCTATTAATAAATATTTAATTATTAAAAGCTTACTGGTTCTCCTAGACCCTGGCAGTCCAGAGGCAAATGACAAAAAGGAATAAGCAGTGGAAGTAACAAGTGTAATGACTGCAGGAGATGTGAAAGCTGGCTGGCTGAGGGAAGGAGCAGAAACACTACGAACTTGTACTACATCACTGTTTACACAAAAGATAATCAAAACAATGACCCGACTCACTCAGAAAAAATGTTGTACAGTACTATCTTTATTATAATATGTATTTTAAAAGGCAGGAAAGTGAGAATATACAATAAAAGATGTACAATCCCACTTTTTTTTAAGAGTGTCTGCTCAGCGTGGTATGTACTGTGCATTACATGAAAATACAAGTGCTCATGGCCTCTAGTTCTTTTTTTTTCCTGAGGCCTTGATGCACACTCTTATGGCCTACAATGGCCACTCAGGGAGGGTGAGAAACGCCAGGAAATCAACAGAGGTCTTGAGCTCAGTAACTCAGAATCGGGTGTTCTAGCCATTCCAGGACGTTAGGAAGGCTATGCAAACAACCTTGACCTACTTAGCAATTTTGCCTAGGTCAATATGTCATCTCCTAAATGCAAGACACATTTCAGTTAAAATATTTCTCAGAAACGAAAAGTTAAAGACTAACTTCCAAGATTTCTTCCATTCTTCCCAAAGCGTTTCATCTGAAAAGTTGAAAGGATCACCCTGAAACAATAGAGGGTTTTCTTTTTCTTTTGGAGTGGTGAATCTTGAGCCAAATTGCCAATGTCACAGTGATTCATTGTCATAGATAACCACATTGGAATCAATGAATAATTGGAATAATAAATCGTTCTTCCATACTATGTTACTTACAAAAATATTTCACTTAATTTTAAAATCTTGTTGGCTGTTGACCCCATGAAAGATTCTATGTCCACTTAATTGAAATTATGAAGTCTAAGCATCCTAGTTCAGATTTGATGCATGTATTTGATGATCTTTATATTATTAGTTTTGCCTCTTAACTTACAGTAGTAGTTCAGTGAAAAGTAAATATATTTCATGTATTGAAAATTACCACTGGCTAATCATGCTTATGTTGTGTTAACAATAGGTCTCAATATAGATTTTTGTATGGAAAAAAAAAAGTTTTGAAAAGCGATTAAAAATGTATTTTACTCCCAGCCAATGTGGCTCAGTGGTTGAGCATCGACCTATGAACCAGGAAGTCATGGTTCAATTCCTAGTCAGGGCTCATGCCCAGGTTGCAGGCTCAATCCCCAGTGTGGGGTGTGCAGGAGGCAGCCAATCAATGATTCTCTCTTATCATTGATGTTTCCATCTCTCTCTCCCTCTCCCTTACTCTCTGAAATCAATAAAAAATATTTTTAAAATGTATTTTACTTTTAAGTATATATATATATACATATATATATGTATATATGTATATATGTATATGTATAATGAGTGTTATTTTATTTTTAGGTTTTAATTTATTTTAATTCCACTATTTATTATTTTGGTGTTTGCCACAAAAGCTTTATCCTATTACTGTGGGTATTATTCTGGATATTTTGAGATAGTTCTTTGAAAAGTTCAAGGATTTTGAACTTCTAGAACAGGGGTCCTCAAACTTTTAAAACAGGGGGCCAGTTCACTATCCCTCAGACTGTTGGAGGGCCGGACTATAGTTTAAAAAAATATTATGAACAAACTCCTATGCACACTGCACATACCTTATTTTGAAGTAAAAAAACAAAACGGGAACAAATACAATATTTGTATGTGCATGTGGCCCGCGGGCCGTAGTTTGAGGACCCCTGTTCCAGAAGAACAGATCAAGAGGAGTCCGCTCCTACCATTTGTTCATGTTTCTTTAAATCACAAGAAAAAGGTACCTGAGCCTACCTTTGATGTTACAGAATTAATAGTATATGTAAAAATGAGGTCAGGGGAATGGAGGAAAGAAATATTGGATCCGAGATTACCTATGCTGTTCCCCTTGCATAGTTAAGCTCTGATGATTAACAAAGGTGATCAGAATTCCCCCAAATCTCCTAACCGTACCATTTCTCCTTCACAGAATTTCTCCTCTAAACAATAAATTAATTAGTATGTGTATAATGATTTTTCTCCAAAATATCTTTCTATGGATCTTTTCCAATTATGTATACTTGTAGTATCTTGCTTAGGCTATTTTCTTCAATGTTACATTTTTTCCTACTATTAAGTTATTCAATTGGATTTTAAATAGCACACCTATAAATCTTAGCATGGAGAAGTATGGGAGAGAGATTTGTTTGCCAAAGATTCTTAGCCTATTGGATAATGTTGATCTGTACACACTCCTTTGTATCAATCTTACTCATCCGAATTTTTTACATATACCAGCATCCCTTGTTTTCCAGACAAGCATTTTAATCTGCTCCAATCGCTGAGATAAATATATTTTTTCACTGAATTATATAATTAGGCAACAGACCAGAGCAGATCCCATGGAGCCACTCCACTGTGCTCTGTGTAAACATGTCCCATTCTACCCCGGGGAATTGGCCAGTGGACCCCCAGGAGCGTTCTGATCCTTTAAACAAACACACTCTGCACAAGGAGGTGAGGGTGTTTTTTTTTCTTCGTTGGCAGTGAAACCAGAAATAAGAGCTGCACATTCAGTGCTTATTACATCATTTTAAAACAAGCAGATTGCCTGTGACCATATAGCTCCCTCTGCTGGTTCACAAAGTTAAAAGCGTGTAAGTGGAAATGTTCAGGGGGGCCTCTTAGGAGAAAGATGTGTCATTTTAGGTATGCAATGAGGAGAAGCTAAAGACATAAGCAACAGAGAGGCTTCTATTTTAATGTTTCTTAATTTGTGAGCCACCTTACTCATTGTCTTCAACCATTTTACCGTTATGTGTGCCTGTATTGTCTTATTTTTTACAATAAAAAGCAGCCGCTAAAACAATGAGCAGGGAATTTTTCTGAACAACTTCAACCAAAATAAGTTTCATGATTCTATCAGCTCCATAAGGCAGGGCATTATTCATAAGGGCATCAGCCTACCTGCACTCCATCTACAAGGGGAGGGGGGATGGTAGCAAATGAAAGATATAAAGAAGTGAATGTTTTTTTCAAACTGACCAATGAAAATCCTGCGCCTCTCATCTTTATGGCATTCGTGACCATCTTCACTTGGCATAGCCAGGGTCGCTGAAAAGGAGGACAGGAGTCAGAGAAACGGCCTCGAATTCCAGCTCTGACAAACACCTGCATAACCTTCTTCAAGTTATTTATCTTCTCTGTTCTTCCCTCGTTCACATTTACAATTTGGACATAAAGTCCTCAGAGTTGTGAAGGTTAAATAAAGCAGTGTATGTGTAATGTCTGGCCTGTGGCAGTTGGGTATTAGTTGTAGTTAACACTGTTCTTGAGGAATCTGGGTTTCTGCTCATGCCAACCAAGTGAGCTAAAGAGTATCAAAGAGAAACAACTTCCTTCTCAAAATTCTGAAAGTGTAACACATGTTCAATCATATAAAACATATAGTTTTTATTGAAAGAAATTACTATGATTTGACTTCTCCATAGTTACACAATCTACAATCCAGTCATATGATATGGAGACAAAATCAAATATATAGTTGGCCCCGCAAAATTGTAGGTCCCAGAAACCCATTAAATTGGGTTTCAAAGAAACAAGGTAAACAATATATTCTGAGGAGAAGGATTTAGATAGTGCGTTGTAGATGTTGTTATAGATTATCATGTTGTTATAGATTATCACAGTAATTTTAGTTTATTAGGGTTTTATAACACAGTAAACAATGGTTTTATAATCAAATAGCTAGATACGGAAAAGTGGTTTGAGCCTAATGTTTATGTATTTGAGGGACAGTTTGCCTCCAGGGAATGTCTTGCTGTCTCTAGTTCTATGTACACAGTCTAGCTCACTCTTTATTATCAGGTAATAAAAAAAAATAATAGAGACAGTATGATAGTGGCTAAGTGCAAACAGCTGAAGCCAGAAAATCTGGGTTTGAATTCTAACTCTCTTGACTGTCTGACCTTGAGAGAGTACATGGAATACTGCATCTGTGCTTCACTTTCTTCACTTACAAAACAAGGCTATAAAAGTACGCTTTTATCAGCTTCCTAGGACCCCCTTACTGAATTACCACACACTTGATGGCTTAAAGTGAGAAATTTATTTTCTCCCCATTTGGAAGGCCAGAAGTCTGAAATCAAGTTATCTGAAGGGCCATGCTCTCCTCAAAAGCTCTGGGGAAAAGCCCTTCATGCCTTTCCCGGCTCTGGTGGCCCCAGTGTTCCTTGACAGGTGTAACACTGCCTCCATCTTCACGTGGTCCACCCACTGCGTCGCTGTGTGTCCTCTCCTATTCCTGTGAGGACACCGATCATTGGACGGAGGATGCTGAATACCTATGACCTCATATTCATTACATCTGCAAAGACCCTATTTCTTTGTAACATAAGGTCACATTCTAAGGTTCCAAGTGGACATGAATATTAGGGGGTCACTATTCAACCCCTCAGAGGGTAGTTTTGAGGATTAAATGAATTACTGGAATTAAAGCATAGAACAATGCCTGTCACAGGTGGTGTAGCTAAGGTGACTGCTAAATTGTATATAGTTCAGGTGCCCAGTTGTGAATATCTGCTAGATAGCTTCCCCTGATGGCCCACTGTATTTTGAGTTCAAGCCATTTAAAGTTGCTTATATTTTCACTCCCAATGAGAACCACTAGGTTCCCCAAATCTTGAGACATTACTAACCCCATTTGCCCATCCCTCATTTCCCATTATTCAAAGTCTCAACAACATTTCTAACTGTTCTTTCTTTGTTGTCTTATCTAAAAAACCACTTGGTCCTATAGAGTGTACCATGAGAGCAATGCACTTGTTATATTCTCACTTTCCCTTGTCCAGGTCAGACCTTCTTTAACTTTCATGCACATGAGCAGTAGCATAATGCAGTCACACCGTAAATCACACACACACACACACACACACACACACACACACACACACACACACATTTTAGAGAGCAGAAAAATAACTACATTTCCTTTAATTTGGAGAATAGGTCTATTTTGTGATTTAATGAAAATTATGGACTATAATATACTACAACAAAGTGGCCTTATTTAGTAACTCTATTGTAGAGAAAAGAGAAGGTTGGGGGGAGAAAAGGAAAATATTTACTATGTTTCTAATCTGTAAAATGTAAACAAAAGCCTGGAGATCTGGAATGGATTTTGTCCAGACATTTTGCACCTCTGGCCTGTTTCCTTACAGTAAAATGTGACCTTGAGAAAGTTATTTAAATTCTCTAATTCTATAGATGCTGTTTTGTCATCTGTAAATTGAGGTTATGCTTGCCCATAAGATGGTCATAAAAATGAAATGAGGAAACTATACGTTAAATGCTTCAGAATAATACTATGTCCCTAATACATGTCAATAAATGTTAGCTATTAGATATGATTTTAGAATCATGTAGACATTAATTCCCTAAAATCCCTGTACCTATTTGGTTGCTGTTTCACTTGACCGCTCATTTCATTTACAGCATATTTGCAGATTCGGTTGCATTTTCACAAGGCAGTGTGGTTTGGGTGCAGTGTGCACAACTGTTAGGAAGAATTTGGCTTCTGAGTCATCATTGCTGTTGGATAACTGCTTAGGCAAGAGGTGTATTCTTTCTGAGCCTAGTGTTCTCTGGTGTCCCTACCTATAAAAGGGGGGTAAGATGTATTATGAGAACTAAATAGCCCATAGTAAGTACTCCATAAATGGTGGATATCAATATTATATGTTTTTTTCTGGTCTCAGATTTTATGTGAGTATCAGTGGGTGCAATCCATAATGGTGCAGAGGTTACACGAGGGATCTGGACAGAAGACATTTGAGTATTTGGATAGAAACTCTTGAAATCCTTATAGTTCTAATGCTGGAATAACCCACATATATTCAGCACCTATTGAAAGCTGAGATTCTGAAGAATGTTGGATCAGATGAAAGTGATCACTCAATAAAGTGAAGGAGAGAGCCTGAATTCTGAGATACAATTAGCAGGGATAAAATAGAGGTGACCTTTCATGCAGCTTATTTTTAAAAACTACATGGATAGCTTCCTTTAAAAATATTGTGCCATCAGTTACAACTGTTCTTGGCAGCAACTGCATTAACTGGGTCTCATGTGTGTGGTTGAACAGCCACTCAGACAGTTCTACACAGACACCTCATATCCTGTGTAAGGCCATGCTCATCTTGCCATAACTGCATATTTTATTCTGCATGTTCCCAATATCCCACTTATTGTCATCAATGCCTAGGAGAGAAGCTTCATGTGCAGAAACTTTGTAGTTAGTGGGAAAATAAATACCAGAAAAGCTCTAACCTCATACACACACATCCTTTTAAAAATGCCCCTTTTTAGCAGCTTAAAGACATAAACACAGAGCTATTACTTTGACAAAGCAGATATGAACATATTGAGATTTGCACAGGGTTATATATTGCCCTTTAACGACCACTCTGACATTTTTTGCTCATAAGAAGCTCATGAGCTGCTTAGGAATTCTCACTGCACCCATACAAAGGACAGAAACACACTCATAAAGCAACAGATGAATGCGTGCCCGGGATATTGGGAGTCGTTTGCTTTTAAAGTGATAGCACTTAGAGAGGTAATCAGAGGGAGTACTGTTATGACAATATTGTGTAGCAAAGGTCTCACTAAGTCTTTAAGAATGACCCACATTACGTCTGACAAAACCACGATGCATTGTCTCTAAAGAACGTTTTCATGTGTTTGGCCTAGAAAACACAGTTGTACAGTTCCTCTGAAGGACAAAGGAATCAGGCTCCCTGAGATTCTGCTTGACCTGGTAAGAAAGCCTTAGTCACTGAGAGACTGATTCTGAGCACAGGGCCCATTCTGTCACACTTGTTTCCGGCTCTCTTTATTGGCCTGTGCCTGAGTCCTAGAAGAATATGGGCTAGAAGAATATATGCTGACGCTGCTAGCATTAGAAAAAATACGAGAGACTAAGGTACATGAAAGAGAAACTAAGAGATTGAAAGAGTTGTTTCAGTAAAGGTACTATTGGACAATTGAAGGTCTTTTTTTTTTTTTTTTTTTTTAAAAAAAACTTTATTGTTGAGAGTATTATGGATGTCCCCGTGTTTCGTTTTGGTTTTTTTACCTCCATTGCCCCTCCAACTGGTTCCCACCCCACCTCAGACCTTCACCACTCTATTGTTTATGTCCATAGGTAACGCATATAAGTTCTTTGGTTAATCTCGTTCCACCCCACCCCACACCCCACCACACACACATACACACACACACACACACACACACACACACACACACACGTGTGCCCCTATTCCTTCTGAGATTCATCAGTCTGTCCCATATTTTTATGCCTCTGGTTCTATTTTATTCATCAGTTTATTTTGTTCGTTAGATTCCTTGTTCTTTTATTTTGGTTTTTAGATTCAATTGTTGAAAGATATGTATTTATTACCATTTTATTGTTCATATTTTTTATCTTTTCCCCCCCTTCTTCTATGCAATATTACTGGGGGCGGGGGGGCACTCTAGTCAACTGCAACATGAAAGGAAAAGGGACATTCTTCCCTACTTTGCCCCAGACAATTCTCTGCCTTGGTGTCAGGAGGACCTTAGTTGATAACATTTTATGAAGCAAAGATGTACCTGAGAGGAAGCTGCTCCACTGAGTGGAATCTGGTGACACCCAGTGGGAGACCACGGTACCTGTTAGGACAGAATCAATGCACTTCGGTGTGAACACGGTTGGTTACATGCTTACACCCCGAAACGTCCTGAGCGCCCTGGGACAGGACCAGGGCAGAGTGGATTCTGAAAGAGGCCTTACGTAGGTTCAAGAGTCAAAGAGATTTGAAGTATGTATTATGCTTTTGAGATCCCCTTAGTTTCTCTTGTTGCTCAAGTTTAGGAAAAAGAAAAATTAAAATTTTATATTTCCAATTGTTATAGGTTTTTGGCTTGAGTCTTCTAATCGACAGAGTTGAATAACTAGATTAAAGATAAAAATTCAATTTTCCTTATCCATTTTATTTTGCAAGTTTTCTCTTATACGCACTCATCGCCATGCACATAAACACACGTATCTCTATACAATTAAAGTAAAATATTCTGAATATTTGCCCTTCATTGTAGGAAATGGGTAGTCACAAAAAAATTGTTTTCTAAAATGTCCATCAGTAATTTATATAGCTTCACCCTCTGACCCCCAAAGGAATATAAACAAGAATGTGGGTGCCAAGCATGATACTTCTAAGAGATAATTGAATTCTGGTTCAATTCACTTTAGATAAAATAGGAAATGTTTTGTATCTTATTGCCGTTAGCTTCTCACACTAAAAACGATTCCTACAGAATTTGCTGCCCAAGGCAACTGTCTGTGCTCTCTGACAGAATCAACTTCGGTTATATTGGTTGAAGTTCAAATATTTGGTATTCCTTCCATGAATAAACTAAACTGCAACACGCCTCAAGAAAAACTGTTTTAAAATAGAAAAGGGACAGAAAAGAAAGCTGATCACATAACATGCATGTTTGGTCTACTTTGCCCTCCAGTATATGTTAGTATTTTGATCTGATGAAAGTGCATTGATAAATACATTAAAATAAACTCAAAAAATCATAGAATAAAAAAAGGAATAATGGTATAAAATAAACTACAAGACCATGTGGATACATATGAAATATATTTACAAAATATGTCTAAGACACAAATGAAAAGTTAAGAATTTACGCACACACCCCCCCCCAAAAAAAAGTGAGAAGGAAGACTATAGAAATGAATAGAAAAAATATTTTGAAAACCAAAACTTCATTGAGAAATAACTGGCTGTCTGGAAAAAATGGCAGACAAAATGCTATCATCATTATATTAAGAGCTCTCATAAATCAAGGGGGGAATTACTTTTAAAAAATTACTTTTAAAAAAATGAATTAAAGATGTGAACATTTTTTAGAAAAACGTTAGTGACCCTGAACAGACAAAAAAGCTAAATCTCTTTTATAATTTAAGAAATAAGAATAAAACAACCTAGACATTTACAATTCTTTTTAAAAATATAACATTCAAACTTTGGGAGATATGAGAAAATAAACATTCATACATTGTCATTGGAATATGAATTGGTACCACTTTAGCAAGGAACAGAAAAATGTTCAAACCTCTTATTACAGAATTCTGTGCTTATAAAATTATTATAAATATAACATGGGAAAAATAACCATCGTCAAATATTAAAGGAAAGAAGCTGGATTTGCAATGATAGATGTTTTATCCCTGTATGGTATCAATTTTTTAGTTAAAAAGAGAATACAATAATTACAATGGTTACCAGTATGAGAGACTGTTTTAAATCAAGATAAGAAATGAAAAATTAAAACAAAGTTCTACATATGTATACTATATAAATGAACATATCTATGCTTATGTCTCTCTCTATATCTCCACAATATTCTACAAACATAAACTCATTAGTATAGTAACTATCTATGTAAAATCTACTAAATGACTGATAAATATAATTTATGTGGATGGAGTGGTATTTAGGGAGTACATTTTTCTTCTATTTTTCTTGTCTGATAAAGAATATAGTCTTCATCAAACAAATTGGACGGTCTATAGCGATACAAAAATTATATAAAGAATCTCTCTCTTCTTCTTTGAGGTGAGTTTAGATAGCATTAACTTAGATATTACTATATTGAACACTTAGTACACCAAATAGCATTTAGTGGACTAGATAAAGCTTTGCTGAATGAATGAGAATGTGAAGTGGATTTATCAATCATGGTACAACTTTTGGTCACAAGTTCATAGTTTATGATAACATATTTGTCTTTATTGCTCAAAACTGGAAATACTTACAAAGTTGAAAAAACTACACAAAGTTAGTAAGCATGTAATGAACACCCACAGACAGAACAATAGACTAGGAAATGGAACAGTGGCAAGCATGTGGCTGCAAATGTTACCATTAAAATGACCTGGTCCAAATGCTATCACCTGGAAAAGAGTGGCCTCTTGTTGGCTTTTTTTTAAGTGATGTAATTTTTTTTCTAGTAGTTCTCAGTAGTTGCTTTGAACTTTTGTGGGCTGCCCTCCCTCCCCCGCCCCCCCCCCGTCACTTTTATATTGGAAATTTAAAAATCGATATGACTTCCCTAATTATAGATAGAGATCACATGGAAGATTTAAAGTTTTACAGATAGATCTCTTAGACAACTGCCTTATGCATTTGTTTCTCTGTGGGTCCCTGGGGAAACCAGTAAGAATGCAAGCACACCTTGTAACAATTCCCCGTTTCCTACTTGGGGACTTTGCCTTTAGTAGATTCTGATCACCAGGATTTATACTATTAAAAACAGATACTTCCCGCATGTTTTGGGGATTCTTCCCACAGAAATTTTCTAGTCCACAATTAAGTTTCAAGAGACTTCTAAACTGCCACTAAACTGGAAACCATAGTTTGATGACATTTGGAGGAGGGTTGTTGATAGTCATACATAGCAACCCCATAAGTAGTATTTATCTGCCTGCTTGGTCATTAAAGTTCATGGGTAACATCAAGGTGATGGGAACATCAAGTGAGGCTCTAATCCAGCTGTGGGCAAACTATGGCATTTGAAATGAATAAAACTAAAAGAAAAAGACCGTACCCTTTTATGTGATGATGTTTACTTTGAATTTATATTAGTTCACACAAACACTCCATCCATGCTTTTGTTCCGGCCCTCCGGTCCAGTTTAAGAACCCATTGTGGCCCTCGAGTCAAAAAGTTTGCCCACCCCTGCAATCACAGATATGGGATTTCCCCTGGCTAGGCTGTGACTGACTATCAGGCCAAGGCTGACTGAGGGTTTGGCAGTTTCCTTATCACTCTATTCCTCTTGCCCTGAAAACCTGTGTGGATATTTCAACTACATTGATTATATTTTTGTCTCTGCTTCTTAGTAATGTGTTCTTTTCTTTGCTCTACATGTTTAGTTTAATATAATCAAAACTAAGACAAACAAATTTGCTAATAGAGTTGCTACTAGCAAGCATGTTATAAACATGCTATATTTATATGCATCAGTTATTCCTTGGTGCATGCAACATTTCTTATTTGAATTAATTTACACTATTTTAGCAAAATACCAATAGGACTTAGGTCTCCGGGCCCTTCTAATAAAATGAGACAATTTTAAATGCTGGAGAAAAGAAAAAGCAGTTAGGCTTCCTTCTATCTGGACAACCAGGTCAAACCAGTTCTGTGCAGAAACATCATTTATGTCTCAGTTTTGTAAACTAAATTCTGTGATTACAGTGAAAATCCTCCTCTGAACAAGAGGTTTTTTTTTCTTTTTTTTTTTTTTCAAAGTATGTCCAGCTGGAGCCAGACAACTCTGAAACAGATCCCAGCTGTTTAGATTATTTCGACCCAAGAACAACTAAACACTGCCATGGAAAGGGCTATCGGTAGTAACTTCTGGTTCGAAGTGTTAGGTAGATAGAGAGCCAAATCCTTAAAGACCACTCCCACTCAGCAGTAGCTTGGAAGGGTAGTAAGAGGAAGAGATTAATTCTTACTTGTGGTTTTGACTGGCCCAACTACCACAAGTCTCTTGGCATCTTAAATTGTTCCAAGCATAAGCATGAGCATTTGCTAGATATGCATGTTTCCAAGTTGGAGAAGCTAGCCTTTTTCCAGGAAATTTTAAATTTTGCCAGATTTGAGATAAATATTTCATGTACCATAATTTTTTAAGGATTGTGTATTTTGTCTCACATTCAGCTTTTTCTGCCTTTTATAAATGTAAGCAGGTATAGAAATTTCCCTATACAAAGTCTCATTTTCATTACACAGCATAAAGCATGTATTATTTAAAGCGCACACAAATAGTCAGAGAATAACATGTTCCTTTGACAATAGCCATCACTATATTGCCGTGTAATTTGGTAGTCATCTGTCTTAGCAATCACACACTTTCCTACTACTAAAACGAATAATAGTACATATCAATCTCTGAAATTTAGATTGAATAATTTCTACTCTAGGTAAATAATTTCCTGAGTTTTTTGTGTGTCCAGAATTATCTTCTAATTGCAAAAATATTTTAAAACAATTTATATTTATTTAATCTAAATTAATAAATATAAAATTAGTATAAATCATACTGCCATTTGTACACACACTTATAGTATATTCTCTCAGTATGCACATATTTATAAATTATACATTTGAATGTGTTTTTGTTTGAACACCTGACCAACAGCAAATTCTTTCAAGCATAAATATTTAGTCTCTCTAGAAGAAATGTATTTATTTTCTTTTAGTATATGTGCTGTATGTTTCATTTGGACATTCTTGTCTATGGAAACTTAAACCTATCCAATAAAATATTTTGTATAAAGATATATGCTAATTCTGATTGGGTAGCAGTTTGGAACCATAGCCAAAATTCATTTTTCCACCTGATATTATGTCACATTACTAAAAAGCAATTCTCTTGAACTATAAAACTGTGTTTGTGCATGTATGTGAGATGAAGCTATGTAGTTAATATACCTTTTTAAAATAAGGCTGTAGAGAGTTCGTTGGTGAAGGATTTTTTTTCAACCTTAAACAAGTGATAAATTTTGTGACATTTGCTATTTATAGCAGATAAAAACAAGACAAGAATTTCTTTCTGCTCTAACCTCTGATAACTAGATAAACTCAGTTTCTTTAAATGCTGTACTTAATTTTTAAACTGGATCTTATTTGAAAAGATAGTCTAAACCCTGCCCCGGGTCCTTGCCCGAGATGAAGTTGACCAGATCACCTGTTTCTTCACCCCATTGCTCTTTATCTCTGTACTTTCCTTTTCTCATAATTACCTTGAGCCCTGGCCAGTGTCTCAGTGGGATGAAAAGATGAAAACACCCCAAGTGTACCCTTCCTGACATGACAATATAATCTTAATTTCTCTAAGAATAAAATTAGGCAATATGCCAGGTTTTGAAATGCCGGGGTCCAACCCCAGCAGGTCCAGGGGTCCCCAAAGGTGTAGACGGAGTCGGCGAAGAAGGAATGACACGGAGACAACGTTCAGTTGATCAGCAGCCTAGCCAGGATCTCTAGCCAGGATCTCCAGCGAAGTTCTGCTGTTTATTGTCTTGTTACATCCGTATTTATACCAGTTGATTTTAATCCTGTCAATTTCTATTACAAAGGTTAGGGCGTTTCTTATCTCCATTCCAGGGAGTAAAGATTATGTAGCTTAAGCATGATTGTTTGTAGTTAAAGTGATTAACTACCCACCTGGCACTTAGTTAAGGAGTTTCATCCCCTCCCTAACTTCAGGGGAAAATCCCTACCTGGGGAAACAACCTTTCTCGGAGAGGTGACCTCGGTAAAAACACACAGAGCTAAGGGGAGCAAACATATTAAGCATAGTATGCTATATATGCCAGGTCCCTTGAAACATATGCTGTGCAGATGTTTCTATCCTGCAGCGACTGTGTCAAGCAGCAAGGATGGACCGGCTTCCGGCATTGAAAGTCAAATGCTTTTAGATGGTAATCAGTAAGTTTCCCATAACATGTAAAGTTGCAAACTAAATATTTAATACTTAAATTCACTATTCATATACGCACTGTGTTCACAATTACATGAGAATATAAACTATTATTGAAAAAATAAAAACTTAAAAATTTGAAAATAATGGTAGTTTCCAAGGTCAGATGAAAGTTTTACCTTTCTCTCCCAGAAACAAATACTCAAAGCAGTTAACAATAATCAGGCTTAAAAGAGAATAAATGAGTGTATAGCTTTGGATTTGTTGAGTTGATGGTACCTGTATTCGTGAAGAGCTTTTTTCTAATCTTAAGTAATAAATGACCCTGGGAAATACTTACATTTAAGAAGGCAGTATAAGCAGAAAAGTAGAAAACAAAGGAGACAGAGGAAATTAATAAATGTAGTAGAGAAACCACCAGTAGAATTATATCTCAGAAGGCAAGAGAAGTTGAATCCTTTGAACTGGGTCCTATTTAATAATGGCAAAGGCTGAGAAATGATGAAATAATAATGCTTAATAAAAGCCTGTTGGGTTAAGTCAATCAAAGGTCATCTACAAACAGTTTTGGTAAAGAAATTGGAGTGAAAGTCATATTGCAGTTGGTGGTTGAGTAAAAAGGAGGTGAGAAAGTGGGACCAGCAGCGTAGTAGATAGCACCCTTCTTAAAAGATGAGGCAGAGCAAGAATATGCATGGTTAAAATAGGTTTTTGTTTGCTTGCTTATTTTTAGGATAGAATATGCATGCATTTATGTTATAAACTAAGGGAAAAAGGCAGTAGAGAGAGGAGAGAATGAAGTTCTAGAGAGAGGGCAGAGCCCGAGCCCAAAAGAGACTGGAATTGGGGATGTATGTAGAAATCCTCCCAAGGTCATCAGCCTTCCAAATCCCTCTTACCTACTCCGTATTTTTTCTCTATAGCATTGATTACCTTCTATTATCCTAAATAATCATGTATTTATTATATTTATCACTTGTCTTCTCCACCTCCCCACCCTTCATCTCTCCTGTGATCTTTCCGTTTCTTACCATTCCCTCTTATCCTTTAAATGCAAGTGCCCTCCCAGCGTTTTGTAAAGTTCACAGGGGGAAGAAATGTTTATCTTTTATTCATTCATATGTTTCAAGTACCTAGAACATGGTGGGTACTCCATAAATACTTGTTGAATGAACAAATATTGAAATGTAGAGCAAAAAATGGATTAGCTTGAAATATTTAATTTTTTACTACATACAAATTGAAATAATAATCTGCAATTTATAAGAAAGGTAGATGGAAGAGAGATGTCATACCTGCTGAAAGTTAAACATTCACTATGTAGATCAGAGGTTATTCGTGGAAGCCATGAACCCTGTTTTGTTTATCCCATATAATAGTTTTTCTTTATTATTAGCTGTCATCATTTAAACATAGATTTAATGCGAAGGTCCAGATGTATGGCTTGTCTTGGAAAGCAAGGAGATGGGCAACACTTGACTCACATCTCTGCAGGACAACAATTGCCTGGATCTGATTTGACGCTGGCCCCTCACCACCTCCCACAAGCACATAGGCTCACAAGATGAAGTATATGATCTTCATTTGCCAAAGTCCTCACCAGTCAATATAGTAGCCATACTCTTAGGTCTATTGTCAATTGTGGTTTATTATTGAACTTGAGCTTTTGTGTGTGTTTTTTTATAGTACGGCTGTTTTACCCACTTATGTTATCTGATTGGCCTCTTTAGTCAGATGTAATTGCAATCTGTGATATTGATAATATTCGACTAACAAATAATTTGTGTTCCAATTGGGTTTTCTGATATCCTTAGAAACACAGGCCTATCTCATTTTATTGAACTTCATTTCATTATGCTTCTCAGATGTTAGTTTATTTTTTACAAATTGAAGGCAAGCTCCTCTACCAGGAAAAAGATTCTGACTATCTTTATTGCAATACAAACTTTATTGCAGTGGTCTGGAACCGAACCCACCATATCTTTGGGGATTGTCTGTCGATTAAACTCCTCAGCATGGCTAATCAGGCTGTACAGAACCTGTCTGCTCCTGTCCTCTGACCTGCCTTCACAACTCTCCACTTGGCTTTAAATGTACTCCTATTTTCAGTCTTCAATGCCCTCTTCCTTTTTCTTAAGTATGTCAAGCTCCCCACGGCCTCTATGCCTTTATATAGGGTGTCCCATAAAAACATATACATGCACTTTGAATAATCATAAAGGCGGTGTCTATTAAAATACATTTCATTTTCAGAATTGAGCTATCAGCTGTTAAAATGTGTACACATTTTTGGGGACACCGTCTATTTTCAGTTTCCTTTACTACAATTTCTTTCTTTTAGATAATCACCATGGCTGGCTCTTAATTTTACCACACATGCAAACATTTATTAGACAAGATGTTCTGAAATCTCAGTGCATTTTAGCCCTCTGCCCTTTCAAGTTCTCCAACTAGGCCCTTCAATTTAAGGCTTACCCAAGGCAAAGGAGACCATTTCCTAGTGGCCAAATTAATTGAAACTCCGAGTGAGAACCAGGTGACAAAGACTGCACACAGAACAAATTGGAATCACAAGACTGTTCCGCTTTGAAGAATATATGCTCTTCTGTTATTATATCTTAAAGCCCTCTACATGCAAGTGTAAGGTTATTCTTTCAGTGTATCTAGCCAATAGACATAGCTTGAACACCACTCATTTTCCTGAAGAAAAATTATTTCTAGCACACCATATGCTAATTAATAAACTTTCTGATATTGATTGGAGTTAAAAATGGTGCTCCTCTGATGTAGATTTTTCTATTAGAATCCTTCAAATGCTAACAAACTATTCCTGGAGTATTAGCCTTATTAGTGTACTTGAAATATTAATCAACCATCCCTAAGAAGTAGATAAAATTAACACACTCACTCCTATACATGTACTCACACATGTCATATTCTCTTTTCTGATGTGTTTTAAAGTAAATCATAGGCGAACATAACAATTAGGGAATCACTCATTGAGAATCCTGTCCGCACTTTTCACACACACCCCCATACCAATTTTGAGTGAATTGACATGAGACTAAACAGTTAGTTTGCTACAGGGACAAAGAATGCCTGGTTCACCCCTTTACTCTTTCCATAGTTCAGATGGAATTTGAAGAAATTGTTTCTGGCACCTCCCGCTCTAACTTGAAATGTATTTGGTCATCGAAACAAAGCAGTCTTGGTTTGGCTTAAAATGGAGCTGTTGGTTTTGCATTTCTGGATCTTTATCGGTTAAATAGGCCTCGCAGGCTTCCCTCAATAATTATCATAAAACACAAATTAGGTCCCATCCTTTTTCTCTTCCTGCTCTTCCAGAAAAATTCATTTCATACATGTGTAAGTAGCAACGTAGAATTTACTGAATTTCACAAGATAAACTGAGGAGGGGGTTTCGTGTCAAATATTCCAACGTCAACTCTCTTAAATTTCTCATGAGACAGTCTCTTCTTTCGGGTGTCTTCTTCCTCACACGTGATCAAACAGATGTCCTCTCTTCCTCTTCCCTTCCTTCAGAAGCTCCCCAGCTCCTGCTGATCCCATTCCCTCTCAAAGCACAAGCATTTCTCTCCGTTTACATGCTTAATAACCTTACCATTTACTCTGAATCTCAGCATAGGCCCCAAAGTCCAGCATTCACTATGAATGAGTTTATCAAACCAGCAAATGTAGGTCTTTTCCTCTGGAGGATTTGTATGTCAATAGCCTAGAAAAATAAAACTAAATTTCCCACATTGTTACATGTGTTCTTCTAGAAAAATAGACTGAGTTCCAAAAACCTTACAAATATGTTTTTGAAACACAATCCCTCCTTAATTTGGAGAGTTTCTGAGTAATGGACATAGAAAAACACGCTCATTAATTTTGGATTTTTGTCACTTATGATGGATGCGGCTTCTTATGACGACACACGAGGGTAAACTCAAAATAAAGTTTTAAATGTGTTCTTCCCAGAAAGAAAACATAGGCTGGAAAATCTCAGACATTTTTTGTAGCAATATTTTTTCTGATACATCTCCTTGGGCAAAACACAATGCGATATCACTTCACACCTGTCAGAATGGCTAGCATCAATAAATGAACAAACGAGTGCTGGCGAGGATGTGGAGAAAAGGGAGCCTTCATGCACTCTTGGTGGGAATGCAGATTTGTGCAGCCACTGTGGAAAGCAGTATGGAGTTGCCTCAAAAAAGTTAAAAATGGAACTGTCTTATGACCCATCGATTCTACTTCTACAAATATATCTGAAGAAACCCGAAACACTAATTTGAAAGAATGTATGCACACCTATGTTCATTGCAGCATTATTTATGATAGCCAAGATTTAGAAGCAGCCCAAGTGTCTATCAGTAGTTGAGTGGCTAAAAAAAAAAAAAAATCTGTGGTACATTTACACAATGAAATACTCCTCTGCCATAAAAAAGAGAGAAGGAAATCTTACCTTTTGCGACAGCATGAATGGACCTGAAGAGTATTTTGCTAAGTGAAATACGCCAGTCAAAGAAATACCAATACCATATGTTTTCACTTATATGTGGAATCTAATGAACAAAATAAACTAACAAACAAAATAGAAACTGACTCATAGATCCAGAGAACAGACTGGCAGCTATAGAGGGGAGGGTTTTGGGGAACTGGGTGAAGAAGGTGAAG
This sequence comes from Myotis myotis, assembly GCF_014108235.1. Taxonomy (NCBI): domain Eukaryota; kingdom Metazoa; phylum Chordata; class Mammalia; order Chiroptera; family Vespertilionidae; genus Myotis; species Myotis myotis. Next base: position 38,001,739 of record NW_023416390.1, on the reverse strand, counting down.
GGATTAAGCAAAGCAAAACAAAACAAAAGAACTTTAGACACAGACAACAGTATAGTGATTACCAGAGGGAAAAGGTTGTGAGGGGAGGTAGAAGAAGGTAAAGGAGGGATAAATGGAGATGGAAAGAGACTTGACTTGGGATGCTGAAAACACAATACAATATTCAGATGATGTAGTATAGAATTGTCCACCAGAAGCCTATATAATTTTATTAACCAATGTCACCTCAATAAATTCAATTAAAAACAAACTAAATTTTCAAAGAACCTAAAAATTAAATAAAATACAGTACATTCAAACAAGAATATTCTACAAAACCATTAAAATAAAATATGTTGATTTATAAAATGTCTTAATGATTCACCATATTATATTAAGAAGAACGTTTTTTTTTATTAGTTAAGGTATTACAAATGTGTCCTCATCGCCCCCATTAACCCCCAACCTCCCCCCCACCCCGCCCCGCACACTCATGCTCCCATCCCCCTGTTGTCCATGTCCATTGGTTTGGCTTATATACATGTATACAAGTCTTTCAGTTGATCTCTTCCCCCTTACTTTTATGATATGCTATTAAATGGAGAAAGTAAGAAAGGTATTGTATTTTGATCTAATGTGATAAAATGTATGGAATAACAGCTGAGGGGAAATGGTAAAATGTTAATAGCATTTTTCACTAAATAGAGGGATCATGGATGATCTATTGTCCACTTTGTACTTTACTGGGTCTCCAACAAAGGTCACATACTATTTTTATATAATAAATAATGAAGTATTCTTGCAAAAGCACAAAACAAATTTTTGGATTTTTGTCAAATATAATGGATGTGGCTTTTTATGATGGTATCTGGTCTATAACAAAAAGGTACAAGCTGTACTGTCTCAGCACACACTAATCTACAGTTATTTGTGTACAGAGAGAATTATCCTAAGAATAAATATCTAAAAATAATTGGAGATCATAATAAGTTCCCTAAAATAACTTTGTTGGGGAAAAAAACAGATGAAAAATTTGATTCTAGCAACTGACTCATCAACAGATGAAATCTGTCTCTACATTTTGTTGGTGATCATAATTTCTAGGGAAAAAAATCAGGACAAAGGTCATTTGTAATGCTGCAAGGATATTGGTGCAGGAAGTCATTTTGGAGATGTTGGAATTCCTAGGACATTTTCATAATTTATGAGGAAAGCACTTCAGAATATTTGAAATTACTATCTGCCTTATTTCTAAGTAGAATCAGTCCTACTGGAGGCAGAGACTAGGGACCGATCTAAATATTATGAGGTAAGGAACAGTGCAAAGCCCTAATTTCCTGAAACGTCTCCACCTAGGGTGGTCTTTCTTGGTACCTGGATTAAAAATGCCATTACTTGAACCTATCTTTGGAGATATGATAAAGAAATGTATATTCCTCAGGAAAAAGATGTTAAAATGTTCACCCTATTATATTGCAAGGCATGAAGGAGAAGCCTTAATTAGGAATAGTCTGTGACTAGAAGAATGCTATCTTGGCCTAAAGGGAATGAGAAGTTGAATTCCATAGTGGGAGAAGAACTAGATTAGAAGTCAGGAACTTTGTGTCCTGGTGCTGTTTTTGGTATTGACTTGACAAGGCTTCTTGGGTGACTTTTCATTTTTGTGAAATGTGGAATGTGGATCATAGAAGTAACCCTTCTGACTTTACAGTGTTATGCAAAGGATAGAATGACATGCATTTTTTTCTTTGAAAAATTGAAAAGTATTATAAAAATATAAGGTATTATTGTTAAACTGGATGATAGAATTAAGATCAGGAAAATAAAATGGGTGGTAGAGGGAGCCTCGTTTCAGGTTAGCTGGTGATAACTATAAATATTGATAATGTAGAATGAAGGTGCAAAGGAAGGAAAGAGGACCAAGCTTCTAAAACAACCCTACACTCTAAGATGGATTGGATGCCCCATGGGGCAGTTGGGATAAATTATGGTTAAACTGAACTTCACTTTTACCTATAATTGCCTGTTTTGATAATTTGAGTGGGAAAAAAATATATATGAACAAAAACCATTATGGCATCAAGAATATAGATTCTGGCCCTAGCTGGTTTGGCTCAGTGGATAGATTGTCGGCTTTTGGACTGCAGGGTCCTAGGTTTGATTCTGGTCAAGGGCATATGCCAGGGTTTTGGGCTTGATCCCCAGTAGGGGGCATGCAGGAGGCAGCAGATCAATGATTCTCACCATTGATGTCTCTCTCTCTCTCTTCCTCTCTGAAAGCAATAAAAATATTTTTTAAAAAGAATATAGATTCTGTTTACTAGTATTTTCAAAGCCAAATTGAAATAATGATAAGGTTGAAGCACGAGCTAATATATTAGAGGATTTTAAAAAGTACTTTTGCTATATTTTCTTAGAGTCGTTAGTGTCACTATCTGGTTATGTCATCTCCATAATTGTTGAAGCAAATATTTAACCTGAGAAAACTGACAAATTATAAACCTAGCTTAGGACACTTCTGGGTAAAACACTTCTTTTAGAATCACTCAAATTCTTTTATCTGGTTATTTTAAAATCCACACGACGAGAACTAACCATAAATGCTCAGGGGTTTGCAGTAATAAAATTACTGCCTCGGGACCAAGGAGAGCATGAAATGAGTGGTGGTAATTTTGACCTCTGGTCTGCTAGTTTATGACACTTAGCCTTCAAAAGATGCCTTGCCTGTAGGGAGACAATTAATGATTTTGTGAAAAAACTGTCCTAAATTTTCTCTATTATTTTAATTTTAGTAATGAATCTAAGGTTTAGAAGTAACTTGAAAGATACTCCTGAGACACAGTGAAACATTTCCCACCTTTGTCTGGTCAGCTCAGCGTAAGTTTCACTCAAAGCTGGAGATATGGACAACAAACAACAAAAACAAAAAGAAGAAAAAGAAAAATGAATATCCTTCTGTCTCCCATCCCAAAAGGAGATGCCAGGAAAGATATAAGACAGAGAGAAAAGACTATGCAGGACATTTCAGGTTTCACATGTCAAAAACTATACCTACTTAGCTTAGGCAAAGGGAAATCTATGGAAAGTTTGCGTGGTTACTTCATGTTATTAGGGAAATTAAACTACTAGAACAGCAGTAAGCCTCAGAAAACAAAGAGAAACAAATGAGGCTGCCATCTCTTCTATTTCATTCATTTTGCCTGTCAAATTGATCCTCACCACAGTCGCCTGCAGACCAATTCTCTCCTTAAGTAGGAGACATGGTTATCAGGAGCAAACAACTTTAATATTCTGTACTATCTATAATTTAAAAACTCTCTCATGATGACTTGGTTTCTGACAGCAAGTTCATGGGGGAAGGATTATGACAGCGTAGGTCAGGTCTGCCTGGCCTTGTCATCCCATGATCAGAGTGTGGAGAGAGTGGTTCCTGGAAGAAGGTGAGTGGGAGAATAGTCTTTCACCCCAACAAGGGGAAGGGAGAGAGTATTGCCCCAAAAGACTAAACAAGAAATACTCATAAAGAACAAATCAGGAATCAGGAATGCCTGGGAGAAAATGTTACTTGTTGAGAAATTAACAAACATTCCTGAGAACCTTATACCTCTTATTTCTGGCCTTTCTAATGATAATCTGGCAGCGCTGTTGGTGACTCCCTAGAACACACAGCCTCCAATTCTAAAAATGGATTATGTTATGAAAATTGACTTGTAAGGGATTTGGATCTGTGAATATACAGAATCAATACCATTAGTGGTATTTTTTTTTCCAGGCCAGTTTATAGAAGTAGAATCCGCACTATGCCCAAATGGAGGAAATTTGTTGCTCGTAGACCTTCCCTGACAGAAATGATGAAAAAAGTTCTTTAGATAGAAGAAACATTGTAAAGATCAGAAACTTGGATCTACCTAAAGAAAGGAAGAGCATCATTAAAGGAATAAGTCAAGTTAAAATTAAAACTTTAACTTTTCTTATTATTTTTTTATTTTTTTATTTTTTTTTTATTGCTTAAAGTATTACAAAGAGTATTACATATGTCTCCTTTTTTTTTCCCCACCCTTGACAATCCCCTGGCCTCCCCTACCCCCAGTGTCTTATGTCCACTGGTTATGCTTATATGCATGCATACAAGTCCTTCAGTTGATCTCTTACCCACCCCCCTCCTGCCCTCCCACCCTCCCCGGCCTTCCTGCTGTAGTTTGACAGTCTGTTCAAGGCAACTCTGCCTCTGTATCTATTTTTGTTCATAATTTTATAATGGTCTTTATTATCCAGAAATGAGTGAGATCATGTGATATTTTTCCTTCATTGACTGGCTTATTTCACTTAGCATAATGCTCTTCAGTTCCATCCATGCCGTTGCAAATGGTAAGAGTTCCTTCTTTTTTACAGCAGCATAGTATTCCATCGTGTAGATGTACCACAGTTTCCTAATCCATTCATCTACAGATGGGCACTTAGGCTGTTTCCAGATCTTAGCTATGGTGAATTGTGCTGCTATGAACATAGGGGTGCATATATCCTTTCTGACTGGTGTTTCTGGTTTCTTGGGATATATTCCTAGAAGTGGGATCACAGGGTCAAATGGGAGTTCCATTTTTAGTTTTTTGAGGAAACTCCATACTGTCTTCTATAGTGGCTGCACCAGTCTGCATTCCCACCAGCAGTGCACAAGTGTTCCTTTTTCTCCACATCCTCTCCAGCACTTGTGGTTTGTTGATTTGTTGATGATAGCCATTCTGACAGGTGTGAGATGGTACCTCATTGTTGTTTTGATTTGCATCTCTCGGATGATTAGTGACTTTGAGCATGTTTTCATGTCTTTTGGCTTTCTGAATGTCCTCTTTTAAAAGGTGTCTATTTAGGTCTTTTGCCCATTTTTTTGATTGGATTGTTTATCTTCCTTTTGTTGAGTTGTATGAGTTCCCTATAAATGTTGGAGGTTAAACCCTTATCAGTGATAGCATTGGCAAATATGTTCTCCCATGTAGTGGGATTTCATGTTGTTTTGTTGATGGTTTCTTTTGCTGTGCAGAAACTCTTTATTTTGATGTAGTCCCATTTGTTTATTTTCTCTTTAGTTTCCAATGCCCTAGGATCTGTATCAGTGAAGAAGTTGCTTCGGCATATGTCTAAGATTTTGTTGCCTTTGGATTCTTCTAGTATTTTTATGGTTTCCTGTCGTATATTTAAGTCCTTTATCCATTTTGAGTTTATTTTTGTGTGTGGTATAAGTTGGTGGTCTAGTTTCATTTTCTTGCATGTATCTGTCCAATTTTCCCAACACCATTTATTGAAGAGACTATCTTGACTCCATTGTATGTTCTTGCCTCCTTTGTCAAATATTAATTGAGGGTATTGGTTGGGGCTGATTTCTGGGCTCTCTATTCTATTCCATTGATCTATATGCCTGTTCTTGTGCCAGTACCAGGCAGTTTTGAGAACAGTGGCTTTGTAATACAGCTTGATATCTGGTATTGAGATCCCACCTACTTTGTTCTTTCTCAGGATCGCTGCAGCTATTCGGGTCGTTTTTTATTCCAGATGAATTTTTGGAGAGTTCGTTCTAGGTCTGTGAAATATGCCATTGGTATTTTAATGGGAAGCGAGTTGAATTTATAGATTGCTTAGGGCAGTATGGACATTTTAATGATGTTAATTCTACCAATCCAAGAACATGGTATGTTCTTCCATCTCTTAATGTCTTCCTCTATCTCTTTTTTCAACGTCCTGTAGTTTTCATTCTTATTATTTTTTTTAGAAGGATAGTTTTTTAACTGGAAAGTGCTAGTTCTGTGAGTTGATAGTTATATCCAGTCTCAGACCTTCAGTGGACTGGACATGGATGAGGAAAGAACATTTGAGCTTAAAGATATAACAATAGAAACTCTCAAAACAGAAAAGCAAAGAGTTAAAATACAAAACAGTATATGCAAGAATTGTGGGAACCTGTGCCTCTGGACTATGACCTTTGCTCGTGCTTCTCAGCCTCCCTCCCCACTGGGTGACACATAATACTAAAGGGGAGTGGAATTGGCATTTCCTTCCCCCAGGTAGGTTAGTCTCTGATAAAACCTCCAAAGGTTGGGTTGTGGTAAAACATTTTCTCTGGGGAGAGACCTTGTAAAGAAGAACAGAGCTTTCCTTTCTTTGAAAATGCCCACTGTTCCCCTTTCCTGTCAGAAGCATGAGATTTTTCTTTGACTTTTATTGCAAGAAACTAATAGAACTCCCAGAGGTAAAATTTACGAAAGTGTGAGGTCCCCTTTTGGCCCCCCACTTCTCACCCCACCCAGAGTTTTTAATCTCTCAGCCTGTTCACACTGAGCCTCCAGCCATTCAGCAATTGCACCTTAGGTTTTTCTACCCTGTGGCACCGGTTGTTACATAAGCTTCTGCCCCAGCAACTTGTGTTTGTCTGTAGTCTCATGTCTGTCTCTCCATAGTTTGGCAGTGATTTGCCCTGTCACCTTACTTCTCAAATGGATCTAAGAATTGTTTGTGTTTGCTTTTTTGTTCCAGTTTGTTAAGCTTTTCTACTTGTTATGACAGAGTGGTGACTTCTAAGTTCCTTCTAATCATCCCAGACCCAGATGATTCTTTGTAAATGTAGATCAGATCATGTTGCTCCTCTACAAAAAAACAAAAATAAAAATAAACCCACCTACCAATGGCTCCCTGGAATAACAGCCAAAACTCTTATAATGTCCCATAGGGTCCTACTACCTGGGCAGGCTCCTCCTCCTCCCTGCCTGCTTTCATCTTGCTAAGCTGACCTTCTTCTATTCTCCATCATTCACCTCATTTCTGATACTTCAGGCTCACTTCTATTCTTTGACCATGGCAGGCATGCTCCAAACTTGAAGCCTTTGCAATTCTTGTTCCAGCTGCTTGGGGTGGTCTTTTCCCAGATATATCCATGAGCTATCAGTAAGCCTCGTCAGGGTCTATTCTTGCCAGCAAGCTCTGCTGTTACCGGAAGATTTCTTGTGAACTTAGAATCAAAACTGGATCACTTGCTTATGTGGCTGGGCATATACTGGCAACAGCCTACGGTACCCTGTAGGTACCATGGCTTCCATCAGAAAGTACCCTGCCTGAAAGAAAGCCTTCAAGCATACTAACACAGGGCATCCTCCTGTGGACACACTTAAGAAACAGACAGCATTTACTTTCGTAGCTATAAATGCAACCCTCCTTTCATTATTTAATTTTTAGTGCTTTCAAGGCTAACCACTGACTTTTGCTGATTGATGCGGTCTTTATTTTAGATATGCTCTTGTGTCTAATCAATGGCAGTCGTCTCATAGACTAGGGAGCCGTTCTGTCTCTTTCTAAAGTGAAATTGCCCAACACAGTTTAGCTCCATTATGTGTAGGCTTAAAAATTTAACTCTACTTCTGAGTTCGTGGGGAACACATTAGCTAAGAAGAAAAAGGGGGTATGAGAGGCGCTTGGCTGTGGAGGGCAAAAGGGGCACTCAGTCTATCAAGGTGACTCTCTAGGTCGAGTAGCAGGATCCTCACAACATTTATATAAATTCTTGCCTGGCCCCAACCTCAGACTTACTGATAAAGACGTGGGCACTTTACATGTTGATAAGTGAGACTAGATTGCTCTCCAGAGATTTTACTTGAATCCACACTTTTAATAATAGTATATAAGTGTGCCTCCTCCTGCCTCAGTATTTACTGCTCAGTCTTTCACTAAGGCTCCTGGGCACTGGCGTTAGTAAAATATATGATAGCTAAACATATACATAAAATATATAATACTTATGAACATCAAATAAACATGCTGTTTCTATTCCTATATATTATGAAGAGAGAAGCATATTACACGTTGATTCACCTATAGAAAAATGCTTCCCTGTGTGTTTATTCACAGTTTGTCTTAACTGACCAGTCACCATGTTAGAACAGAGATTAACTGTGCTGTGTATATGTAGTTTGCTTCAAACAAAGTAGAAAGAGTTCGATTTAAGGTGAGTCCAGAATATATGTGTTTGGCTTTGGCATGATATCAATGTCCTTTGATGTCTGTGATCCTTGGTGTGTTAAAGTATAGCTATTCATTGTAAGTCAATGACAAGAAGATTAAATAAACTATATGTGAAAGCATTTTGAGAAAAGTAAAGCACATTTTAAATCTGAGAGACGATGGGCTTTACTGAGGAGTTTTGCCATACCATATTATAGGTTAAATATATTTCACGTTTACCTAGCATGGTTATTTTGATAAAATTTGGTGTCAAAACACAAGTAACTATTAAAAAACTGTTTCTTCTACGGCCACTGAAATCACTCTTTTGTATATGGCAGGCTTTCAGAAAACTGATGTCTTTTGCAAATAGTTTTCTCATATGGAAATATGATTTGCTCTTTCCTTTACTCTAGCCAGTGCACTGCTCAATGAATGGCTGTTCAAATTATATTCCGAGTTGGAGACCTTCTTTACCATATCAGGATTTACAAATGCATTATTTGTTCTACCGGTTCATAACATCTCTTCAATGAATTAACTTCCCTGATGCCCACACAGTCATCCCTTGACCTACATCACCATCCGATCTGTAGTTGTGTCTCACTCATGCTCAACACACAGTGGGGAGGGGTGTGCTTTTTTATATTAACTCATATTGCTTGATGGCTACTATGTCTCATTGCCCAGACCAAGTCATGATATAATTTCTGTGCCGCCCAGAATCTAGTCCCAGATGTGAGCAAGGCAGAGAGAAAGGCTGCTTCTTTCTAGTAACCTGAACGTTATTTGTAACTGGGTTCGATCCTGGAAACATTCCCGGAAGGTAAAATTTTATATTTCCTGAATTCTATTCAAAACAATGACAACAGCAAAGACTGAAAAATTACATCTAAACTATCATCCATGTAACGGCCTTTAAAAGAGCTTAACAATAAGAAGGGTCTCGTGATTCTGTGAATCAAATTTCCCTTCTGGTTTTAACTTCAAAAAAGATCAATGACAATGGAAGATTGAGTCCTGGCGACTCAGATGAACAGCATCCAATAGGAATTAAAGACCCTGGTTTGTGTCCCAACTCAGCCAATGATTGCTCTGTGAATTTAAGCAAGTCATTTTGCTATCTGAATTTCTTCCTTCATCTTTAAATTGCAGAGATTAGACTAGGATTCATAGTCACAGGAATCCTAGTGCACAGGAAAACTGTGCACCTTCTTCCCTAAAAAGGCACAAATGCAACTATAAATATAATTCCAAGAGAGGTCAGAGGCATCTTATAACCCACCCACAGATTCATTAGAGGGCTTTCAGATGATTTCTAAGATCTAAAGTATGTGGTTTAAAAAATGAATCCATTTACATGTGCTACTCCACATGCGAATTAGTTTTAAAATATAGAGATTTGGGCCAGTTATGTCTTTTGCTGTTATAATTACTTTTTGTAACTTAGAGTACTCACAGCAGAGCAATTTTTCAGTTAAAAAAAAAATCTCCTTTGTGCATTAATAACATCGTAGGGTCAGTGTAGTTGCTAGTTTACCCTGCTACTCAATGCAGGGTTCCTTCTATAACTTGCCTCAGAGATCAAAATGTAGCTTTGACTTGAACACACACAGTGATGGGGAGCTTACTCACATGTTTATTGCTAGGCAAACATGAAGAGTTTAGGAATTGTTTTTTCTTTATATTGTGCTGTAATCGGCCGTCACCACATAAATTTCAGTGACCCTATTTCTGCCCCCAGGAGCTACTACATAAATAAATTGTATTTCTTTCTTCAGTCTTTTAGGAATTCAGCAGCAGCCTCTTTTGTCCTCTCTTCTCTCTCTGCTACACATTCTAGTTTCAAATTTAATTATTCTAGAAAAGTGATTTCATAAGATTACTTTTTTTCAATTAAATCTTTATTGTTCAGATTATTACAATTGTTCCTCATTTTTCCCCCCTAGCTCCCCTCCACCCAGTTCCCACCCCACCCTCTGCCCTTACCATGCCCCTGCACTGTCCTCATCCATAGGTGCACGATTTTTGTCCAGTCTCTTTCTGCATCCCAACACCCCTTTCCCCCCTGAGAATAGTCAGTCCACTCCCTTTCTATGCCCCTGATTCTATTATATTCACCAGTTTATTCTGTTCATCGGATTATTTATTCACTTGATTTTTAGATTCACTTGTTGATAGATATGTATTTGTTGTTCATAATTTGTATCTTTACCTTTTTCTTCTTCCTCCTCTTCTTAAAGGATACCTTTCAGCATTTCATATAATACTGGTTTGGTGGTGATGAACTCCTTTAGCTTTTCCTTATCTGTGAATCTCTTTATCTGACCTTCAATTCTGAATGATAGCTTTGCTGGGTAAAGTAATCTTGGTTGTAGGTTCTTGCTAGTCATCATTTTGAGTATTTCTTGCCACTCCCTTCTGATCTGCATAGTTTCTGTTGAGAAATCAGCTGACAGTCGTACGGATACTCCCTTGTAGGTAACTGACTGGTTTTCTCTTGCTGCTTTTAAGATTCTCTCTTTGTCTTTTGCTCTTGGCACTTTAATTATAATGTGTCTTGGTGTGGTCCTCTTTGGATTCCTTTTGTTTGGGGTTCTCTGCGCTTCCTGGACTTGTAAGTCTATTTCTTTCACCAGGTAGGGGAAGTTTTCTGTCATTATTTCTTCAAATAGGTTTTCAATATCTTGCTCTCTCTCTTCTTCTGGCACCCTTATAATTCAAATGTTGGTACGTTTGAAGTTGTCCCAGAGGCTCCTTACGCTATCTTCATATTTTTAGATTCTTTTTTTCTTTTTGTTTTTCCAGTTGGGTGTATTTTGCTTCTTCGTATTTCAAATCTTTGACTTGATTCTTGTGATCTTCTAGTCTGCTGTTGGGAGTCTGCATAGTATTCTTTATTTCAGTCAGTGTATGCTTAATTTCTAGTTGGTCCTTTTTCATAACCTTGAGGGTCTCACTAGATTTCTTGAGGGTCTCACTAAATTTATCGGCGGTTTCTAGAAAATTCTTGAAAAACCTTAGAAGTGTGGTTTTGAACTCTACATCCAGTAGTTTGCTTTCCTCCATTTCTGTCATTTGTGACCTGTTTCTTTGTCTCCGCATTTTTTATGCTTCCCTGTGTTGATAGAGTGGCTTTATGTGCTAGGTGTCCTGTAGGGCCCAGTGGCTCAGCCTCCCCAATTACCGGAGGTGGACAGTCTTGGTGCACCACTTTGTGGGCTTTGTGCACAGTCTTGTTGTAGTTAAGCCTTGATTGTTGTAGGTATCACTGGGAGGAATTGACCTCTGGGCCAATTGGCTGTGAGAATCAGCTGTGTCTACAGTGGGAGAACTTCTGTGCTGGAGACACCCTTCTGGGGCAAGACTTGCTTCAGTGGGGCTTTGGTGCTCACTGAGTCTTCCCCCCGAGTGTGTCCCTTATGGATCTGAGGAGTTGTAATCTGGATGGTCCCACTCTGACCACTGGGTACACTGGCTCTTGGATCTCTAAGGAGTCACTAATCTAGCCTCTGCCTGAGGCTACCCAGCAGAAGCCCAGCTGTGAAGCAATGCAAGCTGCTGTGGGGCCTTGGGCCTTCTTTTTGAAGTTCTGGGTTTCTCAGACCCAGCTGCAGTTTGTTAGGTAATTTTCAGATTGCAAAGGGCTAGGCCTTTCATATGCAAAAGCCTCTGCGCACAGCTTGGGTGGGGGGGTGTCTCAGGGGATCAACGGGGCAGAGCAAGCAGCTATGGATGCTCCTCAGTCCTACCCTAAGAGGCCCTGCTTCTCAGTGTCCCGGTAATGGCTGCAAGTACCTCTGAGAGAAAGCCGCCCTTGAGTTCCGACCGATGCCAGACAGTCTAGTTTCTCCCATATGAGCCTGGGTTCCCAGAGACTCGCCCTGAACTGGAGTTCAGAGCAGTCGGGAGCTTGAGACTCCCTCCCGATTGAAAAAGACAATGGTGTCCTCAGCTGCCAGCCCTTTCTGCATGCGCCTCCGTACTTCTGCACTTTACTTCCGCACCTCCTCTGAGTCTCAGTGTGCTTTTCTCTTTCCTTCTAGTTGTAGAATTTACACTCAGCCAGCCTTCCTGTGGTTCTGGATGATGTCCATTTTGTCTTTTAGTTGTATTATTGAAGTGGTTGTGCGAGGCAACAATTTCTGGTGTTTACCTATGCTGCCATCTTGGTTTCTCCCCTCATAAGACTACTTTTAATCCCAATTATCTTCTTCAATGAAACTCTTAAAATTCAGAGTCAAGAATTAGGCAGCATGGCTCAGCTGGTGTGGTATAGCAGTCAAGCATCAGACCATGAACAAGGAGATTGATAGTTTGATTCTGGGTCAGAGTACATGCCTGGGTTTTAGGCTTGATCCCCAGTGGGGGATGTGCAGGAGGCAGCCAACTGATGATGTTCCTCTCTCATTGATTTTTCTATCTCTCTCTATCTCCCTTCCTCTCTCTCTTACTAGTAAAAAATCAATGAAAACATAGTTTTAAAAAAGGAGTTAGGCAGCTTGATCCAGAAAATTTCTGACTAACACATGATTAGAGAGTGATTCCCTCTCTTAAACTGCTGACTCTGCTGTTAGGAATGCCACCAAAACCTCCAAGAGCTCTGTTCCTAGGAACAGGTGACTCTACTGGGTCAATGTGAAATTGTAGTCACCTGAAACCCCTACCTATAATCAACCTAGGTGGCCCTCATTCTCTATATTTTAGATTGAAAATAATCTTTCTAAAAACAAAACTCCCTGTTGACCTCTACCATAATTGCTTAAGCCATCTATTCAGTAATTAAAACCTTTTGGAATACTGTTTGTATTGTCATTCATTATGTCATCTTATCTCCCATGATTTGTGCCATCTACAAATGTAATAAACCTGACTTTTCCCCCTCCAAATTTATTGGTAATCATATTGACCTGTGGTTCGCCAAGTACAAGTCTCCTTCTATGGATTCATTATTCATAATTCTTCACTCAGCCACTTCTTCACAACCTCATCCAACTCACATTTAACCTCCTGATCTACAGGATGAAGAAGAGCATGAGTATTATGTTCTGTTTGAAGGCAATGCTTATTTATTTTCCTTTAACTTTTGCTTAGTCTACTTTCCTTCCTCAAACTCTATTTTTTTTCATTCCTTCATGTATTCATACTGCATATTCCACTCTTATATGTGGTCTTCTTTTCCATGTGTGCATTTTGCTATGGAGGAAAGAACCTATCTTGTGTTTTTTGGGGAGCCCTTTGACTTCTGCCCGGTGCAGGGCTGGCTGAGTCTGTGCTGGTGCCAGGAGGCCCTTTGCCCATGCTGAGTCAGCCCCTGGGCGGGTGAGGTGTTTTCCTACTTGAGCATCAGCACTTGGCAGAGGAGGAGGCTGAGAATCTCATTAACACCCCAAACCAAGTGATTTCCTTCCACCTCCAGAATTACTCAAATGTCAAATGAGGGCTTAAAGAAAATTTAAAAGCAAAGTGTATGTGTGTTTGGAGATGGGAGGAGGTTGGTGAGGAGAAAGATTTATTAGCCCTCACAGACTTTACACTTTAATATCAGCATTATTGTACCTGTAACCAAATAAATATTACTGATAGGAAAAAATATTCAAAACACAAATTTACCAATGATCCATTATCTAATGGAAAGGTGACATTAGTGTAAACTGCTTTGGGAGCCAAAATGTGTGTGGTTTTGTAGAAATGTTCTACAGACCATCTCTGTGATGTCACCAACTCTTGCCTCATCAAAACCTTTTACCTAGAAACAGTTAGTGTCACACTCAAATAAGCCTAAGAAAGGCCCTTCTAAGGTTTGCCCCAGTGAATTATATAAGTAAGCCTTTTTACTTTTAAAAAGTAAGCAAAAGTTAAAGGAAAATAAATAAGCATTGCCTCCAATGCTTTTACTTTTAAAAAGGCTTACTTATATAACCTTGTGACCATTAATATTGTAAAATGAATTAAGTATGGATCAAGGTAAGCAAGTAGATCTATACTCAAGTATGGAAAATTAATTAACAGTTGGTTAGTGGTTTTATAAGTTGGGTATTTTGGTTACTGATTTTTTAAAAATGTTTAACCTCCCTAATATAGACAAATCAATGTTGACATTTAGTTATTAACCCTAATTTAAAGAAAATTGTCTTAAACACAGCTTTATTACTCTGTAGCTGGACACCTTCATGTATTCATACTGCATATTCCACTCTTGGAAGGGATGGAAGGGATGAGCTTGGAGGCAATAGGACCTTTGCAAACCCAGAGATGTCCAGACAAGTTCAGCGCAGGAGAGAGAGTGGCAAGCAGCTGAATGATGACTGTACTTTAATATTTTAGAGGGAATCCTGAGATCATCTGAGCCGGGTTCATAGGTCCTGTATCCCTGATAAGTCCTAGAGGATGTTAGGAAAACCTAGGTCAGTGTCCAAAAAGCTAAAGGTGAAAATAAGTTGGAGTCTCTGAGAGTGGAATTTTTATGCCTCAGTCAGTCACCCAGCCATCGCTCTACATGGAGGGACTATGATGTGTCAGACCTTCTCTTATAACTATACTACCCTTATCATCTTGAACAAATTTTATCTTCTTAGAATCTAAATTTCACCATCCAGGTATTTATCTTAGGGGTTGTTGTGAGGTCAGTGACTCAGGTATATAAGACTCTAGCAGTAATTAACTGGATGCTTTTTAAACGTCTTCCCTTCTCCTTAGCATTTAGACTTTTGGTTTTTTTACCCATGAATTTGCAATAATACGAAAAAAGTTCCATTTGTTAATAACAAACGTCTCTCTACAGTCTTGAGTCAACAGGAATTGGGAGTGATTTGTGTTTGTGGATCAAATCAAAGTATTTAAATATTATTACAACTGATCAAATATTTTTGCAAGATAATCCACCAAGCCCAAGGATGTCATTCTTTGCCAAACAGCACTCTGAAGCTTGCTCACTGCAGTACATGAAAAACCACACTTGTTTCCCCCAGTTTTTTTGTTTCATAGCAAGCATGAGCGGCAACTTCCTTTCATTTATCAGTTCTAACTGGTATGTTTTTCAGTAGTACTTATGAAAATCTCATAAACCACTTTTCTAAAATAAAAAATATGTATAAAATTTCCCATATGCACAGAGTGTCAGCTAGCATAAAGATAATTTTGTAGATTGATCTGGCTGTAGTGGTTGTCTTCTGATTTATATTCCAACTTTGAATTAATTTTGAAAAAAACCCGAACATACATTAGTGTGGAATGGCCAAAAACATATACCAAATTGTTTGTTTCTTCATTAATTCTATCAACCATCTATGCAATAAATATTAATGAGCACCTACTATTTGCCAGGCACTGCGTCTAGAACCCCGCAGTGAAACTACATAATCCTGACATCAAGAAGTTTGTTCTATGAGAAAGATAGATAAACAAATACAGTTCTATTGGGTGATTGGTACAAGAGCAAGTGACCCAAGAGCAGTGGGGGAATATGAGAAAGATCTAGGTCATTCCACTTGGGAATTAGGGAACCTTCACAGAGGAGGCAAGCTGAGACCAGAAGGATAAGTGGGAGATTACCAGGTGGGTGAGTAGGAAGAAATCATTTGTCAGAGAATAGAACAAGGAAAGCATGGAGGCTTGATGGAACCTGGTCTGATCAGGGAATAGGGAAGAGTAGGTTGTATTGTTAAAGAGTAAATTACTGTGAAAGGCGAAAGCAGGAAGGGCCGGTGAGAAATGAGGCCAAATCAGTAGGGAGAGGCCAGATCACATAAGCCTGTACAGCAGGCAAAGGTATGCCAATTTTTTTTCTCTCTGTAGGAGGTAAGGGAAGTTACTGAAGAACTTTGAGTACAGAGGTTTCATAATTATAAGTATGTTCCTATTCCCAATAACAATATTATGATTCTTTTGTTGTTTACACATTACAATGAAATGGCAAACAGCAGCCCCTTTGTTCCTAGGGGTTTCAGTGGTTCTCGTTGTAATAGAGTCCAGAGATGCCAAAAGAAATATTTGAACTAAAATGATATATCAGGGTTACAATAAGAGCCTGTGAGCAGATTTTTCGGTTAACAGGTTTTTAACAGGCTGTGATGCAATTCTTAATGGAGAAGATTACATTATAAAAAATTGGCCGCCTCTCATGGAAATTTGGCTGGGTATGTCTTTATTCCTTGGTGAATTAAAAGGTTTGCATAGGATTAGATTGTTGAGATTCTTGGAGAAAACACATATACCCCAGCGAAAACTTTCCACTCATTTTCTTTATCTCTAGCAGCAAAGCAGTGTATCTGTCAGGATAAATTTCACTGAAATTCATTTGTATCATTTCAGGGGTTAAACACCTGAAAGGCCAGAGTGAATCAGCATTCCCTGAAGAAGAAGAAGGTGTCAACGAAAGAGAAAAGCAATGGGACCATTAATTACGGGTCTGCTACAAGAGGGCTTCTTGGGAGTATGAACTATTAACTTTTCTGAATAACCCACGGACGCTACTGCTTGACTTCCAGAGGCATTCTCCACCTGTGCTCTCCACACTCATACCGTAGTAGTACACCTCCTCAGAAGCCCTCCTTGATTGAACTTGAGAACTAAGTACAGATTGTTCCATATCACTTACACGTAAAGAACAAGCACTTATTTTACAGGGGTTTTTCTCTTTCATGACATTGACATTTGCAAACATGGGAGTGTTCTAACTTTAAAACTGCTGAGCTTAATTGCTGATGTCCTACTGACATAGTTTGCCTTCTAAGGTCAAATGTAAATAGCAGCAATTTAAGAGTAAAAAGTAAATATTAAATACATTTAGACATGAATGTGTGTCTGGGTTTAAATTATAGACGAATATTTCATGAATATCAATATTTAATATTTTTGTTAACTTTTAAGTTGATCTGTACATAATATTTATTTCAAAGTGATGAAGAAATGACAGGTTTCTTGATTCAAAATACCACCATATATTAGTCTTTAGTTATTAAAAAAGAAAAATGCTAAATCTAAAATAAAATATGCAAAATCTGCCCTGCAATGTTTTTTTTTGTTATTATTTGAAAATATTCCCTACTGCATTTTAATTAATTATTAGCATTCTATAAATCTTCTATTATCATAAATAAGAAATTCCATTAGTTCATGCCTGAAGTCATTGATTAATTCAACAATTATTTTTTTAACCGGTTTATCTCTAGCAAGGCACTTTGCTGAGGGTTATGAAAATAAAGGAAAAATAATTTCTTTACTATAAAACTGGCAGAGAAGATAAAGCAGTAGTATAAAGCAAGGTTTTCTAAGACAGTATTATTTATTAAATACTAGAGGCCCAGTGCACGAAATTTGTGCATGGATAGGGTCTTGAGGCCTCGCCGGCAATCAGGGACAATCTGTGGGTTACTGGCTGGGTGATTGGGGGGCCGCTGCTGGCACCTGCCTTGGCTGGCCTGGGGCCTGCGGGCTGGGGAAGCTCCTGTGTTGAGCGTCTGCCCCCTGATGGTCAGTGCATGTCATAGTGACTGGTCATTCCACCTGTTGTTTTGCGTTCAGTCGATTTGCATATTAGGCCTTTATTACATAAGACTAGAGGCCTGATGTACAAAAATTTGTGCACTCGGTGGGGTCCCTCAGCCCGGCCTGTGCCCTCTCACAGTCTGGGACCCCTCGGGGATGTCCACCTGCTGGCTTAGGCCTACTCCCCAGGGGATCGGGCCTAAGCTGGCAGTCAGACATCCCTCTGGAAGCCTGGGAGCCCTCAGGGGATGTCCACTTGCCAGCAGGGAGCAGGCCTAAGCTGCAGTCAGACATCCGTAGCGCTGCTGAGGAGGCGGGAGAGGCTCCCGCCACCACCACTGTGCTGGCAGCCATCATCCTGGCTTGTGGCTGAGCAGAGCTCCCCCTGTGGGAGCACACTGACCATCAGGGGGCAGCTCCTGCATTGAGTGTCTGCCCCCTGGTGGTCAGTGTGTGTCATAGTGACCAGTCATTCCCAGTCGTTATGCTGTTAGGGTCAATTTGCATATTACCCTTTTACTATATAGGATAGAGGCCTGGTGCACGAGTGGGGGCTGGCTGGTTTGCCCTGAAGGGTGTCCCATATCAGGGTCTGGGTCCCGCTGGGGTGCTTGGACAGCCTGGGTGAGGGAATGAGGGCTGTTTTCAGGCTGGCCACAGCCCCTTCAGGGTGGGGGTCCCTACTGGGGTGCCTGGCCAGCCTGGGTGAGCGGCTGATGGCCGTTTTCAGGCTGGTCACGCCCCCCAGTGACCCAAACTCCCAGTCTCTCCTTTTTTTCTTTCCTTTTTTCCCCCAGTAGGTATCTGGGATTTATTTATCTTCTATAATTGAAACTTTGTAGCCTTGAGTGGAGCCCAGTGCTGGCCAGGGCAGGTGGGAAGCTTGGCTTCCTCCATCGCCAGGGGCAACCCAAGCCTCATGCTCTCTCCAGCTCCATGGCTTCCGCCATCTTTGTGACGGAGTGATGGTTAATTTGCATATTACTCTTTTATTAGATAGGATGGCTTTTGATAATTCAAAGTTATGGCCTCGTGAACAATGTTAATTATTTATGGCATTTCAATGTAAAAATTTAGTGGCTATGGAGGAATGGCAAGCTTTGTTCCCACATTGATGATATTAGTGAGGTTCAAATGTTTCATGGATAAAAATAATGAAAAGATTTCTCAAAAGTCAGTAAAAAGAGAAATTAGGACAGAAAGAAAAAAAAATCAAATGGGACCTCCATTGTGGGATATTAATATCAAGATTCAAAGATGTAAAACTATATTTTAAAAATTTTGAATGTGATACTTATAATATAGAGATTAAGGGAAAATGTGTGAATTTATAAGATGATATAGTAGAAATGATCATTTTCCTTAGTATATTTTCTACAAGAAAATAAATGCAAAATACACTGATAAGTAGTATCTCAAGTTTGAATGAGTACTCCCCTTCCTTCCTTCCTTCCTTCCTTCCTTCCTTCCTTCCTTCCTTCCTCTCTTTCTTCCTCTCCTCTTCCCCTCCCCCTTCCCTTTTTTGTTTTGTTTTTCTTTTTTAAGTCAGTTTCACCCAAAACTTCCTGGAGTTTCTAGATCACCTGCTGTGACTGTTTGATTTTCTAAATTTCACTTTACTTAAAACCTGATTAAGTCACATATTTGCTTTAAGTGATTTTGAATTATTTATATTTGAAAAACATCCCCAGACCTCTTGAGATTATTTGAGCACCCTGAGGTGCTAAAAAATAAAACTGCCCTTCCCTTTCCTTGAACAGACACTTTCATGAATGTTTTTTTAAGAGGATTCAGACAAACAAAAGAACCCAAAGCATTTGCTGATTTTGTAACATCATTTGGGAAATAAACAGCATGGCTTCTGGATTCTTCTATTCTGTCTTCCATTCTTAAACAAACAAAAAAAGATAGATCAAAATTAAAAGCATCAATTTTCCTTTAAAATGTTGCTTTCTTCTAGTTTGTTCTCTACTCTCAAAACACAGCGATCACAGCTAAAAGCATACATTGTCCTTGGGAAACGTGTTGGTTTTCTCAGAAATTTGAAGGAAGCCAGCTGAGATAATGGCTTTCCAGTTTCCTTTTCACACAGTACTTATAGTTGACAACACTTTTTTTTTCCAAGAAGATAACTTGGCTTCAGTTTGACTGAATGGGCAAAGAAACGTTCTAACCAAAACAAAATAAAACAGTAACTTTATCTTTCCCAGACCACATTTATACTAGAACATCATGGTCAGTAGAGGGGACTCCGAGTCACTCTGACTTGGGTTCAAGTTAAACCTCGGCCAAATTTTTTACTCAGTTTCTCTATTTGTAAAATGGAAGCAATTATTTCTAGCCCTATGGGGATTTTGTGAAAATTAAATGAGGTAAGACCTATAAAATGCTTAGCACACCTTAGTGAGCATTTAATAATTGGTGGCTATTGTTATTATTTTTATTAGAGAAAGGACCTGAGGCTATCTAGCCAAGGCTTATACATGATCCTCTTCAACATTACAGACAAGTGATGAATCTCCTCACTTACTCTTTTTAAATATATATATATATATATATATATATATATAGATATCTATATATAGATATAGATATATATATATATATATGATTGATTTCAGAGAGGAAGGGAGAAGGAGAGAGAGAGATAGAAACATCAATGATGAGAATCATTGATCGGCTACCTCCTATGTGTCCCACACTGGGGATCGAGCCTGGAACCCAGGCATGTGCCCTGACTAGGAATTGACCATGACCTCCTGGTTCATAGGTCGATGTTCAATCACTGAGCCATGCTGGCCAGGCTTCTCACTTGTTCTTGAATAACTCCAACCGAACCCCAAACAAGCCAAAGGGCTCTAATTTTCCTTCTCTGTGTTAAACCGTCTCTTTCTCCTACACTTTACCTCCTTTTCTATACCACAGCCGTTTAGATACCGAAGAACACTCTGATTGCCATCTCCTAAGGGATCTCATCTCTGTGATTAAACATCACCAGTTCCTCCCAAACCTTTCTCATCATCTTGGCCACCAGCTTTTGGATCCTATTCCATTGTGTAAACTGAATCTAAGAAAGGTTATGTCCGGTGGATAAGTTCAGATTTTTTTTTTTAGCCCCGAAACCCGAGAAACTGAAGCATAGAGTGTGGCTGAGCAGAGTAGGATTCTAGGCTAGAGTCTTTCTATTAGAAAATAATTTGGTGGCCCTCTTTTCTTCCCAGAGTTGTCCAGGGTATGTGTCTTATAAAATCAAACTTCTCACACTACTTTATTTTCTCAAAAAGGTTTTCACCATCCTTATTTTTGTTGTTGTTAATCTTCATCCAAGGATATTTTTTCCATTGATTTTTAGAGAGAATGGAAGAGAGGGGGAAAAGGAGAGGGAAAGAGAGAAAGAAACATCAATGTGATGATGGGAGAGAGACACATCAATTGGTTGCCTCCTGTACCCAACCGGGGCCGAAGATTGAACCTGCAAGCCACGTACGTGCCCTTGATGAAGAATCAAACCCAAGATGCAGGCTGACACTAACCACTGAGCACGCCAGCCAGGGCTTCACCATCCATTTTTTATTCAATTATGCCAATATTTTCTACATTATGGAAACAGATTATTTTAGGTTGGTCAGGGACAAAATATCTTTATTTTTATAAATACTATTATAATATATGTTACAAAAGATACTTAATCAGCAACCCCAAATTTATAATTTTATAGCTATTATTGCTTAGGATGAGACAAGCTTAAAATGTGAGTATATTTTAAATCAATTTAAGGAAAAATATTTAAAAATATTAAAAATCATAAAAGTGATATATAATTGAATGAAATTTTGGAAACCCTGGTTTGGGGTATTGTCATAGCAAATAACTTAAGTGTAAGTATTTCAGAGTTCATTTAATTATAATATGAATTTTTTGCATTTACAAATAAACCACAATATTGCATTAATTTAAAACTTCTATTTCTTCGCCCACATCTAAAAGCAGTGTAAAGTTTGGATAGATAGACTCACTCTAATAATAACAATAGGCAGCAATTATTAGCAGTGTGAATGCAAACTGAATAGAAAAAGCGTACCTAGCTACTTGGAAATGCTCATGCTTACATATAATTTTGAACACTTGCTTTTTCTGAAGAAGGAGGATGGAGGAAGAAATATCTTCACTTTTCTAAGTCCTTGTTTTTACAAACCAGTCTTCAAAGCTCCAGCAGGCATATTAATTATTAAACATTTTTATGTTGCTGAAATGTGAACTCTGTTAAAGGAAGTAAATTACTGTATTTCATAACACTATAACATTCCGAAGAACTAAATATCAGAGGAAGAAGCATTTCAGAAAATGATGGCTGGCCTTGTGGTTTTAAATGACATTGTAAGTACTTAAGGTGTGAACATCCTTATGGGATATTTGCAAATATCCCATATAATTCACCCAGAAAGGCAGGGAGGGGAGGTGTTTCTACTTTTCCCTGGGCATTGCTCTTCAAATTAAATAGAATAATCGACATGAGTGCACAAGTGTCTGATTGCATTTTGTAAAGAGGCTACCACTCAACTATTGCGCTTTCCTTTACAGTTATATTATGGGGCGCCTTCATTCTGTGGACAGACGTAGGTGCAGCCACTGTCCCCATTGCATTTCATACTTCGCTTATGCAGATAGCGGAGACGTGGTCTATAGAGTGAAGATTTACATGATGGTGGATTAGAGAGAAAAGTAGGTGAAGGAGAGAACTCAATTCTGGAAACTTGATGAAGGAACTGGAGAAAGGATATTACCATGGTATTGGATTCATCTTCATTTTTGTTTTTCATTCTACAAATGTGACACAATCTTCCCCTTTTCTTTGACTTCAGTAACAATGAGGCAAATGTGAGGGAATGAGCACAATGAACCCCAGGAGTATATTACACTAGCATGTAAAAATCCTAAAAGTGACAGAATATTAGAGTATGCTCAGCAAATGATTTTTCATTATTATCCAGAACAAGCATTTAGCAGCAAAAAATAGAGAACCCAGCAAATAATGGCATAGAGGTTTGTATAGGTCATGCAAGAAAATGTCCAAGGCTGAAATTATGCCTCAAGATGATAATGGGCATCCAGATACTTTTCATTTTTCTTAACCTTCGCAAACTTATTATTTTATGGTTTCAAGAGAGCTGCTGCTCCGGGCTTCTGGTCTGTTCCAAGCAAAAAGACTAGTGGGAAGAGAAAGGGAAAGGATGCAGAGAAGAGAAGCAAAGGCTTCCCTGAACCCGTACTAATGTCTCATTTACCACAACTGTGTCACAAGACCACCCCTTGATGCAAAGGAGTTGGAGAAAGTCAATATTTTTAACCAGGTCCCTTGCCACCTTCCAACTAAATTAAAGTCCCTTTGGAAGGTCTAAAGTGACCCTGGTTATCAGTTGAGCAGTCAGCAGTCATCTACTTTCCAGGTGAACAGAATTCAGGGACTTTTCCCTGGGGCATCTAAAGGAAGCATAGGCTATTTAGACAACTCAAACATTAATTCTCACTAGATATATATATATTTTTTTGGTTAATCCTCACCAGAGGATATTTTTTCCATTAATTTTTGGAGAGAGTAGAAGGGAGAGGGAGAGACAGAGAGAAATATTGATGTGAGAGAGACACATTGATTGGCTGCTGCCTGCACACACCCCAACCAGGGCTGGGGAACCTGTAACCAAGGTATGTGCCCTTGACTAGAATCGAACTTGGGACCCTTCAGTCTGTGGGCCGACGCTCTATCCACTTAGCCAAACTGACTAGGGTTCACTAGATATTTTTGCTCCTTAAAATGCATACATTTTGGTAATATTTATGATAGACCTGAAGCTGGATACAACAATTCAGATATCCTTAATTATTCTATACTATTTTTTTCATGGCATAATTTGGTACAGTTTTTAAAAGTCTACTTTAGAAACAAAAGACCACTATTATAGCTCATTCTTCAATAAATATGCATGAAACCCTAAGGCATGCTGGACGTTGCTTAAGTGGAGAAGATTCAGGTATGAACAACACAGTTAAGGCCCTTAAGTCCATGGATGTATTACTAGTGTTTGAGGACTGTCAATATATACATAAACTAATAAATAAATGAGATGATTTCAAATAGTGAAATGTTCCTGGAAGAAAATAAAACAAGGTGCTATGGCAGAGGGTGGCATCTCCTGTTTTATAGTTGTGTGGCATTGGGCAAGGCCTTCAATCACTCTGGGACTCAGTTTTCTGATCGGTCAAATGTAGAGGAAAATATGGGGGTGGGGTTTCACCAGATAACACTGTGAGGCTCCTTTAAACTTTACGATCTGTTTCTCTCCTCTGATTCTCCTTCAGGAATGGCAGGCAAGAAGCAAAGGAGAAAAGAAAAGATGGGAATAGACAGAAAACTGCAGTAATAAGGGACGGTGGAATGCGAAGAGAAAGGGGGTATGTTGTGTGCTTGTATGACAGCCAACAGAACACAATTGTTTGAGTTAGAAATACACACATGTATGTATGTGTGCATGTAGTAACAATAGCACTGCAACCAGTTACATTCTCTGTCTTTTAAAGCTTCCCTTTAGAAAATGATCTTTAAAAGCGATCAGTTTTTGTTTGTTTTTTAAAGATTGAAAAGTCCTTCCAGCAAAAATGTCCTCCCACCAATCACTAATTGGATAGTGTACTGGGCCCTAGCACACGCGCTTTGTTGCTATGAAGTGCCACATACCAGATTTTCCCCTTCACCGAGATTTACGTGACATGATGTTACACTCTCTGGAACGTTCCCACTGGGCTCTGGATAGTTATTTTCTTTTTCTCCTCCAGGTGCAGAATGGGTTGACAGCAACCAGAAGCTGGCTTGTCAGCACTGCGCTCCGACTTGAGCTTGGAAAAGCACCAACACAAAACGAACACCACACCACCATCACCTCCAACTCCGTCTGAAGCGTTATTTTTTCTCTCCGGGATCGCTTTCTGAAGCACCGTAGATATTTTATACATAAATATTGACATATTTTTTAGAAATTGTTCCTTTACTTTGTATATATTTTTAATCATTCACTCAGTCTACACTCTTTGCTAAGTTCCTCATTTTGGATTTATTTTTCTATATGGCTAAAAGGAAGATCTTGAATTTGGGTACATTTTGCTAATTTATTTTTATTTTTCTAATTTTGGAATCCGAGCCTTTAATAATTACGATAAATATGTCTGACAGGAAGGACTTACTTTATAGATCAGAAAACTAGAGTCCACAGGGCATTAGTGGCGCTACATGGACCAATAATCTAGCAAGCCCTTTCCGTAGCTTATGATCTGTTGGAGAAGTTGTGAGAGTTTTTAGGATGCAAAAAACCACCCTCCCTAGGAACCATAGGCTTTTATGTTTTCTTATAGTATCTTACATATTGACCTGAAACTAAACGTTCTGTTTCAGAAATAAGGCATACGGAGTTATGTTGCTAAAATAAAGCTGAAGTGGGAAGAAGGACCGGAGTTCTACTTTAATTGTTTGGCATGAACTTCAAATTAAATGACCTATTACCAATAAAAGAAGCAAACTGAAACTCTTTTTAAAGTATTTGGCTCCTTTAAAAATAGTTTCTATAGCCTCTGGCTGGTGTGTTCAGTGGATAGAACACAGGCCTGCGCACTGAGGGACTGGATTCCCAGTCAAGGGCACTTACCTGGGTTGCAGGCTTGATCCACGGCCCTGGTCTGGGCACGTGCAGGAGGCAACCAATTGATGTGTCTCTCTAACTCCCTCTAAAAATATCCTCAAGTGAGGATTAAAAAAAAGTTTCTATGTTTAAATCTATACTTCAAAAAAAATAACCTTTGATATTGCACAAAATAAAATTGCTAAATTTATGACAATCTGAAGTACAATCTTTACTTAAAGAACAAGGCATCAATCTTTTTAAGTAGTTTTATTTTCTTAATATCTAAAAAAAATTATAAAATGAAAATAATTTTGTAATTGCTATTTTTTCTTTCCCCTTCTCCATGGCTCCCTGGCCCCTGTATTTGAAAGATGGTCATTTTCACTCAGACTTTGTATTGCTAAAGACTTGAAAATAATATAAGCAAGCATAATTACCCCAACCTAAATACATAATAGTGGAATACACTATACGTATGATGGCATTAAAAAAACAATATGCTACTTAACAAGGAACCAAAGAGAATATTCTAACTGCTGCTCTTCTCAGGCTAAGGAATGATTTTCATTGGAATTTCAAAACACCATTTTTCTCAAAAGCGGTGCCGGGGATCGAGACATACTACTTCCAAAGATGGCACCTTGGCACACTGAGTGTTTTACACTGGAGGAATTTGAGAAAATGGTAGGAGGAGGAAGGTCACTCTGACCTCCCTGCTTTCCCCCTGAAACAGGCCATAAAGCCCTCTTGAGAGAGGCGCCCTCCCTGCACCTGAAGGAGAACAGCATCCTTGTCTCTGAAGACAAGGAGATTCGGAGAAGAACCTGAGACAACAGGCCTTGTGAAGTTCCCCCAGGTGACCACGCTGACCTGGTGCTCCTTAAACCAGCACATTGCTCCACACTGTCCATTCTTTATCTTTTTCAAGTTGTTTTTTTAAAACTGATTTCAGAGACAGGAAGGGGGAGAGAGATAGATAGGAACATCAATGTTCCCTAATGGGGATCAAGCCCACAATCCAGGCATGTGCCCTGACCAGGGATTGAACCATGACCCCCTGGTTCATAGGTTGATGCTCAGCTACTAAACTATCTCAGCCATTTTTTTTTTTTTATCATTCCTAGCATAAAAATACTCCAGTCTAATGATCTCTTCTGACTTTCATTTTCTTTTGAAGCCTCCCATGTCATGTAAACTTATATTAAATAAAGTGGTATGCTTTCCCCCCCTATTAATCTGTCTTTGTCAGTTTACTTTTCAGACCCAGCCAGGAACCCTCGGAGACTGGAGGAAAACTTTCTTTCCCTGCAGTAGCAAAGGTTTCTATAAACCAAAGCAAGGAAACGGTAAGAACTTAAAAGAAAGCCAAATAGCTTGAAGATGGCTGGTTCAACATCTCTTTAATAATGGCAGGAATTTATCCTCTCTTCTTTATTTTATAAAAGAGACTCGCATTTGTCAAGGCAAGGCAGCTTTCCCATTACATCGCCCCTGCAGCATGAATTATGTGGATGTGTTTCCCTAATTGTATTCCCAGATGTTGCTTTCATCTTTCTTCTTTTGCCCTAATAAGACATAGATTCCCATTTTGAAGTGTTTACTTATTTGTTATACTTGTCAAGCGTTTTAAACATCATTTGGGTCTTTATTTGCTTTTGAAAACACCCAGTATGCTAAAAATGCAAGCTTGACATAAAGTCAGTGATGACTAAAATAGGAATTACACTACACAGTCCTTCGCTTCTCCGTGATACCAAGCTTAAGCTACACATCTGCACCACCAGTAAAAGAAATTGTCATAGGAAGTAGTTCAGTGGAACTGGCTGCTGTCTAAATAAAATTTAAAAAATAACTTTAGAGTAGGGGCAGAATAACATTAAAAATTAGACATTGTCATTCTAAACTATGAAAAGCGCTGTAATGATATAAAATAATTTAATGCAACTTGGTGGGAAAATATAATTGCCAAAATTAATAAATTTATATTTAAATCACAAATAAATTTGTATGTTTTTTCTATTAATATATGAACTTTATTAACTTTCCTTTCATTGTGTAATGTGGAGTTGAACTATTTTTCAGATTGAGGAATATATATGTGTGTGTATAGAATATATATGTGCATACATGTATATCTACATATGTATAGAAAATATATAGATGTATACAAATGTGTGCATATATATACATAAATGTACTGATGCTGAAATAAAAAAGAAAACTTCTTTAAAGAGAGAGAATAAATTTAACTCATTTGCTATTTAATTAAGCACAAAGAATTAAAACGAAATACTTCCCTAAGCTAGCACATCCAAATTGCCTTCCATTAAGGAAAGCTAGGTGAGAATGGAGGCAGACGCCCAGAATAAACTAGACAAAGGGAAGAATGTGAGGGCGCCCTACAAAGAGATGAAGAGCTGTGGCACAGGGCGAGGTGGGAAGAGAACGGCAGCCTGAGGAAAGCCCCCCCCCCCTCCCCCCGGAGAGGCGAGGCCAGCTCCTGCTCCTCCCGGTCCCGGCCACACAACTTGCTCTTCGTAAGTCCCTGCCCACCCTGCCAAGTCATCCCCGCCAGAATGTGTCTTCTGCACCATGGCTATGTCCAGCAGCCCATTTTTTCTCTGGTGGGTTTAGAAATTATGGTTTCAATGTTGAGCCACTTGGCTTCTAGATTGCATTGGACTTACCACATGTAGTGGATGAGTCTGTTCTTCTCACAAGGGCAGTTTCCACATTATGAAGGATCCTCTCCTCCTGTTGTTTTCCTTTTCTTCACAGAAAACCCTTTTTATCTTGCTACTGAAGATTCTGTGAACCTGGCGGAGTTTGCTGGGGCATGTGCCTGTAGCTTTTTATTTTTTTGAGAACCTACTGCTGTTGCTTCACGGGGTACTTGCATGTCTAATGATGTGTTTTAATTAACAAAGCCTTCTGGGAAGTCTAAAGTTTATTTTATTTTTATGCTGACACCTTTCTCTTTAATATTTCCATGAAAATTGTCCCCTACAATCCAGTGTCGACATGGCATATATTAACATGGATATCAATATGCGTCGGTCTTGAGCCATCTGTATAGATACACATACATCAGTGCATGTCTCGATCTACCCTTATCTACATGTGTAACTTGGCCTTTCCACTCCTCAAGCAAGGACATAAACGCTGAAAGCAATGACATGATGATCTTTGCTATAGAATGGCTGGCCTTCTCTTCACATGGAACAGCCCCATCATGGGGACCTTCAGAATATTGCTACTGAAGCTAAGGCCATGCTATGGTCCTGAAATGATGAGCCTGGATTAATTTTAAAGGAAGAGGATGAAGTTCCTGGTAGATTCTTATTTTTATAGCTTGTACCATTTCAGCTTTTTCTTATGTGTCAGTAAATAGCCTCAGCACCTTACACAAGCCATTTCACTTAATCATTCCAACAATCCTATAAAATAGGTACTCTTACTATCTCCACTTCATAGAGGCCTAAGATCACAGAGACCATATGTAACAAAGTCTAAAATTGGATGATAGCCAAACTCGGTCCTTGGATGAGATATGTATTTCTTGCCTTAGGTGTTCCACAAAAATTCAACAAGAAATAATAGCATCTGGATAAATACAAAATAATAATATTAGTTTATGTTAATTGAGAACCAACAATGTTCAATGGTTCTCAACCTTCTGGCCCTTTAAATACAGTTCCTCATGTTGTGACCCAACCATAACATTATTTTCATTGCTACTTCATAACTGCAATGTTGCTACTGTTATGAATCGTAATGTAAATATCTGATATGCAGGATGGTCTTGGGCGACCCCTGTGAAAGGGTCGTTTGACCGCCAAAAGGGTCACAACCCACAGGTTGAGAACCGCTGGTCTAGATCCTTTAAATAATCTTCATTATCATTTTACCATTCGATCAAAGTCTTCACAGTGAGAGATGAGAAAATGTTAAGGTCTACAGTCACCAAACACCAAAGACATACAGGATGGAGTTCATTCTGGCTCCAAGCTTGTATGGTTCCCACTATTGGAAATCACCTAGACATCTGGGCTTTTCTCCTTAGCAAAGTTGGTAAGATTAGCTGCAATTAATACATCACCGCACCTGCAGACCCATCTCCCCGAGGGTAGACAAGAGACACAGGGGGAGATCTGAATGTTTCTCTTGTATAATTCAGGTTTGCTTTTCGTGTGCTATTAAGAATTAAGAATTAATGCACTCCCCATTTGCCTGCCCTGAGAAAAAACACAAATGGCCTTTTGAGATTGCGTGGATCTAGAGTGCTTGAAAAGTGAGTCTCATTTTGACTTACCAGGGATGTTACCTAAAAGGGATTAACTCAACCATATATCAAACACTTGGGACAAACAAGAATGAACATTTCCTTTTTTCCTTCATTCATTTATTCATATTCGTTTATTCAACAAATATTTACTGAGCACCTGCTGTGTGTAAGGATATTTCTTTAAGTTAAAGTCTGGCAGCAAGCACACGACGTGGAGAGCTACAATTTCCCTGCACAGAGCGACAGAGAGCTCTGTTCATCCAGAGGAGAGGGTCTGAACGTTCAGACCAGAGTGATGAGAAGAGGCTTTCTGGGAGAGCTGGCGTATGCTCAGACCCTTGGAGGAAGGGGGAGCAGGGACAGGTAAAGAAGGCAAAGAGAGCAGCAAGATCCGCTCGGTGCAGAGGCAGGGAGGAGGTCCAGGAACAGTGAACGGTGCAGCGAAGGCCATGGCTAACAACATCGGCTGGGTTAGACTGTGAAGGGCTTTGAACACTAAACTAAGGAGTTAAGGTTTGCCTGCAGGCCAGTGGTTTGCATCACCTCAGGCCCTGCCACAGACATACTCAATGAGACTCTCAGGGTAGGGGGGCTGATGCATGCTGAAGGTTGAGAACCAGTGTTGTGGCCAGCCCCTCAAACCGCTATGTGTGCAGTGAATGGATGACACGTGTACTGGAAATTCTGCCTCCGGGTCCTGTGGGTGGCCTGGGCCCAATCTGCCACGTGGTCTGTGTATGTGTGCAACCGCATTACCCTAAGCTAAGAGTGGCTTTTACGTCTTTAAAGGATTGTTAAAGAAGAAAAGGAAGAGGAGGAGGAAGAAGAAAAAAGCGAGGAAGGAGGAGGAGGAGGAGGAGGAGGAGGAGGAGAAAAAAGAAAGAAAGAGCAGGAGGAGTGGGGACTCTGTGAGGGAAAGTAGCTTGCAAAGTCTAAAATATTTCCTCTCGTCCTTTACGGGAAAAGTTTGCTGACCTCTGGTGGAGACAAGGAGAAACTGTTTTTGAGAAGCACAATAGGTCCAAAGAATGAATTAAGGACATTTAATAACAGTGTGCAGAAAAGAAAAAGTGAAGGGAGCTGGAAGCAGAGAAGCCAAATAATGAAGACAAGTGAGATGGTAAAGACCTAAACAATGAAATGTTCTTTGAATAGAAAGAAGAAATTGGTCGATAATGTTTATAAAAATAATATGATTTAACTTTAAGTTGACTCAAACACTATTCCATAGTAAAGTTCACAACAATTGAAGAAATCGCAGACTACATCCAGTTCGGCAATCTCTTGGGATTTGATTTGCTTTAGTTTTCAGAGGGTAGTACAGTTTTGATAGCACAGAAGCCTCTTATTTAGTGTGTGTGTGTGTGGGGGGAGGGGGACCTCATGTTTAAATGCATAGCTGGGGTTTAGAATTAACTCCATATTTAATTATTCCCTAGAAATGATGTGCATAGAAATACCCAAGTTATCTTCTTAAAATGCCAAATACAGCTTAGCAGATCCAGATGGGCTTGAGATTCTTCATTTATAAGTTCCCAGATGGGAACCACACTTTAAGTAGCAAAGTCTAGACTTACACCAGTGATTATTTGAAAAGCAAAAATTTAAGGTCACATATTAAGCATGGGAAATAATTCCTCCATCCACAGACATCTGCTGTAAGACGTGATGTAATTGGTCACCAGAGTACACCTGCCTTTGCTATTGATCACTGGAAATTCTGCCCTATCAGAGGGGTAGTGTTTAGGGACACGTGCCTGGATATGGAATAAAGGGTAGAATGGAATAAAGGGTAGAATGAGAAGTAATGGAAATGATGGGTGGAGAAGATCTTGCAGATCTTCCCACCATGGCCAGAGGCAGTCTACCTAATAGTTTGGGGAGTCACACTCCTTCAGACCTCAAATCCAGTTCTTCCACTTACTAGCTGCGTGATTATCGTTTGTTTGTTTTTGGTCACAGTTCCTCCTCCATAGACGGGGATAACAATTCCTCAAAGAGTAGTTACAGGGTGTAAAGGAGAGAATGTCAGGAAATAGTGTAATGCAACCTGGCCAGTGTTGCTTAGTGGTTGAGCGTTGATCTATGAACCAGGAGGTCATGGTTCAATTCCCAGTCAGGGCACATGCTCAGGTTGAGGGTTCAATCCCCAGCAGGGGGAATGCAGGAGACAGCCAACCAGTGATTCTTTCTCATTATTGATGTTTCTATCTCTCTCTTCCTTTCTGAAAAAAATAAAAATATATTTTTAAATAAGAAAATAATGTAATGCAGTAGTGAGACTATAATAAACTATAATAAACACTAAATAATTATAATCTTTAATGATAAGAGATAGAAATGTATCAGCTTGAGATGCAAAGGAAACTCTCCAACCATCACAAGTATTAAGAAAATGACCTAGAAATTTATTAATGTTACTAAAGGATAAATAGCCCCAAGTAAATATGTGAATATACATGCTGTTCCATGTATAGGATTTGTATTTTAAATATTTAGAATTCCCTCCAAAGAAATGACATGTATGTAATGTGGGACATTATTAGGAGTTTGCTTTCTGACTAAAATATATATAGTCTTTATTGTTTAAGGCTTGCACTAAATGGTGGCTAAGCATTGCAATGTTTAGAGAAGCAATTAGACAGAGGACAGAAGGTTTAATGTAGCTTCCAAAGGACATAGGTGTTTTATGTCTAAATTGTATTTCTAAATTAAAGTAAGGCCTTTGAAAGCTTCCTGATAGTAGGTGGAAATTTATCATGGAATGACATCTGAAGTAAAATTTCAGTTAAGTGTCCTGGATCTGATGACAAGATGCATTTTACATTTTCATCACGAATGCTTTCGCACCTTGGAGACGCAGCCGGAGAGGAGACCTCATTGTGCCAATGGCTCTTACTTCGCTTAATGGAAAGTCTCGAGGTCCTCGCCTGGACTTGAAACTCTCTGCCTCTGTGTTCTTCTCCAGTGTCACCTCACTCACACTGCCCTTCACAGCGCTTTCCTTCCCACTGCGCCTCTGCCCCACCCTGCAGAGATGTAGTAGAAAGGAAAACAGGTCTTCGGTGCCAGAGAGGCCTGGGACCCGATCCCAGCGTGGCCTCCACCACCTGAGACCTGCATGGCCTCCGAGAAGGCTCTTCCTCTGAGACTTGGTTTCCTGACCCACGCCGATGCCCACTCTGCTGGATTATTGCGGATTAGAGATGATGTTTGTTAAGCGTCTATGGAGGCTGTACCCAGAAAATAAGCAATGAACATGGGCCTTTGTTGTTAGTTATTACTTAAGTGTCAATGTGTGTGCCACCTATTCTCAGCGGCGTTCTCAGAAGCCCTGATGATGGAAGCGATTTTTGCCTCCTTATCATCAGGAGGTGCAGCTATCGGCACTCCTATATGTGGCGTGTTAATTATTGGATGTACAGATCATGCCCGCTGTGGGTATGAAATCTCTAGAGCAGTGGTTCTCAACCTTCCTAATGCCGCGACCCTTTAATACAGTTCCTCATGTTGTGGTGACCCCCAACCATAAAATGATTTTCGTTGCTACTTCATAACTGTAATTTTGCTACTGTTATGAATCATAATGTAAATATCTGATATGCAGGATGTATTTTCATTGTTACAAATGGAACATAATTAAAGCATAGTGATTAATCACAAAAACAATATGTAATTATATATGTGTTTTCCGATGGTCTAGGCGACCCCTGTGAAAGGGTCATTCGACCCCCAAAGGGGTCGCGACCCACAGGTTGAGAACCGCTGCTCTAGAGGAAAGATTTAGGTTTCCAGATTCCTATGTGCACCATGCACTGGCCAGGAGTTTGCAAATAACAGGTGCAATAATGACTGTTGAGTGAATAATTCTTTAGTAGAGCAAAAGTCACTTTTGGACATGACTCAAATCAATGTTTAAGTTGGTGCACTTCTGGTGTTTCCTGATTTCTCCGACTTTTCAGTGCCCCATCAAATTGCATTACAGAAGACACCAAATGTTTCTCAATATATTCCCTCAAGTACGATTTATTTAACAGTCATATATATGAAAGAGAATTACAGCAGAATAAAACACAGGAATTTTAGCTTGTCATGTTACAATGCAATGAGAGGTGCTGGTTACATGAAAAGGCATATGAAAATGTTAGCTATATGTTGGGTAGCTGAGGATAAAAGCTCAAAGCAGAACGCTCATGGTGCAGCAGCCTAACTCATGCATCTCTTTCTCCAGGGCAACTCAGCGCTGATGTTCACAGAAGGGAGGCAATGGTAACCCTGCTGTGACCCCCTCATTAGCACAAATGGCTGCTGGTAGCTGTCTTAGGGAGAGATGGAAGGAAGAAACAAGGAAGTAAAAAAGGAGAGAAGGAGCCAGGGGAGGGAGGTTAGGAAAGACAAGTCTTCTGAAGAGATGGAGCAGGTTTTCCCCACTCCCTCTGGAAGTTCAGCCACCGTCCTCTCTGTCGTGCAACCTGGAAAAGTAGGTTACAGCCCACAGACAGAAATGGATAAATTCCTTATATGCCTCCATGTTTTTTAGGAACAAAGTCCATAGATTGTAAGGTACTAATAGGAACAAAGTGGGCATGTTTCCTAGGACGATGGAGTAGGAGTTTTCAATGGACTTCTCCCCCAAGAGGCCCCATAGCTTTAGGAAAGACAACTGGCTCAAACAGGAACGAAAGTAAGTAGAATTCCCAGAGGCGGATTCTATTTTAAATGCAGAATGTTTTCAAGCTGGTAAATAGCTAAAGAAAAGACATTGAAAGTAGTTATAGTTTTTCCATAAATAAAAATAAAATACCCTTTTAAAAGGACAAAATGTCACCATGATGTACATATCTATATTTCCCCCCAATACATCATTATAGATCAATCTTTACTGCTTACATTTAAAATATCAATTGCAATACGATGTCTATGATACAATTCAATTATATAGCTGTCTTCTACACAAGATTCAGGTGAAACAAAAGCTAGGAACCTTATTCACAGAACATTTAAAAGCGCTTTATACACAGTCTATACACAAATATATCTTAAGTTAGAAGGATGCATACCTAATATGCATATAGAATATGGCTTACACATTAAAAGAGATCTAAGTTGTGAGTTATAAAAACCCCACTATTGAGGCTGAAAAGCTTCTGGTTGTATCCCTTTCTAAGATATTGCTTAGCATGGTAGGACCCAGAAAAGAAGCAGGTGCAACAGAAAGTCTTGAGGACCCACACACCCCCCCTCACTGTAATTGATGGCCACTCTTGGTTTTTCCCATCCAGTTCCTGCCTTTTACAAAAACAAAGTCACTTAGTCTCACAGACATTGAAGTGTTTACAGTGAAAAGTTACAACACCTAACTGCGCTTGACTTTCTTGTCAGCTAATAACAAATACAGGTAGTTCTTCAGTTTGGAGCAAGGAAAAGGCTCTGCACATGCTCAGGCAAAACATGACAAGGAAGCAGAGTCTCCAAGGGTGGTGGCTTGTTTCTGTGCAGGAAAACGTCAAGTCACATCAAATAATGTTATCTGTACAGAAAAGTGTGGGCTTCCATTCTCATAGATATTTTTGAACACACACACACACATACACACACACACACACACATACACACACACACACACACACACTCTAATGGGATCAACACCCCAGAAGGCAAAATTCCACTCTCAGTTCTTGTGTCTGTCTCCAACAGTGGAGGTTCTCGTTGTCCAGGGTTGTAGGGAGTGTGTGACTTCCGTGGTGCTGTCGCCCCTGTAGGGGCTGCGATATATTCTGAAGCCCCAGGGACGGGTGCAGGCTGGTCCACTGCTTTCCAGGACGGGTTGCACGGTGGGTTCCCAGCTTGCGAGGCATGATAACATGCTCGCCAGATCACAGGGCCAAGGTTGTGATGCTCTGTTGTTGTTCTAGGACTTCAACCACAGCTTCGGAATAGTCCTGCCTCTCAATTTGTTCCCGTGTAGTTAAAATAACAAGGACGATCTAAATGGCCTGCTCCTCAGAGCTGTAAAAAATATGTTTTCATATTTTTTTTTTGCTTTCCTTTTACTTGAGACCTTAAAAATGCGTAGTTATAGCACTCTGTATAAAACAATGGAAGAAAGTAAAATTTTAAAATACCTCTTCTGCACATGTATTGCATGATCACCTATGCTATACCTGGTTCAAAATGATGATAATTTTAAACTGCCCAACTGTTGTCTTAAAAATTTCTCCAGATTGATTGAACAACACCAAATTGTGGAGGAAAAAATGATGGCAGAAGCACTGGCTAAAAACCCGATAGCAAATTTGAGTGTTATTTATTTGGCCAGAGTTACTAGCACAGAATGTATGTTCTTCTTACTCATTCCTTACACAGGAGTCCATAAAAAATGGCCCGATCCAAGTGTGTGGTGAAAGAGAATATAGTTCTGCAGGAAGTTGCGGAGTTAAGTTTTAGTACTGTTCTCATTATCCTGAAATAAAATTCAAATGAATATGAAGATCATGTCTTAGTCATATACAGACATTAATTACTGTGTTGCAATTTCCCTTTAGACTTTATATACCTTGTCAAAAATAAGCAATTTCTCAGTATATGATATTGATTTTATATCAGTTGGAATTCATCCTTCTATTTCTCGTGTGTGTGTGTGTGTGTGTGTGTGTGTGTGTGTGTGTGTGTCTTGATCCCAGTAAAAATTTTGATCCTTTGGATCAGAAGTAACACAATTAAGTAGCTATACAGGCCTGGCAAGTAATATACATGAGATAAGTGGGCCCGTGTAAGTGTAAAACAAGTAGAGTCACAAGGACTATAGTAAAGTAAAGAGCAGAAGCCCTGTCTCAAGATATTCAAAAAGATATTTTAAATCAGTGTGGAAGTCAAATAATGCAAATGCCCAGGCGAAATCCAGCCCACACACCTCTTCTTGGGTTAACTAGAAAGAGCCTGCAGGCCAAATATGACCCTCAAACATAATTTGTTTGGTCTACGCAGTGTTTTAAAAAACATTGAGCCAACATTAAAAATTGGAATATTTTACCAAAAAAAACCTCTTAACCAATAGGAACACTTGGAAACACTGGGCCCTCACTCTTACCTGGTGAAAATCTGCCAGAACTAAAGGGTGGGTGGGTGTAGCCCCCGGGATTGGGTGTGCCATGTCCTCTCTGTTTCCAAGGCTGACCAGACACTACGCCTACGTCACAGTTGCCAATCGTCACCCCAGCTGTTTTCCAACTTCACCCACTTCCCTCTTTTAAGAGACCTGCCTATTCCTTGAAGGCATGCGAATTTCCTCTACTTGATTCCTGGAAGACTGTGCACTAAAGGCAGGGCTTTCTCAAACTGAAAAGAAAGCTAATGAACTTAGGTCCTGATGAAAAAAACAGTTGTCTCATGGTCTGCTGGCTGCTGGGGTTTGAATATTGCTGTTTAGTTTGATTGGGTCTCAAACTTTTCCAGCTTTGGGGTTTTTTAGTTCAAAAAAAAAAAAAAGAGAGAGAGAGAGGGAGAGAGGGACTTCATTAACTGCCAAAGGAACCTTATCAAAATCTTTTACTAATGAGATGTCAGAATCTTACACATAATTTTCTTTTTTTGCCTTAGACAGTTTCATACTCGTCATTTTAACAAACATATTTGAAACCTGTGTTTCCGACACGTAACTTTCGGAAAATATTTATAAATATCCAGCTTGATATTATAAGTGCATAGAGAAGGCTGATCTTAAACATTTTTTAAAGCCATGAAGTATACACTGGCTTGGAGGCACTTGGTAGGAAGAATCTTGCTTAATTTTATTTAATCAGTTTTCTAATGGCATTTATTTGACAACAAAACCTTTTGTACTTAAACATCTATAAATATTCCACTGGATTAGTTTTCCCTAAAATATACTTTGAGGGCTTCTGTATCATCAGAACCCAAGGACTCTCCTAAAAAGAGCTGTGAGCTCTAAAGGTAAGACATTTATAGTTTGGATGAAGGGAAAGGAGAGATGTTGCTGTAGCTAATAAAGGACAATTATTAAAATGGTTGAATATAAAGATGGGTTTTAGTTGCTGAACAGCCACTTTGTGGCTTGATTTCTACCCAACCTTCATACGTAAAATAGGAATCACAGTCACTAACTCTGGAATTATTGAGTGAGATAATATGTGTAAGATATGCCCCACAGTGCCTTACACTTGAAAGTTGCTATTTAATGAAACTATTATTATCAATCACTTTTATAACCAAGTGCAGAATACTGAGAAATTAATCATCTTAAAAACTAATCACATTCTAACTCTTTCATATCTTAAGAAACATTTGAGGAGCTATAATAACATCTAAAACTCTCAGCATTTCTTGCCCCCACCATCACCCCAACAGCAGGATGAATTTTAAGACTTGAGCTTAGGTTCTTACTTATTTAAGGAGACACGAAGGCATCTCCACTATAAATACACATCCTTCCCTTCTAACTACCTGCACCTCCTTTGAAGTCCCAACACAGTGGTTGTCAACTTTAGTGTACAGAAATATCAGTAGGTGGGTTTATTAAAAACTCAGACTTCCAAGGCATCACTCCCAGACCTAACAATTTGATAGACTGAAGGCAAGCCCTAGAAGCTGAATTTTTAAGAGAACCATTGAGGCACATGTCCAAGGATTTTAGCAAATACTGATGTTTCCTTCATAATATGTACTTGCTTTGTTATTACCACTTGTTGTAAACATTTACATTTTCTACATGAAGTAGAAAAAGAAATCAGGATTAAACCTCCCCATTGACTATAGCCTATTATTTTTGAAGGGCTAAAATGTCTCAGTAAGTATAATATATATTGAAAAGCAAATTGAGAACTCTTTGAAAAGGTAAATATTTAAGATATTGCCTCAGAAGATAGGAGACAGAAGTTTTTCTAAAAAGAATCCAGGAGGCCATTTAAATAAAATAACTTTGTCTCTAGGGATATTCTACAAACCATTCATTTCAGAAATTAGGTTTCTTATCTAAAAATAATACTTACCTCTCGTGTTTAAAATGACAGAAGCCGTTATTGTATTTCAAACCTATGAATGTGTATCAGCACGTTTTTCTTCAGCATTTACTTGACCTTCTGAGTTCTTATGAAGATCAGGTTCACCTAGAAAACAAGCAAACGAAATCAAAATAGGCCTGTGGAAAAAATGTGTAAGGTCAGGAAACAAGCAATTCATAAAATGGTGAAGAATATTATACAATGGATTTTGTGGCACATTTCTCCAAAGATAGCAAACATTTTCTTTTCAGCCTGTGGGATTTACAGAGTATAACAAGTCATCTTCTGGCCATTACACAACTTTGTGAAGTTGCAATTTAATCTGGGAATACAGAAACGAAACAGATGAGACATGTTTAAACATCTATTAGATCAAATGTAAAAATTATGTATGTTTTTCTTGAATATTTTTAATTGAAACAAATTCTTTTAAACACATCCTCTAATGATAAGTGTCTTTCAGCACACATTGCTTAGTTGTTATGAATTTAAAACAAATGAGCCTAAGAGAATAGTAATAAAATAATCTGCCAAAACAAAGTAATGGAATTTATAATCTTAGAATCACTTGGCTTCCATATAAACCTTCAAGAAGAAGAAAAACATTTGCATGAAAACTGTTCCAACATTTCAAGAAAGGTTGCAAAGAATCTATCAGAACCAGAAATATGAAGCAAAATATACAGTTAAAAGAGCTTATAATATAAGAAAGTAAACAAAAGTCGCAGAAATTAATTATTGAGTCAATTACTCAAACTATCTGGATATTTCAGGAAATAGTTGTACATACGCAACTGCTCTTTTGTCTGACATTTGATTGAAAAATATATTAACAGTTAAACTTTGCACCAATTAACTTGGAGAGAATTCCTTCAACATATATTGTAAGACTGCATTATTTCAATTGCAACAGATTTTATATTGAAGTTATAAAATTAGTAAACATATAAACTCATGAGGTGTTATTACAAAGCAAATTTATTTTGTCTACTTTAAAAATATATTCAATGGGGACAACCTATCTTTTGTACCAGGATAAAAATTTCAGGTAGTATCAAGATTTTTCGGGTCATTCTTAGATAATAAAAAATCGTGTGGTCATATTAAGTTGCCAAAATCTGAACTCAGACATTAGAAGGTCTGATCACATAAATACACATCAATCTTAAAACAGAGAAAAAATTTCTTTCCAATTTTGGGTTTGTTGGAGAGCCCAGAAATGGTGTGGGGGTGGGGCATGGTTGATGTTTCCTTTACCCTCCCCCAAATGGTGGTTATGTTGCCTCCTGAGCAGGAGAAGGGAGAGAAGAGGCCTGAGAGGGGCAGCAAAGTTTCTCCCTGACGTGTACCACTGTCGGGCATTTAGAGCTCATT
Source organism: Myotis myotis (assembly GCF_014108235.1). NCBI lineage: Eukaryota > Metazoa > Chordata > Mammalia > Chiroptera > Vespertilionidae > Myotis > Myotis myotis. The sequence goes on along the minus strand of NW_023416390.1, from coordinate 37,961,942 downwards.
CTTCTGTGAGCACATCCAGGGGCTGGCTCTTCAGGGACTTCTCGCCAAGGACAATGGCGAGAGACTTTTACCCCCTTGGTATGGGCACCTGGAATGCTGGTTCCTTTTCAATACCCACAGCCTCTGGCAATGTGTTGGTACCTTTCCAGCTTCTGTCTGCGGAGGTACTATCACCTTCCGAGTATGGGTGGGACATATTCGGTTCACATGAAACACTGGTGAGGCAAATGTTTCCATTCGATACTTGAGGAAAGGCTGGAGTCTACTTTGGCTCATCTGTGATCATCTAACTCTTTATATTTCTCATGTAAGAACTGGACTCCGTTCCTCAAATCTCCTTAACTTCTAGCTCCCCTGCGGTTCTGGTGAAGCTCTCTTCTCTTGATTTGAGATGAAGAGAGAAGCATGTCTACATGTTTCCCCATAGCAGAGCGCCCATTAAAGAAACCTGCCTCATAAATCCTTATCCATCTATCAACCTGGCCTTTCACTGTTTGAGTTGGGTGAGGCTATGAGCACCCTACAATTAGCTTCTGAAACTACTTTGAAATTTTTGTTCCTCCCAACAGTTTGTTTCTGACATTTATTATATCAGAGTCTTGGTTTACACTTCTGCTTGATTATCTTGTTCCTTATGACTAGATTAGAAAAAAAAAACCCCACACAAAATTAACTAGAAAGAACAAACAGAGTGGGAAGAATACACAGAATTAAAAGAAAGGAATACGAGTAATTAATTCTCTGATTCTAAAAAACATTTCAGAGACTTTTTACAATGGGCAAAGGACACGGAGGTCCATGTACTGCCAAATGCTCTTATATCTAGTGGATAATGAGCTTACCAGTAACGAAAGAGTGGGCAAGGAACAAAATTATCAAACGCTTACAATGCAGTAATTACAAAAAGTTAAATACCAAAATGATACACAGATCACATCCAAGAGTAATTCTATACGTGTAGTTAGAACAGCATCAAGTAAAAACTGCGAGCAACTCAAGACAAGAATTTTGCAGCACTGAAAACATAGTGTTTCCCTTAAAAAGCTGTAAAATTCCAGATGTTTTCAGGAGCACATACACAACATTGCCAAGCATGGCAGCCAGATCGCTTGGCAGCCAGATCCTCAGCAAATCCTACTCACATTACTTTTACTTAATAATTCTTTAGTTGTAGAATCATTTACAATTAACTTGGATAATACTATGTGGAAGTAACCCTCAGGCTTTCATAAAAAAGAGATTCATATCATTTTGACCTAACATTCTGCCAGAGAAGAATAAATGATTTACATTATTCCACTAAAGATCATTTTGGCTCAAGGATTATCTCTGTAAAATGCCTTAAGAAACATCTATATAGTTCAAGGTCGCAAACATTTTTAATCATGGGCACCTCTTTTAGTTTGGTGAAACTATGGCTTTCTCAAAATAAAATGTATAAATAAAAAAAAGGAATACAAAGGATTCTACTTACATTAAAATATTATTATGACACATTTAAATTATCCTAGTGGTGTGAATATAATAATATATGTGCTTCCCTATTAATGCATTAAATAACAAGGAAAGAAATAAGTTGCCATGAACCAAGTGTGCTGGATTAACTAAAATTTCTTTTCTTGAGAGCATTTTCTGCCCTGGCTGGGTAGCTCAGTTGGTTAAAGGTTGTAGGTTCCATCTTTATCAGGGCACAAGTAAGAGCTCAGTCAGTGTTACGCTACACTCTGGAAATCTGATTGTAACAGTGAGTCCGTATAAATTAAATGGTATTACCCACTATGTTGTAATTATTTTTCTTTATTAGCCAAAAGATCTAAAAAACAAACAAATGATAAATGGCTAATGAGAAAACTAAGTATAAGGGATATTCCATCCCAAATCCTCTTCTTGCTCAACATCTGTACTTGCTGTTTTCTGACACTCCAAACCTAGTTCCTTGTTCTAATTTTACTTGGCAATATGAGTAAATATGGAAAGAGTTTATAGGATATTTGTAGCCTCTGAAAAAAATCTGCAGGTATTTGTTTTGCACATAGTAGGCCTCCGTAAATAGTGTTGGAATAATCTCATTACTAGTTCCCAACTTTTTGTTAAGCTCCGCAGTTTTGACTGTACAACACACTCCAACCAATTATTTCATATGACACAGTGGCTGGGTGGAGAGATGGTCCGGACCGCCAAAGGAGGATGTCAGAATCTCTATCAGGCATGTGGAATGGCAAACATCCTGAATCTCCTCTTCTCCGCTCCCACTTGTATTTTACCACTGATTTTTGGTAGGTTTCTCTTGAAAGCCTTTCTTATTTATTTATTTATTTTTTACTATTTTGAGAATGCAAGGCAGGATATAAGTACTCACACTGTAATATGAATAAGATACCTATGCTTATATAAAGAAGTGATAGGCTTCTTAGATAAGGCATTTTAATGAAAATCCTTGGTAGAATTTTAATGAGTAGAGTGGAGGAGGGGATCCCAAGAATCCAAGAATTGCATCCCCTGCGGAGGAAAGAACAGGATAAAGATAGACAGTCCACTGACTTTCCTAGGAGTAGAAGGCAAACATTTCAGGGAAGAGCTGTATGACCCAAGACAGAAATGTAAGGAGCATCATTACCAAGGGGCATGCTGTTGTTTCCTGGTACAGCTTGCCTTGGTGGCACTGGTCAGATTCTAATCTGTGCTTGACCATGAGCTGATGAAATTCCCTGCTCTCCCTCTCTGGATCTTGCTGCAGTCATTCAAATGCACAAGTGTTCAATTTTGACCTATCTTTGTGAACTGCAGATAAACTATGTTGAGCTCAAAAAAAAATAAATAAATAAATAAAGTAATGCATTGGCTGCCCTCCACTTGCGCCCCAACCTGCCTGAAGCTCAGGCATGTGCCCTCATGGAGAAGTGAACCTGGCAGCGTTTCGGTGCACAGGATAATGAGCCACTCTCCCATTGCCTTCCCTCTGGCAATCACCATACTGTTGTCTGTGGCCATGAGTTTCTTTCTTTGCTTAATCCCTTCACCCTTCTCACCCAGTCCCCAACCCTCTCTCCTCTGACAGCTATCAGTCTATTATCTGTATCTATGAGTCTGTTTCTATTTTGTTTGTTAGCTTATTTTGTTCATTAGATTCCACATATAGTGAAATCATATAGTACTTGTCTTTCTATTACTGGCTTATTTCACTTAGTATAATACTCTCCAGGTCCATCCATGCTGTCACACAGGGTAAGATTTCCTCCATGTTTATGGCTGAGTAGTATTCCATTGTGCAAATGTCCCACAGTTTTTTTATCTGCTCATCTACTTGAGCTGTTTCCAAATCTTGTCTATTGTAAATAACACTGCTATGGACACAGGGTTGCATATATTATTTCAAATTATTCAAATTAAAAGAAAGTTATAATCTTCTTCCTTTAAAATGGTGACAAGTAATAAATGTTAATCTAGTAATATTGTTTTAAATAATGTTAATTGAATAATCATATTATTTTAATTTCTCTTCTGAAAGGACTACAAAGGCTGTTTGCTTTGTTGATGAGCTGATACTGTGAACTATTAACTAGTCTGGTTTTACTCTCACTGTTTGTTACCGTGGCCCACACTCATTTGAACAAGTAGACATAGGTGTCATCACGGAAGTACCCAGAAACAAAAGGATACAGTCTTAATTACCATATTCAAAAGCCATGTCTGCGTATGGAACAAAGTTTCTTGGAAAATACTTAGTCAAACTCTATCTTCCCACCCACACCTCCAGAAGATATCTAGGTTTCTGATTCACTGGATATGGATTGAAGTTTTCTCCAAGAGAAGCAATTCGGATAAGGGGAGAATTCAGGTTGGTGGTGGGAGAGGTTTAATTTCTTATTGGTCTAGTGGCAATATTTTTTTCCAACTTATGGAACCCAAAGGAAGACAGGAGAGAGAAGAGTTGGATGATAAAAGAGGGCTAAATACTTATAGCCTCTGACACAGAATCCTGGCTTTGCTAGTCCTGTCACATTTTGAGTGAAAAGTGTGAAAGGTTTTGGAAATAACTCAGGGATCCAGAAGTAGAAGAGACCTTTGCCATGTTCCCTTATCTAGAATTCTGAGAGGTGGCAGAATTTTAAAATTCCAACTCATTTTATGAAGTGAGTATAACCTCAAACCAGAACAAGACAAGGTCAATATGAGAAAGTGAAATGACAGATTAATCTCACTCATAAATATAGATTTTTTTAAAAGTCAGCAAAAATAATTTTTAAAAGTTAATACATCAAAATTCATATGGGTTTACCCAAAGAGTACAAGGTGGTTCAACATTAAAAAATCTATTAATATAATTCACTACATGAACCAATTGAAAAAAAAGTCATGTGAATTATTTTTAAAGCTACAGAAAAGGTAATACATTTTCTTAACAAATTACTTATTGATGGGAATATAATTAACCTCATAAAGAGATCAAAGAAATTAAGAAATATCACTCTTAATGCTGAAACATTAAACACCTCTTTAAACTCAGAGACAAGCTGAATGTCAAAACTACTACCATTTCAGAATGTTCTGGATAAGCTTGCTAGTGATGGGGACTCAAGGAAAACAATCATAAAAGGTATACATTTGGGAAAGAAAAGAAACTGCTATTATTTACAAAAAAGCAGTATTCAAAAGCAAATGTATTTCTACATGTCTGCAAGAAATAGCCATTTACAAAAGCAACAAAAAATATAAAATACTGATGGGAATTCCAACAAAGTATATCCAAAGTTTAAATATTAAGTGATTACATAATATAGTTCAGGATGGGGCAAAAGTAGGTTTACAGTTTTTCATGTGAAAAATAATACAATAACTAATCCTATCTAATAAAAGAGAAACATGGTAATTGGTGTACGACCGCTACCCTTCACATTGGCTAATCAGGGCGATATGCAAATTAACTGCCAGCCAAGATGGCGGCCGACAGCCAGGCAGCTTAAACTGAACATGAGGCTTGCTTGCTTCAGTGACAGAGGACTGCAACGTTCCCTGCCTGCCGCTGCCGGCCTCTGAGCTTGTAGTTTAAAAAACATTGTAACAAATATAGAAGCTAAACAAAACCCCAGAAACCAGCTTTCAGAGAGCTGGGATCTCAGAGCTGGAGTTGATACAGAGTTTTGATTATAGAACCCAAACAAACCAGATACCTGCTTTCAGCAGCTGAGACCTCAGAGCTGGAGCCAAGCCTCAGAGCTAAAGCTGGCCCAGAATAAAAAAAGAAAAAGAAAAAAAGGAGCAGTTGGGAGCTTCAGACCCAGCCTGAAAACAGCCCTCAGCCCCTCATCCAGGCTGGCCAGGCACCCCAGTGGGGATCCCCACCCTGATCCAGGACACCCTTCAGGGCAAACCAGCTGGCACCCACCCATGCACCAGGCCTCTATTCTATATAGTAAAAGGGTAATATGCCTCCCAGCACCGGGATCAGCAGAGCTGAGAGGCCTCCCGGCACCGGGATCAGCATGACAGTGGGCAGCGCCCAAACCCCCTGATCGCCCTGTGGCTCTGTGTGTGACAGGGGGCAGGGCCACAACCTCCCTATCAGCCCTGCTCTATTCGTGACAGGGGAAGGCGCCCCAACCCCCTGATCGGCCCTGCTCTGTGCCTGATAGGGGGGAGCTCCCCAACCCCCTGATCGCCCTGCGGCTCTGTGTGTGACAGGGTGCAGCGCCCCAACCCCCCCACCCCACGGGCCCTGCTCTGTGTGTGATGGGGTAGAGCCATAACCTCCCCATCGGCCCTGCCCTGAGTGTGAGAGTGGCAGCATCCCAACCCCCTGATCGGCCCTGCTCTGTGTGTGACAGGGGGCGGTGCGCCAACTCCCCTATCGGCCCTACTCTGTGAGTGACAGGGGGGAGCTCCTCAACCCCCTGATGGGCCCTGCTCTGTGTGTGACAGGGGGGAACTCCCCAACCCCCTGATCGGCCCTGCTCTGTGCGTGACGGGGGTGGCGCCACAACCTCCCCATCGACCCTGCCTTGAGTGTGACAGGGGGCGGTGCCCCAACCCCCCAATCGGCCCTACCCTGAGCGTGACTGAGGGTGGCATCGCAACCTCCCAATCCACCCTGCTCTGTGCATGACAGGGGGCGGCGCCCCAACTCCCCAATCGGCCCTGCTCTGAGCCTGACCAGGGGCTGCACCTAGGGATTGGGCCTGCCCTCTGCCACCCGGGAATAGGCCTAAGCCAGCAGGTCGTTATCTCCCGAGGGGTCCCAGACTGTGAGAGGGCACAGGCCGGCCTAGGAACCCCCCCACCCCCGGCCCTCCGAGTGCACAAATATTTGTGCACCGGGCCTCTAGTAAATAATAATACAAGAATAAACTGTGTTTCATGTACTCACAATCATAAACCTACTTTTGTCCCATGCAGTATATGTTTACTATACCTAACATCTAATAACACTAATAAGAATTTTCTATCATTATTTTTATTATTATTAAGGACAAATAAACTTTTGGAGCAACATGAAAAAAAGACCTATGAATGATGAGATATGTATGAATAGGAAGACAATCTCATAAAGATGACAATATTCCCCAAATTGATATAAAAGTAAGCCTACTCAAAAATAATAACTTTTTTTTTTCTTTTAGGGTGGCACATATGAGCTACTTAAGCCAAAACCAGGTCTCAAAAAGTTCAAATGGATGATATCATACTGAACATATTCTATGACTTCAAGCAATTATGTAGGAAATAAGTTACAAAAAGAAACTAGAAAGCACTTGTGTGTTTGAAAATTTTAATACATATTCTCAAATGTCAAGCTTGCCTTCAGCTAGCTCTAGGTTTCCTGCTGGTTCTAAACAGCTGTGATTCGTGCACAATGCAAATCCGGTAGCATCTCAGTTCCCACGTTGCCTCCTTTTCTCACATCTTCTCTTCTTTGAGCCTAGTATTTTGGGATTTGAATCAATATCAAATAAATCAGAAAAGTACCCAGCACAGTGAGAAACATATTGCATTCCATTCTAGGCTGAGCCCCCAGATTCCATTCTGGGACATAACTAGTGTTTCTCAAGAACACATTCTCCTTGAGAAGATGGGACAGAAAGCAGATCGGGGTTGGTGGGTAGCTTTTGCTCCTGTCAAGGTGAATTTGGTGGGCCTGATTCAATTTGGAATTCTTGCGTCTAGTGGTGAACCAAATTCTCAGGGGGTTTCCAAAAGCAACGCTTTTGCTGTGAGAAAGAACAGATAGTTGTGTTTGCCATTCAGGGGCTGCTCTAAATAGACATGCTTCTTTCACAGTTCATTAGCATGCACTGACTCCGCCCACCCATCACAGCCTCAGAAAATGTTCCTCCTGACCTATGAGGATGGGACCACCAATGAAAACGAGCCTCATTTACATGGCACTTTAAATGCATACTTTTCTTTTCTGTATGTGATCTCCTTGGTTGTTAATTAGGCATCTATCACCCATTCGCCACCAGTTTAGGCAAATGTGCTTTTTCTTTTTTTTCACTTCCTTAGGTGCTTTGCTCCCAAAGCTGCATCATAGATCTTCAGGACTCTGTGGTGAAACTGGAGACTGGGCCAGGATGTATGGGAATGTCTGCTCCTTCAGAGACAAGGAGCAGATTCCCATAGAGACTGTGTTCCCAATAGCCACAATTTTTGAGGCTATGATTTGCCTGAGATTTCATAGGTAGAAATAGAAGAGTGACTTTTCTCATTATTTCCCTCCAACTGCCTCACTAGAAGGAGAGGCACACACACACACCTTCCTAAAACTTGCTGTCTGGTCTCAAATCACACAGGAAAAGGTTCGGATTGGGCACAGACTTAAGATGCTGAGGGACACTGAGGTTATGAGAGCATCTTCCTCATTCTATAAGATTTAACTAAAAAGGTAACACATTCTGGATGGAGAAAAGAATTTTTTGTTTTGTTTTAGTTTTTGAAAAGGCCCCATGTCAAAAAGGAATGAGTTTCCATACAACATTCTTAGATGGATGTTCCCAGATCTTTAATAGAAGGCTTAGTGAATGAAATTACTGTTTAAAAAAGTGTTTTGTTTTGTTAAAACTGATGACCCAGGAGCTATATTCTTTGGAGCCCAAGCAGTCACACTTTCCATGGCTCAAGGATTGTGGGATATTTTTGAGATATCCCAAAATATAGTTGCAAGGCTAATATGATGATGGCCAACTATTCAGGATTCTGTTCAAATTCTCAAAATTGAATTAATATTCCAAAGCTCTAAGCATCAGATGACCTGCTTATTCTCATCTCATGCAATTATCATAAACTTTCATCTTCAGTGTATTTAAGCAAATATATACATATATTTGTATGTAGAAAATCACACAACTGGATTGTATGTATGTACATATATAAAGCATATATGGTAGGTAAAACCATATCATAAAATAAATATTTGTGTGTTTGGCACCTAACCTAAGAAATAAAATATTACTAATTCCTAAATAAATCTCTCAATCTTCTTCCTAGATTCTGAATGTTTCCTCTATCATTCTTTACTTTAATCATGTACATTCTTAAACCTATTATTTAGCTTGTAAATTTTAAAAAATGTTCTATAAATAGTATCTTTCTACTTTTTAGCAGCTTGTATATTTTTCTCAACATTGTGATTTTCTAAGTTTGTGATGCTCACAGCTAAAATTCATTTATCTGAGCAGTAGTATGCTATTCCATAGTATGAATATACCACAGATTATGAATTCATTTCACTTTTTTTTCAGGTATTTTACACTCATACACAATGCTGCTATGAACATTTTGCTCATATCTTCTGATGCACATGAGCATAAGTTAATCTAGGGTAAAAATATGAAAGTGAAATTATTGGGAAATATGGCATGTACATCTTCAGCTTTGCCAGAGATGCCAACCTGTTCTGCAAAATAATTATATATAAATTTATATATACTCAATTAATGTGTAAGAAAATCAAAAGTCCTGACATCCTTTTTGACTCTTGATTTCATACTCCACATCTAATCTGCTAACAAATCCTATCAGTTCTGCTTTCAAAATATATCCAGAATCCAATCTCTTTAAATGTATATATACTAGAGGCCTGATGCACAAATTTAGTGCAAGAGTAGGCCTTCCTTCCCCCGGCTGCCAGGATCAGCTTCCCTCTGGCACCTGGGACCCAGGCTTCCCTCGCAGCCCTGGCTTCGTCTGGAAGGTCATCTGGAAGGACGCCCGGTCTAATTAGCATATTACACTTTTATTATTATAGATATTTTTTAATTGATTTCAGAGAGGAAGGAGAGGGGGAGAGAGAGAGAATCATCAGAGATAAGAGGGATTTATCAATTGGCTGCCTCCTGCATGCCCACTACTGAGGATCAAGCCTGCAACCCAGGCTTGTGTCCTGAGAATCAAACCATGACCTCCTGTTCATAGCTGAATGCTCCTGAGTCACACAGGCCTGGCAGATTCCAATCTCTTCCTCCTCTCTCTCCTACTCACGCATACTGCCTTAAGCCGCCATCTCTATGTAGCCAGAGTTGACACACTTTGCCCTCCCCACTGCCACCTGATCTAACCCCCTTCTTTCTCTTGGGTTATGAGCAAACACCCTCCTTTCTGGCCCCCTTATTTTCATTTTGCCTCCCAAAGAGAAGAATATCTTCCATTCTGTAGCCAGAGTAATCCTTTTAAAACTTCAATTCAGACCACTTTATTTTTCTTCTGCAAAATTCTACAAATTTGGCTACCTCTCTCTCTTTGGCCAAAACCAGTGATGTGCCATGTTACCCATTTACCACACTGCCTACGTTATTCCCATGGGTTCAGCTTCATTTGCCTCCTGTTATTCCTTCAACTTCATTGGCCTCCTGTTATTTTTTCAGGACAGGCAAGTTTGACCTCCCAGGTGTTTTGCTGGTTATTTGCTCTGTCTGACAACGCATTTCCCATCCTTTACCCAGATCTCCCCGGGGTTCTTTCTAACTTCCTTCATATATTTACTTAAATTATCCCTTTCTCAGTGAAGTCTTTTCTGGCCTCCTTATTAAAAATTTCAATCCTGCTCCTTACTTCCACTCCCTCTTTCATGAGGACAGGAGTTATTGTCTCTTTTGTTTCCTATCATATCTCTAATTCCTAAAATACTAACAGAAGGACAGTAAATAATAACTACAGCAAGTATGTCAAACTCGCAGCCCACGGGCCACATATGGCCCACATGAATATTTTTGTGGCCCAGCCACTATAACGGTATGTAAGAAACATTTTAATAAAAATTTCATAACTTGATTTTTACAACATCCTGTTATACATAATTATTAATAACAAACTACAATGTTCACTAATAACTGATTACTATAATCGTGTTGTATTCATTTTCCTTAGTGCAGGCGCACCATTTCTCTCCACTAATACTAGCAGCAAATATTTTTAGCAGCCGATTGCCACATCATTAGTCTTGGACTGACTTGTTTGGTGTGAGCAACAGGAAATATTTTGCTTTTGGAGACCAAGAAAAATAGGTTTATTTGTGTTATGCTTATTAATGTGTGCAGTTATTCAATGTCTGGTAAGTTACTGTTCAAGAAAAAATATTAACTTTTATGAAAATGTTCCATGATTTTGTTAATGATTACTCATTTATTTCAGCCCTTTTTATTCAGCATGTCTCTATCAAAATAAACCTACACTTCTATGAAAATTGAAGCTTTTTTTTGTGTGTGTGGCCCACATAAACTTAAACCTTGTTTATTTGGCCCGTGTTAGCCTTTGAGTTTGACATGCTTGAACTACAGTAAGAACAGCAACTGATGTAGTGCTATTATTCTAGGAACTTCTAAGCAGATTACATACATTGACTCATTTAATTCTCTCAAAAACCAATGTGGAGAAAGAGCACTTCCTGTTCCAGTGATGTAGAGAGTTCGAGTGTTTCCTCTCCAGAGAAAACAGTATAAAATTGGAAAGTATTAACTATTCCATCCATTGGAAATCAACCAAGGCAACACAACAATTTGAGAAGTATTTACTCATGAAAATTTGCTAGAGATTCAAGTAAGAACAGCAGGAAGCTATGACCTTCTGGCCTGGAGCTAACCATTCCCAAGCTCCCTTCTGCCAACCCCCCACTTGGAAATGGCTGCAGCAACCAGCTTTGCTGCCCGAGGGGTAGACTCAATTTGGAATGGGAGGAGAGCGCAATAATCCCTGGTTTCTCCTATAGGAAATGAGGGATTTCGCTTTGAAGAAAATGGGAAAAACTCACAGGTTTTTCAGCGTGAGGTTGTGGTCCCAGTTTGGGATAAGTGGTAGACCAGCAGGGTTTTACAGAAAGATCCTAGCAATTAGAGGCCATAGGAGGGCTGAGACAGCCCTCACGCATTGCCTGGCTGACTGAGAAATTGCACAGATGTGGAAGATGCTCTGAAAGAATCTTCCCGCACTAGGTTGGTTTTGCAAAACACTGTTAAAAAGCAGCCATTCTCCTATTCTTGAGTTTCAAGGGCGAATTTTAAATTTTTGTTAAATATAAAGTATTTTCTAACTTTTTTTGGAAATATCAAAGACAAAGTTTTCTACGGTGTTTGTGTTATTTGGTGGAAAGGTACTACTGTTGCTTATGCATTTAAAATATTCTAACTAATCAGACTTCCATAGCTGGGGAAATGTGAGCTACAGACTCAGATAAAGGCATTAGATCAGTATTTCTTTTACTTTTTAATAGCAGAGGTGGACAAATATATGGCATCATCCAGGATTAATTAACTATTTAATTAAGCAAATATTTGCTGAGCACCTATTCTATGCTTAACGTTGTGCTAGTCGCTGAAGATACACTGGAAAAAACAGTAGATCATGGACTTTTGTGGACTGTACATTCCCATGTGGAAGAGGTGATAAATAAGGAAGGGAATATGAAAGTATGGATTATGGATTAGTGATATCACTGTGAAGTGACTAAACTGGGCTCTAATGGGGAAAAATAGAATAGTAGTCAAGGAATGGTGTCTCTTTGGGGTTTTAGGGCCCTGCATTTGGAAAGAATGAATTCTAGCTCCTGCACTTACTAATTGTGAGATTTGGAGCAAGACAAAAAACAGTCTTCTGCTTTTGTTTCCTTATCTGTAAAATAGTAATAGTATATAACTCATATATGAGAATTGTTAAATGGGTTATTAAATGTTGTGTTTTTCAAATTAAAAGTTAAAACAGACCTGCCAAGTAAGAAGGAATCAGCTTTGCAGAGAGGTCCAAGAGAATTCCTGGCTGCAGAAGCAAACATTGCAAGCACCCTGGGTGTTTTAAGAAACTGCCAGAGTGCACTGTGGAGGGAGTATAGAGCATGAGCCAGACAGAACCATGGGAGGGGGAGTGAGAGAAGGCAGGGGCCAGATCTGGAATTTGAAAGCTAATTTCCCGCATTAAAGTTAATGATGGACACTAATTCACATACTCTGTAAATGAAACGGACTAATTTATTTGAGTCAGAAATAACTAGGGCTAGCTCCATATTTGTTTCCCAGCTCATAAATCACAGATGACTTTCCCAACTCCCGAGTGAAACGGTCAGACAAAAAAGTAACTTAGTAAAATTGAAAGAAGAAAAAAGAACCAGACACCAAGTCTCTGACACTCGGTGTTACATTCCTAAGGCAACATAAACGCCTCTAGAAACGAACAGGAGGCTACTGAGCCCCGTAAAGTTTTATCAGCTTTTTATTGGCCCATTCTTTATGTCCACTTCACTGACACCACTGACATCCTTCTGCAGTCCATGTGGCATCCGCAGAGCAGTCTCTTTTTCCTTGATAGGTTAACCAACTTTCTTAAGAACAATCAAAGGGTAGCTAAATTCCAAATACCACCATGGGCTTGCATATTTTATAAAAGAATAAAACCAGGAGGGAAAAATCCAAAATCTCAGAGGAGGCAAGACCGAGAGAGGTGGCGGCACGGCTTCATAAACAACGGTACCTTGAGCAGCTAACTCTTTCCATCTCTCCTTGTTCTGTTGGATGATGTCCACCAGGTTGTTTTTGAAGCTCCTCAGGTCCACGCACGCCAGAGAGTAGTCCGGGGAACAGGGCCCGTCGTTCGCGGTGCCTTTCTTGTTTGATCGTCTAAACGAACCGGCAGAGTGTAAACACACACAGGTGCGCAAGCTAACAGCACAGCCAAAGACACCAGAATATACGGGGGCTGGGATATGGGTGAGGGAGCAAAGCCTGAAACACCCGACAAAACCAACTGGAGAAGCAGGAGGGCAGGAGCTCCGCCCAGCGCTGAGCACCTGTTAGTGATGCTCGCCTCCCGCCTCTCCTTATACCCTGGGGAGGGCCCGAGGCCCTGTCAGGGGTTCCCAGAGCAGCAGTTGGGGTGCTCAGTATTACAGGTGGAGAGGCTGAGGAGGGCAGCAGAAACTTGGGGTGAGCTGACTTAGTCGTGAGTCCATTGATAAACATCACCAAAGGGGCATCACATTCCTGGAGCCCAACGTGGGCAATGGCACCTGCCTCTCCCTCCACCATTTAGCCTCCAGGTTAACCTGACTCTTTCTCAGGTAGAACATTCCCTCAGTTTCCTCCTTGGGGCAACATTTAGGGAGCCTGCTGGTGTGCCATTAGGAAAAGTTGTGTGTTCAGATGGGTAAGAGTTTAGTACGGTTTTTCTGCAACTGGGAGTTTTAAATAATATGCCTTAACAGATTTATCGATGAAAAAAATCTAGTTTGAAACCACGTAAGTTGTATATATAATGGACTTTACTGTAACATGTTACATAGATCCATTGCATTCATGTCATTTAAAAGGCTAACTTTGATAAAAGTATCTTTCAAGATATACAAGTGGGCTGTGATTGATTAAACTAACACAATTAGATGTGCTAGAGCCCCAGGATGCAATACGTATATCCTCAATAAAAATTCAAATAATTTTATTCTCCTTGATATTGAATGCTATTCTAATATACTCCTTAATACTTTGATATTTTTTTGTAACAGACATCAAGTTTATTTCAAAGGCATAGGCAATATAACACACAGCCACCAGGTGGCAATAATGTCCAATAATTCTTGTAAGAATTTTCCTGCCTATGTAAGAAATAATAAAGATAATCATAATGAAAAGGTTATGAAACATCACTAATATGAAAAAAAAATGATACAAAAAATAAAATATCAAACCTGCTTGCTCCATAAGCATTTTCTGTTTTTGAGTCTTCCTCTATGAGAGGAATAATAATTTTCTCTGTTGTGTCTGTCAGAAGAGACAATGTTGGCTCCACTATGAAATCAATAAAACCTGCAAAAGGAAAATTTCAAATGTCACAGTTTACTGAATTCTAGAATTAGTGATCATGAACAGTCTCGGATGCTCCTTATAACAAGTATCAACTATAATATTGATTTGTTTAACCCTTGCAATGATTTCTTTTCTTTTTTTTACAATGACTTTTAATCCAATAACACAATCTATAGGGATGGTCTAACAGCTGGGTAAAATATTCTCTCAGGCAGTGGAAGTGATACAGTGTAAGCTCGCTAACTCAAGTCTTTTGGCTTTCCTACTTAATATTCAGCCTCCTACTATCGTTAACAGTAAATTCAGATCTAACCAGAATTAATATATTTTCCTTTCACAATGAGAGTCGTCATTACCCTTTCTGAAAAGTCTTCTCTGGATTGTTAAATTTCATTATTCCCCAACAAGAAATAATATCTACTAGTAAGCTTCAAAGACATGAAATTATTTTCTCACACAACAGGAAGGCAACCACTTTCGCCCCTCTTACTATATTAGTCAGAGCTTTCTGCCAGTATGCTAATATTTCAGATTGCTGTTTATTATTCTCTGGATGTAAAGTGTTAGTTCACAGTGTGTGGGTGAGTTCTGTCAAATCATCTCTGGGAGACGACATTAGTGTCGCCACATGGAGGTGTCAGAATGAATAAAGACTTTTACATTTAAAGTCCTCATTGAGACAGATGATGACACACAGAGAGAACAGGGCACTTGCCTCCCAGTGTCTAGGTGGAAGGGAAGGAAACCTATTCTACTAGTAAGCATTGTGTACATTCAACACCTCAAAGTCCCCGGACAGGGGTGGTGCTGGACATCTAGTGCTTGTTGCCTGAAACACACCTGGGAGCGGGGCTACCATCTGAATATAGGAGAGTAAGCAGAGGGAGGTTTTAGAGGTAATAGTGTCCCAAGCAATATCTATATCTGAAGAGGAGCCCATCCACCAGATACTTGGATAAAAGTAATTCGAATGTCAAATAACTGGATTAGTCATAGAATATATGAAGGTATATTTTTAATTTAAAAAAACAAAACAAAAAAAAAAACCCTTCAACAGTTTTGTGCTTTAATCTTGCCTTTGGGTCAAAGCAATGTTAATTGGCCACCCAATGAACATTGGCTAAGGTTTTAAATGCCTGGGATATGGAGACTGTCAACTAAGAGGTCACCTGTACTAATGTAGCAGCAATTTATATTGCAGAAACAAGTCTCAGAAACTTCCACTCTTCCCAGGTTGCCTGAGGAGGTCCTTAGCCTGCCACCCTCACCCCTGCATTATAGGCACTTGTGTTATGGTATCTAAAAAAAAAACGGCTGTTAGAACTTGGGTGGGAAGGGGGAAAGGTCAGAGCAAGAAGCTGTCTTACAGCTGACTCTGGCTTTGTAGGAGGTGGTGCAGGAGCAGCTGGAGAGGTAAGGCAGCCTCTAGCAGTTATGAAGTGGTACAAAGGCTGGCTCAGGGAATAACTAGTACAAATATTTGAACTATGCAGCATAGCAATGATATGTTTTAATAATGGGTAGGACTTGAAGTCTCAAACACAAATACAGATGAAGAGAATGGATACGGTTGGGAGCAGTATCATTTTTCAAACTTATTGTTGGCTTATCTGTTCATATAAAATTTGTTTCAAAAGAATATAAGCTAGTATATTAAGCATATTATGCAAACAGTGATAACAGAACAGCTATATTACTATTTTCATTGACTTGTCCTATATTCAAAAGATTAAATTACAGAAACCAATAATCAGCCAAAAATAACAAAAAAAGGCTGTCTCTTCCCCAAGATTAAAGTTACCTCCTATCTGTAAAAGCATTACCAACAGAATAACAATTACATAATTACATTTACTAAGACTGCTTCATTGAATTCATTTTGTGAGAATGTTTTAATATCTCCTATGATTCAGCACCAATAGTTAGGTCTAAGGAACGAGCTGTCATGACTATGGGATGAGGTCTTCATGGATGTTGCCCCTTTGGACAACGTGGTGTGTCCATCTGAAAACCGACAAGCACACGCCCAGCTCCCCATGACCCCCGATCTTCAGTATTACCTATTTGTGACTGGGCCACCATCGTTGACTTCCGATCACAAAGTGGGGAAAATGGAAGCCCTAATTCAGCTTCTTTATCTCCCTGCAGAAAGGAAGGCTCATTAGTACAGACATGGTCTGGAGAAGCTGAAATAACAAGCAGTCTAGATACAAAGCCAAAAGCCACATCTTTCCTTTTTTAATTGGCACTGTGTGTTTATGATTTTGATAAAGCCAAAGCATAGTCTAGGTTTGTATAATTCTACTCGGATGGTCTGCTTTAGGAACACATTGAAAAGGGAAAAAAAGAAATGAGTATTTTCAGCATTTGGAGACTCTGCTGTGTTATTACAACCCCTTGATTATAAAGAGACACCTTGCTCTTTGGAATTTTCTGAAGTCACCGTAAAATAGTCATCTTAGTGTGTTATTTGGCATTTAATTAACAACCCAGCTAAGGAATTTTTCTGCTCTTTTTGTGTGTGTCCCGTGCCAAATATATCAGCAGATCGTCAGTATCAAGAATTCTTAATTAGACTGCTTTTTGAAATTAAAAGTATATGAGCATTTTTAAATATCTTTCTACTTATTAACCAATTTTATTTGAATCCCCCACAGCAAGTAACAAAGAATATCTTTAACATTCTTAAATTCGGTAGGCATAATTTTAACATTTTCTCAGAGAAAATTTAAATGTCAATGGTTGTGTGTGTTTTTTTATTTGACTTTATCTATAGCAGATTAACTTAGTGCATATCTTGAAGAACTCCATTTAAAAGTTTGGGTTTAACATCAGAAGAGCTAATTAGATTTTCATCTCCTAAAATAAAGATGGCTCCTCTGGGTAAAACTTTATTATCACAAGGTTCATCAAATATTAGTGCTTCCCTTGCATTTGAGGGGACATGCTTACAAAAGAAACAGAGAGAATACTTCACTTGTGCCTGTTCCCTTTGATTGCCTGGCCATTTGAAAGAAAGCTTTGGGATCTATTTTCTCCTAAGCTATTGGTTGCACACCTTCAAGGGGGACACTGGCCTTGCATCCGGCCACAAGTTGAGATACAGGGTCAGGTTCTGAAATCAGGAGACAAAAGGGAGGGGGCCTTTCAACTTGTAACGATGCAACATGTGTCTGAGGACTTCATAGCTTCCACTCACTCTGCTCCTTTAACAACTTTTCATCATGATCTTTACAGCGTCATGTCAATATGTTTTATGGGCTTTAATGTTTTCTGGTGTATTTCCTCTAAACCATGCCTCATTATATTGAAACCAGAATTGTTCAGGAAAATTTAGATATCGTCACCGAAGAAGTAGCTACACACAGGAATGTTTTACCATGTCAGGACCTAAAGCAAACAGGTAATATAATTTCTGTGACCTCTTCCAGCAACTGCCCTCATTCCCTTAGAGAATAACAACATCCACAACATGTGGTATTAATATTTATACCCAGCTTAAGGGACAGATGAAAGGGAATTATTAGGACCATTAGCTTTGGAATCACAGACACAGTATGGAGTCACTGTTCAGCCAGCTCTCTCTGCAAATCTCATCTGTTACCTAAGTTGGTAATTTTGGTTGACTCATTTTAGGAATAAAGATGTAATAGTATTTACCAAATAGAATTGCCCTGAGGTTATTGAGATAATGAATGGGAAGCCTAAGGACAGGGCCTAATATTTAGTAAATAGTAATTAAATGTTAGCTAATAAGAACAGCAAAAGTATAGAACTGTGAAAATTAAAAGTATTTATGATGCTTAGTGCATATCTGGAGGGCGTTAAAGCGCAGGAAAGGGGTTAGTAGTTATTTAATGTAATGGAGAGGCATTGGCTTTCCACCCTGTCTTTTTTCTACCAAGGAATTGACATGACAGGGTTGGACTTTTGAAAGATTAATTTGTCAGCAGTGGAGAGGATAGCTTGAAATGAATTGAGATTGATTCTTGAGCTTCCAATCTGAAGGAAAAGGAGTCTTTGGTGCCAGAAAATACATAAGACAACCTGTGTGAGGGGTAGATGTGAAGGTTATTATGGATTTGATTGTTAACATGTTGAGAATAAGGTATAAGAATAATATCATTAATAGCTTGTTAAAATATAAATAATGATATTACTATTGTTAAAATAGACATAAACCTCAGGGGAAATGTGATATTGGGTACACTTATTTGATATATGTGATACAACTGATTTGTTTTATTGGTGGAATAGCTATCTGATATTTTAATAGATCTATTTTCATACTATATACTATATATGTTATTTGTTTGACCTAACAACGAAAATTTGGGCCTGCTAAAGGCATTGTGGTGACTTACCTTCCATGAGCTAAATTTTATAGAATGCTGAATGGCAATTGATAGATACATACAGGGTCGACCTTCTACAGATGAAGTGAGAGATTGTATACTCTCTTTGCTTCTTGTACTCTATAATTGATTTTGAATATAAAATTTCCAGTGTGAAGACACACTGAATATTAAAATTCACTGATTATTTAATTTACTTATAAATATTTCAAAGTGTTATTGATTCTTTAGGGCAAAAAGAGGCTATGAGCACAAGATTAGTAGGGGGCTCTGCAGCCAGACTATGGGGGCACCAATAGGACAAGCGGGAGACTAAGGGAGAAGAAAAGATATGCAAAGAGTAAGTTAGGACCCCAGAGTATAAATTTGACAAACTTTATAATTTTGCTTATTCTTGTCCCTGAATAGTGAACATTTACTTTCCATCAAGATGAAATCGGGGTCAAAGCCACAGGCACTGGATATGTCACCTTGTTCTCCAGGGAGGTTGTGCTGTCATTTGACTGTGCTGTCTTCTGGGGGCCCAATAGATATCTTTATAGAGCAGTAGCGTACTGAATACACATATGTTCTGAGGTACTGACTCACAAATGGCTGGAGCAAAATCATAGGGCCATGAAGATGAATTAACCAGCGCCACTCAATGATCCCGCCGGCTGTCTGCACCTGCTCCTGGGAGGAACCGGCAGGTGTGGAAGTGGAGGGAGTGGCCCCATTGACATGGAAGCACAAGGCAGCCTGAGGTGCTACGCCCCACAGCTATGCCTGTCTCAGCAATTCCCTTGGAGGCTGTGGAGATTTCTTCTTTGGAAGGCCATGACAGAGATCTAATCATTGTTTTTATGCTCTCCTAACAGTGGGAAATGCTCTGATGGCTGTCAACAGGATGTCAAATCCAGTGACTTAACGGCATATTTGTTTCTCTTTTCTCGGAAGTCAAACCGTTTCTATACTTCTAAAAAATTGCAAAAGGTAGGAAAAAGTAAAGTATGAAGTCTTGAGAAACCTCTTTGTACCGAAACCAAGTTTTAATCACAGATGCAACAGCAACAACAAACATGTAGCCAGCCTCTGGCCACAGGTTTTGGGGCCACTGTGGGGCCTAAAGTAGTCTTTGAGGGACCTCTATTTCAATAGGGGAATTAATTGAGATTTAAAATGAGGAGTAGGTATAATAGTTTAGCCTTCTTTGAACAACTTATTTAAGGAATTTAGGCCACCTAATTACCATTCTGCCTTCCTTCTCAAAATGCCTTTCTAAATTCTATAAAAGTCACCAAAACTGTTTGAATGTTAAATGATTATTATAGCTAACATTCGGTTTCAGCAAAATTTATATGATATAATTGTATTTTTTGAGTGTTATATTTTACAGAACATTAATATGCCCTGTGTAATTAATGTTTCCACTTTCATGCCTCTTAAAACTATAAGCTTTGCTTTTTAAATTTTGAGTTATTATCCTGGCTCAGAGCTACAGTTCTTTATGAAAATGTTTTGGTTGTGTCTCTAAATTTGTGATACAGGATCCTTAGTTGAGAATTCACTAACTAAATACATTTTTATTGTTTTGGGAAATATAATTTATTTTTAAATGGCACTTGATACTACTTCTAGCAACACTGGAGAAAATAAAGGGGCCGGACTGTATACTATTTAGAACACAACAATCATTTTGACCTTCCTTCCTAAATAATTTGCATTTCTAGTTCTTCATTTCTCCTTGGCTGACAAGGTAATACAAGGTAGGCTTCACACATATATCTCTCTGTGTGTGTTTTTCATGTGTCACAAAGCAACTATTTGAAAAAGAGAAAACTTCACTTCGTCATCAGGTTCATTTAGTATGACGTATGCGCAATTTTTAACAGCAGTGATTATATATATTCTTAACTTTAACTATATTAGCTTCTTGTTATCTTGCCAACCTAATATGTCTGTTCATGAAGAGAATATGTCTTCCTTTATTAATGGTTATTTTCCTGGCTGGTACCTCCACCTCTGATCTCTCAGTAATATTGGACATAGTTGAAATGAATGGAGCACTTTCCAAGTACACCCATTACAGTCAGAGGGCAGAGGCCCCTGTGCTGACCTGCATGGACACTCGGAGAGGGCACTGCTGTGCTGATAACTCGCAGGTGTCCTACAGAAGATGCCCTGGAGATAAGGACCTGCTTTATCTCCTTTACCATCAGCTGCTTACTCAAGAGTCAGAAATAAGAGTCCCTCAAGACTACAAATTCTGGATACAATTCTGGTCTCTCCTTGCTGTCATTTGCATTGATTCTAGAAGGTATACCTAAATATTTACACCAAGGATCAGAGTAACATTGATGGGATTTTAAAGGATGATGCAAGCAGCTTGGTCTACACTTCCGTCTTCCAAAAATGCATGGTGTTAAAAATTGTTAATGTCTATTTAAGCCCTTTTGTTAGATAAGATAAACTTGGTAGACAAATTAATAAGAAATTAATCCCCAAACTCCTCTAGGCTTTTCTGAAACATTAATTCATACATATGTACATGTATGCACATACATATATACATATAAGAATGTGTGTGCATGCATATCATGGGTTCGGTCCTGGGTCAGGGTGCATATGGAAGGCGACCAATTCTTGTTCTCTCTCACATAGATTTCTCTCTCTCTCTCTCTCTCTCTTTCTCTCCTTCCCTTCTCCTCTCTAAAATAAATTAGCATATCTTCAGGTGAGATTTTTTTTTAAATGTGTGTGTTTATGTGTGTGCACACACATGCACACATAAATTTTGTTGCTGTTGATTGTAAAAATCAGTTCCTTATCTTGAGTAGTTTTTTTATTTTTTTTAATTGATATCCAGTGTCTAATTTTGAATTTCAAGTCTAGTGCTATATTTTGCAGAGCAAAAATAAAATAAAATATTTCTCTTAACCAACTAATTTTTAAACCATGGTTGGGTTGGGAATGTGTGTGTTTTTTATTGCAGCCAGATCCTTCAAAGTTTGGCTTTAAATAACTATCAAATAACAAAATATCAATGGCTTCCTAATACTTCGCTTTGGAAAAATATAAAGCTTAAAATAACTGGGAAAATAATAAATAATACCAATTCCTCATATTTATATTATGTCTATATAACCTCTCACATTTATGCTATCATTTTGTTCCTCACAACCATCCTAGCAGGAGGCAAAGTGGAATTAACACCATCTTTTTGGTAAGAAGGTGAAGACTCATATTTTCCCTACTGGACAGGTAGAAAGCTAGAGCTTACACTTAGGTGTTCTGAAGCCACGTGGAGTTATCTCTCACTTTGCATTATCAGACTTCTTATGCTTGCCCAATATACATAAAACACTTTCTTTGACAAGACACACACAATGATTGCATTTACACTGCCGCTGAGGGCCATGCTGCGTTCTGGGCAGATCTTGGCTGATTTGCCTCAAATTCTCTAGTACAGACAGTAGCTCACATGACACAGTATTTAGATGTTTAGTACATTCCAAAGGAATGAAGGAATATATTTTCAAATTCTTTATAAAAGTGCTATTTGGACTGTGTGAGATGAAAAGCCCCAGTCACTTGGCTGCATAGGGAGAACGGATCTCTCAGCCCTGTGGGTTCTACAATGGGGTAGTTTCACAGGTGGTGATATGAGCATGAGCAAGAATGAGAAAAATCATGAGAGAATCATTGCAGTCCTGCCAATGGCGGGGACCTCTGCATAGATACACAGACCCAGTTAAATAGCTTATGAGCAAAGCATACGTTGAGGACTTTCAGATTCATTGCTGTATCTACCTCCGAAGGGCTAAATTGTGTGGCATGGCTAAGAATATGTAGGAATTGGGAGACTCACTTAGTTAACTGAATGCATGAAAGCATTTTACCTGTTGGAGTCAAGGGAATATTTTAGCACAAGTCTTATAAACGTGTTTTGCTTGTGAAACATGTTTGTTGGCAGTATAAACTCACTCATTTTGACCTTTAACTCCACATTCTCCTGTTTTGCTATGTATGTTTCTGAAGGGGACTTGAACATCACTTCTTTAAAAAAACAAACAAACCCAGAGACAGAGAACTATAAGATTCCAGTGTTAAATCTAAAGTCCTAAGTCAATTCATTATCATCTGAGAGGATTCTTTTGTAGTTGAAGGAAAGAGGCAATGCTAGCAGAGATAGTTTGATTTTCTAATAGTCCATGTTAGCATATACACTTTACTCTCCTTAGGGCTATTCATTAAAGCCATCGAAGCAAACACTGTCATTTCTGGATATTTTGGGGTTACACAAATATCTACCATAGTCTACCAAGAGTCCTGTCAAAACAAAACAAAAACCAGATGCCCTCTTCCTGTAGGTAACACAGCCTGAAAATGCAGATTACAAAACCAAGCATGATGTTATAACTATTCTAAAACTTGACCTTTTGTGTTGGTTATATCTTAAACATTAATATTCAGATATCTGAGTCACTGTATATTAAGCACTGAGAATGACAAAGTAGCTAAGTAGCCTTATAGAACACTTCCCTCTGCCCTGAAATTCAGATGTCAGAAATCACTGCATGCTGGAAGCTTCATTATCAGTATCAGTCATCTTTCTAGAAAATTCAAAATAAGATGAACTTTTAAAACATCTGGACTCAATTCCATTAAATTCATTATTCTCATGATTCTGTCAGTTATTCTTTGTCTGGCTTGAAATCAATAAAAGACATGGACAATACAAATCATGGTATTATTGGGAGACCTATCAGTAATTTTCAAGAGTCTCTGGGATTTAGTAGAGCTAATATTTTGGGATGAGGGGGTTTTAATCCTCATCCAAGGATAATTTTTTCATTAATTTTTAGAGAGAGTGGAAGGGAGGGGGATAGTCAGAGAGAGAGAAACATCAATGTGAGAGACACATAGATTGGTAGTCTCCCACATGCCCCGACCGGGGCCAGGGATCAAGCCCGCAACTGAGGTATGTGCCTTTGACTCAAATCAAACCTGCGACCCTTCAGTCTGAGGGCCAAGGCTCCCCTCGGCAAATGGGCCAGGGCAGAGCTATTATTTTCACATGGTGATTTTTTGTTTTGTTTTGTTTTGTTTTTAGTGTTCTTTAAGTAATTGATGAAGCATCTTTAACCTGATATACTGTTTTCTAAACTAAGGGGAAAAAAATGTTCAACTCTTAACTGTATAAATTATGAACACACTTGTATAAATAACACCCAATAAAGATATAAAACATTTTCACCACCCCCAGAAAGTTCCTTTAATATCTTCCAGTAAATCCTACTCCATAAAAGCACCCATTGTTCAGATTTCAATAAGCACAGATTAATTTTGCCAGTTCTTGAAAATTATATAAATGGAATCATACAATATGCATTTTTAAGATTTATTGTTTTTTGTATGTAGTACATTTTTATTGTTGTATCATATTCCATTGTATGACTATACCATAATGTATGTACCCATTTATATCTTTGATGCACATTTGGACTGTTTCTAGTATTGGGCTGTCATAACTACTATGTTATGACTAGTCCTATATAAGACATTTGATGGATGTAAGCACTAATTTATCTGGGTTATACACCTATGAGAGGACATGCTGGGTCACACGGGATATTAAGTTTGTCTTTAGTAGATGCTAACCAGTAGTGGTCCAGACAGGTTGTAACGATTTATACTCCCACCAGCAATGCCTGACACTTGTACTTAAATAGTACTTAATATTGTCAGTCCTTTTAATTTTAGCCATTCTAGTGAGGATGTACTGGTATCTCATCATGGTTTTAATGTGTAATTCTTTGATAAGTAATGATAATGAGCATACTTGTATATATACTTATTACCTATTTGTGTATTTTCTTTTATGAGGTATCTGTGGGCTAATTTTCTTTTATATTGATTTGTGGGTGATCTTTATACAATCAGGGAACAAGCTCTTGGACAGGTATTTGTAGTACAAATATGTTTTCCTCATTCTATGGCTTGCCTATTCTAACAGTATTTTTTAAAGAGAAGAAGTTTTAAATTGTGCTTTTGTCCACTTTACCATATTTTTCTCTTATATATAGGGTTTTATGTGTCTTATCTAAGAAATATATCCTACCGTCAAGATTAGAGAAAGATTCTCCTGAGTTCTCCTCTAGAAACTTCATAGTTTTAGGTTTAAGCCTGTGGTCAGTCATTCTTGAATTAATTTTATAAATGGTATAGGTAAGTCACAGGTTCCTTTTCTCCAATATATTTAATAAGTGTTGTTTCATTGCCATTTAAGGAACTTCCTTTTTCCATTTAAATATTTTGATGTTTTTGTAGAAAATCAAATGACCATATAATTATGAGACTATTTCTGGAATCACCATTCTATTGTATTGGTCTATTTGCCTATTGGTCTTATGTCAACAACACACTTCTTTGGTTACTGTGGCTTGATACTGTATCTTGTAATAAGGAAGTGTAAGTCCTCCAACTTTCTTAGTCTTTTTCAAAATTGTTTTAACTATTTTTAGATTCTTACATTTCCATGTAGATTTTAGCATTAGCTTTCCTTTCAACAAGGGAGCCTATTATAATTTTTGATAAGGATTATGCTAAGTTTATCAATCAATTTTAGTAGAATTTATTTTTTAGCAATATTTAATCTTTCAATCCATTAACATATCTCTCAATTTATACAGGTCTTTAACATTTTTTTTCTCAACAATATTCTCTGGGGCCCCACATGGGGCTGGCATCTGAAGTACAGCCAGTCTTGTGGACCACTGAGCTCTTAACTTGTGGGATCTGATGCCAACTCCAGATGGTTAGCATCCCAGGTGGGGGTGGAAACAGAACAGAAACACTATAGGAAAAAATGCATACTTGTAGCAGAGACCACTAGACATTCCTTGTAGCCACATCCAGGCTTGTTTTTGCACATAACAATAGATATTCTTTTTAATGTAGGCCTGGGTCCACACAGCTGAAAACTGTATTTGTCAGCCTCCCTTGCAGCTATGCATACAGGACTAAATTCTAACCAAGATGTATCCAGAAGTGTCATATATCCTCCCTCTCCCTTTTTTACTATGAAAGTTTTTTTCTGTCTCTAATCTAGCATTTACCTCTTAATAGCCAAAAACAACTCTAATTTTTTCTTTCCTCCCTCCCTTCCTTCCTTCCATCTTTCCTTCCTTCCTTCCTTCCTTCCTTTCTTCCTTGAGAGTGACATCTGAGATTCAAGACTTGACTTTAAGTTTTTG